>NC_057804.1:557733469-558333469 GCF_018294505.1 Triticum aestivum
GCGGATCTCGGGTAGGGGGTCCCAACCTGCGCGTCTTAGGATCAATGGTAACATGAACATAGAATTTTACCCAGCTTCGGGCTCTCTTGATGAGATAATACCCTACATGCTGCTTGATTGACTATAATGAGTACTAGTTGACCCGCTGCGCCAAATGGCGCAGAGATCTGCTGAAGACATGTTGTCGATGAAAATAGTTTCATGCTGCAAGAACCTTCAACTAAATCATGCTATTTTGTAAACATGTTTATTATGTTGTTAAATAATAGTCTGGGAAAAGGGAAATTTTGCATAATATGGATATGTTTAGTTTGAAAATATGGCCACTATAATGAGAGAGTAAAGTTGGCATGATTGTATTTTTTAGCAAGTTTGAAAACATGGTTATCATAATGAGAAACCTAGCCATGCATATATTTCCTGCAAAAAAAGAGGGGAAAAGATAAGAAACCTAAGAAAAAACATGTCTTTGTTGTGCATATAGGGAGATATAGGGATCAGGAGGTATTAGAATAGCCCATATATTATTTAGCCCAGCCCACGTTGAGTGATGTCCGTGACCCGTGAGGAGCTGAATATGAAGCGGCAGGGGGCGGAGCCAGCGAAGACTATCTATCCCCTTCCTTTCTTTCTCGGTTCCTCAGCTGGGTGACAAAGGCGTTTCGTCAGCCGCGACCGGTGCGATTTCTTACCTCTTTTGATTTCAAATTTGTCTGCATGCATGGATTTACTTTCTATCTATCTCGATTCTGCATCTTCCCTCTCTTTTGTGGCGATTCCCACCCCTTTTGGCTCTTTTTCTAGGCATTATAGATCCGGTGCTGCGATCCTTTCTGTTTAGGATGCACTCATATGGAAGTAAATTTATGGTTATTTATAAGCTGCCATTGTTTTGATTGAGAATCGATGGTGTCGTAGGTCAGTGCGATGGTTGAGCATGAGGGGATCTCGAACTGAGCCTGTGGATATCAGTTTTGATGGAAGCGCCGACAGTGGCTCTGACGAAAACTCAGAGCAACTCAGATGGATCCGGTGATAGCTCATCTTATGAAGGAGCGTCCATGAGCTCCGATGGAGTGGTGTACATGAGCTCTGATGGATGGCGGAACATAGGTGGTAGGCAGTACTTTACCCGTAGACGCTAGCTCTCGCAAGAATTGTATGGGAGTCGTCCTCGATGGGACTTCCCGAATGACCGCACGATGGAATTCTACTATACTCCGTGCATCTAGGGTTGTTGATCCAGTGGAGCCTACCCAAAGATTCAGACCAGATTGTAGGAAGTGGGTGATACGTTTTTGTATTTCTATGAGAAGAAATACGGCACCCTAATATATTCATCTTGATGTACTCAATCCATTCAAATTCCATAATTCCAATGCTATAATCCCTATATTAAGACGAAGTAAGAAAGCATCAGCTCTTTCAACCCGGGGCCCCCTCTAGGGAACTGTTTGAGTTTTAGCATCGACCCCATTTCCTTTTGATCATATTACGCTTGACTCGCTGCAAAACATTTTGCTTTCTGAGCCACACTCATACGTGGTTTACACTCCTTGCCTTTCAGGGCTGGCAACCCTCCGGGTGGCATCAGTTGCCAAACAGAGAGATCAGTAGTAATCAAAACACCAAGGATTGACCAAATCACAACATCAAACCTGCGGTCGTTTTTCATATATACATGGAGTGGCAGGTCATAGCATTGCTGAAGCGGACTAAAATTCGGGAGAACGGATGAGAACAAAAATGATGTAAAGTCAGCTTTGGGTTTAAAGAGCATAAGTAGTATTTCAGGAGAGCTGTATCAGAATGCACAAAGGCTTAGTAACCGCAATACTAATTTACTCAAGGAAGAGCTGTACAATTTACTCAAGTAAGAGCTGCTCGATTTCGTCGTCAGACCAAACTGTAATAGGATGGTGGGAATTATATGTTGATGCGTACACATCTTCACAACTATAACTCTATGTAACAATGCACAAAGGAGTAGCAGCTGAAATATTAATTTCCTCAAGGAAGAACTAGTCAATTCTGTCATCAGAACAAACTGTAATAGGATCGTGCAAATTCTGTAAACCTTGAACGGGGTGCATAGTACCTTCCAAAGCCTATTAACATCAAGATGTAACAAGGCGAGAGAAAAATGATTGTAACTATCTTTTCCTTGTTCAAACATTTGAGAAAGCTTAAAGAATCCACTCTGCTGGCTTTTCCTCCAATGTTCTATTTTCCTTCTTTTACCTGCAAAAATGAAGTATGTTCCACATTTTGTTTGGCAGAACAAACTGGCAAAATTAGTGTTGTTACCAACAGACTTACATATTGCAAGAGGGATTCTGGAAGTATTTAGGCTAACTAAATTCATGAAAGACCCGGTATAAGACTCGTTTCAGCCCTCACGGTGCATCTCGAAGCCCTGCAATCAAAACTGAAACATCACTCTGCACTGAAATCTCTAAACACCAGTTCATCTAACTAATCGAGCAAGTAGCAGTCCTGCACTGAAACGCCTAAACACCAGTTCAGTTATCTACACATCTCTGCTACTACAAAATCTGAAAAATGAGAAACTGGACCCTCAGTGACACTGTCCAACGCACACCTGGAACCATGAACCAATTAAGGAAAGAAGCAAAGCACTTTGTTTTCTAGATTCCATAAAAAACACTCAAGGATGGTGTAGCTAAGCGGAACAACAAAGATAAATATTTTAAAACGATACCCACAGAATAACTTGGCATAGGATAAGATCTTGCATGAGAAGCTGGTTTGAGAGAGAGAGAGAGAGAGAGAGAGAGAGAGAGAGGTCTATGGCTAACACAACGTTGAGTGAATAAATAAAGATCAACTATCGAATGTTAGAGCCATGTGTGCGCTAATAAAAAAACGCAAGAGGTTTCACCTTATTCTTTTCTGTTGACTGAACCGACCTTGAGTTTTCTTGATTGAGAATATTTCATTAACTCTCTTTTTTGCAAATATATTTCGTTAACTCAAAATCCAATGCTCTCTTTTCCTTCTTCTATACTTGCAAAAATGAAGCATGTTATACACTTTGTTTGGTTGAACAAGTTGGCAAACTTGGTGTTGTTACCAACAGATCACAAGATGTATTCTGGAAGTATTCTTGCTTGAACTGCTCTAGTAAATTGCCTATTGTCTATCACTGCCAACAACACTATCAGTCATTAAGTTACTTCATCCCATTATAATTGAACAATATAAGGATAAATATGCACATCGAGTTGTCTCTTTCTTTTCTCAAACAAACAACACCAGGATCATCATCAGTAAGAAGTGCACAACAACATGCCTCAGTTGATAAATAATGAAGCAGTAATCACAATATATAAAATGGGAATAAAGATAAATGGCAAAAATCATCCATCAACAGCTAAAACAAGAGGGGAGTGACATAAGTATGCTAGATTGACAATAAAAATATAGGAATCCATAAGCCTGGACACTACTGTATTAAAAGAAAAGGACAAAAAAGTATAGAAATGGTTAATATGCTAATTTTTTCTCCATAAGAACAAGAAAGGTGTAACATGAGCAAGGATTTACATTAACGTAAACACTATACAGCTCTAAAAATAATTTTGGCAAACTTTCAGTGTCCAACTATAGGCGTACTTGTTTTCATCTACAGAGAAGAAAATTAGATAGCAAGCTTTCGGTGTCCAACCCCTGTTACCAAGTGAAGTAAATTTTTGCCGTCCAGGTTGGTTGTTAAGTTAATAATGAGAAACTTTCAAGCAAGGCTTAGAAACATGCTTAATTCTGAGAAAAAAATGTAGGAGATGACACCTACCTTTCAAGAGAAAAAAATGTGAGATGATGATTCCCGATCTCACTGAGTTTGTGCAAGCTGTACAGAAAAATTCCACATAAAACTTGTAGTCAAGTAGTTGCAGCTAGAATATTAAATGAGAAGACACTGAGTTTTTTTCATTATTTGTCACAGTACTGCAGCTAATCACCCTAGAAGGTCTTTCTGTAGTAGGTTAAACAAAATTCAGGTTGACGCTGAAACATCCACAATAAGAATCTCACTATCAGAATATGCTTTTGGACGAAGAGCACAAGACCAGATTGCCAATGTTGAATTTATCAAACTCCTAGCTTATAGCAGCGGGGACGTCATTAGATTCACGTAAAACAGCTTTGGCTTCTACCTGTTTGATCAAACAGAGTAAATCATGTCACTATCAGGATCGGATTATATGCAACCAGAGAATTAGGCGAGCAAATCGCCTAGCCAGATTTATGTTAAGTGATCACACAGTATCAATATATAGAAGCGCTATGTAGAAAGTGCATCTTAATTATACAAGGAAGATTCATATACTATTTAGTAATGGTGCACTTATAGTATGGCCATCTGAAGTACACTCAAATAAATCCCATTTGGTTTTGATGTTCCTAGTCGTATCAAAGAGGGCCATAAGCTTTTGCAGAGAGATAGGCAAGTATATATAGTACCTCGCATTAATCCATGATTTGGTTACATGCATGTCAACACACACCCTTTTTCACATCAAGTCCCAATTTTTTTAAAAGAATATAGGAAAAAAACTATGCAGACCAAGATTTACTTGGTATTAGAACAAATCGCACAGATCCAATCTTTGCTCAATGAAAACTAAGGAAGAACTCTATAACTATCCTACTCTGCATTGATCATTGCATGATATCAATATTTCTCTTTTACAGAATTATATTTCGACAACCATGCAAGCTCTGAACGTTGTTCTTGATTAAAAGGGCAAAGGAGAAACAAATGGAATAAGTCTCACCGTCACTACTCAGTTTCCACCCAACTTTTTATCCGAACAATATCCATTGCATCCACGCTTACCTCCCTCCTCCCCTGGAGCTCCAGCCCATAGCAATCCACAGTTTTCGAGAGAGTAGATAAAGGGTGAGACAATACTCCAACAACAATTTCTTAACAACTTAAGTGCCATTTATTTATTCTTATATAAAATTACACTGTAAAGTATCTACCGCTATATTGCTCTTGACTGAGTACTCGTGTTCACTGACACCTTCTATTGCTAATTTTTTATGCGTCGTCACTCGTCAGGTTTCAGAGTTCATAGGAAGAAATGCAAGTGATTATTTTTAAGTGGTTGGCTGACATATTGGCCTAGCATAGATCAAGCAATCCCATAACCACCTTAGTATCAAGACTAACTTGTGCATTAATCTCAGCATTACTCTATTTTAGAAGGGAAATGCTTTCATCAAGTGAAGCTTGTTGTCCAGCCTGATACATAGCAGAGCTACAGTTTCAGTTAGTAATCGAGCACAACATAGGAGAAACAAATCAAGTCATTCAATGAAAAGAACCTTGAAGCCTTGCTCTTTGGGGCTATGGACGCCATGCCGAGCGCTCGCAGGAGACATGGATTGCACCACCACAATGCCCTTGGCACCTAGGATTTTAACACCTGGGAATATATAAAGAAGAATCAGAACAAAGGTGAATCTATTCTGAACTCAAGGACACCAAAGTGTGACAAAATAAAGGGGAAGCACCAATCCTCCACAAGAAATGGTGCCGATAGGTAGAACATATTCCTTTTCATGTACTGTGGTGGAAGAATTGCAGAAGAAATCAGGCTCACCTATCTTGGAAGGGTCTGACTGCTCTAGGGACATCAAGCCACAATATTTCCAACCACTCATAACCAAAACAATATGCCCTGTCTTCAGTTTCAGACTTCCAGTCACCGGAAACTGTATGGGCCAAAATTAATCTTCAGAGAACAGAGGAAATACTAAATAAGCAAGAGGATAATCCCTGGAAATGCAATACACGTTGCAAAACAGTCAAGATCATCTGTAAAAATATGAAAAAAAATACACATCTTACCCTTCTGCTTGCACTCCTCAACAGCCTCCTCCTTCTCCCTGTCATTGGCCGCCTCCCCTCTCAGAACATTAAAATGATCAGCAGACCAAACACCATGATAGCACCCACAAAAACCTTAACGAGGAGAACAGAGATGTGACAGATCGTAGAACCTGCAAAACAAATGGGAGGTCAGAGCACAACCATGGTACAGTACATAGAAGCAAAAGAACACTGCACAAATATAAAGTTAGATTCTGGCACAAGAGAGGGATTTCATCGCCTCCAGCTTGAGCTTGCCTGCGGGCTGTCTTACATTGCATCCAACTCAAAGGCAATGTGAGGAGGCAGGGGAGGGGGGGCAAAAGGGATGCGAGGAGGACCTGCGAGGGCGACGACGTCGTCCTTGCCTGCCTTGTAAGAGATGACGCTTTTGGAAACACATGCTTGCACTCACCGGCGCTCGCTGTCGCCCAGCCGACGAGTCTCCCCCAACCTCCGACCCCGCCCACATCCGCCGCTCCTTCAACCCATGCTGCTTCCGCCCGCAGCCGCCGTGCCCTTCATGGCCTGCGACACTGCCCCCTCTTCCTTGGCCAGCTCTCATGGCTTCCATGGCATCGTCAATCTGGGATGTCCGATACATCATGGTCGTCATCGTGCCGTCCTCCTCGATCTATGGCGGCAGCAAAGATGCCGGATATGAGGTGGAGACGAGCGACGCAAGAGGGGTCCTTCTGGCCTCACGCCTCCACAACCCCTCCTCTGCGCCCCCGGGGAGGCCCCCTGCGTGGATCCAAGGCTTCCCCCAGCGGCACGACGTGGTGGTTCCATCCCCACGCGGCTTCCTCACGACCTGGGAAGATGAGCACCTCGGGCAGCAAGGGATGGGGGGTGAACTGGGGAGACCGTGGAGAAGGTCGAGGCGGAAGGAAACTGGCCACCTGCACGGACGGAGTCGGTGGACGGAGGAGCCGTAGCGGCGGCGGCGGCTGACGATGGAGGTTGGATGGAGGAGGGGTAGCGACGGCTGGATCGTAGGAAAGGGGGCTAGGGTTTGTGGCGGCTGAGGAGGGAGAGAGATCGAAGAGGGAGGGAGGGGTTGTGGCATGCGGGGCGATGGGATTGGACCAAGGTGCTTTCGAGGGCATGGCTACCCACGCTCCCGCAAATGGCACGACGCGCATGCGGCGTGCGGGGAGAGGGCACACCCGCACCTCGAAACAGCTTACCCAGCCAACAGGCACAGGACAAGAGCCCACCCGTCATTGGCCATGTGAAGTTACCACGCGGTCAAAATCAGCAGCGAAAGCAACGAGCATCTAACGGCCCAAACAAAGTCAAAGACCAGATTGACCACGATCCAACGACCAACGAAGGCTGAAATCGGGGGAGCCTCCTGGAGGTGAGTTGGCTAGCCTCTTTTTTGTTTTAAATAGGGGTTACAAGAGTTGATCTACCTCGAGATCATATGTTGTGGTCTAAACCCTAGAGGTATGATGAGTAATGTAATAATCTATCGACTAGCCTGGCCTCAGTTTATATAATATACCATAGGGCTAGGGTAACAAGAGTCCTAGCCGAATACGCCGATGAGGGAGGAGTCCTTGTCTTGATCACCAAGTCTTGTGGAATCTTCCTTGTATGCGGCAACTGTCCGAACTGGCCCATGAGTATACGGCCATGGGGGTCCTCGGCCCAATCTAACTGATCGGGGGACGACGTGGTGAGTACCCCCTAGTCCAGGACACCGTCAGCCTTGTTGAGTTTGTAGGCGTGATATGGAAATTTTGGTTCCTCAAAACCTGGTGGTTGAGCAACATATACTTCTTCCTCAAGCTTACCATTGAGGAATGCACTTTTCACATCCATTTTTTGTAAGATGATATTATGATGGTTAGCATAGGCAAGCAATATGTGAATAGCCTCAAGTCTAGCAACAGGTGCAAAAGTTTCATCGAAATCAATTCATTCAACCTGTGTGTAGCCTTGTGCTACAAGATGAGCCTTATTCCTCACCATGAGGCCATTTTCATCTTGTTTGTTGCGGTAAATCCATTTGGTGCCGATGATGTTGTGCTTGCGAGGGTCTAGTCGCTTGACAAGCTCCTACACATTGTTGAGCTCGAATTGATGCAATTCATCTTGCATGGCTTGAATCCACTCAGATTCCATGAATGCTTCATCTACTTTAGTGGGCTCTGTGATAGAGATAAAAGCAAAATGCCCACAACAGTTAGATAAATGTGAAGCTTTTGAGCGAGTGAGGGGACCTGGTGCTTCGATGCCATCGGTGATCTTCTTGAATTGCACTTCATTTGCAATGCGAGGATGTGCGACTTGACGACTGTGCTTAGGCTCAGCAGTTTCTTCAGGACCAGTTTCTTCAGCAGTACCAACATGATTTTCCTCACGATCAGGAATGTCTTCTTTCAATAATTTCTTCGGTAGGGATGACATCCTCATTAGCTTTGAACTTGATGGATTCCTCAGGTGACATTTCATCTAGCACATGAGCTAGGTGCTCTCTTTGCGAGCTATTAGTTTCATCGAACCGCACATCTACAGTTTCAACAACCTTGTGGTGAAAGGTGTTGAAGACTCTGTAGGTGTGCGAGTCCTTTCCGTAACCAAGCATAGAACCCTCATGTGCTCTCGGTGCAAATTTAGAGTGATGGTGAGGATCTCTAATCCAGCATTTAGCACCGAAGAATTTGAAATAACTTACATTGGGTTTCTTGTCAGTGAGGAGTTCATATGAGGTCTTTTTGAAGAATTTGTGAAGATATACCCTGTTGATGATGTGGCACGCAGTATTAATTGCTTCAGGCCAGAAGCGCTCAGTTGTCTTGTACTCATCAAGCATAGTGCGGGCCATCTCAACAAGAGTCCTGTTCTTGCGCTCCACGACGCCATTTTGCTAAGGAGTATAAGGAGCAGATAATTCGTGAGTAATACCAAGCATATCGAGATATTCATCAAGGCCGGTGTTCTTGAACTCGGTTCTGTTATCACTCCTGATATGCTTGATCTTCACACCAAAGTTAGTGGAAGCCCTTGAGGAAAAACGTCTGAAGACTTCCTACACTTCATTTTTGTAAGTGATGATATGCACCCATGTGTAATGAGAATAGTCATTAATTATGACAAAAGCCATATAATGATGCAGAGCTAGTGAACGTGGCATAATGAGTAGGGCCAAATAGATCCATATGAAGTAATTCAAAAGGACGAGAGGTGGTCATGATAGTATTCGCGGGATGCTTGGCTCTGGTGATCTTTCCAGACTCACAAGCCCCACAAAGATGATCTTTGAGGAATTTGACACCCTCGATGCCAATGACATGCTTCTTCTTCACGAGTGTATGCAAGTTCCTCATCCCAGCATGACCAAGTCGTTGATGCCATAACCAGCATTCTGAAGCTTTTGCGAGTAGACATGTGGCAGGATGTGGTCCTGCAGAGAAGTCAACAATATACAAGTCTCTTTTCCTAAAGCCTTCGAAGACTTTGGAGTTGTCAGATTCCATTAGCACAAGGCAACGAAATTTGTCGAAGACAACAACCATATCAAGATCACAAAACATTGATACTGACATAAGATTGAATCCTAAGGACTCAACAAGAATGACTTTGTCCATGTGTTTATTCTTTGAGATTGCAACCTTACCTAGACCCAATACCTTGCTTTTGCCTTTGTCAGCGTAGGTGATATGCTTCAGATGAGATGGTGACAACCCAGTGCCATCAGCAAGCTTCTGTTATCAATCATGTGATTTGTACATCCACTGTCGAGGACCCACTCAGTAGCTTTGGGTTGTTCATCCTGCAGATGAATTAGTGCAACTTATGAACCCATATACTTCATTAGTGAAGAATATGATATCAATTTCATCAATAGTAACAAATATAGCAATATGAGGACGTGAGAAATGAATGATTCATTTCTTCATGATTAGCTTGCGTCCTTTCAAGAACATTCAGGTCTCCAGCAAATTCTTCAGATGATCAAGTTCGTCTGGAGACCTAACCCTGCATAAGAGATTAGTTCTTTTTCTTCACCACCCATATCTGGAGGGGTGGCAAAGAGTTCATCATTCTGCGAGCTCCATAAGAAAATGATGGCATAGAAGCCAGTGCACTTCGTTTCACAGTAGAGTGGTTAGGGTAAGCATATGAATAAGCAGAGAGATTCTCTGAGGACTTATGAACATAATGATTTGAAGAATAATGCACATAGTCATAGCCCTTAGACTTTCCCTGCGAAAGAGAAGTGTTAGCACAATGATAATCATATGAGGATTTTGATCCATGTGAGGAATTTGATCCTCATGAAGAATTTTGTCCATATGAGGACTTGGATCCATATGAAGAGTTTGGTCCATATAAAGAATTTGATTTGGGGTTCCTATTCTTCATGGATGGTGTCATGATGACATTCACCTAAAGATTTTCAAGGCAACGTTTAGGAACCCAGATTTTCTTCATAGGGGGACCGTTCCTATAGTTAGTTCCAATATATCGAGCAAATACTTCACCATTCCGATTCTTGAATAGCTTATAATTGGAGTCAAATGACTCATCAGAGGATATGAAGAATCAGAGGTAAATCCAGATAAATTGTGTGGATCTACAGGAGGTCCTTTCGCAACAACCCATGAGGTTTTGGGGTACTGCTTAGGTTTCCAGTAGGTTCCATCAGCATTGAGTTTCCTCTCAAAGGCAATACCCTCTTTCCCAGGGTTCTTGTTCAAGATCTGCTTTTTAAGCACATCACAAAGAGTCTGATGCCCTTTGAGGCTTTTGTAAATGCCTGTCACATACAATTCCTTCAGCCCTGCATTATCGTCAGTGATACATGTGGTATCCTCAGATGAGGAATTTGTGACCATAGAGATAGTTGAAGAATTTGCAGCAATAGAAGCATTTGAACATTCAGGTGATGAATTAGTAGATTCACACTCAATGCATTTAAGACATGGTGGAACAAATTCTTCCTGAGCGGAATTGATCTGTTGAGCAAGCAATGAATCATTTTCCTTCTGAAGATCTTCATAACTCACTTTTAACGTCTCAAGATCTTGCTTTCTCCGAAGAAATTCATAAGAAAGCGTCTCGTGATCACTTAAGAGAATGTTATGATGATTTTGAAGGTTGTTAAACTGAGTTTGAAGTCTCTGAAGATTATCTGTCAGAGTCTTAGTTCGATTCAATTCCTCACCCAACAGGTCATCGCTTCTGTCTAGTTGATTTTGAATATTTTCTAAATCATTCTGTTGTTTAACAGCAATTTTAGCAAGTTTTGAATAGCTAGGCTTAAGATTGTCATCAGATTCATCCTCACTAGAGTCAGAGGGGGAGTGCTTGAGTACCTTGGCACCTTTTGCCATGAAGCAATAGGTGGGAGCATAGTCATCGTTGCCCTTGTCAGCAGAGTCGGAGAAGTCATTTTCTTCAGCGTTGAAGATGGACTTGCTGACGTATGCAGTAGCGAGGGCTAGGCTAGCCACACTAGAGTCAGATTCCTCAGATTCCTCCTCTTCCACATTATCCTCAGATTCCGCTTTAGAGTCCATTTCCTTGCCAATGAATGCCTGGGCCTTCTTGGAGCTTCTCTTCTTGTGAGATGAAGACTTTGAGGATTTTGATGATGAAGACTTTGAGGATTTCTTTTTCGTCTTTGAATCATCAGAGTCATCATCTTTGTACTTCTTCTTCTTCTTTGATTCCTTTTCCCACAGAGGACAATCAGACATGCAGTGACCAGGTTTCTTGCATTTGTGGCAAGTTCTCTTCTTGTAATCACGGGATGAGGAATCATCATTTCTTGAAGACTTTCCAAAACGGCCACGGCGAGAGAACTTCTGGAATTTCCTCACGAGCATAGCTAGCTCCTGGCTCAGTTCTTCAGGATCACCAAGGCTGCTACCAGAATCCTCTGCTTTGGACTTAGATACTGCCTTGGCCTTCAGTGCACGTGATCTTCCATAGCTCGATCCATAGAGATCTCTCTTTTCAGCAAACTGGAACTCATGAGTATTTAGCCTCTCAAGGATATCAGCGGGGTCAAGTGACTTGTAAGCAACTTGTTCTTTAATCATCAGTGCGAGGGTATCAAATGAGGTGTCACGTGATCTCAGCAATTTCTTCACCACCTCATGATCGGTGATATCAGTGGCACAAAGTGCTTGAAGCTCATTTGAGATGTCAGCGAGGAGATCGAAGGTTTGCTGAACATTTTTGTTGTCGAGTCTTTTGAAGCGGTTGAAGAGATTGCGAAGAACATCAACTCGGGAGTCACGTTGAGTTGAGACTCCTTCGTTGACCTTGGATAGCCTGTCCCAAATCAGCTTAGCAGTTTCCAATGCACTCACTCTGCCGTACTGACCTTTGCTCAAATGGCCACATATGATTTTCTTCGCTTGAGAATCGAGTTGCTTGAATCTCTTCACATCGGTAGCATTCAGAGACGGAGTGACTGAGGGAACGCCATTTTCCACAACATACCAGAGATTGTTATCAATTGCCTCAAGATGCATACGCATCTTGTTCTTCCAGTAGGGGTAGTCTGTCCCGTCAAAGGTAGGACACCCAGCCGAGACCTTGATCATACCTGCAGTCGACATAACTAAAATTCCAGGCGGTTAAACCAAAATCACACAGAACAAGGGAGTACCTTGCTCTGATACCAATTGAAAGTGCGTTAAGTCGATTAGAGGGGGTGAATAGGCGATTTTTAAGAAATCTTCAATGAGGAATTTTAAGGTGAGGAAATTCCTAAGCGAAGAACTACTTGCAGCAGAATAAGTACTCAGGTATAAGCAAAATAGAGTAACAACATAGTCATCATGATGAAATGAAATACACACACTGAGTACAGAAAGCGTAAACACAGGATAAGCAGGATGAAGACAAACAGACCGAAGAATTAGGATTGAGGAAATAGAGAAAGTCTTCAGTCAATGTCTTCAAGCAGTAATGATCAGGTACATCAACACATAACTGAGGAAATGAAAGGGTTGAGGAAATAGAACCAGTTGGCTTGATGAAGACAATGATTTGTTCGACCAGTTCTAACTGTTGTGACAGTTGTACGTCTGGTTGGAGCGGCTGAGTATTTAAACTCGAGGACACACAGTCCCGGACACATAGTCCTCACCGTATTCTCCTTGAGTTAAGATCACGCAAATCTCGCCCAACAGTAGTGGTAAGTCTTCACAGGTGACTTCCAAACCTTCACAGACTAGGTCACTCGGCAATGATGCCTAACCGTCTGGAGGATACATAGTCCTCAAAGGTAACAAGTGTCGGTTCCACACAGGAACAATCTCTTCAGTGATGCTCAATTATTTTGGGGTTTGTAGGTTTGGTTTTGGGATTTGGGTTTTTCCTCACTTGATGATTTTCGCTCAAAGTCCTCGGAGGATGGGATGCTCTCAAATGACAAGTGTCAGTTTCTCTCAGAGCAGCCAACCAGCTAGTGGTTGTAGGGGGCGGCTATTTATAGCCTAGGGAGCAGCCCGACATGATAAGACATAAATGCCCTTCAATGATATGACCGTTAGGTGGTGGATATTTTGGAACGGCTAGCGCGCGGCTTAGCAGCGGTCGAATATTTTGAGGTTCGAATTCCTCAGGGCTATCATGTTCCTCACTGTGTAGGCAATCCGCACTGGCGAATTCCTAACTCCTTAGTCAGAACAAATTCCTCAGAGACCAGAAGATCTTCGTCTCTGTCACTAAAGAAATTGATTGAACTGATATGAGATTTCCAATGGCTTCACTCGAATGATTGGGTAGGTGTAGGATTTTGAGATGAGCATCACTTGGAAATCTGTTTCCTTAGTATTACCTCGGCCCCCTTTAACAGTATGGTGTTTCCTATGACTAAACAAAGAGAAAATGAAACTACGAAAACAAAAGTCTTCACGCTTCAGATTCCTCGTATGAATATCGAGTCTTCATGGTCACACCAATTTCTTCACTTTCAAAGTCTTCAAGAGAACCAAAGTCTTCAGTCGAAGACATTCATTTTTAGGGGTCGACTTTCACTGTGAATATCAAACTCCTCATTGACTTATAGAGCCTGTGTACATTCACAAACATATTAGTCCCTTAACCTATAAGTCTTCAATACACCAAAATCACTAAGGGGCACTAGATGCACTTACACCACTTCCTATGCATAGGGATTTTGTGAGCAAACACCTTATGGGAACAATAATCAACTAGCATAAGAAGGCAAAACAAGCTTAACTTTAAAACTTTAAGCACATAGAGAGGAAACTTGATATTATTGCAATTCCTACAAGCATATATTCCTCCCTCATAATAATTTTCAGTAGCATCATGAATGAATTCAACAATATAACTATCACATGAAGCATTCTTTTCATGATCTACAAGCATAGAAATTTTATTACTCTCCACATAAGCAAAAAAATTCTCATGAATAGTAGTGGGAGCAAACTAAACAAAATAACTATCATGTGAGGCATAATCCAATTGAAGATTAAAATCAAGATGACAAGTTTCATGGTTACCTTTGTTCTTTATAGCATACATGTCATCACAATAACCATCATAGATAGGAACTTTATTCTCATAATCAATTGGAACCTCTTCCGAAATAGTGGATTCATCACTAAATAAAGTCATGACCTCTCCAAATCCACTTTCATAAATATAATCATCATAAATAGGAGGCATGCTTTCATCATAATAAATTTGCTCATCAAAACTTGGGGGACAAAAAATATCATCTTCATCAAACATAGCTTCCCCAAGCTTGTGGCTTTGCATATCATTAGCATCATGGATATTCAAGGAATTCATACTAACAACATTGCAATCATGCTCATCATTCAAATATTTATTGCCAAACATTCTAATGCATTCTTCTTCTAGCACTTGAGCACAATTATCGGAATCCTTATTTTCACGGAAGACATTAAAAAGATGAAGCATATGAGGCACCCTCAATTCCATTTTTTTTGTAATTTTCTTTTATAGACTAAACTAGTGATAAAACAAGAAACAAAAAGATTCGATTGCAAGATCTAAAGATATACCTTCAAGCACTCACCTCCCCGACAACAGCGCCAGAAAAGAGCTTGATGTCTACTATGCAACCTTCTTCTTGTAGATGTTGTTGGGCCTCCAAGTGCAGAGGTTTGTAGGATAGTAGCAAATTTGCCTCAAGTGGATGACCTAAGGTTTATCAATCCGTGGGAGGCGTAGGATGAAGATGGTCTCTCTCAAACAACCCTGCAACCAAATAACAAAGAGTCTCTTGTGTCCCCAACACAACCAATGCAATGGTAAATTGTATAGGTGCACTAGTTCAGCGAAGAGATGGTGATACAAGTGCAATATGGATAGTATATATAGGTTTTTGTAATATGAAAATATAAAAATAGCAATGTAACACGTAATTAAAGTGAGCGTAAACGGTATTGCAATGCGTTGAAACAAGGCCTAAGGTTCATACTTTCACTAGTGCAAGTTCTCTCAACAATAATACATAACTGGATCATATAACTATCCCTCAATATGCAACAAAGAGTCACTCCAAAGTCACTAATAGTAGAGAACAAACGAAGAGATTATTGTGGGGTACGAAACCACCTCAAAATTATCCTTTCTGATCGATCTATTCAAGAGTCCGTAGTAAAATAACACGAAGCTATTCTTTCCGTTCGATCTATCATAGAGTTTGTACTAGAGTAACACCTTAAGACACAAATCAACAAAAACCCTAATGTCACCTAGATACTCCAATGTCACCTCAAGTATCTGTGGGCATAATCATACGATATGCATAACACAATCTCATATTCATCTATTCAACCAACACAAAGTACTTCAAAGAGTGCCCCAAAGTTTCTACCGAAGAGTCAAGACGAAAATGTGTGCCAACCCCTATGCATAAGTTCACAAGGTCATTGAACCCGCAAGTTGATCACAAAAACGTACATCAAGTAGATCACGTGAATATCCCATTGTCACCACAGATAAGCACATGCAAGACATACATCAAGTGTTCTCAAATCCTTAAATACTCAATTGATAAGATAACTTCAAAGGGAAAACTCAATCCATTACAAGAGAGTAGAGGGGGAGAAACATCATAAGATCCAAGTATAATAGAAAAGCTCGCGGTACATTGCCAAATCAAGAACATAAGAGAGAAAGATCAAACACATAGCTACTGGTACATACCCTCAGCCCCGAGGGTGAACTACTCCCTCCTCGTCATGGTCTCATGGAGAGCGCCGGGATGATGAAGATGGCCACCGATGAGGAATCCCCCCCTCCGGCAGGGTGCCGGAACAGGGTCCCGATTGTTTTTGGTGGCCATAGAGGCTTGCGGCGGCGGAACTCCCGATCTATTGTGCCCTTGGATGTTTTCGGGGTATATGAGTATATATAGGCGAAAGAAGTCGGTCAGGGGAGCCACGAGGGGCGCACGAGAGTGGGGGCATGCCCAGGGGGGTAGGGCGCGCCCTAGACCCTCGTGGCCACCTTGTTGCTTCCCCAACGTCCACTCCAAGTCTCCTGGATTGAGTTTGTTCCAAAAATGATTCTCCCGAAGGTTTCATTCTGTTTGGACTCTGTTTGATATTCCTTTTCTGTGAAACACTGAAATAGGCAAAAAAACAACAATTTGGACTGCCCCCCCGGTTAATAGGTTAGTCCCAAAAATAATATAAAAGTGTATAATAAAGCCCATTAAACATCCAAAACAGGCAATATAATAGCATGGAACAATAAAAAATTATAGATACGTTGGAGACGTATCAGATCTTCACTCCTCGGAGACAGCGCTAGAAATGAGTCTTGATGACCCAAAAGTATAGGGGATCAATTGTAGTCCTTTCGATAAGTAAGAGTGTTGAACCCAACGAGGAGCAGAAGGAAATGACAAGTAGCTTTTAGCAAGGTATTCTCTGCAAACACTGAAATTATCGCTAACATATAGTTTGGTAGCAAGGTAATTCGTAACGGCTAACAAGTAACAAGTGTAACAAAGGTGCAACAAGCTTGCCCAAAACGTTTTATACCAAAGGATAAGCATATACGAACTCTTATATAAAGCAAAGCACTCCCGAGGACACATGGAAATTATCATCAAGTTAGTTTTCATCATGCTCATATGATTCGCACTCGCTACTTTGATAGTTTGATACGTGGGTGGACCGGTGCTTGGGTGTTGTCCTTACTTGGAAAAGCCTCCCACTTATGTTTAACCCCTCTCGCAAGCATCTGCAACTATGAAATAAGAATTAAGATAAATCTTATCATATCATTAAACATGTGGATCCAAATCAGCCCCTTACAAAGCAATGCATAAACTAGGGTTTAAGCTTCTGTCACTCTAGCAACCCATCATCTACTTGCTACTTCCCAATGCCCTCCCCTAGGCCCAAATCATGGTGAAGTGTCATGTAGTCGACGCTCACATAACACCGCTAGAGGAAAGACAACATACATCACATAAAAAACAAATACCAAATTCACATGATTACTTATAACAAGACTTCTCCCATGTCCCCAGGAACAAAAGCAACTACTCAGAAAGCATGTTAATTCATGATCAAAGGGGTATTGAATATCATTAAGGATATGAACATATGATCTTCCACCAATTAAACCAACTAGCGTCAACTACAAGGAGTAATCAACACTACTAGCAACCAACAGGTACCAATCTAAGGTTTTGAGACAAAGATTCAATACAAGAGATGAACTAGGGTTTGAGATGAGATGGTACTGGTGAAGATGTTGATGAAGATTAGTCCTCCCACGACGAGAGGATCGTTGGTGATGATGACGGCTTCGATTTCCCCCTCTTAGAGGGAAGTTTCCCCGGCGGAATCGCTCCACCGGAGACCTAGATTGCTTCTACCCAGGTTCCACCTCAAGACGGCGTCACTTCATTCCGAAAGCCTTCCTCTTGTTTTTTAGGTCAAAACACCTCATATAGCAGAAGATGGGCACCAGAGGCTGGCCAGGGGGCCCACAAGCTCAGGGGTCCACCCTGGGGGGTAGGGCGCACCCCCAGGCCTGTGGCTACCTGGTGTGTCCCCTCCTGGTATTTCTTCGCCCAATATTTTTTATATATTCCAAAATAATTCTCCGTAAAGTTTCAAGACATTTGGAGTTGTGCAGAATAGGGATCTCAGATTTGCTCTGTCACGCCCAATATGCGACCCTATCCAAAAGGAACTCGAAGGTCCCACCAAGGATAGACCCGCATATTGAAACGCTTTTGCAAGGTGGATATCATTACATCAATATTACATAATAGATGGGGATACATACAAGAGGCACACAATGCCACATGAGTACAACATCACAATACATAAGAGCATCATCCGACTATGGATGAAACACAAACAGAAACTCAACGACAACCACCCTGCTAGCCCGGGCTACCGACCTGGAACCTATCCCCTGATCGAAGAAGCAGAAGCAGAACTCAACGCAAGCAAGCATCGCTCTCGCGTCATGATCATCGCATAAACCTGTACCTGCAATTGTTGTTGTAGTAATCTGTGAGCCACGAGGACTCAGCAATCCCATTACCATGGGTATCAAGACTAGCAAAGCTTAAAGGAAAAGGAAGGGGTAAAGTTGTGAGGCTGCAGCAGCGACTAAGCATATATGGTGGCTAACATACACAAATAAGAGCGAGAAGAGAGCAAGCAGAACGGTCGCGAAACTAGCAATGATCAAGAAGTGATCCTGAACTCCTACTTACGTCAAACATAACCCAGAAGCCGTGTTCACTTCCGGACTCCGCCGAAAAGAGACCATCACGGCTACACACGCGGTTGATGCGATTTAATTCGGATCTGGTGTCAAGTTATCTACAACCGGACATTAACAAATTCCCATCTTCCTATAACCGCAGGCACGGCTTTCGAAAGATTATACCCTGCAGGGGTGTCCCAACTTAGCCCATGACAAGCTCTCGCGATCAACGAAGGAATAGACCTTCTCCCAGGAAGACCCGATCAGACTCGGAATCCCGGTTTACAAGACATTTCGACAATGGTAAAACAAGACCAGCAAGACCGCTCGATGCGCCGACAATCCCGATAGGAGCTGCACATATCTCGTTCTCAGGGCAACACCGGATGAGACAGGCTACGAGTAAAACCAGACCTCGAGTTGCCCCGAGGGGGCCCCGCAGGCGGCTCGGTTCGGACCAACACTTAGACAAGCACTGGCCCGGGGGGGGGGCTAAAATAAAGATGACCCTCGGGTTGGCCGACCCAAGGGAAAGGATAGGTGGTGGTGAGGCAAATGGTAAAACCATGGTTGGGCCTTGCTGGAGGAGTTTTATTCAAAGCGAACTGTCAAGGGGGTCCCATAAATCACCCGACCGCGTAAGGAACGCAAAATCCGGGAACATAACACCGGTATGACAGAAACTAGGGCAGCAAGAGTGGAACAAAACACTAGGCAAAAGGCTGAGTCTTCCACCCTTTACCAAGTATATAGATGCATTAATAATATAAGAGATATTGTGATATCCCAACCAAAATCCTGTCCACCATGGAGCAATCTTCAACTTCACCTGCAACTAGCAACGCTATAAGAGGGCAGAGCAAAGCGATAACATAGCGAAGCAACGGTTTGCATAGGAAAGGTGTCAAAGGTTAGAGATTCATGGCAATATAGGATGGCTTGATAAACATGTGATAGGTAGCGCATCATAGCGATAGAACGAAGCAACTAGCATAGTAATGATAGTAGTGAGATCCAGGGTAGCGGTCATCTTGCCTGAAATCCCGCAAGGAAGAAGAACGAGTCCATGAAGAAGACGAACGGATGAAGCCAAACCAACCGTAGATGAACGAATCCTCACGATCGCAACGAAACAGGAACTATCGACAGAAGCACATGACATAGTAAACACACCACACATAAACAAGGCATGATGCACAACAAGCATGATGCATGACACGGCTACATGAAGCTACTCATGGCAAGAGATGATGCAAACAAGAGCAACACATCAAGGCAAGTTTAAATGAGGCCGGGAACAACATATAATAATTCCGGTAAGTCCTCATATGCAAATTTCAAAATTGGTCCAGATCTGAATAAACATTATGTTCAAGTAGTTAAACATCAAGTTAAGATGCACAACGATGATCTACACGAGATTCTAGTCAAGTTACATGTAAAGTTCATTTAGTTCGGAGCTACGGCCTAGAAGATATGAGCAAAACAAGTTAAACATGGCATTGATGCAAAATGTACCCAAACATCAAGCAAACACCTCAAAACATGGATGCAACATGATAATATGAAACTACATGCAAATCTAAGCAAGTTTCATATAGAGCACACTCAAAACGGAGCAACGGTTCAACACACACACATGAAACAAGTTATAGCAATAATCTGTCCAAAACAGCAACTAGGCATATTGCAAGCATCAAAACAATATGCTACAGCACCCCATTATGAAAAAAAAGGCATGGACATGATGTACAGGTAAAGCACAACAAAACATGAACACTGAGCTAACTCCAGAAATCACTAGAACATGCTCAAACACACATGGTAAGATTGCAAGTTATAACAATTCAGACTTTGCAGAAAATAACATCACGATGCAATGTTGTTGGGGAACGTAGCAGAAATTCAAAAATTTTCCTACGAATCACCAAGATCTATCTATGGAGAGACCAGCAACGAGTAGAAAGGAGAGGAGAGTTTGCATCTACATACCCTTGTAGATCGCTAAGCGGAAGCGTTCAAGTGAACGGGGTTGATGGAGTCGTACTCGTCGTGATTCAGATCACCGATGATCAAGTGCCGAACGGACGGCACCTCCGCGTTCAACACACGTACAGCCCGGTGACGTCTCCCACGCCTTGATCCAGCAAGGAGAGAGGGAGAGGTTGAGGAAGACTCCATCCAGCAGCAGCACAACGGCGTGGTGGTGATGGAGGAGCATGGCAATCCCGCAGGGCTTCGCCAAGCACCTACGGGAGAGGAGGAGGTGTCACGGGAGGGAGGGAGGCGCCAAGGGCTCAGGTATGGATGCCCTCCCTCCCCTCCACTATATATAGGGGCAGGGGAGAGGGGGGAGGCGCAGCCTTGCCCCCTACTCCAAGCAAGGGGTGCGGCTAAGGAGGGGGGAGGAGTCCATCCTCCCCAAGGCACCTCGGAGGTGCCTTCCCCCTTTAGGACTCTCCCCTTTTTCCTTTACCTTGGCGCATGGGCCTCTAGGGGCTGGTGCCCTTGGCCCATGTAGGCCAAGGCGCACCCCCTACAGCCCATGTGGCCCCCCGGGGCAGGTGGCCCCACCCGGTGGGCCCCCGGGACCCTTCCGGTGGTCCCGGTACAATACCGATGACCCCGAAACTTGTCCCGATGGCCGAAACAGGACTTCCTATATATAAATCTTTACCTCCGGACTATTCCGGAACTCCTCGTGACGTCCAGGATCTCATCCGGGACTCCGAACAACATTCGGTAACCACATACAAGCTTCCTTTATAACCCTAGCGTCATCGAACCTTAAGTGTGTAGACCCTACGGGTTCGGGAGACATGTAGACATGACCGAGACGTTCTCCGGTCAATAACCAACAGCGGGATCTGGATACCCATGTTGGCTCCCACATGTTCCACGATGATCTCATCGGATGAACCACGATGTCAAGGACTCAATCGATCCCGTATACAATTCCCTTTGTCTAGCGGTATTTTACTTGCCCGAGATTCGATCGTCGGTATACCGATACCTTGTTCAATCTCGTTACCGGCAAGTCACTTTACTCGTTCCGTAACACATCATCCCGTGATCAACTCCTTGGTCACATTGCGCATATGATGATGTCCTACCGAGTGGGCCCAGAGATACCTCTCCGTTTACACGGAGTGACAAATCCCAGTCTCGATCCGCATAAAACAATAGATACTTTCGGAGATACCTGTAGTGTACCTTTATAGTCACCCAGTTACGTTGTGACGTTTGATACACCCAAAGCACTCCTACGGTATCCAGGAGTTACACGATCTCATGGTCAAAGGAAGAGATACTTGACATTGGCAAAGCTCTAGCAAACGAACTACACGATCCTTGTGCTATGCTTAGGATTGGGTCTTGTCCATCACATCATTCTCCTAATGATGTGATCCCGTTATCAACGACATCCAATGTCCATAGCCAGGAAACCATGACTATCTGTTGATCACAACGAGCTAGTCAACTAGAGGCTCACTAGGGACATATTGTGGTCTATGTATTCACACGTGTATTACGATTTCCGGATAATACAGTTATAGCATGAATAAAAGACTATTATCATGAACAAGGAAATATAATAATAATACTTTTATTATTGCCTCTAGGGCATATTTCCAACAGTCTCCCACTTGCACTAGAGTCAATAATCTAGTTCACATCGCCATGTGATTAACACTCACAGGTCACATCGCCATGTGACTAATACCCAAGAGTTTACTAGAGTCAGTAGTCTAGTTCACATCACTATGTGATTAACACTCAATGAGTTTTATGTTTGATCATGTTGCTTGTGAGAGAGGTTTTAGTCAACGGGTCTGAACCTTTCAGATCCGTGTGTGCTTTACAAATCTCTATGTCATCTCCTAGATGCAGTTACCACGCTCTATTTGGAGCTATTCCAAACAACTGTTCTACTTGGAGCTATTCTAAATTATTGCTCCATTATATGTATCCGGTCTCTCTACTCAGAGCTATCCGGATAGGTGTCAAGCTTGCATCGTCGTAACTCTTTACGTCGAACTCTTTATCACCTCCATAATCGAGAAAATTCCTTAGTCCACTAGTTACTAAGGATAACTTTGACCGCTGTCATGTGATCTATTCATGGATCACTCTTGTACCCCTTGACTGACTCATGGCAAGGCACACTTCAGGTGCGGTACACAGCATAGCATACTGAAGATCCTACGTCTTAAGCATAGGGGACGACCTTCGTCCTTTCTCTCTATTCTGCCATGGTCGAGCTTTAAGTCTTAACTTCGTACCTTACAACTCAGGCAAGAACTCCTTCTTTGACTGGTCCATCTTGAACACCTTCAAGATCATGTCAAGGTATGTGCTCATTTGAAAGTATTATTAAGCATTTTGATCTATCCTTATAGATCTTGATGCTCAATGTTCAAGTAGCTTAATCCAGGCTTTCCATTGAAAAACACTTTCAAAATAACCCTATATGCTTTCTAGAAATTCTACATCATTTCTGATCAACATATACTCATCAGAAATTCTATAGTGCTCCCACTCACTTCTTTGGAAATACAAGTTTCTCATAAACTTTGTACAAACCCAAAATCTTTGATCATCATCAAAGCATACATTCCAACTCCGAGATGATCACTCCAGTCCTTAGAAGGATTGCTGGAGCTAGCATACCTTTTAGCATCCTTAGGATCGACAAAACCTTTCTGATTGTATCACATACAACCTTTCCTCACGAAAACTGGTAAGGAAACTCGTTTTGATATCCATCTGCCAGATTTCATAAATACAGCTAATGCTAACATGAATCCGACGGACTTTAAGCATCGCTACGGATGAGAAAATCTCATCGTAGTCAACTCCTTGAACTTGTGAAAAACTTTTCGCCACAAGTCAAGCTTCATGGACGGTGACATTACCATCCACGTCTGTCTTCTTCTTAAAGATCCATTTATCTTAATGGCTTGCCGATCATCGGGCAAGTCCACCAAAGTCCATGGATCCGTTCTCGGATTTTATGGCCTCGAGCCATTTATCGGAATCCGGGCCCACCATCGTTTCTCCATAGCTCGTAGGTTCATTGTTGTCTAGCAACATGACCTTCAAGACAGGATCACCTTACCACTCCGAAGTAGTACGTGTCCTTGTCGTCCTACGAGGTTCGGTAGTGACTTGATCCGAAACTTCATGATCACTATCATAAGCTTCCACTTCAATTGGTGTAGGTGCCACAGGAACAACTTCCTGTGCCCTGCTACACACTTGTTGAAGTGACGGTTCAATAACCTCATCAAGTTTCCACCATCCTCCCACTCAATTCTTTCGAGAGAAACCTTTCCTCGAGAAAGGACCCGATTCTAGAAACAATTCATATTGCTTTCGGATCTGAATTAGGAGGTATACCCAACTGTTTTGGGTGTCCTATGAAGATGTATTTTATCCGCTTTGGGTTCGAGCTTAATCCTGAAACTTTTTCACATAAGCGTCGCAGCCCCAAACCTTTAAGAAACGACAACTTAGGTTTCTCTAAACCATAATTCATACGGTGTCATCTCATCGGAATTACGTGGTGCCCTATTTAAAGTGAATGTGGTTGTCTCTAATGCCTAACCCATGGACGATAGTGGTAATTCGATAAGAGACATCATGGTACGCACCATATCCAATAGGGTGCAACTATGATGTTCGGACACACCATCACATTATGGTGTTCCAGGCGGTATTAATTGCGAAACAATTTCCACAATGTCTTAATTGTGTGCCAAAACTCGTAACTCAGATATTCATCTCTATGATCATATCATAGACATTTTATCCTCTTGTCACAATGATCTGCTACTTCACTCTGAAATTACTTGAACCATTCAATAATTCAGACTTGTGTTTCATCAAGTAAATATTCTCAACATCTACTCGAATCATCTGTGAAGTAAGAACATAACGATATTCACTGCATGCCTCAGCACTCATTGGACTGCACACATCAAAATGTGTTACTTCCAATAAGTTGCTATCTTGTTCCATCTTACTGAAAACGAGGCTTTTCAGTCATCTTGCCCATGTGGTATGATTTGCATATCTCAAGTGATTCATAATCAAGTGAGTCCAAATGATCCATCTGCATGGAGTTTCTTCATGCGTATACACCAATAGACATGGTTCGCATGTCTCAAACTTTTCTAAAACGAGTGAGTCCAAAGATCCATCAACATGGAGCTTCTTCATGCGTTTTATACCATTATGACTTACATGGCAGTGCCACAAGTAAGTGGTACTATCATTACTATCTTATATCTTTTGGCATGAAAATGTGTATCCCTACGATCAAGATTCAATAAACCATTCCTTTAGGTGCAAGAGCACTTATTCAGGTTTAATACTAATCTTGATGGTAGAGGGAGCGTGCGATGTTAGATCACATCAAACTTGGAAACACTTCCAACACATATTGTCAGCTCACCTTTAGCTAGTCTCCGTTTTATTCTGTAGCTTTTATTTCGAGTTACTAACACTTAGCAACCGAACCGGTATCTAACACCCTGGTGCTACTAGGAGTACTAGTAAAGTACACATTAACATAATGTATATCCAATATACTTCTATCGACCTTGCCAGCCTTCTCATCTACCAAGTATCTAGGGTAATGCTGCTCTAGTGGTTGTTCCCCTTATTACAGAAGCACTTAGTCTCGGGTTTGGGTTTTACCTTGGGTTTCTTCACTAGAGCAGCAGCTGATTTGCCGTTTCATGAAGTATCCCTTCTTGCCCTTGCCCTTCTTGAAACTAGTGGTTTCACCAACCATCAACAATTGATGCTCCTTCTTGATTTCTACTTTCGCGGTGTCAAACATCGCGAATACCTCAAGGATCATCATATTTATCCCTGATATGTTATAGTTCATCACGAAGCTCTAGCAGCTCGGTGGCAATGACTTTGGAGAAACATCACTATCTCATTTGGAAGATCAACTCCCACTCAATTCAAGTGATTGTTGCACTCAGACAATCTGAGCACAAGCTCAACGATTGAGATTTTCTCCCTTAGTTTGCAGGCTAAGAGAATCGTCGGAGGTCTTATACCTCTTGACGTGAGCACGAGCCTGAAATCCCAATTTCAGCCCTCGAAACATCTCATATGTTCCGCGATGTTTCAAAAACGTCTTTGGTGCCTCTACTTAAACCATTTAACTGAACTATCACGTAGTTATCAAAACGTGTATGTTCGATGTTCGAAACATCCACAAACAACGTTTGGGGTTCAGCACACTGAGCAGTGCATTAAGGACATAAGCTTTCTACTGTTCGCATAATCGCTACTATCAACTTTCAACTATATTTTCTCTAGGAACATATCTAAAACAGTAGAACTAAAGCGTGAGCTACGACATAATTTGCAAAAGGTCTTTTGACTATGTTCAGGATAATTAAGTTCATCTTATGAACTCCCACTCAGATAGACATCCCTCTAGTCATCTAAGTGATTACATGATCCGAGTCAACTAGCCCATGTCCGATCTTCACGTGAGACGGACTAGTTAACGTCGGTGAACATCTTCATGTTGATCGTATCTACTATACGACTCATGCTCGACCTTTCGGTCTCCGTGTTCTGAGGCCATGTCTGCACATGCTAGGCTCGTCAAGTTAACCCTAAGTGTTTTCGCTGTGTAAAACTGTCTTACACCCGTTGTATGTGAACGTAAGAATCCATCACACCCGATCATCACGTGGTGCTTAGAAGCGACGAACTGTAGCAACGGTGCACAGTTAGGGGAGAACACTTCTTGAAATTTTGTAAGGGATCATCTTATTTACTACCGTCGTCCTAAGTAAACAAGATGCATAAACATGATAAACATCACATGCAATCAAATAGTGACATGATATGGCCAATATCATTTTGCTCCTTTTGATCTTCATCTTCGGGGCTCCATGATCATCATCGTCACCGGCTTGACACCATGATCTCCATCATCATGATCTCCATCATCGTGTCTTCATGAAGTTGTCACGCCAACGACTACTTCTACTTCTATGGCTAACGCGTTTAGCAATAAAGTAAAGTAAGTTACATGGCGTTCTTCAATGACACGCAGGTCATACAAAAAATAAAGACAACTCCTATGGCTCCTGCCGGTTGTCATACTCATCGACATGCAAGTCGTGAATCCTATTACAAGAACATGATCAATCTCATACATCACATATATCATTCATCACATCCTTTTGGCCATATCACATCACAAAGCATACCCTGCAAAAACAAGTTAGACGTCCTCTAATTGTTGTTTGCATGTTTTACGTGGCTGCTATGGGTTTCTAGCAAGAACGTTTCTTACCTACGCAAGACCACAACGTGATATGCCAATTGCTATTTACCCTTCATAAGGACCCTTTTCATCGAATCCGTTCCGACTAAAGTGGGAGAGACTGGCACCCGCTAGCCACCTTATGCACCAAGTGCATGTCAATCGGTGGAACCTGTCTCACGTAAGAGTACGTGTAAGGTCGGTCCGGGCCGCTTCATCCCACAATACCGTCGAAACAAGATTGGACTAGTAACGGTAAGCATATTGAACAACATCAACGCCCACAACTACTTTGTGTTCTACTCGTGCAAAGAATCTACGCAATAGACCTAGCTCATGATGCCACTGTTGGGTAACGTAGCAGAAATTCAAAAATTTTCCTACGAATCACCAAGATCTATCTATGGAGAGACCAGCAACGAGTAGAAAGGAGAGGAGAGTTTGCATCTACATACCCTTGTAGATCGCTAAGCGGAAGCGTTCAAGTGAACGGGGTTGATGGAGTCGTACTCGTCGTGATTCAGATCACCGATGATCAAGTGCCGAACGGACGGCACCTCTGCGTTCAACACACGTACAGCCCGGTGACGTCTCCCACGCCTTGATCCAGCAAGGAGAGAGGGAGAGGTTGAGGAAGACTCCATCCAGCAGCAGCACAACGGCGTGGTGGTGATGGAGGAGCATGGCAATCCCGCAGGGCTTCGCCAAGCACCTACGGGAGAGGAGGAGGTGTCACGGGAGGGAGGGAGGCGCCAAGGGCTCAGGTATGGATGCCCTCCCTCCCCTCCACTATATATAGGGGCAGGGGAGAGGGGGGAGGCGCAGCCTTGCCCCCTACTCCAAGCAAGGGGTGCGGCTAAGGAGGGGGGAGGAGTCCATCCTCCCCAAGGCACCTCGGAGGTGCCTTCCCCCTTTAGGACTCTCCCCTTTTTCCTTTATTTTGGCGCATGGGCCTCTAGGGGCTGGTGCCCTTGGCCCATGTAGGCCAAGGCGCACCCCCTACAGCCCATGTGGCCCCCCGGGGCAGGTGGCCCCACCCGGTGGGCCCCCGGGACCCTTCCGGTGGTCCCGGTACAATACCGATGACCCCGAAACTTGTCCCGATGGCCGAAACAGGACTTCCTATATATAAATCTTTACCTCCGGACCATTCCGGAACTCCTCGTGACGTCCGGGATCTCATCCGGGACTCCGAACAACATTCGGTAACCACATACAAGCTTCCTTTATAACCCTAGCGTCATCGAACCTTAAGTGTGTAGACCCTACGGGTTCGGGAGACATGTAGACATGACCGAGACGTTCTCCGGTCAATAACCAACAGCGGGATCTGGATACCCATGTTGGCTCCCACATGTTCCACGATGATCTCATCGGATGAACCACGATGTCAAGGACTCAATCGATCCCGTATACAATTCCCTTTGTCTAGCGGTATTTTACTTGCCCGAGATTCGATCGTCGGTATACCGATACCTTGTTCAATCTCGTTACCGGCAAGTCACTTTACTCGTTCCGTAACACATCATCCCGTGATCAACTCCTTGGTCACATTGCGCATATGATGATGTCCTACCGAGTGGGCCCAGAGATACCTCTCCGTTTACACGGAGTGACAAATCCCAGTCTCGATCCGCATAAAACAATAGATACTTTCGGAGATACCTGTAGTGTACCTTTATAGTCACCCAGTTACGTTGTGACGTTTGATACACCCAAAGCACTCCTACGGTATCCAGGAGTTACACGATCTCATGGTCAAAGGAAGAGATACTTGACATTGGCAAAGCTCTAGCAAACGAACTACACGATCCTTGTGCTATGCTTAGGATTGGGTCTTGTCCATCACATCATTCTCCTAATGATGTGATCCCGTTATCAACGACATCCAATGTCCATAGCCAGGAAACCATGACTATCTGTTGATCACAACGAGCTAGTCAACTAGAGGCTCACTAGGGACATATTGTGGTCTATGTATTCACACGTGTATTACGATTTCCGGATAATACAGTTATAGCATGAATAAAAGACTATTATCATGAACAAGGAAATATAATAATAATACTTTTATTATTGCCTCTAGGGCATATTTCCAACAAATGTTTAGAGCTATCAAACAACATGTTACAGGAACTTATATTGGCAAACAAAGGCATGGCATGAATCTACTAAATGCATAGATCAAAAGTCCTTTACTGAACATAAGCCAAAAAGGATCAGAAAATATTACAGATTCAAACATGACAGGAACATAATTATGAATGCATGTTAATGAGCTCGTGCAACTCACTATAGAGCAATACATGGCATGGCGAGGCACCTAACAGTAAGAAGGCATGTTTGTGAAGCTAAGCATGGCAATAGCAAGTTCATAGGATGCATGGAACACTAGGAAAACACATGGAAACAACTGAACTTAATGTAAACAGGCTGACAACAACATTATGAAGCAACTTTGGAGCAAGATATGAACAAGCTACAACAAGCTATAAATGCAACCAGGGGCATGTATGGTTAGAGGATGACATGTAGATCAAAACATGTTTATAGAACATCTCCAGATTATGCATAGAATGATTAGTGGTAACATGTTTATATAGCATCACGAAATAACAGATTCAGCCTAGCAAAACAACATCATGAACCCTACTTAACAAGCTCGATACACTCACCACAAGTCATTGCATGACAAGATAAGCATAGCATCATCAAGAAGACATGTTTGTGAAACAAACCAAGTCAAGAACAAGTCCATAGCATGCAAGGGTCAACTATAGCAACCTTGGCTAAACTGAATAACATGTAAACAATCTGCCAGGAAACATTTTGAAGCAAAAGTAGAGCACTCAAATGACATGCTAGACTACTCCATAATTGCAACAAAGGGCAGGGATGGATAGACAATAACCTATTGTTCAAAACACCCTTACTGAAGTATCTCAAAATATGCATGGATCTCTCTGTAGCATCAAGTTTACATGGCATCAAAATAACAGCAGAACAGGGCTAAAATCAGCAACATCACGATGCCTAGTTTGCATGCTTGTGCTAGTCACCACATTGATCACAAAAATACATGGTAAGCACCTCTGTAAAGAAGACATAACATAGCTCAAAACACATGTAGACATCAACCTCATAGGATGCACACATCAATCATGTCAAAAATGACAAAAGAGCTCGTTCTGATAACAGCCAGCAGAAAAACATCATGAAGCACTCTTACAACGACGATTCAGGAATCTAGATGACCTCAAATGAATATGATGCAATGGAATGAAATGATGTACTCGTCGAGACGAACAATTTGACATATTACACGCGCAAAATGGAGCTACGAATGCAGAGTTACGACATGACGAGCATGGCATGAAAATTACTGCAGATTCGGGGACTTAGTCATTTTCAGAGGGGGGAAAGTCAACCTCGTGATCCAGATCGGGCACGGACTTCGAGGCGCCGGAGATGGACGTGGTGGTGGCCGGAGATGGGCGGGGAAGGTCTCCTCCGGCCGGATTCGTCCGGATCCGGCGCGGGGCGGCGGGAGGCGCGGTGGAGGAGCTCCGGGGCGGCGCCGGAAGAGGTTGGGGAGACCGGAGGGAGCCGGGCGGACCGGATCCGGGCGGCGGCTCGTCGGATCCGCGGCGGAGCGGCGGCGCACCACGCGGGAGGCGGCGACGGCGGCGGTTGGCACGGAGGCCGAGGGCGGCGGCGAGCGGAGGAGGCGGCCGGCGGCGGCCGACGCGAGGGACGGCGGCGCGGAGGCCGGCGGCGGAGGCGGCGGGGCTCGGCCGCGGGTGCGGGCGACCCTGGGCGGCGGCGGTGCGGCGCGCGGGACGGCGCGGGGGAAGTGGGCGCGGGGCGGCGGCGAATCAGGAGGCGACACGTGGCGGCGGAGCTGAGGTGGCATGCCGGGATTGGCCGGGGTGAGGTGGCGGCGGCGGTGGACGTGTCCGGCCGTCGGGCGGACATGTCCGGCGCGCGAGAAGGGAGAGGGCTAGGGTTCATCTGCGATTTTGGACGAGGAGGGCATAGTTTTATAGGTAGAGGGAGCTAGGAGAGTCCAAATGAGGAGCGGTTTTCGGCCACGCGATCGTGATCGAACGACCGAGAGCATGGAGGGGAGTTAGATGGGTTTTGGGCCACTTTGGAGGGGGTGTTGGGCTGCAAAGAGAAAGGGGCTTTTACGGTTACCCGGTTAACCGTTGGAGTACCAAACGACCTCCAAATGGCACGAAACTTGACAGGCGGTCTACCGGTGGTATACCAAGGCCACTTGGCAAGCATCGGGCCATTCCGACAAAGTTTAATACCCGCACACGAAGAGAGGCTAGAAGGGGACGCCGGATGACATAGAAGCGCCGGATTGCAAAACGGACAACGGGGAAAAAGCTCGGATGCATGAGACGAACACGTATGCAAAATAAAATGCACATGATGACATGATAAAATGCAACACGCAAGCACATGACATGGCAACGACATGGCAACGACAGCGAATAACTGACAGACACCTGGCGCATCGGATCCGGGGCGTTACATGCTCCTTTCCGGTCCAGAATTCCAATTGCCGGCATTCTCCCCCTTCATGTGAATCTTGCAAAATAAGAGAGAAAAGGCATGAGAATTGCATCATAAAGTGTGATAGCAGTCCATAATGTAATAAATATCAACATAAAAACATGATGCAAAATGGACATGTCATCTACGGAGGGTGATTCCTCCTTCACCACTCCCGATAACGACTCTGTCGTGCAACAAAGTGTGAAACTTTGAGGGTGATTCCTCCAAGTTCGCCTCGACGGTTACATTAAGTGGAATTCATCGCGGGTGATTCCCTGGATTTCCCCTTGGTGTTATAGACACATCTACTTTGACTTTACCCCCAGAACCATGTTAAAGATGGGTCGGCCCTGAGGGCTACCCACGAGAGTTATTGTTTCTATGGGACTGGAAGGACATGCAGTACTCCCCGGTAGAGGTGGACCTAAGTTCCCGACAGTATTTGTGAGTTAGGTTGACCGTGAGGGTACCCGCGAGTTGATGTGTAGTCGGGTTGACCTGGAGGGTACCAGCGAGATAACTATGCAGCATAGCCGGGCATTCTTAGCCCTTGCTGTAAGTCCATGAGACAAGGCGACGAGACCACAGATCATGGATCATTGATAATTAACGCGCGCTCCCAATACACTAACGGTTTGGATATGTGATCGGAGTAGGCCTCTGGCCTTTTCGCACTAACCAGCATGCGGGAATAAGTATGGGCACTCTACGTCATACAATTCTTCTGAAAGATCACTGATGTCAGCGGTTTAGCGTCGCGCACCCGATTGGACGGGAACCACCTACGTTTGTATTAAGGGATGGGTCTGTTCCAGCCACGTTCGTAGCACGCGTGATTGCAAAGGACGATTCACCCATGTCCCCTTCGCATTCAGGATGTAGACCGACGTGTTGGCCTCTCTGTTGAGCCTAGGTAGGACTACAATGGGTCGATCAGCCGAGGCCGAGTATGATCTGATGGTGTGCCTGGCCAGAGTTAATTGAGTGTGTTGGGTAAGTTTGTGCAGCCCTGCAGGGAAGTCAATCTATTCGAATAGTCGTGTCCACGGTAACGGACGCTCGGAGTTGTATCCCGATCAATACAACTAGAACTGGATACTGGAAACATGAAATGGATATGATGGCTTCGGGATTGCTTTCTCGCAGGGAGTCGAGAAAGGATCTCTGGGCGTTACTACAACATACTTACTACTATATGTTACTAATCTACACTCTTGTAATGCTGCAAGATGCTTCAAGATGCTAGTCTTTGATAGGCTAGGCTTTCCCTTCTCTTCTGGCATTTCTACAGTTCAGTCCAAAGATATAGCCCCATTCCTTTGATACTAATGCATACTTAGTATAGATATGAACCGGATCCGAAAATATTTCACAAAATGACCATTTTCATGATGGTCGGATCTAGGACGCCATGCTAAATAGCATGACACCTTGGCCTGGGGCGTCATGCTAGATAGAACATCGTCTTTGGTAGAGGTAGTTGTCGCGCCATCAAGCATGGCGCCTCAGCCCATGGTGTCGTGCAGAAGGGTCATTTTATGAAAAAAATCAGATCCAGTTTCTTTTTATAGGCAAAGTTTCAGATCTTTTTCTTTCTTTTTTCTCTTGCTGAAGTTTCAGAAATGGGTCGTATCTGCCCGTTTCCACCCCTCAGATGGGCTTTTGTTATTTTGCTGGCCCATCTCCGTGCTAGCGCCGCAAGAAGTGCTGTGCACGTGACGTGACAGTGAGAGGAGCCGGTTCCTTCCCCACCATTCCCGTACCTTTGTTTCCTCTTCCCCTAGCTAGTCCCGAGTCCTGACCTACCAATCTCGACCTACATCCCTACTCTTCCACCGCGTGGGCGCGTGGCCTACAAGCCGCCGCCGTGGCCATAGCTCACGGCCGCCGGCTGACGCCCCCCTCAAACCCCTCGGCCTTCGCCGGCTTCGCCGTTCCTGTTCATGCTCATCGCGTCCCTGCTGTCCCGGCCCCGTCCGCAACCTTTGGCCATCGGATTTTGAGGTATGAGCTCGTTTTCACCCACTGATTAGTCCCCACTGATCTCCACAGTTTCTAAGTGTGCAGATGCATACCCGGCACACCATCCAGATCTAGATCCGCCGTAGATCCAGCACCTTACTGATCGGCATTCCTATTGATAAACAAAGTAATAAAATATGCAGCAACCTTTAATTCGATGTTCTGATACCAAACATTCAGAAAAATGTTTTTTAAGTTGCTAATGGCTTCATACTGAAGGTGGAGACGACATGATAAACTGTTCTTTTGCATTCACTTTATGATAAAATAAGCATAGCTAGAATGGTACTATTTGGCCTATGACTGTAAGATTATTGCAGTTGCTGCCACATTTTTTCGCCGAATTCAAAAATCCCCTATATTTTTTTCAGTAGCAACTGGACGCATTTCAACTTTTCCATAAATGATAAAAGTGAAAGTTGTTACAACACTAATTTGTTGCATGCTGCTTGGAATTTGGGTGGTCCTGTGCGATCGAAAGTGAGGGATTAACGAAGCACGTTTTTTCTCGAAATTAAAGGAAATGCATTCTTCTTTTGGGGAAATATGTGGCATGAACTTCGCTTTTACATCGTAGCACATGATATCACCACACAATCTGACCACTTAATGCATCAGATGTGCATCTCTTCGCTCCCAGTCACGATGACATCGGGGCTGACGTGGGGGATTACCGGCGTAGGGTGCTAGTCGCACACCAGTGCAGCCCTTCTTGTTTTGCTTTCTCCTTTTTATACGTGGCTATTTTGTTCATGTGGCCTGACTCCTACCACTTTGAGCAGGTAGTGTACTGATGAAGACAGAGATTGAGGAGGAAGGCACCAGAGGGTCCTGGACTGAGGAGGACAAATCCCTTTGTGCTTCTGTGCTGGGCTTAGATGCCTTCACATATCTGACAAAAGGTGGAGGTGCCATATCTGAAAATCTCGTAGCAGCGTCTGGGTTGGTGGGCTTGCAAAATAAACTCCAGGACCTGGTTGAAGCTGATGGTAAAAGCCTTTGTTGGAACTACGCCATCTTCTGGCAACTCTCCCACACCAAATCTGGTGAACTTGTCCTTGGTTGGGGTGACGGATCTTGCCGTGAACCCCATGATAATGAGATGAACTCGACTACTCGTGGTGATATTCATGATGCATCTTCACTGAGCCAACAAAGGATGCGTAAGCGAGTGTTAGAGCGACTGCATACAGCATTTGCTGGGGCTGATGAGGAGGATGATGCTCTCAGAATTGACCAGGTGACTGACACTGAGTTATTCTTCCTAGCATCCATGTACTTTGCATTTCCACGTCATGTAGGTGGCCCTGGGCAAGTGTTTGCAACAGGTGCACCCCTTTGGATTCCTAACAATCCGCACAAGGTTTCCCCCTCAAATTATTGCTATCGTGGATTCCTTGCAAGTGCAGCAGGATTTAGGACTATTGTGCTACTGCCATTTGAAGCTGGTGTACTTGAGTTAGGCTCAATGCAGAATGTGCTTGAGAGTGCTGAAGCTCTGGAAACCATAAGGTCTGTGTTTCTAGGGGCAAGCAGTAAGAAGGCAGCATCTGGGAAGCATGATGAGAATGGTTCTGCTCAAATATCACCCGGTTTGGCTAAGATTTTCGGGAAGGATTTGAATCTGAGCCGACCTTTAGTCAACACGGGAGCACTTCCATTAAAAATGAATGAAAGGTCATGGGATATGCAGAAGAATTGTGGTGGTGAGAGCCTGTTGCTCCCCAATGTCCGGAAAGGTTTGCAGAACTTCACATGGAGTCAGGCTCGAGGCCTGAATTCTCATCACCAGAAATTTGGCAATGGTATTCTAGTTGTGAAAAGTGAGACTTCACAACGTAGCAATGGAGCTGCACATAGCCCTGGATTGAGCCCATTTCAGCTCCAGAATTCACAGCAGATACTGACACAACCACCACCTCAGTCACAGACACCGAGGCATATAGATTTTAGCGTAGGGTCTAGTTCAAAATCTGGTGTTTTGACTTCACAAGCAGCTCTGTTGGGTGGGGAAAATGGCAGTGTCGATGGCTTGTGTAAGGAGCAAGTGGCCCCTACAATGGAGGGCCAGCAACCAAGAAAGAGGGGAAGAAAACCAGCAAACGGGAGGGTAGAGGCACTTAACCATGTTGAGGCTGAGCGCCAAAGGAGGGAAAAACTCAACCAGAGGTTCTATGCACTGAGAGCTGTTGTTCCCAATATCTCAAAAATGGACAAAGCATCGCTCCTGGGAGATGCCATAACGCACATCACTGATCTCCAGAAGAAGCTCAAAGAGATGGAGTCGGAAAGAGACATGTTCTTGGAGTCTGGTATGGTAGACCGCAGGGTCCAAACACCTAGGCCAGAAGTAGATATCCAGGTGGTGCAAGATGAGGTTCTTGTTCGTGTAATGTCACCTATGGACAACTATCCAATAAATAATGTGTTCCAAGCTTTTGAAGAGGCAGAAGTCAAAGTTGGTGAATCAAAGATCGCATCCAACAATGGGAAAGTTATGCATTCCTTTGTTATCAAGTCCCCTGGCTCTGAACAGCAAACAAGAGAGAAATTGATTGCTGCTATGTCTCGTGCAATGAACTCCATGTAGAATTATAACTTGATGCATTAGAGGGCAGATCGTTTTTCTAGTTGCGAACAGGTAGCAGTGGTAGACTCCCAGTGTCCATGTAATTGCTACATGACCACAGAAAGCTCAGGTTCTGACTTCGCAAAATAATCTGTATGTGCAAATTACTGCCGTAAATCTTTAACAGTCTGTCCTGTGGTCAGTTACTCAGTTCAGTTTTGATGTTTCTTAGATGGAGATTATAGTTACAATGTATTTTAGCTATTTATTATGAATCAATATAAACGATGCTTAGCTCCATGGAGGAAGAGGGAAAAAAACATCAATTTAGTTTGAGAGATTCCAGCCCAGTATGCTGAAGGTGATCGGAGTGGTGCATTTTCCCAAGCAAAGCTACACAATTGTGCATTTTCCTTGTCTTGTTAAACCACCAGGTATGGAGGTGAGTGGCAAGCAAGACCCCTATGGGTTTGGCTGACTTTCACCTTCTGAATTTTCTTTTCAGCAAGTCCTAACCATATCTGGTTATAATGAAAGCTGAAGAACATCAAATCATGTCGCTTGCCTTGTCTATTTTTTACTCAGCTTATGTTCATGCTTTCTTCCACCGAGGCTTCAGTAACACTACTATTGTACGCATTTCGCTTGGTGAGCTGAGTCCTGCCATTACTTGGAGTCAAGCAAAGATATTTATATTTTGTACACTTGAATGTTATATGTATCTTAAATGCCCATGCTGCAGGCTTCATGGTTAGCCAACGCCATATTGGTGAGTGGTTGATAAGACAAAAGGCAATAAATGCTTATGCAATTTCTTGCTTTTATGTAGGTGGGCAGAACTGAATATGTGGATTGATCAGGTGCTAGAGGTGAGGTCTCATCACTTTGTTTGTTCTATTTCGCTTAAAGAACCGTGAATAGATATGTGGATTATCAGCAACCAAGCATCTCATTCTTCAGGACTGGTGAAAAGTATTTATGCATGGTTTGCTTTATTTCTATTAGTATTAGTGTATTAGAAGCCAGTATGCCTATAACTTACACTCACATATTGGATCGGCATCTATCATCATAGTCGATCCTGTATCCCCACATTAGATGAAACCAACTCAACACAAGATACGAATTAGGTTTTGTATATGGTGAACTCCGATATGCCTTTCGAGACCAAGATCAAGCAATCAGATCCTTCCCTTTAATTACCAGTGTACGTACATGGTGCTGTCGTGCTCTGTTCTTAGATTACAAGCAACTTAGTTTGTATTTTAACCTTCATTTCATGTCACCATATATCTATATGTGCATCAATTCCTATTATTTTATTAAAAAAATGAGGGGTGGCAGCAGCCCAATGGAAATGATGTAACTTTCATTCTGCACTGATAGCTTCCATAGTGCCATGAGTAGTGTTCCACGTCATTCACAAAAATCGTAGTTTTCCATCATTACTATCGATGTTTCTCCACTTTAACTTATAATTCTTGTAGTTACCTGCAAATTCTTTCTTAAGGCATCTTGCTGTTACTCATATGGACGACTATATACACGAAACTACAATGAGAATAATCCGTCCCAACTCCAAAGTTAGTACAATATTACTACAAGCGGTCTGCGCGCTTTACCACGCCGCTTTTCATTGTGGGCCACTACCCCCGGGTTTTGGTTGAAATCGTTTCCTGTTAGATTGGAGGCAACTCTCACGTGTCATCATATGAAGCAAAAGCAATGCTCTACTTATGGCTATGGTACACATGTATAAGGCACTGACTGACAAAACTCTGAGAGCATGATATACTCCTTTATTGAAATAGAGTTCCTTTTTGAAAGGTTCAAATAGAATATCAAACATGAGTTATGTTTCTTGAATATTGCACTGTAGTGTGCTTGATGGTAAGTTTTTTTTATTACAGTAGACCAAGGAAGAAACCCTTACCTGATCATCACCAATGTCCAACAACAAATTAACTGTAGAAACAGAAGACATGATACAAATAAAGCATAAGTGAACCGACCAAGTTGGGATAGGGTGAGGTACGTGCAAAAATCATTCTTTATCTGCCACAGCCCACAACAAACAAATTTATACGAATAGGTAAAACCAACCTGGAGGGCTGGACTTCCAGAATACATTTATCTTTGATGAAGCTATAACAGGGATGAAAATCTTTTGGGCACAATCGGAACATGATTCCTGCCTGATTACCACAATACTTCCAGTATACTTGAGAGCTATATGAACAAAATTTTCAATGCTTACCACACTATGATAAAAACTACTTGCAAAGTTCACCACCTATTGGCCCTGTAAGTAACTGAAGTGGATGTTATTCACATTTTGCCTACAGCGGAAGGAAAAAATGAAAGGAAATGCTAGTCATAGAGTGGTATGAACCTACAGCCAAGTCATCATTGACTGCAAGTAGATTTAAAAAAAAGCAATCACGGTCAGTTCACCATTTCCACCTTCGCATGAAGAATGGGAGTATGTTTTAGTGTTAGATTAGAAACCACTCCAAATGCCATGAGCCATCAGAACTTCTTCACTTTCACTCTAGCTCTAGGTTCGAGATCAAAGTGTTTTTAAAATTTAGCGCTTATTTTGTAATACTATGAAGGGACAAATGCATTTTTGCCCCTAGTTGGAACCTACCCGCGGGGTTTGCCCTTACTTTTTGACTCTGCTCAGTTTTGCCCTTAGATTTGCCTCCGAGGTCGCCCGAATGCCCTTTGACGGTTTGACCAATACTTTGAAAATTTGTAACAAATTCATATGAACTCAGAAAAATGCAAATAAGATACCAAAATGTTCAGATAAGCATTACCTTTATGTGCATGTCATCTGCATTTAGGAAAAATAATACCGTTTAAACTACCCAAGGTTTTTAATGTTATTACCATTATTAAAAATAAAAAGGTATAAACAATGCTTTTTCATGAATAAAAATTACATGCAAATGCAGGTGATGTTTTCTGAACATCCTGATATTTTATTTGCATCTTTCCGAGTTCATATCAACTTGTTATGAAGTTTCAAATAATGGTCAAAGTTGTTTCAAAATAATGGCACGAAGAGGATTTGTATTTTCGAAACAGTTTTCAGTCTTCCGCATTGCAGGTGGCTTTAACCATTACTTCTCGTGCTGCGAGATTTCTGATTTTTTTATGGATTTGTATTTTGAAATAGTGTTCAAGCATGTTTGAAACTTCGCTAATCATATGTAGAAACATGTATTGTGTTTCGAAGATTATATTGCATAGCATAATAATTTATAAAGATTGCTTTGATTAGAAACAATGGGAACTGCTTGTATGCTTTGTCAAAGTAAAACCCACTACTTTATAGCCAAATATTGCTCATGTTCAATTGATTATCCAAGAATGTCAGCACGTTTCACGTGCTCCTTTTCTGCAAGGAAATGCTTCTACTTGTTGATGCGCATTCTAACATTGTTGAAACTGGATGTAATTGTTCTTTTCATTTCTCCAACAGCACCAAGAGCAAAAAGGACGGTGTTCGAGTATGATATTAGCAACGATGACTGCTAAAATTTGCACACAACGGTTAACATCAAACTTGCTACTGCAGCTCCATCCATCCGTACTAGATCGGCAACGCGCCTTGACGCAAGGGTGCCGGTCCAACCAATATGGCCAAATAGTGGAGACCAAACCGCACGATGCATTAGTAGGAAAGCAAGTTTAGCACATGTAACATGACAGAAGCCCAACTCCCAAGTGTGTGTATTAAGGATGGAAATGCAGAGACTATATCAGGTTGGAAATGTATCAAGGAGTTAATAAAAAAAGCTCAATGATCAAACCTTTGATATAGCTCTTTTTTTATTAACATCTGATATTGCTCAATATATCTCTGGAAATATATATGATATTACTCAAAGAGTACCTGATGGTAGATACTCACAACAGTAAAAAAATGGCCCTATCTACATGCCATTGGCGCATTTGTTATACAATGTGACATGAAACACCTGAGCAAGGTCTGGTATGATAGAAACCAAAAAGCAGGCCATAGTATTAGTCCCAGATAACTTATTTACAATGTTTTTCATATTGCACAACAAACTACTCTCTCCGTAAAGAAATATAAGAACGTTTAGATCACCAAAGTAGTACATGGTTGGCTATTGGATATATAACTTTATCCACACGCCTTCATCCAATTTGCTTGATATATAACTTTCTCCACACTCCTTCTTTTGATTTGCATGCATGTTGTGATGCACGGATCTGCTAAAGGACATGTCGTGTTAGGCAAACTATTCAAATAGCGCGTCTCATGGACAGGGAGAAAATAATTTGGTCTATATGAAGGAGAATCACTCTGGATAATACACAGTGATTTGGATACAGTATAGCCTTTTAACATAAAAGAATATATAAGATAAAATTAGAATTATTTTATCTTAGCATTTTGCATGGCCTACAATGGGCGACAGATAAGAATCACAAACCTATGGTGACACAAGAAGCCTCTGAAGCAAAGAAGGCGGCTCAACGGTGACTTGGAAAGTGAGAGAGGCGGAGCGCTGGCCTACATCTCCCCAGGCTCTGCCTGGTGCCCATCAATAAGGTAAGAGTCCATGAAACCACACATAATTATTTTCGCATGCGAAGTGACAACACAAATAACCATGGGATCTTATTTTCTACAAAAGGATCAACAATTAGAATGCCAGATTTGGCAACAACATAATACATACTTCCATATCGGAGACATAAATTTCTTAATTCTTAAACAATGCGGTTCTAAAATGTTTTATCTATCAACAACATAGTATTAGTGGTTGTGCTTTCAGCAATATAAACAATTAGAGACATGCAACAATGGTACATACACATGATACAGTAAAAGAGCCTAGAAAAGAAATCAATTCGAGTCACAGAACGAAGGTAGAGAAACCTCACCGACTGAGGTAGGTATACATATGCTCAACTCAACCGGACAGAGACGCAACATAAGTTATTTTTTGTGAAAAACACAACAGAAGCTGAATAAAGTAACAGAAGGAACCAGTAGATAACTTTATTGGTACCCAGCATATATGGTTCAATTTTCTTTCAACTAAAATATATATGCAAAGGTGAGTCTAGTTACCTTGCACTAATTTGACAGAAATGAGTTTTGCTTCCCACGAAAACACATACATGAACATAATTAGTGCAAGTCCAGTGCATGATTAATTTTATTTCAAGTACACCATAGAAATAAAGTACTATCTCAAGGTTCTTGGTTTGTATGATTGTCATCATGTGTTCAATTAACATATCTTGGGTCTAATAGTAACCATGTCTCTACTAAATCTAGCCACAATGCCCTGGACATATATAAAGATGCACACAAGACAAAAGATAGTACTCGGCGTACATAAGGACCTTGATCGCCGTTGTGCCTTCCTGTTGCCTTTGACTTGATCAAAGGCCAGCAAAGAAGCAACAAAGACAATGGCAGTGGCGGAGGCGGTGGTATCCAGTCATCGGCAGACGGGGAGGCCTCCACCGGCGCCGTGGCCGGTGGTGTTTCCCTTTTGGGCTATCTCGATGCCACGGTCCTCACTGGTCACTATAGAGTAGTGGCATGAGCGGCGGCCTACACAACCCTTCCAGCAATGGCGGCGGGAGACACAACGTCAACCAACAAACCAAAACGTTGGGAGAGGCGGTCACAGAGAGAGACGGCATGGTGGCGATCTGCAAGCATATGATTTCTCATTAGTAAATATCATATTGCATTATGAGAGAAAAATGAAGAATCAAATAAGAACCAAAGCTGACCTTTTCATAGTTAATATGGATTCCAATGTAGAACAGCCCACACAACCCTCCTGACGATGGCAAGGGGCAAGCCAGTGGGAGACACGGCAGGGACCAGCATGCCAAGTCAACGAGAGGAGGAGCAGATAGAAAGAGACGACAGACAGCGACCTGTACTAGTTGATAAACACTGCAAATGTGTGTGCACCTGATTAAATGAGATCCATAAGCATAGTTCAGAATAACAAAAATTTCGAAGGCAAAAGCCATGTCCCAAGGTAATAATCAGAGGCATCTATGTTCATGTCCAAAACTAAAAGCAATGCAAGCTCCATAGCGCAATTTAGTTAGATATTTGCGCTGCATGATAATTAGACAGCACTGTTACAATGCCAAAGGGAGCTTGAATTTTAATGGTACTATTATACCGCATAGATAACATATCTTTAGTCTGCCATGATTATCACAGAACACCATAAAAGATGAGTTTACATGAGAAACTAACCCATCAGCACATGGGATCTTACCTAAGATGTCTTGTACAATGATAACAAGGCCAATCTCAAAACTGTTGTGATACAAAAAAACAGAAATGACTGAAGTATAAGCTTTATAATTGCACCGTAATAGAGAATTTTGTTGGCAGATGAGAACAATGAAATAAGTTAACAAAAAGAAAATGCATCATGGGTAATTAAAATGTCTGTCGGTGTCAAAACCGGCGGATCTCGGGTAGGGGTTCCCAAGCAGTGCGTCTTAGGATCAATGGTAACAGGAGGTAAGGGACACGATGTTTTACCCAGGTTCGGGCCCTCTTGATGGAGGTAAAACCCTACGTCCTGCTTGATTGATATTGATGATGTGGGTATTACAAGAGTTGATCTACCACGAGATCAGAGAGGATAATCCCTAGAAGCTAGCCTATGGTATGATTGATGTTGTCTATATCTATCGACTAGCCTGGCCCCGGTTTATATAATGCACCAGAGGCCTAGGATAACAAGAGTCCTAACCGAATACGCCGGTGAGGGAGGAGTACTTGTCTTGATCGCCAAGTCTTGTTGATTCTTCTTTGTATGCGGCAGCTGTCCGGACTGGCCCATGAGTATACGGCCATGGGGGTCCTCGGCCCAATCCAACTGATCGGGAGACGACGCGTTGAGTACCCCCTAGTCCAGGACACCGTCAGTAGCCCCCTGAACCGGTCTTCAAGTTAGGGACGCTCCTCGATTCTTCCGAACTGTTCTTCATCTTCGGTTGCCGGTCTTGAAAACTGGTTCAACAAATCTTCTCCGATATTGAGGATCGCCGAAATGCATTCGACGAGTTTATACGTCGGGTATCCGAGGAGCCCCTTTAAGTTTCCGGCCTTTATCAATGCCTTGTTATTTTTATGCCACACCTCGGGTTTGAAGTTGTTCCCGGGCGGCAACGTCCTCTTGCGTCCGAGCTCCAACACTGGACTGCATTCGAGGTATCTTTTGCAGCCGAGCACCAATGTCGGACTGCTGCCCAGCTCTATCGCCGGACTATGTATCCGAGCTCCAACGCCGGACTGTATCCGAGCTCCAACGCCGGACAATGTATCCGAGCTCCAACGCCGAACTTTATCCGAGGTGTCGTAAATCACCTTGGTTCAAAGAAGTTCGAAGGAGTTTAGCCGAGCTTAATGCCGGAAATGCCCTCTATGGAGCCAGTCACTAGCGCCCGAGCTTTATGCCGGACTGCTTCCGAGGTGGTGCACCACCCCGAATGTGGGCCGATTTTTGTCAATGTTTTTGATTGGTGCAATTTATTCTCTGCCGAGATACATAGCTAGTAGCCCTCAAGGTGGGTATCGGTCTAAAACCCGAGATGCACATGAAGGATGACATAAGACCGCTGATCCCCGTAGCCGCTGAGACTCAGGTTGATTTGCAAAATCGGTCTGAGGATCAAGTCCTAGCTCGGCAGAATACTTCGGGACACAAAAAGTGGCGTGCTCAGTCCTCGAGACTCAGGTTGGGTGCGGCCGACCAACCTGAGGATCAAAATCTCCTCAGAAACTGTATTGCACTTAAAATTTTCTGCATAGAACAGGCAATGCAGTAGCCCCCGAGACACTGGTCGGGTGGCAACACCAGATCAGGGATCGATGTGCCCATTTAATATTTGTAAATAATAAGTCCGAAGCCCAGTAGCCCCCGAGCCTTAATGCGGGCACGGGAGGCCGAATTAAGAATCGATATCCATAGTAAAATCACAAATTATGTGTAATGACTCTATGTATCCAAGTACTTTATGTCATTAATGCTCGGATCCGCATTGTACAAAACTTTGTTGACCGACCATCGACTTCCACCTCCTCGGCCAATAGCCGAGGAGTGTTTGTCCTACTTTATAAAGTCTTTATGAGGGTAAAGATTTACAACAAACAAGACAATCTGGCCATACGGTTTTATAAACAAAGGTACGCGGAGAGATATGTTATATTACTGTTTAACAGAAGAAATGTCTTCCAAAGAAAATAGTCCCGCTATCGGTTCCTTTTTTTGGGTTGTCATGCTAAGCATGATCATGAAACCTCAGCTCCAATGTAAGAGCAAAATATCGAGGATTTAGTTTGGGAGGCCAGTTAATAGCCCCCGATAGTGTTCGGCGATAGTCGAGGTCAAGCCGTAAACACTTCGGCCATTGTTATGAATGGCCCGTCGTTTAGCGCCGTCATCGGATCGCCGACCAGTTTACGCTTATTGTGACAGTCAGTTTTCGGCTTTCTCCACTGAGGTGCTTAACCATGTGAGCTGGAAGCACAATCGCAGTGGTTCTCCCTTTGCACACCTAGCCGAACAAAGCGGAACATAGGAGGCAAGCGCAGGAGCCGGGCAACCCAACTATTGACCGAAGACACAATTCGAAACTGATGCATATATAGCAATATCCGAGAATGTTTTTGCCGAATATCTAAAGGTGTCCGACGTTGCACTGCGAAACTTGTGCTGAAAACACACAAATAATTTAGAAGTGCCATCGGCTCGAAAAGCCAAAAAAACTTATTCAAAAGGTTAATGTCCGAACTAGATCAAGTGTTCGGTGCCAATCCAAAAATTGAACTTTAGGAAAAAAAAGTGCTTCTGCCGTGCTTTAACATGACACATCCTATCTCAAAACTTCAAGCGGGTCAGCCTACGGCTTCAACCTCCTATCCCGAAGGCGGAGTACTTCTTACTAGGCCAGTTTAGCAAACTAAACTCTAGCGGCTTTGAGAGAGAAATTAGGCTCCCCGCTAGTGACCGCACACTTGTGTCGAAAAAAGGAGTGATAAATAATAATAAAAAGTTTGCAACAACTAAGAAGAAAAACACTTATCATAAAACGGCTCATATAAATTTAAGAGCCCCCAAGTGACTTGGGTAAAAGAATGATTGCATGTACCAAAGTACTTATATCATATCTATGTTCAACCGAACTTTAAACGCGTCTTAACCGACCGTTGGCTTCTCCCTCTTCGGTCAAGGACCAAAAAGTGTTATGTACTCCATCTGACGAGAATATCGACGGTGTTTTCAATAACCAGGCAATCAGGCCATAAGGCTATAACAGACAAAGCGCGCTCAGGGAACTTATGCTATATTACTGCGATGAGTAAGAAGCATCTTCGAAGAAAATAGTACCCCCATCAATACCTTTCTTCGGTGCTCATTGTTATTATGAGACTTGTGCAATATATTTTTTGTACTCATGAGTTCCGTTGTGTGCCGACCATGATTGAAAACAATAAGAGCGCTAGCTTTCGGCTTCACCCAGTCTGAGGTCCGGCTCGGTTGACCCAATCGTGACAATCGCAGAAGTGCTCCCTTTACTCCCTAGCCAAAAAATCGGAAACATAGGGGCAAGCACAGGAGCCATGCAACCCAGCTTGCAAATCGCTTAAGTCAATATGGTGCATATTGTGGCGTAATACATGAACAAGGAACGAAGCCGTACAAGTATAATCATATGCAAGAGGAAAAAGCTTCATGAAGAAAGCCCCCAAGTAAACGGGGTATTTGAATTTGCGCGTCACAAACAAAGTTTGGACAAGGAAACTTTTACAAGCAACTTTTTTTCAAAAAAGTATAATGCTTGACTGAGCCGGACACAAGTTAAAAATTTAAAACTTTGAGCATGAAGACAACTTAGCTGGTTAATGTGCTCGGTATTGATGACGCGGTCCGAGCTTGATGCGGGACAAGGTTCCATCCCCGAACCAGTCCCGAGGTGGCGAAGCAAAGAGCTCGGCACTCCGAAGTGGTGACATAGCACGGTCAATGCAGGACGGCAGGGTGATGCCGAAGTCCCCGGCATGGGGTAATGAAGTGTTGACAAAGCCCCCCGTCCAGCCGAGGTGACGCCAAAGGATATAGTCCGGCTGGATCATTTTCCTGCGCACAAAACAAATAATGCAAACCGGAGATAATAGTAATAATAATAAAAATAAAAAAAATCGTTGCATAACAAATAATTTATGCAAAGTGAGTAATAAAAAAAATATGGCCTGGCGCCAAAGTCAATGTCGATGCAGGGCGGCGGCGTGATGCGGTAAAGGTATGGCAAGGCCTGAATTCACAGGTCGGTTCGAGTTCCGGATGCGGCGTTCGCCGGACTATGTACGGAAACTGACCGAACCACCATGCGACCGTCGTTAATGCGGTCACCATTTGATAGACCTGCGTACATATGACAGACAAACCGGAGTAATAATTCATTGGGAAAAATGAACCCTAACAAGCAAAAAATACTAGGATTAATAGCACCTGGCTTATTTATTATAGCAATCCAAAGAAAGGTGATTCCCAAAATTGAGACTCGATCCGCACACCTATCGCCTGATGGGTGATAAAGCAACGGCATGATGATGCTGGCAAAGGTTGGCTCGGCGAGGTAAAGCCCTCGGTCCAGCTAACGTGAAGGAGCTGGTCGGTCAGCGACGCCGAAGTCTCCGGAGTAGGTCGATGAAGAGATGATGAAGCCCCCGGTCCAGCGATGCAAGTCGTGACGTGGTCGATGCCGGCTTGATGAAGTGACCATGTGGCGATGTAGGTGTGCCCGCTCCGTGTAATCTATAGGGCGGCGATGTTGGTGACGATTTATCTTTCACGATGCCGAACTATTGTTCGGCCGGCCGAGATGATGATACGAAGAAATTAAGCTCGGCTCAACAAAGCGACGACGTGTCTAACGCAGGTCGGCCGCCGTGGAGTGATGTTGTCGGGCTGGTTTGACACCGGCACGATGGTGAAGTTCGTATTGCAAGAATACTTTTAATACTATTAAAAATAAAACACAACACCCCATACGAAAACTTCCTTCAAAAAAGATGTCCGAGATCCCGTTCATAAAGAAGATGAATTCTGGTCGGATCCGTTCTCGCGCAGAAAACAGATCCAAAAGGTGATGCACTAATCGGAATTGCTCATCACAACAAAGTTCAAGTAAACTGCAAATTTGCAGTAGAGCAAAACCCTGACATTTCACTATTTTGATCACACTATTGGGATCACAAATTTAGTGAATTTAGTAACTGGATATTTATCACCCCACTTTTCAGCATATAGTTTCATGTTTATTTTACTTCAGAGAGACCAACACACGATGGGGAAAAGTAGGGACAGGGAGGAAGGTAGAAAGGCAGCATAAACATCTCATCTTTCACGGCTGGTTATGGGCCGAGACCAAAAGGCAGTTGTTTCTCAATTTGACTAAAAATGGTCTGCCACAACCAAAAACAAACAAATTGGCCTGCTACAGAGACATTAGTTAGTAAGCAAACAATGTCAATACTATTATTAGTCTGCAATTACATCAGTCTACAAATTCACTTAATAAATAATGCTTATACCGTCAGCCAACCACAAATGCAAGGAATTCAAATAAACAGTGATATGAGCTTGATGAAAAACAGATTTATAACAACCAAACTAATAAATCATGGCAGACAAAAAATAAAACGGTGTTACTGGCTTATATAAAATCATGCCAAGACATGTAACACTTCTCATGTAAGCCACCACATGAGTCGCTGGTACTAATATCATGCCAACACATGCCCGAAAGAGAAATATGGAATGGCTAAACTCTCTTCAAAGATGTCTCATTAAGGTTTATATAACTGCAGCCGATTTGAGAGAAATCAATATAAATCAACAGCTAGCAGCTAGCCATACATAGTATTGTGCAGGAAGACATTTCTTCTAAAAGAACACTGCAAATATTTGATTGCTTGGGGAATAACTTTAGGAGCACTGGGATTACATCCTAGCCAAATTGAATACAACTCTATATTGAAAAAAAAGCATGTATATGTGGGGTGATTAAACTTTAATTGGATAGGGTTGATCATATTTGTGCCTTTCTGAAGAAATAGAAACTAAGCCATCAACACAATCACGGGATCAAATAATAAATGACCTAAACCAAGATTGATATGCAGAAAGACACAACCGAGTCGCATAATTGACTTGTTTCTATTATTAATTGTTTTTTATTGCAACACTAAATATGTGGTTGTAACTACATAGTTATAACCTAACTTACATGACAAAAATAGAACACGGATCTATGATTCTCCAAGGAGTAATTAGTTTCCCTAAAAAAAACAATAATTCATAGTCCAATAGTAGCTGAACTGATAGGGAGCCATTCTTTCCTAGCGATATATGGATCAATCAATAGCCCTGTTCAAGAATTCATCCGATTAACCACTTAACTTGCCAATTAACCCCTACTCGTAGGGTCACCGAGTAGCCGATTAACTGATTAATCACCCGAGTAATTGATTAAATGGCCGATTAACTTGCCGATTAGCCTATTAATCCCCTACTCGTCAGCCAACCGAGCAGCTACAAGTTAACGATTTCCTCAACAATGATCAATAGAGAGAGGGGTGTCAGGGACTCACTGTTTGAGGATGTAAGCGGGTAAAAGGGGTGACCTTGCCTCAGCAGGGCTCAGTCGCACCCAGAATAACATTTTGTCAGTTTTATTAGTAATACTAATATTTGGTTAATGGGGCACCAAAGGAATCTCCTATATGATTTAGTGATTAAAGAATAATATTAAACAATGAATCTCCCATTGGTTCACAAAGTATGCAATTTTTCTCTCAACTGAAATGACAACCACATTTTGTCAGCGATATTTGGTTAATGGAGCACCAACAAATCTCCTAGAGTATTTCATTTGGAGGTTAAAGGGAATAAGAATAAAGGATGTAAAATAACCAGTGACACCTTAGCTCTCACTACACACTTGGCAAACAAATACATTAGGTGACTACTGATTATCTGTAGCTAAATCTTATCTGAAGTACAACCAAGATGAACAGAAACATTTCACCTCACTTTTGGTGGAAAAATACTCTTCTCTGATTGATCATTCAGTTACACAGTGATCCGCTTAACACATCGCAGGTTGATCTGCAATCACATAAGCAAGCATTTGCATTAGAACAAAAGGAAGAATGAAATGTTTGATCTTTCATATGGTACTATTGATCCTAGAGCAACGCTAAATAGGAGATTAGTAACACACATCACTCTCCCGGCAAGAAGCAGCTCTCCCGGCAGTAACACGCATCACTCTCTCGGCAGAAGGTGACTCTTCTTCAGATTGTTGACCATATTCATTATTCACAATAACGAAGTACAACTCCAAATCAGAAAGGTCGTCGATAATGCTGAGCATGGAAAGGTTTCTGTAGTTACCATTAATGTAATCAATGAGTACCAACTATTGCTTGATGCATATATAAACAATCAGAAGGTTGTCTACCTAGATTTCTTCCTACCCAACTTTCCTTTATCAGCAAGGAGGAACTGTTTTTTTCATATATAAACAATAAGCAGGTGACCTAATGGACTATGCAACCCATAGATTAATTATGCAAGAAGTTACCATTCCTATAATTAGCAAGCATCAATCATTGTTTGGTGCATCTACAAACAATGAGGAGGCGGTCTAATTCTGGAGCACATAGATTAATTATCTGTGTAGTCAGACTTCCTCTGTTAGGAAGCAGCAACTACTACCCGCCGCACATATTTCTCCCAAATCACTAACCTGAACAGGTATTACAGTACACTGAAAATTGGGCACACCCTACAGACATGGATATGAACCAAAATGCATATATCTCTCCCAAAGCACTAAACAGGAAGCAAACCACCAGGGAAACCATAAGTACATATGGCCAGCCATATCTTATGAAGGTATCCTATGCTACAAAGACACAATACCCAAAAAGACATTTGGATTGCAGTGCAGCCTCACAATTGAAGCCGAAAACATCAAAGATTAAGCATGTCAAGAGTGCACATTTTTATCGGATAGAATCTCACTTGAAGGCGTGACAACATGTTTCCTTGCACAACATAGGTCAATCCACAACCAAAATGAACCAAATGTTCACAATATCCTTTCTTGTATGCATCAAGCAGAATTCAAAATCTCATGGAGGTTCTGTACCATTTGCCTTTGGCCACCACCTGGACAGTACACAACCAAATTTAGCTGAAGTTTATAATAAACATGCATGCAACGATAGCAGCCTATATTAATTTTATACCTGGCTTACAGGAAACCAGAAGCTATGTACTGGCAATTAACCAGAAAAGGAGGAGAAATTCAGAAAAATCTAGTATGTAACCTAGTTTAACAATGCTTATATCCCCAATCCAAGCTCTACATATTTCAGCTCACTAATGCTTACAAAAAATAAAAAATAGTACCCTCATTTTGGAACTTGAATCTGCAAACATGGTGTCTAACTAAAAATCAGAGTCATGGTTAAGATAAAGGAGCACCTCTGGAACGAGAGCGGTGGCTAAAAGCATCAGACCACCAAAACATCCCATAGCACACAGTCCAACAGCGAACCATCTCCTGAACCTAATTAAGTAATGTATATATGAATCTAAACTACATGACATAAGCTGAAGAACAACACGAGCATGCAGATCCAACTCTGTGAATTTGCAAACAAAAGGCCCAAAAAATTCACCTCCAGATGAGGTCTCCGAGAAGCATAAAGTCGCCATCCTTGTCTCCGTTCCGCTCACCGCCACGAGACTCATCTCCTCGTACCCACCCTGCATCCAAGAGCCAAATCGTCAGAAACCCACCAGAAGAACAACACATAACATGCTCGTCTCTGCTGCTATTGAGTACATGAACAGGATATGTTCTTGGCTGCAAACTATTAACTTTTTAGGAATTTTAAGCAACATTATAGAAGCTGAAATACAACCAGATCTATTTTAACAATAGGTTTATGAGATTATGGTGTGCCTTTTCTTATCTATCTGTCACAATATATTATATAATGGGTACATGCTATCTGGAACATGAAAGACAAGGGAAAATTAAAAGGGTCAACTGTTATACAATACATATGTACCCAGAGCCATTAACTTAAAAGGGTCAATATATTTTCTACACTATGCTTTGTGAAATTAACTCTTTTATGTACCTCCCTCACAAACATTCACGGTTACCAAATCTAGATGATTTTTATTTGAACTTTTAGAACTGAATACCAAGAGCATACATGCCTCTTACTTTGCAACCTTAGCCAAACATAGTGGAGAGAATACGAGGAGTGCTGTATAGGAAAAAAATTAAGTTAATAGCTGTCCCTGCAGTTTCCATCAGATTAACATTAAAACTCATCAAAAAGTAAGGAATAGCGAGCCAAATGTGAATTGTATTACAACACAAGGTTTTAAATTGTGCGGTCCGATAAAAATGAAGTTAAATGATGTGTGCCCTATGGTATGCAGACTGTTTCATCCTTAGAAATTGTAATGCAAAATCAGGCTGTCTGCTAGCATAAAGGTGGCTTTTAAATATTAGAATGCCACTTCAAAGTTGAAGTAAGTATGAACCCACAGAAAATCACCACTACCCAACCATAAACAGAGAGGAAGTAATATGAGCTGAGATCTTCGATGGCATAAAAAAATTTAGAGCATATTTGACATATCATTTTGAAGTTAAAAATAGCAAATAAGCTACAGCCAAGAAAGAACACATTAAGTAGCTAGAGAGTATACACTACTTTCTAATAGGAAAGAAGGTAATTTACCCGGCAAGGTATTGTCACTGATTCCAACATGAAAGAACAAAGAAACCTGGGATAATCCCAACCACATCTGTCCATACAAAAAACACAAGTCAATACACCAAAGGCATGCCCAATACAAAAGGAGCAACACGATAGGCATCATAAAAAGTACCTGTGAAACGCTCAGGCGTGTTTGTAGGCCTTGGGAGCTGATTAATTGGAGTCAGGACATAGGTGCAGAAAGGAAATTCTGCTTCTAGACCCTCCCATCACGCAACAGTTGTATACCTAGTGAACTTAATCATGTATTGACTCTCCACCAGCCCGAAGACATACTTCTTGAGAAAGACCAGAAACTTGCGACAGATCATCAACCCACACTCTTGGGGGACACATATAAATTGGTTAACAAATTTCTCAGGCATCTCTGCATACATATGGTTACCCTGCGAGGAAAAGAGTATGGTTCAACACAGGAGAAATAACAGACCATTAAATAACAGGACAAGAAAGACAGGAAACCAGATCAAAGAATACATGTACCTGCATCTAGTATAACCACATCCATCTCCTTGATAGGTCCATTTTCGGTTCCACCATGGTGATGCCACAGACGTGATATGCACACACAGGGTATGCTAGAGCGAGTTACACGGACGCACTTCAGACAGTGCATTGAATGTTATCTACAACAAATAGAAAATGCAAAAAAATGCAAAGACTAATCAGAGCAGGCCATGGTCTAGCAATCATGATAAGCACATAACATATTGTACAGACCCAAATATAATCAAAGGCAGCATGCCAACACACACATCAAAGAAAGACACACCACATGTAATCGCGACAATAAAGGTAAATAGTGATCCTACCTCCTAAGTAGGATCAATTAGTTCATCACATCATTATACCAAGAGCACACACACACTGGCAAATCATCTAAAAGGCTGATCCAACAAAAGAGGGTACACAGTGCAGAAGAACGAGGCCAGCAAAAGAGGGTCCTTGCACAATAAATAGCAATAGAACCGACCAACAATCCTGGAAATAAGAGTAAGTACTAAATTTGCAGGCAATGAAATAGTCACATTTGTAACGATTGTCCATAGATTTGTCTTAATTGATCATAATCCATTGCACTCCTGACACTAAACAAATTCGTAACCGCTCTTTTCCGAGATATGATGTTGTGAATATAATTAACCTTCATAAGAAAGAAATAATTTCTAGCCTAAAAATAGCTCACGGCCAACACTGTCCATCACCACTGTTAACCTTCAAGAATAACAGGACAATATAATTAATCCTTGAGGCAAAGAACGAAATCAGAGACTAACCCAGACCAACAATTAATCTTAATTATACTAACCAGCCATGCAATCAATCCTTAAGCTAAAGAACTAAATCAGAGACCAACCCAGGCCAACAATCAACCCTCAAGCCAAACACTCGAACCAAGAAATTTGGGACACATTTTAGCCTTACATAATTCAGCGTGCAGTGAATCCTAAAGACAAAGAACCAAATCAGAGACTAACCCAGTGCTCTTTTTCTAATCAACCATGTGACCTATCCATTCCTGTGATTACATTGCTAAGCAAGGACCAAATTAATCTAGCACTTGAGGACAATACTCTAATACAAACAACTGCACCCACAACAGGCATAGACCACCCATGTTCTTAACCAACCATGCAACCTCACTGACCGCCAAGGCAAACAATTAAGAAAGGACCAATGAAAACAAATCAACAATGACACCATCTAAGAATCCAACAACAGAAGCCCACGAATAACCTGTTCCCCACCTCTCTTTTGCAAGGCCTAATCGATTACAGACAAATCCAGCCCCTGAAAATAGTACATTGATTCCAAGAACGTCAGAACCACACCTACAGCAACACAGATTGTCTTATATTTTCCCAACCAACTTGTCAGATGTCCAACCCGAAGATAAACGGACAAGGAAGAGCTTGGGTTAACCAATCCATTCAGGCAGACAATTTCCAAGAACAGAGCCCATGCACAATCCATCTCATCACCTTCACCTAACAAGCTCCAATCAAGCACCTAAGAATGGCTCCTAAACCCACTGAACAGCAACCACGAAAGGTACAATCCGTTAAATTAACCAGGCATGTGATTCATGCAACTAATCCTTAAGAAAAAGAACTAAAGCAGGTACTAACCCGAATGGCAACAAATCTGCGTCATATTCTAACCTAATGTAATCCAACAATTAATCATCAAGAGAAACACCTAAATCTGGGACTAACCCCGAATGGCAACAAATCTGCGTCATATTGTAACATAATGTAATCCAACAATTAATCATCAAGAGAAACACCTAAATCTGGGACTAACCCAAACCAATAGTCAGACCAGTGAAATATCTTAAACCAACAGAATCCAACTACGACCCAAGCAGATCCCCTAATTTCACAAAAGGAAACAGACCATATCCAGGCTCGAATAGCTAATGCATCCAAAAAAATTGCCGCATCCGACCAGCCAACACGTCCAAAAAACTATTGGAGTCCCACATAAGCACCAGACAAGAGTGGAAAGGAGGAGAAAAGGGGTTGACTTGCAGAACTAATTCACCCCCTGTCGCTGCCATCATTGGTGATGGCCGCTGCTGTCGTCCGAGGCTAGGGTTCGCTGCTGGACGCGTGCGTGCACCTGTGTGACCAAAAAGCAGCAGCAACATGAGGGGAGGGGAGGGGCCAAAAACAACAACATCATGAGGGGAGGGGAGGGGCCAATAGCACCTTGACCAGCAGCAGCAATGCTAGGGTTTGGGGTGTCTCCGTCCACGGCTGTACCTGGGTCAGACCCCCACTCCATGGCCGGCCTCGAGGACGGTGGTGGCTCAGGTCGACGACGGCGCGTTGATGCCGTCGTGGATCTGGGCGCTGCATCACCACGTCCTCCTCGCGCTCCGGGAGCGGGCGGTGGTTCCCCTTCTCGCCCCTGCGCACGAGCGTGCGGTGTGGTGGCGGACGGCTGGGCGAGAAGACGACGGTGGCATGGGGCTGGACCTGGACGGCGGTGGAGCTGGGAGGCGCGGGTGAGGTTCTAGGGCTTGGAGGGAGAGAGAGAGGCAAGGGGGCGGCGCGAGGGCGAGCGGAGGCGGCGGCGGCGCGAGGGCGAGCGGTGGCGGCGTGCGAGGCATAGGAGATCGAGAGAGAGAGAGAGGAGGAGGTGGGACGAGCGAATGTGGAGAAGCGACGGCTAGGTCACGCCCATGTGGCGATTGGATATTTTTCCAACCATGGGAAATGACGAAAATGCCCTCCGCAACCATCTAGTTTTACACGCGGTGGCATTGGAATTTTATCTAACGGCTCACGGTGATCTGGTAAATATCTGCCGCCTCACGTGAACCGAACCCGAGATCCGACGGCCGGAAACGCGTCAGGAGATCAATCGGACGGCCGGAATCGCCTGAGCTCTGAGGAGCCTCCGGCATCCACTCGTCTCTTATTTCTGGATGTGAATCCCATCAAAGTAATACAAATGCTATGGTGTGCATCCCCGAAGTTATGAACACCCTTAGGTTCCTGGGTTTGCTAAGCATTAACTGGTCATTGAGCCGGTGAGGGGCTGTGATTGAACTCCATAGGTGCACAATAGACGCCTAAACCATTGATCACAGTGTCTCCTTCGCCTGCTTTCTAGAAGTAGAGTAGTGAAGAACCGTTCCTTTCCTCCACGAGGTTCGCTGGAGGAACTTAGGCTTTCTGTTCTCTCGTCGACGCTGGTCCAACTCACCTCTGGTGCGTAACGAATTGATTGAACTGTCACTTTTTTTTGAACCCAAAGGCAAAAGATTTGCCTCATTCATTAATTAAGGGAAGAGACAAGGTTTAAGTCGGAGCCACATGAGGCCCACTGAATACAAAGTCATTACTCTCGCGGCATCAAATTACTCGGGCGTTTCGCCCCCGCTAGCACGGAAAAAAATTCTATGAGACCAGGTCTCACAGTTTAGCAGGTGAGACCCATCTTGATGGATGACACGTGGCATTTGCAAATCACAAAGCATCTACCCCACCCCCCACCTGAAATCAGGGATGGAGAGATTAGATGCTTTGTGATTTGTGAATGCCACATGTCATTCATTAGGGCGGGTCTCACCTGGTTTATATGAGACCTGGTCTCATATAATTTTTTTTCCGCTAGCACCAGAGCCTAGCTTCCTCCTTCAAGTTTCGCAAGATGATTTGGGGGGCGTTGATTTCTTCTGGAAGACCCTTGCATTTCTCTCATTCCAAATGGTCCAGGTGGTGAGCAAGGTGAGGGTCGCCATCGCCTTGCTGCGCCTGGCCATATGAGTCCACCAACTACTGAGAGAGTGATGAGCCGCCCACTGGTTGGTGTTGATATCGCCAATTTGCATCCAATCTCTAATCAGCCTCCACAACCGCATAGTGTACCGACATCTGTCACTTTCATTGATGACCCAGGGGATTAGATACAGAGGGAACAGGATCCAATGCCACGAAGGGGCGCATTCGCTCGCGGGGGCGTGGGCATATTTCAAACCGCACACTAGTTACAAGGGAGGATTATTCCTAAATAATATAATTAGTTTAAATCGTAACACTCCCCCTAATCCTCGCTTGTCCTCGAGACTGTTCATCTTTGAAACATTCTTCTCCAAAACCCTGTGGGAAAAATTGAGAAAATAATATACAATATGCCATGAAAAACTCCTAAGACCCAGTGGGAAAATAAGGAGAAAATGATGTATATCGTACATGCTTGCATTGATATTGCCTCGTTAAAAACCTTCTATGAGAAACCATTTGGAAAACCTCACAGAGGAAAAGAGCAATACTAAAGATCACATGATCTTGACAGGTTATACCCTAGGAGATTTCTCCTCCTGAATTTTGCACGTCTCGAAGTCGTCTCATACCAATTCCAGTTACATATTTATGGAACAGAGAACTTGGTAAGGACTTTGTAAACAGATCGGCAAGATTGTCGCATGACTTCGTTTGCAAAATATTTATCTTCCCCTTCTCTTGCAGATCATGGGGATAAAATAATTTAGGAGAAATATGGTTTGTAATATTGCTCTTAATATAACCCGTTTGCATTTGTGTAATACAAGCAGCATTATCTTAATAGATAATGGTGGGTGATTTCAACGAACCAATCCCACTTGAACTTTGGACAAAGTTCATCATTCTGCGAAGCAATGCACATTCACGTGATGCTTCGAACAAAGCAATTATCTCAGAATGATTGGTGGACATTGTTGTTGGAAATATGCCCTAGAGGCAATAATAAAAGCATTATTATTATATTTCCTTGTTCATGATAATTGTCTTTATTCATGCTATAATTGTGTTATCCGGAAATCGTAATACATGTGTGAATAACAGACACCAACGTGTCCCTAGTGAGCCTCTAGTTGACTAGCTCGTTGATCAACAGATAGTCATGGTTTCCTGACTATGGACACTGGATGTCATTGATAACGAGATCACATCATTAGGAGAATGATGTGATGGACAAGACCCAATCCTAAACATAGCACAAGATCGTATAGTTCGTTTGCTAGAGTTTTTGAATGTCAAAGTATCTTTTCCTTAGACCATGAGATCGTGTAACTCCCGGATACCGTAGGAGTGCTTTGGGTATGCCAAACGTCACAACGTAACTGGGTGACTATAAAGGTAGACTACGGGTATCTCCGAAAGTGTCTGTCGGGTGACATGGATCAAGACTGGGATTTGTCACTCCGTATGACGGAGAGGTATCACTGGGCCCACTCGGTAATGCATCATCATAATGAGCTCAGAGTGACCAAGTGTCTGGTCACGGGATCATGCATTACGGTACGAGTAAAGTGACTTGCCGGTAACGAGATTGAACGAGGTATTGGGATACCGACAATCGAATCTCGGGCAAGTAACATATCGATAGACAAAGGGAATAGCGTACGGGGTTGATTGAATCCTCGACATCGTGGTTCATCCGATGAGATCATCGTGGAGCATGTGGGAGCCAACATGGGTATCCAGATCCCGCTGTTGGTTATTGACCGGAGAGTCGTCTCGGTCATGTCTGCTTGTCTCCCGAACCCGTAGGGTCTACACACTTAAGGTTCGGTTACGCTAGGGTTGTAGGGATATGTATATGCAGTAACCCGAATGTTGTTCGGAGTCCCGGATGAGATCCCGGACGTCACGAGGAGTTCCGGAATGGTCCGGAGGTAAAGATTTATATATGGGAAGTCCTGTTTCGGGCATCGGGACAAGTTTCGGGGTTATCGGTATTGTACCGGGACCACCGGAAGGGTCCCGGGGGTCCACCGGGTGGGTCCACCTGTACCGGGGGGGCACATGGGCTGTAGGGGGTGCGCCTTGGCCTAATGGGCCAAGGGCACCAGCCCCACATAGGCCCATGCGCCTAGGGTTGGAAAGGGGAAGAGTCCTAGGAGGGGAAGGCACCTCCTAGGTGCCTTGGGGGGGAGGGAAACCCCCCTTGGCCGCCGCACCCCCTAGGAGATTGGATCTCCTAGGGCCGGCCACCCCCCCTTGGCCCTCCTATATATAGTGGGGGAGAGGAGGGACTTCATACCTGAACGCCTTGGCCTTTGGTTGCCTCCTTCTCCCTCCCCAACACCTCCTCCTCCTCCATAGTGCTTAGCGAAGCTCTGCCGGAGTACTGCAGCTCCATCAACACCACGCCGTCGTGCTGCTGCTGGTGCCATCTCCCTCAACCTCTCCTCCCTCCCTTGCTGGATCAAGAAGGAGGAGACGTGGCTGTTCCGTACGTGTGTTGAACGCGGAGGTGTCGTCCGTTCGGCGCTGGTCATCGGTGATTTGGATCACGTCGAGTACGACTACATCATCATCGTTCTTTTGAACGCTTCCGTGCGCGATCTACAAAGGTATGTAGATGCATCCAATGACTCGTTGCTAGATGAACTCCTAGATGATCTTGGTGAAACGAGTAGGAAATTTTTGTTTTCTGCAACGTTCCCCAACAGTGGCATCATGAGCTAGGTCTATGCGTAGTTCTTCTTGCGCGAGTAGAACACAATTTGTTGTGGGCGTAGATTTGTCAACTTTCTTGCCGTTACTAGTCCTTTCTTGCTTCAGCGGTATTGTGGGATGAAGCGGCCCGGACCAACCTTACACGTACGCTTACGTGAGACCGGTTCCACCGACTAACATGCACTAGTTGCATAAGGTGGCTGGCGGGTGTCTGTCTCTCCTACTTTAGTTGGAGCGGAATCGATGAACAGGGTCCTTATGAAGGGTAAATAGAAGTTGACAAATCACGTTGTGGCTTTAACGTAGGTAAGAAAACGTTCTTGCTAGAACCCTAATTCAGCCACGTAAAACTTGCAACAACAATTAGAGGACGTCTAACTTGTTTTTGCAGCAAGTGGTTTGTGATATGATATGGCCAAAGTTGTGATGAATGATGAATGATCTATATGTGATGTATGAGATGTTCATGCTATTGTAATAGGAATCACGACTTGCATGTCGATGAGTATGACAACCGGCAGGAGCCATAGGAGTTGTCTTTATTCTTTTATATGACCTGCATGTCATCAAGAAACGCCATGTAAATTACTTTACTTTATTGCTAAACGCGTTAGCCATAGTAGTAGAAGTAATAGTTGGCAAGCAACTTCATGGAGACACGATGATGGAGATCATGATGATGGAGATCATGGTGTCAAGCCGGTGACAAGATGATCATGGAGCCCCAAGATGGAGATCAAAGGAGCTGTGTGATATTGGCCATATCATGTCACGTTTATTATTTGATTGCATGTGATGTTTATCATGTTTTGCATCTTGTTTACTTAGAACGACGGTAGTAAATAAGATGATCCCTCACAATAATTTCAAGAAGTGTTCCCCCTAACTGTGCACCGTTGCGACAGTTCGCTGTTTCAAAACACCACGTGATGATCGGGTGTTTTATTCAGACGTTCACATACAGCGGGTGTAAGACAGATTTACACATGCAAACACTTAGGTTGACTTGACGAGCCTAGCATGTACAGACATGGCCTCGGAACACAGAAGACCGAAAGGTCGAGCATGAGTCGTATAGAAGATACGATCAACATGAAGATGTTCACCGATGTTGACTAGTCCGTCTCACGTGATGATCGGACACGGTCTAGTTTAACTTGGATCATGTAATACTTAGATGACAAGAGGGATGTCTAATCTAAGTGGGAGTTCATTAATAATTTGATTAGTTGAACTTAATTATCATGAACTTAGTCTAAATATTTTACAATATGTCTTGTAGATCAAATGGCCAACGTAGTCCTCAACTTCAACGCGTTCCTAGAGAAAACCAAGCTGAAAGACGATGGCAGCAACTATACGGACTGGGTCCGGAACCTGAGGATCATCCTCATAGCTGCCAAGAAAGATTATGTCCTACAAGCACCGCTTGGTGACGCACCCGTTCTCCCTGCGGAACAAGACGTTATGAACGCTTGGCAGGCACGTTCCGATGACTACTCCCTCGTTCAGTGCGGCATGCTTTACAGCCTAGAGCCGGGGCTCCAAAAGCGTTTTGAGAGACATGGAGCATATGAGATGTTCGAAGAGCTGAAAATGGTTTTCCAAGCTCATGCCCGGGTCGAGAGATATGAAGTCTCCGACAAATTCTTCAGCTGTAAGATGGAGGAAAACAGTTCTGTCAATGAGCACATACTCACTATGTCTAGGTTGCATAACCGCTTGACTCAGCTGGGAGTTAATCTCCCGGATGATGCGGTCATTGACAGAATCCTCCAGTCGCTTCCACCAAGCTACAAGAGCTTTGTGATGAACTTCAATATGCAGGGGATGGAAAAGACCATTCCTGAAGTATTTGCTATGCTGAAATCAGCGGAGGTAGAAGTCAGGAAGGAACATAAAGTGTTGATGGTCAATAAAGCCACTAAGTTCAAGAAAGGCAAGGGTAAAAAGAACTTCAAGAAGGACGGCAAGGAGGTTGCCGCGCCCGGCAAGCAAGCTGCCGGGAAGAAGCCAAAGAATGGACCCAAGCCCGAGACTGAGTGCTTTTATTGCAAGGGAAGCGGTCACTGGAAGCGGAACTGCCCTAAGTACTTAGCGGATAAGAAGGCCGGCAAAACAAAAGGTATATGTGATATACATGTAATTGATGTGTACCTTACTAGTGCCCGTAGTAGCTCCTGGGTATTTGATACCGGTGCAGTTGCTCACATTTGTAACTCAAAGCAGGGGCTGCAGAATAAGCGGAAACTGGCAAAGGACGAGGTGACGATGCGCGTCGGGAATGGTTCCAAGGTCAATGTGATCGCCCTCGGCACGCTACCTCTGCATCTCCCTTCGGGATTAGTTTTAAACCTTAATAATTGTTATTTAGTGCCAGCTTTGAGCATGAACATTGTATCGGGATCTCGTTTAATTCGAGATGGCTACTCTTTTAAATCTGAGAATAATGGTTGTTCCATTTTTATGAGAGATATGTTTTATGGTCATGCTCCTATGGTGAATGGTTTATTCCTTATGAATCTCGAACGTGATGCTACACATATTCATAATGTGAGTACCAAAAGAAGTAAGGTTAATAATGATAGTCCCACATACCTGTGGCACTGCCGCCTTGGTCACATAGGTGTCAAACGCATGAAGAAGCTCCATGCTGATGGACTTTTAGAGTCTCTTGATTATGAATCATTTGACACGTGCGAACCATGCCTTATGGGTAAAATGACCAAGACTCCGTTCTCAGGAACAATGGAGCGAGCAACCGACTTATTGGAAATCATACATACTGATGTGTGCGGTCCAATGAGTATTGAGGCTCGCGGATGATTTAAGTAGGTATGGGTATATCTACTTAATGAAACACAAGTCTGAAACCTTTGAAAAGTTCAAGGAATTTCAGAGTGAGGTTGAAAATCAACGTGACAGGAAAATCAAGTTTCTGCGATCAGATCGTGGAGGAGAATACTTGAGTCACGAGTTTGGCACACACTTAAGAAAATGTGGAATAGTTTCACAACTCACGCCGCCTGGAACACCTCAGCGTAATGGTGTGTCCGAATGTCGTAATCGCACTCTATTAGATATGGTGCGATCTATGATGTCTCTTACCGATTTACCGCTTTCTTTTTGGGGCTATGCTTTAGAGACTGCCGCATTCACTTTAAATAGGGCTCCGTCGAAATCCGTTGAGACGACACCGTATGAATTATGGTTTGGGAAGAAACCTAAGCTGTCGTTTCTAAAAGTTTGGGGATGCGATGCTTATGTCAAGAAACTTCAACCTGAAAAGCTCGAACCCAAATCGGAAAAATGCGTCTTCATAGGGTACCCAAAAGAAACTATTGGGTACACCTTCTACCTCAGATCCGAAGGCAAGATCTTTGTTGCCAAGAATGGGTCCTTTCTGGAGAAAGAGTTTCTCTCGAAAGAAGTAAGTGGGAGGAAAGTAGAGCTTGATGAAGTATTGCCTCTTGAACCGGAAAATGGCGCAACTCAAGAAAATGTTCCTGAGGTGCCAGCACCGACTAGAGAGGAAGTTAATGATAATGATCAAGATACTTCTGATCAAGCTCCTACTGAAATTCGAAGGTCCACAAGGACACGTTCCGCACCAGAGTGGTACGGCAACACTGTCTTGGAAATCATGTTGTTAGACAACGGTGAACCTTCAAACTATGAAGAAGCGATGGCGGGACCGGATTCTGACAAATGGCTAGAAGCCATGAAATCCGAGATAGGATCCATGTATGAAAACGAAGTATGGACTTTGACTGACTTGCCCGTTGAACGGCGAGCCATAGAAAATAAATGGATCTTTAAGAAGAAGACAGACGCGGATGGTAATGTGACCATCTATAAAGCTCGGCTTGTCGCTAAGGGTTATCGACAAGTTCAAGGGGTTGACTACAATGAGACTTTCTCACCGGTAGCGAAGCTGAAGTCCGTCCGAATCATGTTAGCAATTGCCGCATTCTATGATTATGAAATATGGCAAATGGACGTCAAAACGGCATTCCTTAATGGTTTCCTTAAGGAAGAATTGTATATGATACAGCCGGAAGGTTTTGTCGATCCTAAGAATGCCGGCAAAGTGTGCAAGCTCCAACGCTCGATTTATGGGCTGGTGCAAGCATCTCGGAGTTGGAACATTCGCTTTGATGAGATGATCAAAGCGTTTGGGTTTACACAGACTTATGGAGAAGCCTGCGTTTACAAGAAAGTGAGTGGGAGCTCTGTAGCATTTCTCATATTATATGTAGATGACATACTTTTGATGGGAAATGATATAGAACTCTTGGACAACATCAAGGCCTACTTGAATAAAAGTTTTTCAATGAAGGACCTTGGAGAAGCTGCTTATATATTAGGCATCAAAATCTATAGAGATAGATCAAGACGCCTCATAGGTCTTTCACAAAGCACATACCTTGATAAGATATTGAAGAAGTTCAATATGGATCAATCCAAGAAGGGGTTCTTGCCTGTGTTACAAGGTATGAAATTGAGCTCAGCTCAATGTCCGACCACGGCAGAAGATATAGAAGAGATGAGCGTCATCCCCTATGCCTCAGCCATAGGTTCTATTATGTATGCCATGCTGTGTACCAGACCTGATGTTAACCTTGCCATCAGTTTGGTAGGAAGGTACCAAAGTAATCCGGCAAGGAACACTGGACAGCGGTCAAGAATATCCTGAAGTACCTGAAAAGGACTAAGGAAATGTTTCTCGTTTATGGAGGTGACGAAGAGCTTGTCGTAAAGGGTTACGTCGACGCTAGCTTCGACACAGATCTGGATGACTCTAAGTCACAAACTGGATACGTGTATATTTTGAATGGTGGGGCAGTAAGCTGGTACAGTTGCAAGCAAAGCGTCGTGGCGGGATCTACATGTGAAGCGGAGTACATGGCAGCCTCGGAGGCAGCACATGAAGCAATATGGGTGAAGGAGTTCATCACCGACCTAGGAGTCATACCCAATGCGTCGGGGCCGATCAAGCTCTTCTGTGACAACACTGGAGCTATTGCACTTGCCAAGGAGCCCAGGTTTCACAAGAAGACAAGACACATCAAGCGTCGCTTCAACTCCATTCGTGAAAATGTTCAAGATGGAGACATAGAGATTTGTAAAGTACATACGGACCTGAATGTAGCAGATCCGTTGACTAAACCTCTCCCTAGAGCAAAACATGATCAACACCAGAATTCCATGGGTGTTCGATTCATCACAATGTAACTAGATTATTGACTCTAGTGCAAGTGGGAGACTGTTGGAAATATGCCCTAGAGGCAATAATAAAAGCATTATTATTATATTTCCTTGTTCATGATAATTGTCTTTATTCATGCTATAATTGTGTTATCCGGAAATCGTAATACATGTGTGAATAACAGACACCAACGTGTCCCTAGTGAGCCTCTAGTTGACTAGCTCGTTGATCAACAGATAGTCATGGTTTCCTGACTATGGACACTGGATGTCATTGATAACGAGATCACATCATTAGGAGAATGATGTGATGGACAAGACCCAATCCTAAACATAGCACAAGATCGTATAGTTCGTTTGCTAGAGTTTTCGAATGTCAAAGTATCTTTTCCTTAGACCATGAGATCGTGTAACTCCCGGATACCGTAGGAGTGCTTTGGGTATGCCAAACGTCACAACATAACTGGGTGACTATATAGGTAGACTACGGGTATCTCCGAAAGTGTCTGTCGGGTGACATGGATCAAGACTGGGATTTGTCACTCCGTATGACGGAGAGGTATCACTGGGCCCACTCGGTAATGCATCATCATAATGAGCTCAGAGTGACCAAGTGTCTGGTCACGGGATCATGCATTACGGTACGAGTAAAGTGACTTGCCGGTAACGAGATTGAACGAGGTATTGGGATACCGACGATCGAATCTCGGGCAAGTAACATATCGATAGACAAAGGGAATAGCGTACGTGGTTGATTGAATCCTCGACATCGTGGTTCATCCGATGAGATCATCGTGGAGCATGTGGGAGCCAACATGGGTATCCAGATCCCGCTGTTGGTTATTGACCGGAGAGTCGTCTCGGTCATGTCTGCTTGTCTCCCGAACCCGTAGGGTCTACACACTTAAGGTTCGGTTACGCTAGGGTTGTAGGGATATGTATATGCAGTAACCCGAATGTTGTTCGGAGTCCCGGATGAGATCCCGGACATCACGAGGAGTTCCGGAATGGTCCGGAGGTAAAGATTTATATATGGGAAGTCCTGTTTCGGGCATCGGGACAAGTTTCGGGGTTATCGGTATTGTACCGGGACCACCGGAAGGGTCCCGGGGGTCCACCGGGTGGGTCCACCTGTCCCGGGGGGCACATGGGCTGTAGGGGGTGCGCCTTGGCCTAATGGGCCAAGGGCACCAGCCCCACATAGGCCCATGCGCCTAGGGTTTGAAAGGGGAAGAGTCCTAGGAGGGGAAGGCACCTCCTAGGTGCCTTGGGGGGGAGGGAAACCCCCCTTGGCCGCCGCACCCCCTAGGAGATTGGATCTCCTAGGGCCGGCCACCCCCCCTTGGCCCTCCTATATATAGTGGGGGAGAGGAGGGACTTCATACCTGAACGCCTTGGCCTTTGGTTGCCTCCTTCTCCCTCCCCAACATCTCCTCCTCCTCCATAGTGCTTAGCGAAGCTCTGCCGGAGTACTGCAGCTCCATCAACACCACCCGTCGTGCTGCTGCTGGTGCCATCTCCCTCAACCTCTCCTCCCTCCCTTGCTGGATCAAGAAGGAGGAGACGTGGCTGTTCCGTACGTGTGTTGAACGCGGAGGTGCCGTCCGTTCGGCGCTGGTCATCGGTGATTTGGATCACGTCGAGTACGACTACATCATCACCGTTCTTTTGAACGCTTCCGTGCGCGATCTACAAAGGTATGTAGATGCATCCAATGACTCGTTGCTAGATGAACTCCTAGATGATCTTGGTGAAACGAGTAGCAAATTTTTGTTTTCTGCAACGTTCCCCAACAATTGCCACTAAGGTTTGCTTTGTTGACTTCTAAGAGACGGCCGTACCTCCATGTAAGAAGACAAATCTAGTCTACGATCTGACATCACGGGGATCTGATAAATATCCAGCATCGCAATACCCCACCATGGTTCTCTCTTGATTTTTCTGATAGAATAAATAAAGATCTTTGGTGCCTTGACGATATCTGAAATACTCTTCACACCAAATACCTTTTCGTTGGTGATGCGTTGTATCTAGCTAGTAAATTAACTGCAAATGCTATGTCAGGCCTGGTGCAGTTCGCTAGAGACATTAGTGCTCCAATAGCATTGAGATATGGAAACTCTGGTCCGAATATCTCTTCATCATCACCTTTAGGCCTAAATGGGTCGTTATCTCTATCAAGAGATCTGACGACCATAGGTGTTTTTGACGGGTATGCTTTATCCATATTGAACTTTTCCAATATCTTTTGGATACAAGCAGACTGATGAACAAGTATTCATGAAGAAAAATGTTCAAGTTGCAAACCGAGACAAAATTTGGTTTTACCCAAATCTTTCATCTCGAGTTCCGTCTTCAAATGATTACATGCCTCATGTATTTCTCGTGTAGTCCCAATGATGTTCAAGTCATCAACATACACGGAAATTATACAAAATCCATCAGTGGACTTCTTGATAAATACACATGGGCAATCATTGTTGTTTGAGTAACCTTTCACTTATTCGGTTATACCACATTCTACCCGACTATCTCAAGCCGTATAACGACTTTAGTAGATTTACACAATACATGTTGCGATTAGCTTTCGGATCAGGAATCTTCAGTCCCTTGGGAACTTTCATATAGATATCCGTCTTAAGTGACCCATATAAATGTGCTGTCACCACATCCATCAATTGCACATACAAATTCATTTGCACTGCCAGTGATATCAAGTTTCGGTATGCGATTCCATTCATCATAGGAGAATATGTTTCATCATAATCGATGTCAGGTCTCTAGGTAAACCCCTGTGCTACAAGCCGAATACAATAAAAGCCTCCTGGATTTCAAGTTTTGTACCATTCGAGAGTGTAAATGTGGCTTGACCAGAACCAACAATTACCGTGTCATGACCACCAATTGTCATAACAGACTTCGGAAGTATTTAACCTCCCGTAGACTAAACAAATTTCCTCCTCCATTGGATTGTTTCTCAAAGTTTTCTATGGAGTAAAAGAATAAAATTCATTATTTATCCAATCTCATATAGAATTAACACATACATTACATAATATGTATGTCTGCTACATATTATAATACATTATGTTTAAGGATATAATTATTACAATACCGTATGTCTGAGGACATAATTATTTTACAACACACAATATAACTAAGGACATATCAGAATACTTATGACATTATTGGAAGATCAAAGCATATCTCCATATATGTCATTAGTAGAAGTGAAATCCACCAACATGTCATCAACAGTAAGTGGTGGGCCTTCCTTTTGTTGAGCCTTATCTTGGTTCTCCATGTTGTTATGAACATCGTTTTGGTGAACGTCTTGAGAACTTTCAATCATTGGACCAGTGAATTGAGCTTCGTACTGGTTCCCTTGAGCCTTCTTGCCCTTGCCAATTGATTGCTGATACAACGTCACCAAACACTTAGAAATTGTACAGTTCTTTGCATGATGAGTAGTACAACCACATCTGTAGCAAGCTTGAGAGCTGCTACCCTTATCATTTTTCTTAAAGTGATTCTTGCCCTTTTGTACTCCATTTCTATTCTGATTTTCATTATGTCTCCAGTTTCCTTTAAACTTCCTATGGTTCCTTTTGGGACCATGGGACTTCTGAGTATTCTGAGAATTGAAATGTGTTCTAGGCAGCGGCAGTGTTCCCGTTGGACGGGGCATATTATTCTTATCGAGAATTTCACTGTCCTTTTCTGCGCGAAGAAGTGCATATATCAACTCAGAATGCTTCTTGTATTTCTACTGGCGATGTTGTTCAGCAAGAATTCTCATATTAGGATGGAAAGTAGAGAGTGTATTTTCAATGAGTTCTGCATCCGAGACTGCACTGTTGCAGAATCTCAACTTAGAGTTGATTTGATGCACAACATAATTGTATGCTGCAACGGACTTAAAATCATGGAAACGAATAAGTGCCCAGGCAACGTCGCTGATCTTTGTTGATCATAACGCTCCTTTAAGGAGTTCCACAGTGATAGATGACTTTCCTCCATCATGTACTCTTTTTTCATAGCAGGATCAAGGTGGTGTCAAATGAAGTGCAAAGAAGCATACTTTGCCGTATCTGCGATAGCAGGAACACCTTGAGTAGGTGTGGTTGTAGTGCCAACCAGATTCCTGGCCGCCAAGTTAATCTTGACATCCATGGCCCAGGTGAGATAGTTTCTGCCATCAATGGCAAGCTCAGCAAATTCCTTCTTGGATATGTCAGCCATACCCTGCATGAAAATATCATGCGCATTAATTTACTGTCACGTAAATTAATTGTGTGTAAAATAAAATACTTGATTGAAATATGAAGGTCTAAGAAAAGCCTAAACGACCCAAAATATGACTTTCTACAAAAGATAATCACCATAAAATGGCGTAGAACTTTGTTTTGTAGAACACATAGACGTAGTCACCACAAAGTGGCGTAGACACCCGTATGGCAATTTTCATGCATAATATGTGTGCTTTCATTTTTGCTTTGAGGTAATCACTACTAAGTAGCGTAGACCATATTCTTATGGTACTTTGTACAACCTTGTGTTAATTAAAACACTTTGAAGGTAATCACTAGATGATGTAGACCTCACAGTTGTGAACAAAGCTATATATTGCCATAAGAGCAATCCATAAGATATGTGCAAAAACTGAAAGTAGTCATACAATTTTCAAGCATAATCAACATGTAACAATTAAAAATTGCATCCATAAAACATGTTGACATTCATAAGCAGACATTACATAGTAATATGTTAGAAAATTCTAACAAACACTTATGTACTAAAACTGAAAAAGCCAGAAGTTAATCAGAAAAGAAAACGAAAAATAATGGCAATAGGCCAAAAACAGGATAGCCTACTACCGTGGCCAAGCCACCTTTTCCTTTTCGTTTTCGATTCTTTTTTTTCTTTGCTGCTCGTACACCATGGGCTAGTGCCCATTAGCCAACTAGGCCTAGCGTGATGGCTGTCCACCAGCCCATACGCACGCGCGAGTGGATAAGGAGGCGACGGGATGTTTCTGGTTCCCATCGACTAGTCGTACTCAGTCCATCTCAAGCGGCGGCTGTCAGCAGCAGCACCACCACCAACCTCCTCCACCAACGACTGCCTCACTGGTGCAAGGTCGAAGGCCCCGGCGCAACATCCTCCTCCTTTGAAGAAGATCCTTGGTGTGTCCTGGGCGTGACTCCATTGGAGTACCCATTGGCCAGCCCGAGATTCACCGGGCTCCATTCTCCCGGCTGATGACGGGCGTGCTACAACACAGCATGCGACACTATGTGCCAGCGGCGAGGCGCCGATGGGCCGGTGGAGCTGCTCGTCCCGTTGTCAAAGACGTCCCCGAGCGCAGCAGTCCGCGCGGGGAGGTGCAGCCCGAGACTAGCGCTCGACGAAGAAGCCCCAGCGGCTACCGTCTCATGCACCGGCGTCGGAGACGGAAGACGCGGGGAGTCCGGCTGTGCGGGCTCCGCAGGCGGCGCGGGCTCGGCCTCCTTCTGGACCTCGTAGTCCTCCGGTGGAGACGGCGACGGAGTCACGCATGGACCCCATCCGTGCATCGGGCATGGACGCAGTGGTGGAGGAGCCGTAAGTTCCAGCTCAACGCCGACGACGTCAACACCCATTGCTTCATCCGCGGGCTCCATTACTTCGTCTGCATACAGGTTTGGAGTGGCCGGTCCGGCAAGAATCCAGGCCGGGAGCGACGCCATTGCTGGCATGGCCGGTTCAGGCGAAGGTCTAGCACTATCACGAGCACCAGATCCTCAGGCACCATGTCCTGGATGTGGAGCGTGTTTGGTTGGCATCCACGCCACCTCACGCCTGGCCTGGACGCTCCCTGAAGTCTGCCTGGCACTTGTTTTGTTCATGTCCTGAGAGGCCTGGCCTGGCTCGCGGAGGCCTGTGATTAGCCTGGTAAAGTTGAATAAAAAAATAGGAAAAAAGATGGATAGCTCAGGCAGCTGGATTAGCCTGGCCCAGGCGTCCTGTTTCTTTCGCCTGGCCCGTGCCGCACGTTGCCTGGCTCCTACTTAAGATTTTTTTAATCGCTAAATGATAAAGCAGCACTGCAGCAGGGCAGCAACATGCCAGGGATGAACCAAACGCATCGATGCCAGGCTTGCCTGGGCAGGCGGGAAAAGGCGACCTCACCAGGCCGACGCCAGGCACTGGAAATTTCCAGGCAAGCAGCCCAGGGTGGGAACCAAACACGCTCGTGGTCCACGACGACGAAAACCATTCCGTCGGCCTCTGAACCGCCGAAGATCACGGGCATTGCGGTTGTGGCGACGAAGTCTGCCAACACCATGTTTCGAACGGTTGCCAGAGGCAAACCGCACGCTAGTTACAAGGGAGGATTATCCCTAAATAATATAATAAATTTAAATCCTAACACTTTAAAGTCTTGGTTCGGTAGCGAGGTGCTAATTATATTATTTATGGATAATCCTTCCTTGTAACTAGCGTGCGGTTTGCCTCTGGCAACCGTTCGAAACATGCCACGCCCCCGCGAGCGGATGCGTCCCTTCGTGGCATTGGCCTCGGTTCCCTCTGTATTAATCCTCTGGATCATCAATGAAAGTGACAGTTTGATCAATTCGTTCCTTTACACGTTATCAACATTTCGACTCTGCCAAGAGAGCAAATCACGCCGATGACTGTCGCAAAAAAAGCAAACTAGAGGGGAAGAAAGGAGAAGGTAAGAGGATGCCTCGTGGTCTCCTGTCCTTCTTCCTGCGCCTTCTTCATGGCGTCGGTCAACATCGAAAGAGCCGCCGCCGCCATGGTGTTGGCGGACTTCGCCGCCACAACCGCAATGCCCGTGATCTTTGGCAGTTCGGAGGCCGCCGGAACGGTTTTCGTCGCCGTGGACCACGTCTTGGACATGGTGCCCGAGGATCTGGTGCTCGCGATTGTGCTGGACCTTCTGGTGCTTCGCCTGAACCGGCCATGCCGGTGATGACGCCGCTCCCGGCCTAGATTCTTGTCGGACCGGGCGCTCCAAACCTGTACGCGGACCGGATGAAGCAATGGATGTCGACGCTGTCGATGCTGAGCCGGAACTTGCGGCTCCTCCACCACCGTGTCCATGCCCCGTGCACGGATAGGGGCCATGCATGACTCCGCCGTCATCTCCACCACATGACTACAATGTCCAGGACTATGAGGTCCAGGAGGAGGCCGAGCCCGCAGAGCCCGCAGAGCCGGACTCCCCATGTCTTCTGTCTCCGACGCCGGCTCATGAGGCGGTAGCAGCTAGGGCTTCTTCGTCGAGTGTTAGCCTTAGGCTGCACCTCCCAGCGCGGATTGCTGCGCTCGGGGACGTCTTTGACAACAAGGCGAGTAGATCCACCGGCCCATCGACGCCTCGCCACTGGCACATAGTGCCGCGTGTCGTGCTGCAGCACGCCGGTCGTTGGCCGGGAGAATGGAGCCCGATGAATCTCGGGCTGGCCAATGGGCACTCCCATGGAGTCACGCCCGGGACACACCTTCCTGGAGGATCTTCTTCAGAGGAGGAGGATGCTGCGTCGGGGCCATCGACCTCGCGCTGGTGAGGCAGTCACTGGTGGTGGAGGTTGTTGTTGGTGGTGGTGCTGACAACCGCCGCTTGAGATGGACTCAGGACGACTAGTTGATGGGAACCAGAAACATCCGGTCGCGTGCTTATCCACTCGGGCGTGCGTATGGGTTGGTGGAGAGTAAATTGCTCAAAGCCACCACATTTGTGGCGAGGGTACTCCAAAACTATCGCTTTTGTCGAAAATCACAAAAAACCACCAACTCTGCGGCAAGTGAGTAACAGATTGCACTGATTTGAAATTGAGCTGTGTCTAACAGCAAAGCTGACGGCTGGGACTGGTCTGGCTGGGCTGGCGTGGCGAAGACTAAACCTAGTCATTGTTTGACCTGCTGAGGTGGACAGTGGGCCCACCTGTCAGCCACAACACCGAGGTCCAAGGTGAGCGCATGAGCACGTTGACTGGAGGCGGTCTTCGGGGGGAAAGGGAGGAGCCGCCAGGAGGCCCGCCGGCGGCGGCCGTGCCGCGCGCAGATCCACCTTCCCTTGTTGCAGGAAAAATGGCTGTTGCTAGAGCTCCTATGCCAATGCTTGACCTCCTGTGCCACTTCTCAAGGGTCAAGCCCGCCCCGTGCCCCAGCTTGCTGCGCTTCCCGCGCCTGCTGGCAAGTCAACGCTTGCCGCGCCGCCATCTAGCGCTCGCGCCTGCTGGCGAGCCAGCGCTTGCCGCGCCGCCGTCTAGCGCTCGCGCCTGCGCGCCCGCGCCCACGCGTCGCCGCCCCGCCTGCGTCTGCAGCGTCACCGCCGCGCCCGCGCCCGCACGCCGCCGCCCCGCTTGCGGCTGCAACGCCGCTGCCCTGACGCCCTACCTGCATCTGTTGCGCCGCCGTCGCGCCCGCGCCGACGCGCCCACTGCCCCGCGTCCGCGCCTGCAGCGCCGCCGCCTCTCGTCCGCGCCTGTGCGTCGCCGCCCTCACGCTCGTGCCTGCAACACCGTCGCCCCGTCTGTGACTGCAGCGCCACCGCGCACGGGAGAAGAGGCAGAGGGGAGCAGGGGGCACGATGTAGTCGGGGTCGTCGCTGCCGGGACAGGGCCGGAGTCAACGGGAGAGAGAGAGGGGAAAAGATTTGTAAGCAGGAAGAAAGAGGTGTGGGACTGACATGTGGGACCCTTGGCCACGTCAGCGTATTGTCCATGTAGATTTGCCACGTAGACCCGACAGGTGGGCCAGCGCTATCAGTTTTCGGATTAGTCACGACTCACAACTTGTTTAGTGCAATCTGTTACTCACTAGCCGCAGAGTTGGTGGTCTTTTGTGATTTTCGACAAAAGCGGTAGTTTTGGAGTACCCTAGCCACAAATGTGGTGGTTTTGAGCAATTTACTCGTTGGTGGACAACCATCACGCTAGGCCTAGTTGGCTAGTGGGCACTAGCCCATGGTGTACGAGCAGCAAAGAAAAAAAAGAATCAAAAACGAAAAGGAAAAGGTGGCTTGGCCACGGTAGTAGGCTATCTTGTTTTTGGCCTATTGCCATTATTTTTCTTTTCTTTTCTGATTAGCTTCTGGCTTTTTCAGTTTTAGTACATGAGTATTTGTTAGTATTTTCTAACATAGTACTATGTAATGTCTGCTTATGAATGTCAACATGTTTTATGGATGCAATTTTTAATTGTGACATGTTGATTATGCTTGAAAATTATATGACTACTTTCAGTTTTTGCACATATCTTATGGATTGCTCTTATGGCAATATATAGCTTTGTTCACAACTATGAGGTCTACACCATCTGGTGATTACCTTCAAAGTGTTTTAATTAACACAAGGTTGTACAAAGTACCATAAGAATAAGGTCTACGCTACTTAGTAGTGATTACCTCAAAGCAAAAATGAAAGCACACATATTATGCATGAAAATTGCCATACGAGTGTCTACGCCACTTTGTGGTGACTACCTCTATGCGTTCTACAAAACAAAGTTCTACGCTATTTTATGGTGATTATCTTTTGTAGAAAGTCATATTTTGGGTCGTTTAGGCTTTTCTTAGACCTTCATATTTCAATCAAGCATTTTATTTTACACACAATTAATTTACGTGACAGTAAATTAATGCGCATGATATTTTCATGCAGGGTATGGCTGACATATCCAAGAAGGAATTTGCTGAGCTTGCCATTGATGGCAGAAACTATGTCACCTGGGCCATGGATGTCAAGATTAACTTGGCGGCCAGGAATCTGATCAGCACTATAACCACACCTACTCAAGGTGCTCTTGCTATCGCAGATACGACAAAATATGCTTCTTTGCACTTCATTTGACACCACCTTGATCCTGCTCTGAAAAAAGAGTACATGATGGAGGAAAGTCCTCTATCACTATGGAACTCCTTAAAGTAGCATTATGATCAACAAAGATTAGTGATGTTTCCCGGGCACTTATCCGTTTCCATGATTTTATGTCCGTCGTAGCATACAGTTCTTTTGTGCATCAAATCAACTCCAAGTTGAGATTCTGCAACAGTGCAGTCTTGGATGCAGATCTCATTGAAAAGACACTCTCTACTTTCCATTCTAATATGAGGATTCTTGCTGAACAACATCGTGAGCAGAAATATAAGAAGCATTCTGAGTTGATATATGCACTTCTTGAGGCATAAAAGCACAGTGAAGTTCTCGATAAGAATAATATGCCCCGTCCAACAGGAACATTGCCGCTGCCTGGAACACATTTCAATTCTAAGAATACTCAGAAGTCCCATGGTCCCAAAGGAACCATAAGAAGTTTAAAGGAAACTGGAGACACAATGAGAATTAGAATAGAAATGGAGTACAAAAGGGCAAGAATCACTTTAAGAAAAATGATAAGGGTAGCAGCTCTCAAGCTTGCTACAGATGTGGTTGTACTACTCATCATGCAAAGAACTATACAATTTCTAAGTGTTTGGTGACGTTGTATCAGCAATCAATTGGCAAGGGCAAGAAGGCTCAAGGGAACCAGTACGAAGCTCAATTCACTGGTCCAATGATTGAAAGTTCTCAAGACGTTCACCAAAACGATGTTCATAACAACATGGAGAACCAAGATAAGGCTCAACAAAAGGAAGGACCACCACTTACTGTTGATGACATGTTGGTGGATTTCACTTCTACTAATGACATATACGAAGATATGCTTTGATCTTCCAATAATGTCATAAGTATTCTGATATGTCCTTAGTTATATTGTGTGTTGTAAAATAATTATGTCCTCGGACATATGGTATTGTAATAATTATGTCCTTAAACATAATGTATTATATATGTAGCAGACATACATATTATGTAATGTATGTGTTAATTATATATGAGATTGGATAAATGATGAATTTTATTCTTTTACTCTATAGAAAACTTCGAGAAACAATCCAATGGAGGAGGAAATTTGTTTAGTGGACAGTGGTGCCTCTAACACAATTCTACGGGAGGTTAAATACTTCTGAAGTCTCAAAAAGAGTAAGGGAAGTGTTATGACAATTGGTGGTCATGACACAGTAATTGTTATGTTTCAAAGATGATCAGTCTCAAGGACAAGCGAGGATAAGGGGGAGTGTTATGATTTAAACTAATTATATTATTTAGGGATAATCCTCCCTTGTAACTAGCGTGTGGTTTGCCTCTGGCAACCGTTCGAAACATGCCCATGCCCCCGCGAGCGGATGCATCCCTTTGTGGCGTTGGCGTCAGTTCCCTCTGTATTGAATCCTCTGGATCATCAATGTAAGTGACAGTTCGATCAATTCGTTCTTTTACAGCAACATCCCAGAGTTAGAACAATGTCCTCCCCTTCCTGGTGGTGCATTTAGCATCGGTGGAGGGTGTGCGCTGATGTTTGTCTCAGGCGGATCTCTTTGGATTCGGTCGGCACCGGTCTTCGATGGATCTGCTTCGCTTTGGCATGCGCTTGATTCGGTCGGCCTTTGTTTGTGTGCTTATAGGTATGACTCTTCCGATCCACATTTCTGATCCATGTTTCTCATGCTCGGGATGGTTGCTCTTCTTTGGGGCCTTGACACGACGACTTCTTGACTCACGTGTAATTTTCTTTACTTCTTTTTTTTCTAGAATATGCACTAGCGTGCGTATCATGCATTAAAGAAGGAGGAGGGGGGGGGGAGAGCCCCATCCACCAAGGTAAAATTTTACATGTGCTTACACTTGATGAAATCGACACTACCGCTACCGTGCCCCACACGATCGGCCTTGATCTAGCTACTTGCGCTATCCCACCTAGCAAGCACCGACAGGAAAGAAGCCATGTCGTGCTTAAACATTCCAGCTCGCGACCAAGCTCTGCCCTCGGTCTAAATGCGGGCAATCACCATTGTCGTCGATTGGGAGGTGCCCTCAAACATGATCTTGTTTCTATGATTCCACAGTTCCCAGAGGCACATAGAGATCGTGGTGGTGACATCCCTCTGATGAATCCCTAGAGACAAGCACGCCATGAACCATTCGACGATCGAGCCCTCATGGCCAGGCGCGCAATCTGGCTTGCCCAGCGCCGCAAGCACGGGCAACCCACACCACTCGGGCAAAGACACATGTTAGCATGCTGTGATTGATCGTCTCCTCGCCCTGATCGCAAAAGGGGAAAGCCGCCTGATGGGGTAACCCTTGCCGCGCCAACCTGTCAGACGTCCAACATCGATCCTGGGCCACCAGCCAGTTAAAAAAATGGAATTGAAGCGGAGCTTTGGACTTCCAAGCCAGGGTGGCGTAGGGTGCCTGCTCCATGCCCCAGAATTTTGTCGCATACGTCGATTTGGCAGAGTATTTACCGTCTTCCCATGCCCATCTGACAGAGTCTCGCGAGTCCGGCGTGAGCTGAACCACAGCCATCGCCGACCACAAAGCTAGGTACTCCTGAAGAGCGGCCTCGTCCATGTCCGGTCCGATGCATGCAGCCCAGCTACCATCCGCAAGTGCCTGCGCAACCGTCATAGCCCTCTTCATTCTCCGAGGCACGCGCTGATACAGACTCGGCCCGATCTCTTGAGCCCTGTATCCACCGATCCACCTATCTTCCCAGAATATTGCCCGATGGCCATCGCCGACCGTAGTGAGCACTGCAGCCCGAAACAGCCTCATGGCTTCCTTTGAAACCCTAATTTCCATCCCTTTCCATGGCCTTTGCTCGTCCATTTTCTGCAGCCATGGCCACCTCGCTTGAAGGGCAGCACTGAGCAATTGTAGATCTGGGACACCTAGCCCACCAGCCCATTTTGGAGTGCAAACGGACTTCCACGCCACCTTGCATTGGCCACCATTAGCCTCCGCTGCTCCCGCCCAAAGGAATCCGCGATAGATCTTGTTGATCGCCTTGATTGTCTTGGGTGGTATCTGTAGAGCAACCATTGCATTGACCGAGATGGCGCACAATGCCACTTTCACCGGCACCAACCGACTGCTTTGGGGTAGCGATGCCCCCTCCAAGAAGGCAACTTTCTCGCTACATGGACTACTAGATCATCGAGCTGTGCCATCATCAGTTTCCTCAAGCTAAGCGGCAAGCCAAGGTAGCGACATGGGAAGGCCCCCCCAGGACAGCCAAGCAGCTCAGAAATTCGGTCCACTTGCTCCTCCGAGCACCTGATAGGTATTGTGCAAGTCTTCGCCTTGTTTACCTGCAGCCCCGACGCACCCACAAACAAGCTGAGAATGGCATTGCATATGTGAAGATCTTGGGCCTCCGGTTGCAGGAAAAGCATTACATCATCCACAAAGATCGAGACCCATTGGTTTGGGCCCCCCAAAAATGGCAAGAGCAGGCCCCGACTATCCGCTAAGGCAAATAACCGCTGAAGTGGTTCCATCATCAAGATGAACATCATTTGGGACAGTGGGTCGCCCTGCCTAACCCCCTTTTTATTCCCGATTGGGGCCCTTGGCATGCCGTTTACAAGGATCCGAGTTGAGGTAGTGGAGAACAAGCCGGCTATCCATGTAATCCATCGCCTACCAAAGCCAAGGGCTTGCAAAACTTCCAGCGCGAACGACCATTGCACCGAATCAAAGGCTTTGGATATATACAGTTTGATCATCACAACCGGCTGTTTGATGGAGTGCAGCTTCTTGGCCATGCCTTGCACCATCATAAAGTTGTCATGAATGGCCCGTCCTCTGATGAAGGCACTTTGGTGCTGTCGGGGGGATGAACCCCGGGCAGGCAACGGAACCCGGATCCTTTTCAAAAACAATCGGGCCAGCATCACCCCTCAAGCCGGCTCACGCTTGGGCGGGTCGGTCAACCCGGCCAAACTCTCCAACCCGGCCAAGCTCCTCGACTCGGCCCTAATAACCAGCCTGAGGCGGCCGAACCCGGCACACCAAGACTTCCTCAACAAGCCAGCTCCACCCTTGGCGTGTTCCTCAACCCAGCACGGATCAGCTCCCGTCCCATCTAGGCCGTACGATGGGACGAGTCTCCATCCATCAATGACCGAGGCAACAGTGCTCCTCGCATGCCTTTGGTCAACCGGAGTGTGGCAACAGTGCCCCTCACCTACCCGCTGACCAGGGTCGGTGTGGCAATAGTGCCCCCGTCGTCAGTACTGACGCCAGCAAGCGGCAACCTGATGGAGCGCCACTGTACCTGACTCGACTTGGCCACTCCCTGACGATCGACAAGACGGTGAATAGTGCCCCTAGGCAAGTGGGGCCCGCACCTAGGAGAACCCGGCGAGCCCTGGCACCTGGCGGGTCCCAGCTCCGGGTTCCCAGACGCTGATAACCCGGCCCTATGGCCTTGTAAAATTACCATTGTACCCCTGGGGTTGGCCTATAAAACCTCTAGGAGCCCTCATGCATACAAGCAAGCAAGTAGAGAAGTAGCGAACCGATTAGTAGAACACACACAGGAAGAAGGAGCAGCCTAAGCCCTGGCCAACCTTCCTTCTTCCTCCAAACAACTCTAGGAGCAACTATGTACTGTTGCATATCAACCACACTCGGCAGGACTAGGGGTGTTATCTCTCCGGAGAGCCCCGAACCTGGGTATGTCTTGCGTCCCGCACTCGCTCATGCCGACCTCGCCTCTAGAGCCCACCAGTGCCCTCGAGCCTCCTCCTCTCTTTAGCCATCCCTTGGCATCTGCCGTGCACCCACCACGACAGTTGGCGCCCACCGTGGGGCAGCTCGAGGTCCTGGCCGGGAGCATCCTTCAGACGGGGCTCCTCTCCGACTCCGACGAGCCCGTCACGCTGGCGGACAACGTCATCGACACGCTCGCCATCTCCTTCGCTGCGCTACGCATCTCCGATGCGCCCGCGGCCGACGAGTACCCCTGCGAGGTACTTGACTTTTCTGATTCCCCTCCCCCCCTCGGTGGTAGCACTCCCGCCGGGGTAATGGATGTCCACGTGGTGGTTTTCGTCACCGGCAGCGACGCCTCTTCCTCGTCGAGTGCGACGAGGAAGGCCGCCGAAGCCAAGGCTGCAATAGTTCGATCCGTATCCCCCAACCTGTTGCACGCCAGGATGCAGAGCCTTTGTGTCCCCATCGGCACTGACATCGATGCCTCCAACATCGCCGAGGCCCGGGCTCGGCTCGAGGAGGACCGCCAGCGCCTGCTGGACCTGATCGAGACGCTCGCCGCCACGCAACATCGCCTGGACTCTGCTCAGCTGGAGCGCAACACCACCTACGGCTTCACACCTGCCGCACCGAGCCAAGTCGGATGCCGACGTGCGAGCCTGAGGCGGCGCGATCGGCCGTGCCTTCAGCGCCATCCCGCCCGTCTACGAGACTCCTGTGAAAAACATGCGCATTGCCCAGGCGGCCGCAGTCGGCCTGGATCTGCTCGCGGGCGAGGAGCTGAGGGATCGCCTAAAGCGGGTAAACGGCCTCCTTGACGCGGCCAACATGCAGCAAGACCGCCTCAACCAACTCGCCAAGCCGGCGAGATCCGGCTCCGCACGCGCTGGCGAACCCGGCATCATCAGCACACGGCGTCCTCACCTGGCGAGGCACACTCCGGCCGCACCCGGACCCGGCACGACCCCGCCTCGACGACTGCCGGCAGTTTAGACGACGAGCCGGCCCTAGAAGCCCGGCGCGGACCCGACCAACCCGGCCGGCGTTCGGCTCCTGCTGACTCGGCCCCTCGCGGCCTGGTCACCAGTCGACTCGGCGCACGCGCCATCGACGACACCAATGCCCGCCACTGCCTCGACCGGCTCGCTTTCTCCCTAGAGGTGGAGGAGAGCGGCGCTGTCGGGCCGGCGTGCTTTGGTCCACGCATCCGGGACGAGCCCTTTCCCAAAGGGTTTATGCTCCCCCGCGACACCCCCAAGTACAACGGCACCGTGAAGCCAGAGGACTGGCTCACTGACTACACCACCGCCATCGGCATTGCAGGCGGCAACCACCGACTCGCCGTGCGCTATGCACCGCTCAAGCTCCAAGGGTCGGCCCGCACCTGGTTGAACAGCCTGCCGGTGGGCAGCATCAACATGTGGGTCGACTTCGAGCAGGCTTTCATCTGCAACCTCACGGGGACCTACCGGCGACCTGGCCGCCCCAGCCAGCTCACCATGTGCGTGCAGGGGCCGACGGAAACCGTCCATAAGTACCTCGCATGCTGGACCGAGCTCCGGAACAGCTGCGAGGGCGTCCATGAAGTCCAAGCAATCCAGTACTTCATCAATGGGTGCCGGGATAGCATCCTCCTCAAGCACAAGCTCTTACGCTCCAAGCCGGTAACCATGGCCGCACTCATGGTGATGACGGATAAGTACGCCAACGTTGACTCCGCCATGAAGACCCAGGTGGTGCTGGATGAAGTCGGCAAAGCAAAGTCGGTTCCTCCTCTGAAGCCGGCCGGCGAAGGCAGCCGGCAGCATCACAACCAGCAAAACAACAAGCGCAAGGCCGACAAGCCGGCTCAGCGCTACGACAACCGGCTCTTCGCGGCCACCGAACAGGCACCCATGACCGACCCGGCAGCCAAGCGCCGACAAACCGACAAGATGGCGTGGTAGCCTGGCATGAGCTTCGAGGAGATGCTCGACGCCCCCTGCAAGCACCATAGCGGCGCAAGGCCATCCACGGACATGCTTCGCCAGTGCGCCATCACCAAGCGCATCATGAGAGGCGACGTCCCACCTCCTCCGGCCCCGGCTCCGGGAGCAGGGCAGCCGCCTCCGCCTCCTCCCCCGCCCCCAGCTGGCGGCACGATGCGTGACGATGTCTACCCGGATCAAAACGCGGCCTACGTCATCTTCACCAGCCTCAGCGACGACAAGCGCAACGAGCGCCTCCTTCGGCAGGAGGTGAACACCGTCGTCCCGACCAAGCCGGAGTACATGCACTGGTCGGACCGCCCGGTCACGTAGACTCGAGAAGACCACCCGGCTGTCATGCCGAACCCGGGTGGCTACGCCCTCGTCCTCAACCCCACCATCGTCGCACCTCGGCGCACGTGCAAGTTCTCCCAAGTCCTCATCAATGGCGGCAGCAACATCAACATCCTCTACCGCGACACCATGACCAAGCTCGGCCTCAAGGCCAAAGACCTGGAGCCGACCCGGACGATCTTCCACGGCATCGTTCTCGGCCTCTCCTGCTCTCCGATTGGCTGGGTCTGGCTCGACATCCTATTCGGCGACATCAACCACTTCCAACGCGAGCCGATATGGTTCGAGGTGGTGGACCTAACCAACGCGTATCATGCACTGCTGGGCCGGCCCACGCTCGCCAAGTTCATGGCGGTCCCCCACTGCGCTTACCTGAAGATGAAGTTGTCGGGTCCGAAGGGCCTCATCACCATCACCGGCGACTACCACAACTCCCTGGAGTGTGCCCGAGACGGCGCCAAGCTGGCCGAGTCGCTGGTCATAGGCGAGGAGCGGCGCCCGCTCAACCGGATCATCGCCCTGGCCAATGAGTCATCAACCGCGCTGATCCCGGCCGATAAGCCGGCTAACGAGGCCGCCTTCAAGCCCTCCAAGGAGACAAGAAAGTGAAGCTGAACCCGGAAGACCCCAGCTGCAGCAAGTACGTTGTCGTAGGCGCCCGCCTCGACAACAAATAGGAAGGCGAGCTCGTCGACTTCCTCCGTGAGAATTGGGATATTTTTGCATGGACCCCAAAGGACATGCCGGGTATCCCGAGGAAGTACGCTGAGCACAAACTCCACGCCCGCAAAGACGCCAAGCCTTTCCGCCAACCCCTACGACGTTTCTCCGAAGAGAAGATAAGAACAATCGTTGAAGAGGTCGCCAAGCTTTTGGCGGCCGACTTCATCATGGAAGTGTTCCACCCCGAGTGGCTGGCCAACCTAGTCCTCGTCCCGAAGAAGAACAACGCCTGGTGCACATGTATCAACTACATCAGCCTGAACAAGGCCAGTCCCAAGGATCTGTTTGCCCTCGACCAAGTCATCGACTTGACCGCCGGGTGCGAGCTTCTGTCCTTCCTGGATGCTTACTCCGGCTATCACACGATAAAGCTAGACCCGGCCGATGCCCTGAAGACGTCCTTCATCACGCCCTTTGGGGCATATTGCTACATAACCATGTCATTCGGCCTGAAGAACGCCGACGCCACCTTCCAGCGCTGCATGCAGAAATGCTTGCTGCCGCAACTCAGCTGCAACATCCATGTTTACGTGGACGATGTCGTGGTGAAGACCAAGCAGCACCTCATGCTCTTCGGCGACTTGAAGGAAACATTCGCCAACCTGCGTGAATACAAAGTCAAGCTCAACCCGGAGAAGTGCGTTTTCGGCATCCCGGGCAGAAAGCTACTCGTCTTCCTCGTCTCGGAGCACGACATTGAGGAGAACCAGGAGAAGATCAAGGCCATCGAGCGCATGCGCAAGCCGGCTCGGCTGCGCGATGTCCAGAAGTTCACCGGCTGCTTGACCTCAATCAGTCGGTTTCTCAGCCGGCTGGGCAAGAGGGCCTTGCCCCTTGAAAGTGCAACTGTCCCTAGGTGGTTTTGGTAATTCCTAACAACATATAGCTCATTGAGCTAATACTATTCCAAGATAAATATTTCAGGAAAGCTCAATGAATGGCATGGCATGGATGAGAAAAGTGGACCCCTCAAAATGCTTAGGATAAAAGGATTGGCTCAAGCTTCAAGCTTAAGACTCTACATTTTATATTTTAGTGATCCAAGATCACATTGAGTCTATAGGAAAAGCCAATACTATCAAGGAGGGATGAGGTGTTGCTTAATGAGGTTCTTGCTTCATAGTGCTTAGTGATATGCTCCAAAACCCTCAACTACTTTCTCACATCCACATATGACCTAAACCTAAAGTCCAACTCGGCCCCACCGATTCTTTCTATCCAGCGCCACCAAGTTCATATGTCATAGCCACTGCCACAAACCCTAGGCAAATCGGTCTTACCGATAGGGATCTCGGTCTCACGAAGATGGGATTGTAATCTCTCTGTTTCCCTTCGTAACATTTCGGTACCATCAAGATGAGCGATTGGTCCCACCGAGATTGCAATGTAAACTCTCTGTTTCCCTTTCGTAACATTTCGGTCCCACCGAAATGAGCGAACCGTTCCCACCGAGTTTATCTGAGCAACTCTCTGGTTAGCTTATTACCAAAATCGGTCCCACCGAGTTTGTGTAATCGGTCTCACCGAGATTATGTTATGCCCTAACCCTAACCATATCGGTCCTGCACAAGTAACATGGACCGCCCGCCCACCCCCTCCACGGCGATCTCCACTACCTCCGGCGATCTCCACCCCTAGCCACCAAATTATAGTTTCCCTCCATTAGATCTCTCCGGTGTCTTGAGATATACTCGTTCATACCCATCTTTCATGGGTTCCAATAATGGTTCCACCCTTGGCTTGGACTTCTCCAAGGGTTTGGTCTTTGCTGAGAAGGTTTTTCAATCTACGGGCTTTTCGGTGCATCCCATGGAGGACTCGGAGATCTTTACCATGGTGGTCTCTTTTTGACGTCATTCCTTCCGTTTGAATGAAGATTCGGTGGCGGCAGCTCTTGAGGCAGCAATTGGCGGCTCGGGTATCGATCTTATGGTTTTCTTGATCAAGGATAAGGTATTTGGCTTTCAGGTATCTTACAAGGCAGTTGCCATGATCATTATTAGTCTTCGATCTTTTACTTGTGATCATTTCAAATGTTACTTTCATCTTTGGAGTAACGGGGGCCCAAATTGGAATCGTGAGTTTAAGATCTGGAATTTGGAATGTGATGCTGAGTGGATCCTCGTTAGTCCTTCTAAGCGGCGTGCAGCTCTTGGGGTTCTAGCCATGCATTCTAGGCCATCAAAATCTTCATTCAAATCCTCAAATTCTGTTGGCAAGAAATTATCATTTGTGGTCTTTCAAAATTATAATGCTTGTCGAGGTTATCGGTATCCGGCTACAGAAAATTGTATTCAAACTACTGAAGACGCTGGTTACTCTATCCCGCCACATGAGAGAGTTGTCATCCATCCCGCACCGCCGGTGAGCCTCCGGTGGACGTCGATGAGGCCGTCTATCTCGTTTGGTACGGTTCAAGATCTCCTGCCGTTATCTGATCGCTCGCCGTCTATCTCGGGCGGGAATTCGGGTACTTTGAATGTGGACGTGCCAACATGTGCCACGGGCCATGGGCTGCTTTCTGTTGGGCCTGACAAGGCTGGCCCGACTTCTTCTGCGGATAATTTGGATATTCCTTCTTCTCAGCAAGCCAGGGATGATTTTGAGGATTTAATTTCTAATATGGTTGATGAGGTTCTCATGTGTCAAAAGTGTTTGAGGAAGGGACACTTTGCAGCCTCCTGCACGTCCAAGTTGTGGTGCATCTCATGCCTTAAGTCGGGTCACACCAGGAAGGATTGCAACAAATTTGCACAGGTTTTGGGGCTTGTTTGGCAACCCAAATCCACTAACGCTACGACTTCCGAGGCGCGCTGCGAGAATATCTCTCTGACAACGCTTTTACGAAACTTGGACCTCCCCTCCACTTCCGCATTAACTCCCTCGTCCAGTTCCATCAGCCCTGGCCCCAAGACTCCCTCTGCCTCGCCGCCTGAAACCCCTCCTCCGCCGTTGCACTCGCCGTCGTTCAAGGCCGAGCCCTCGGTTCTGATGGCGAACTTTCATCTGGATCCTCAGCTTTACGTCCCCGCGGGCCACCATGTCATCGACGGTGGTGAAGATCGCCTTCCAAGAACCTTCGTTTCGCCGCATACCCCAATTGTGCGCCGCCATGAGGAGTTTATGCTTGCTGAGGTAATGCCTATCCCCCAGCCAGATGAGATAGGTGCTGCTAGAGAGGCTGTAGTTCAGTGGTTGCAAGAGCATGGAGTTTTAGTCAGATCGGCTCAGCCATGGATTCGCTCTGTGGGGCTTTTTGAGCTTCGTGATGCTGCTGTACGTTTCCACCTGCTGCAGCTCCCACCACGGCCACTGGGCAATGATCGCTTTGTGCGTTTTATGAAGCATGACAAGGGAGAAAATTTCCGCGGCATTCAGGGTTTCCGTCAGGGCCTTCTCATGTTCCTGGGCATTCCTTTGGATCTTCGCAATACAGAGTGTATCAGGGCTGCTGTCAACACTTTTGGCAAGTTTCATCATTGGGTTAGCGAGGATCCTTACTTGGTCAGGTCTCTGGTGTCTGCTTCCTTCCCTGAAGACATTCTGGTGCGACGTGATGTGGTGTTTATGGATTTTGCACCCTATGGAGGTGCAAGAGTTTCTTGGACTGCTCCCCTATATATTTTGGGGGCAAACTTTGCTGAGCAGATGCCTCAAGATGAGGATTGGATGCCCATCAATGGCAATCCGCACCCGGTGCCTGGTGTTCCATTCCTTGAGATGCCCCCTTTCAACTTACCTGCTTTTCCTGCTTTGGGATGGAATGCAGTGCCACCAGCACCTGTGGTCAATGAGATAGCTGATGATAACTAAGGAACTAGGATGACAATGTAGCCCCTGATCCTGTGCAGGACCAGGAGTCCATGGTGGTAGATTTATCTGCACAGCCAAGCTCTGCTACTGATGCCCATGTGCCACCCATTGTAGTTCTTGATGATGAGCAGCCTGAGGCCCCTGTTACTCCTCCATTCAATGAGGAGTTTGCTCCTGATCATTGGGCCATTGTGGTCTATCAGCCTCCTATGATTAGGGAGGAATTGGTTATGCCTGCGGTGCCTTATGGGCCTCCTCTACCTCCTGACATGATTTGGAGAAGATCTTTTGAAAGTCTGCTACAAGCTCCTATAGTGTTCTCTGTCCCCAAGCCAGTTCCAATGCAGCCTCTGTCGCCTGTTGTTCTGTCTAAGCGAAGCTGGGATTTCGCTTTCTCTGATCTGGATCTGCCTCGTCTCACTTGGAAGGACCAGGAAGTGGCCAGGCCGGTCGCTAGAGCTTTGTTTGTTGACTCTGCACCTGATCAGGTGGTTCCTCCTGTGTCTGTGGTGACTGCGAGAAGGCCACGACAACCTTTGGCGCCAACACCAATTGTTGATACGGCCGTCAGACGTTGCACTAGGAGTTCTGTCAAGCGGGATGGTTTCAAGCCCGTTTTTCATGAGCTTGCTATACAGCCCAAGAAGAAGAAGCCCAGAGCGAAGCCCTTCACGGCCCATGAGTCTGAAGAGCAGGCTTCTGAAGAAATCCCCCTGGCGACTCCGATTGCGCGGCTTCAGGAAATAGGGAGAGAGTTGGAAATTGATGCCACTCTCCTCTCTGTGGATGCACTTATGGTGGACCCACCTGCTTCTGCCTCCGTCGATCCTGATGTTTAATCTGCTCCTGGACTTTTGGGTGTGGCAGGCCCCTAAGTTTGCCGCTCTTATGTTTCATGTATGCCAGTTATGTCATAAACTCTCTTATGTCTGTGTGGTGGGTCAGACTTTATTCTGTTATTTTGGACATGTGACATTGTGTGTCATATGGGTTATGCTGCCTAGTATATGTCTTAATGAGTAATTCGTGTAGAAACTGGAATGTGTTGTGCTGGAATGTTAGAGGTTTGAACTCTGAAGCTAGGCAGCGAGCTGTCAGACAAAAAATTGAGGAATGTCAATGCTCTATAGTCTGCTTACAGGAAACTAAATGCTCATCTTTCGATTCCAGATCAATCAAAAGTTTCTTCCCTAAGAGATTTGACTCTTTTGCTTGCTCCCCTTCAATAGGGGCCTCTGGTGGTATTCTTGTGGTTTGGAATTCAAATGTTTTTATTGGAAATCTAATTGAAGTTCAGCAATTTGCTGTTGTGATTAAGTTTACCTCCAGGCAGAATACTGAAAGTTGGACCTTGGTTGTGGTATATGGTCCCTGTCAGGGGGAAGCAAGGGACAATTTTATAAACTGGCTATATAATCTCTGTATCCCTATTGATGAGCACTGGTTATTGCTTGGGGACTTCAATTTCCTTAGGTCAGTGGACAATAGAAACTTACCTGGTGGGGACATAAATGATATGTTCATCTTCAATGAGGTTATTGGACATTTGGGACTTCTTGAATTGCCAATTAAAGGTAGATCATACACTTGGTCTAATATGCAGGACATCCCTCTTCTAGAGCAGTTAGACTGGTTCTTCACCTCAGTAGATTGGATCACTGACTATCCGATGACTGAAGTATTCCCTCTGGCCAGGACTGCCTCTGACCATATCCCTTGTTTAGTATCAATCAAGACAACCATTCCTAAATCGAATCTCTTAGATTTGAAAACTATTGGTTGGAACTAGAGGGCTTTATGGAGTGTGTGGAATCATCTTGGCTAACCTCATCTAGGAAGACTCACATTACTGCTAAGATTGCTGACAAGTTTAAGCATCTAAGAATGTGCCTTAAGAGATGGCAAATGAATGTTTCCAAGTTAAAATTGTTGATTAGCAAGTGTAATCATGTAGTCTTCCTTTTAGATGAGTTGGAGGAATGGAGGCCCTTGTTTAGACAGGAGTTCAATTTCAGGAAAATTGTGAAGGCTCATTTGGAAAAGCTTTTGCACCTGCACTGCATGTACTGGAAAAAGAGATGCACTATCAGGTATATTAAGGTTGGGGGTGAAAACACCAAGTTTTTTCATGCCATGGCCACTGAGAGGCACAGGAGAAATTCAATTGCTAGTCTTAAATTACTTGATGGTTCTGTGGTCTCTGACCATGATCAAATGGCTGGAATTATTTGGAGCTACTTCAAGAACAGAATGGGCACTTCTAGAGGGATTACAATGGGTTTTGATTTAGCATCTTTAATAATTCCAGTGGATGGCCTGGATTTGCTTACTAAGCCTTTTGAGAAAGAGGAAATGGATGATGTGGTCAAACACATGCCTGTGGATAAAGCACCTGGACCTGATGGTTTTAATGGTCTATTTTTCAAGAGGTGCTGGCACATCATATCAGCTGATTTCTATGATCTGGCTCATGCTTTTCATGAGGGGACTGCAGTACTGGACAACATTAATAGCTCTTTCATTACTCTGATACCCAAGAAACTATCACCGGAGGAAGTGGGGGATTATAGGCCTATTTCTCTAACAAGCATGGGTCTGAAGTTCCTTTCTAAGATGGCTGCCAATAGGTTTCAGAGGATAATTATGAAATGCATTCATAAGAATCAGTATGGCTTCATTAAGAGCAGAACAATTCAGGATTGCATTGGTTGGACCTTTGAGTATCTGCATCAATGCCATCAGTCAAAGAGGCCAATTGTGATCCTCAAATTGGACTTTGAGAAGGCTTTTGACTCTGTTGAGCATGAAGCTATCTTCCAAATTCTAAGGCACAAAAGTTTTAATGAAAAGTGGATACTATGGATGAAGCAGTTACTTGCCACTGGTACTTCTTCTGTCCTTTTGAATGGTGTGCCTGGGAGGAAGTTTGTTTGCAAAAAAGGAGTCAGACAGGGGGACCCTGTTTCTCCTCTTCTCTTTGTAATAGCTGCTGATCTTCTGCAAACAGTGATCAATGATATGTTCAGCAAGGGGATCCTAAAATTACCTATTCCCTGCCATGATCAAGACTACCCTATCATTCAATATGCCGATGATACTCTGATCATCCTCCCTGCTGACAGGCAACAACTTCTAGCACTGAAGGATATGCTGTTGGTGTTCTCTCAGTCCACAGGCATTGATGTCAACTACCATAAATCTTTTATCATTCCTATAAATGTTGAAAATGCAGTCATGACTGAGCTTGCTTCTGCTTTTGGATGCCAAATTGGAAAGATGCCTTTTACTTACCTTGGTTTGCCTGTGGGTACTACAAGGCCAAAGATGGTGGACTTTATGCCTCTTGTGGATTGCATGGAGAGGAGAGTGACTGCCAGCTCCTCCTTCCTTAATCAAGGTGAGAGGCTGCAGTTCTTAAATTCTGCCTTGTCTTCCATGCCAATCTTCTTTATGGGCAGCCTGGCTGTTCCTGCTGGAATCCTAAGGCAGTTGGAAAGAATTCAAAGGCAATGTCTGTGGAGAAAAAATAGGGAGGAGCCTGCTCCATCTCTTGCTGCTTGGGACTTGATCTGCAGACCAAAAAACAAGGGTGGTCTTGGTATTTTGAACCTGGGTGTTCAAAACGTGGCTTTGCTTCTCAAGCATGCTAGTAACTTTCTCAACAGGAAAGACCTACCTTGGGTGTCCTTAATTTGGGACTCATATTATCATGATGGCATGCCCCAGGGAACAACTTCTTGTGGCTCTTTTTGGTGGAAGGATATTTGTAAGATCTTGCAGAATTTTAGGGACTGCTCCTGGGTGCAGGTCAATGCTGGGGACACTGCTCTCTTTTGGTCTGATAACTGGAATCTTGGCAATGAAGTTTCTAGCTTGCAGTCTAGATTCCCAAGATTATTCTCTTTTGCGAAGGATCCATGGATTTCTGTTAAGGCCATCTTCGATTCAATTGACTTGTACCAACACTTTCACTTACCTTTGTCTGCTCAAGCTTTTGATGAGCTAAACTTGATAAGAAATATGTTGGTCTCTCATACAAGAGATGACGCTTGTAAGGATTTATGGTTCTGGCAGGGCTCTTCAAAGGTTTACAAACCTAAGCTGTTCTATGGTCATGTTTTTCGGAATGAAACGTTTAACCACTTGCTGTGCTGGATCTGGAAATCCTCTTGCACTATCAAGATCAAGGTTTTTGCATGGATGCTCATCATGGATAGACTCAACACTAAGGATATGGTTGATAGAAGGCACTGGCACATGGATGATGGTGTTACTTGCAGGCTATGCCCCCTTCAAGCGAGAGAAACTAGAGACCATCTCTTCTTCAACTGCAATTTCAGTGTCAGAGTTTGGAATTATTTGCAGATCGATTGGTCGGCTGGAACTTCAATGTCTGACCTAGTCATCCAGGCAAGGAGAAGTTTTGATAAGCCCTTTTTCAATGAAGTAGTATTTATTGCCTGCTGGAATATCTGGATAATCAGAAATGCCACAGTGTTCAGAGGTGAGAGGGCAAGTTTCAACAAATGGAGAGGAGCTTTCAAGCATGACATTACTCTGATGCAGCATCGAATCAAATCTGGATACAAGGATGAGTTACTCAAGTGGATCTCGTTCTTGCCACCTTAAGTTTTTGCCTTTTATTTTATTTTGTTTTTCTCCTCTCCTTTCGGTTACCTCTTGTAATCATGTTGTTGTAACTGTTGTCTGGCTTTAATTAAGTTTTGATATGCTGTGGGGGTTTTCCCCACAGTCCACAGTCAAAAAAAACCATATCGGTCCTACCGAGTTGCATGTCGGTCCCACCAAAAACCCTAACGGTCACTAGGTTTACTGAATCGGTCAGACCAAGTTTCTCAATTCGGTCCCACCGAGATTGCTAAATTGTGTGTAATAGTTAGATTTGTGTGGAGGCTATATATACCCCTCCACCTCCTCTTCATTCATGGAGAGAGCCATCAGAACAAACCTACACTTCCAACTTACCATTACTGAGAGAGAACCACCTACTCATGTGTGGAGACCAAGATATTCCATTCCTACCATATGAATCTTGATCTCTAGCCTTCCCCAAGTTGCTTTCCACTCAAACCTTCTTTCCACCAAATCCAAATCCTGTGAGAGAGAGTTGAGTGTTGGGGAGACTATCATTTGAAGCACAAGAGCAAGGAGTTCATCATCAACACACCATTTGTTACTTCTTGGAGAGTGGTGTCTCCTAGATTGGCTAGGTGTCACTTGGGAGCCTTCGACAAGATTGTGGAGTTGAACCAAGGAGTTTGTAAGGGCAAGGAGATCGCCTACTTCGTGAAGATCTACCGCTAGTGAGGCAAGTCCTTCATGGGCGACGACCATGGTGGGATAGACAAGGTTGCTTCTTCATGGACCCTTCTTGGGTGGAGCCCTCCATGGACTCGCGCAGCTGTTACCCTTCGTGGGTTGAAGTCTCCATCAACGTGGATGTACGATAGCACCACCTATCGGAACCATGACTCAAAAATCACCGTGTCTCCAAATTGCGTTTGAATTCTCCAAACCCTTCCCTTTACATTCGTGCAAGTTGCATGCTTTATTTTCCGCTGCTCATATACTCTTTGCATGCTTGCTTGAATTGTGTTAAGATTGCTTGACTTGTGCTAAGTTTGCTAAAATCTGCCAAAGACTAAAATTGGGAAAAGGTTAAGTTTTTATTTGGTCAAGTAGTCTAATCACCCCCTAGACATACTTCAAGATCCTACAAGTGGTCTCAGAGCTTTGGTCTCCATTTGCTTTGATTTCCATAGCTTTTGGTGGTCATAGCCTTGGTTTCACAACCTAGGATAGTATGGCGTCCAGTGAGGGAAACTACCACCGTAGAGGTCCTTACTTTGATGGTACTAATTTTGCTAGTTGGAAGCATAAGATGAAAATGCATATTCTCGGACATAACCCCGCCGTTTGGGCTATTGTGTGTATTGGCTTGCAAGGTGAATTCTTTGATGGGAGAGAACCGAACCGTGAAGCTAGCGCGGATGAGTTGAAGATGCTGCAATACAATGCTCAAGCTTGTGATATCCTCTTCAACGGATTGTGCCCCGAAGAATTCAACAAAATCAGCCGTCTTGAGAATGCAAAGTAAATTTGGGACACTTTGATTGATATGCACGAAGGTACCGATTCCATCAAGGAATCCAAATTGGATGTGCTTCAAAGTCAACTTGACAAGTTCAAGATGAAGGATGGTGAAGGCGTCTCTGAAATGTACTCTAGGCTTGCTCTCATCACAAATGAGATTGCTGGCTTAGGAAGTGAAGAGATGACTGACAAATTCATCATCAATAAGATCCTAAGAGCCTTGGATGGAAAATATGATACCGTGTGCACATTGGTCCAAATGATGCCCAATTACAAGAATCTCAAGCCAACGGAGGTCATTGGAAGAACTGTTGCTCATGAAATGTCACTCAAGGATAAGGAGGAGCTACACAACAAGTCAAGTGGTGCTTACAAAGCCTCATGTGAAGCTCCCACATCATCAAGTGAGAAACAAACCTTCAATGAAGAATTGAGCCTAATGGTGAAGAACTTCAACAAATTCTACAAGAGTAGAAGCAAGGAAAGAAGTTCCAAGTCAAGGTCCTACAATGACAAATGATCTTCCAGTCGAGAGCGAAATTGCTACAACTGTGGAAGACCCAGACACTATTCCACTGAGTGTACGACTCCCTACAAAAGAAGAGAAGAATCACCTAAGAGGAGAAGTAGAAGAGCAGAATCACTGCCAAGAGAGAGAAGGAGTAGAGATGATTGTTATGAACGAAGAACATCCCGGAGAAGCAAGGATTCGGAAAGGAAGGACAAGTCAACAAGGAGCTACACAAAACGAAGACATCAAGCTGATGTTGGTGAATGGGTATCCGGTTCCGACTCTGAATATCACTCTGAGAGAAGCTATCACTCCGACTCTGAACATACTCAAGATGAAGGTGTTGCCGGTCTAGCACTTGTGTCAACCAACTCCCACGACATATTTGATTCACCAAATGAAGGACTTGGAAGATGCTTCATGGCTAAAGGCCCAAAGGTAACACACCCCGAGTATGTTGACTTCAATAGTGATGAAGATGACTTGCTAGGTGATGATGATTTACTTATTGACAACTCTAGTGATGAATACTATGATGAAACGTCAATTAATCATGCTAATCAAGATAAAACGAATGACGATGATAAGGAGAAAATTGAGCTCCTAACTAAAGAACTAAACACTCTTAAGTTAGCTCATGAAACTATCTTAGGGGATCATCGAGAACTTTTAAGGACTCATGAGAAGTTAAGCTTTGAAAAGCTCAACCTTGAGAAAGAGCATGAGTTCTTAAAGGCAATCAATGATGATCTTCGTAAGAAAAGTTCTTCTTACATTGCCAAGCGTTTACTCTTATCTACTTACATGCCTCAAGTCAAGTCTAGTAACAAGAACAAGAAGGATTCTTCCTCTAGTAGTAACAATAATCATGCTAAATCCAATGTTGTTGCTTCTAGTAGTTCTCGTGATTCCACTAATGATTCTCTTAGCCAAGTTACACTTGAGCAAGAAAATAGTTTATTGAAGGGAATATAGAGAAAGGTGTTTACAAGAGCCTTGCCGGGAGTAAGCAATTCGAGGAAATTGTACGCAAGCAAGGAAGGCACCGGAAGAACCAAGGTGTTGGTTTTGAACGAAAGTTCAATGCCAACGGAGTTGAGTGGGAAGAAGATCAATACCCCAAGACGAAGTTTGTTCCTCAACAAGAGAAGTATGATCCTACTTCCTTCAAAGGGACACAAGCTCAAGATGATCTTCCACCACAAGACTACAAGCAAAAAGGCAAGGATGAGCTTCAAGAGGAGATTGATGCATTTGAAGAAGCTCCCAAGGCCTTGGTCAAGTGGGTTCCCAAGACTACGTCAAGTTCTACTTCATCAAGTACGACTACAACTCCGAGGATTCCCATCAACATGGTGTGGATCTCAAAGAAGAAGAACTAGAGAGTTCTTGAGGGTGACTCCACCAACATTCTTCACTCACATCATTTTGGCAAGGACAAGTGCAATCAACTTTCACATCTTGCACTAGTTCAAGGAGTCACTAACCCTCTTGTTGGTAAGACAAGGGACAAGGTAACCTAATGCTTTCATAGACATCATCTTGTGTGTGCATCACTCTATGTCTATGGATATCCTTGTTTGTTCCTTGTGGGACTAACCTGTGTAGGTATTGAAAGTGCAACTCACTCCAAAGGGTTGCTCCAAAAGATCTACATCAACATTGAGCATCCACATCTTGAATACCTACATGAAGTCATCATCGACAAAACCCAAGGTTAGTTCATCCCTCTAAGGGGGGATCTCACATCTAGGGGGAGCTTTACTCTAAGAATTGAGCTAAAGCAACTCTAATGGTGTGAACACATCAATGCTTTATGTAAAAGTGGTAACCCCACTTGAGCTTAAACGATGAGTATGACCTATGATCAAATGTTCTCATCTGACTCCTAAGTCAATATACTCATATATAGTTGACCTAGTTATCGCCAATTGCTTGATAGATGCTAGAATTGGTTGTGCATGCTTTGCCACATATTTCATTTGACATTTTATTGTGTGAGCATGTTGGTTGCATATTTTACTCATTCGAGGACACCCACTTGTAGTTTTGCTTGTTTGGCTTCCTTTTCTTTTGGCCAAGTGGATGGACAAGAATGCCTAAGAACCTTCTCTAGCTATCTATGCTTTTCTTGTCTCAAACTCTATCCATGCTACATCACAAAATTTGATCAAGTCAGATTCGAACCACTCTGTGTGAGGAGCACTTGGAGTCCCGATTCATCATGGACTTAAACTTCCAAAACTTCTTTGTGTGTTTCGGTCTGACCGATTCTTCCATTTCGGTCATTGAGGGAGTCCTGTATTAGGGGGTGTCCGGATGGCCGGACTATGACCTTTGGCCGGACTCCGGACTATGAAGATACAAGATTGAAGACTTCGTCCCGTGTCCGGATAGGACTTTCCTTGGCGTGGAAGGCAAGCTTGGTGATATGATATGAAGATCTCCTCCCATTGTAACCGACTCTGTGTAACCCTAGCCCTCTCCGGTGTCTATATAAACCGGAGAGTTTTAGTCCGTAGGATGAACAACAATCATACCATAGGCTAGCTTCTAGGGTTTAGCCTCTCTGATCTCGTGGTAGATCAACTCTTATACTACCCATATCATCAATATTAATCAAGAAGGAGTAGGGTTTTACCTCCATTGAGAGGGCCCGAACCTGGGTAAAAACATTGTGTCCCTTGTCTCCTGTTACCATCCGCCTAGACGCACAGTTCAGGACCCCCTACCCGAGATCCGCCGGTTTTGACACCGACATTGGTGCTTTCATTGAGAGTTCCTCTGTGTCGTCACCCTTAGGCCCGATGGCTTCTTCGATCGTCAACCTCGATGTGGTCCAGGGTGAGACTTTTCTCCCCGGACAGATCTTCGTATTCGGCGGCTTCGCACTGCGGGCCAACTCGCTTGGCCATCTGGAGCAGATCGAAAGCTACGCCCCTGGCCATCAGGTCAGGTTTGGAAGCTTAAACTACACGGCCGACATCCGCGGGGACTTGATATTCAACGGATTCGAGCCACGACTGAGCGCGCCGCACTGTCACGATGGGCATGATCTAGCTCTACCGCCGGACAGCGCCTAGAGCGCCGCTCAGGTGTCCGCTCCGACCGTTAGCTCGGAGCCGACTGCGCCAGTCGGGGACGGACGGTTGGACGCCGCCCCAGGAGCCGCAATCTCTACGGTGATAGAGCCAAATACCAGCCTAGTCCTTTGCAAGGCCCGTGACTCCAAGGTGCCGGACTCCGTTTCGGACTCCGAATCTTCCGCACCCCTTCCGATCGAACCTGATTGGGCTCCGATCATGGAGTTCACCGCCGCGGACGTCTTTCAGCACTCGCCCTTTGGCGATATCCTGAATTCACTAAAGTCTCTCTCTTTGTCAGGAGAGCCCTGGCCGGACTATGGTCAGCATGGTTGGGATGCAGACGATGAAGAAATTTGAAACCCACCCACCACCCACTTTGTAGCCACTGTCGACGATCTAACCGACATGCTCGACTTCGACTCTGAAGACATCGACGGTATGGACGCCGATGAAGGAGACGACCAAGAACCAGCACCTATAGGGCACTGGAAAGCCACCTCGTCATATGACATATACATGGTGGACACCCCCAAAGCAGGGTATGGCGATGAAACAACGGAGGACGACCCCTCCAAGAAGCATCCCAAGCGCCAACGTCAGCGGCGCCGCTCCAAATCCCGCCAAAGCAAATACGGCGAGTCCGGCACCGGAGACATCAACACCCCAGACAGTGCCGAAGACAACCCCCTCCAGCAGGATTCAACGCAGGAGGACGGAGGAGCCAGCCCTCATGAGAGAGCGGCAGACAGGGAGGTCGAGGACCACAATTATATGCCTCCCTCCAAAGACGAGGCAAGCCTCGACGACGACGAATTCGTTGTGCCAGAGGATCCCATCGAACAAGAGCGTTTCAAACGCAGGCTTATGGCCACGGCGAGCAGCCTCAAGAAAAAACAGCAGCAGCTTAGAGCTGACCAAGACTTGCTAGCCGACAGATGGAATGAAGATATGGCGGCCGAAGAGTATAAACTCGAACGCCCCTCCAAGAGTTACCCAAAGCGTAGGCTGCTACCCCAACTAGAGGAGGAAGCAACTAAACCTACATCACCAGCGTATGATGCGCCCGATCGACCACCCCGTGGCCGCGACAGAGAGGCCTTTCGGCCCTCAACCCAAGCCGCACCCCGGTGCCGCTCCAAGAATACCAGAGCACGGGGAAACACAACAGACCTGCGAGACATATTGGAGGATAAGGCAAGGCAAACAAGATTGATCTACGGATCGCGTGGGCTCCCCACGTCACGTGACGATAACCGTCACGCCGGATATGATAAATACGGCCAGGCCGAACACAACAGACAAAGCTCATCCGAGCTACGTCGCGATATAGCCTAGTACAGGGGCGCCGCACACCCACTATGCTTCACAGACGAAGTAATGGATCATCAAATCCCCGATGGTTTTAAACCCGTAAACATCGAATCATACGATGGCACAACAGATCCCGTGGTATGGATCGAGGATTATCTCCTTCATATCCACATGGCCTATGGTGATGATCTACACGCCATCAAATACCTCCTGCTCAAGCTTAAAGGACCAGCTCGGCATTGGCTTAACAGCCTGCCAGCAGAGTCAATCAGTTGCTGGGAGGACCTGGAATCCGCATTCCTTGACAACTTCCAGGGCACTTATGTGCGACCACCAGACGCCGATGAACTAAGCCACATAATCCAGCAGTCAGAGGAATCGGCCAGACAATTCTGGACACGGTTCCTAACCAAGAAAAATCAAATAGTCGACTGTCCGGACGCAGAGGCCCTTGCAGCCTTCAGGCACAACATCCGAGACGAATGGCTCGCCCGGCACCTAGGACAGGAAAAGCCGAAATCTATGGCAGCCCTCACGACACTCATGACCCGCTTTTGCGCGGGAGAAGACAACTGGCTAGCTCGTAGCAATAACATAACCAAGAGCCCTGGCAATTCGGATACCAAGGACAACAATGGCAGGTCACGTCGCAACAAGCACAAGCGCCGCATTAACGGCGACAATACTAAGGATACGACAGTTAAATGCCGGATTCAGAGGCTCTAAACCCGGTCAGCGAAAGAAGCCATTCAGAAGAAACCCTCCGGGCCCATCCAGTTTAGACCGGATACTCGATCGCTCGTGCCAGATACACGGCACCCCCGAACAACCAGCCAACCACACCAACAGGGATTGTTGGGTGTTCAAGCAGGCAGGCAAGTTAAGTGCCGAAACCAAAGACAAGGGGTTGCATAGCGATGACGAGAAGGAGCCCCGGCCGCCGAACAACAGAGGACAAAAGGGCTTCCCCCCGCAAGTGCGGACGGTGAACATGATATACGCAACCCATATCCCTAAAAGGGAGCGCAAGCGTGCTCTCAAGGACGTCTATGTGTTGGAGCCAGTCGCCCCAAAGTTCAACCCATGGTCCTCCTGCCCGATCACTTTTGATCGAAGGGACCACCCCACTAGCATTCGTCATGGCGGATTCGCCGCATTGGTCCTAGACCCAATCATTGACGGATTTCACCTCACTAGAGTCCTCATGGACGGCGGCAGCAGCCTGAACCTGCTTTATCAGGATACAATGCGAAAAATGGGTATAGATCCCTCAAAGATTAAACCCACAAAGACAACCTTTAAAGGCGTCATACCAGGTGTAGAAGCCAGCTGTACAGGCTCGGTTACACTCGAAGTGGTCTTCGGATCCCCGGATAATTTCTGAAGTGAAGAGTTAATCTTTGACATACCCCATTCCGCAGTGGCTATCACGCCCTGCTAGGACGAACCGCATTCGCAAAATTTAATGCGGTGCCGCACTACGCATATCTCAAGCTCAAGATGCCAAGTCCTCGCGGAGTCATCATGGTAAATGGAAACACCGAATGCTCTCTCCGAACGGAGGAGCACACGGCGGCCCTGGCGGCGGAAGTACAAAGTGGCCTCTCAAGGCAATTCTCCAATCTGGGTGTTAAACGTCCGGACAACGTCAAGCGCGCCCGAAGTAACCTACAACAAAACCGGCTGGCACGTTCCGAGCAAGCATGCGGCCCCAACCTCAGCCCTCGCCAGATGGCAATAGCGGTACCACACGTACATAATTACGCTTTGGAAATACCATGGGCATAAGGGGAGGGGCACAACCACGGCACGCCCAGAATGCGGCTCAACCGCACTAGGGGCTCCCTATTCTGCCATTTCTTTTTTTACTTTCAGGACCCAACTATTCGGAAGGCCTGTCCGACAATACACTCGCCGAACACATGATGCAACAGCCAGGGAGAGAACAAGCCGCGTCAAATGTCCAGGTGGTCTCTATAACGAGCTAAATACCTGTTTTACTTAAAGTCTTGCAGCTTGCCCCTGGAGGGGGACATGTCAAATAATCCCATCTCTTGCTTATCGCACTACTTGTATCGTTCTGCTTCCATAGCAGCCCTTTTTAATAAACAATACATAGCTCTTATCTATTATTGTATTCATCTATTTTTATACAAATATGTTCAGTCATGACATTATTCAACCGTACACTTTGGTACGGCCAATACACCAGGGGCTTAAGCACCCCATAACATGGTGTGAGAAGACCGAACACTCTCATGAGTGCGGCACCCCGAACTTATAGCACTATATGCACCGGCTCCGAATCATGTCTTGGGTCAATAGTTGGGTTTTCCCGGCTCCCATGTTTTGGTACCTTACGTTCCGCAATGTTGGCTAAGGTAGCGCTGGGAGAACTACTGCGATTGTGCCCCAGTTGAGCTGGGTTAACACCTCAGTACAGAAAGCTAAAACTGACCGTCATGATAGTGCGAGAGACCGGTCGCTGTTCGCGAGGTTTTTCGAGTCCCTAAAGACTTATGCCGCTTAGAGCGAGGAGCCGGATTTATCTGGCCTAGGCGTGGATAGCGCCCCGAACTCGGTCTTCCGAATACTAGGGGCTTCGCCGAAATTTAAAATTATAGAATTCTATGGCTAAGTGAGAGTGATAAAGCATTATAAGTCCGACGGCCTTGTTCGTTGTGCTGAGCGCCTCCCTAGATGGACCCAAGAATGGGAACAAGAGCGCTTAGGTTTATCCCGAACACGCCAACACTCGTGGCATGGGGGTAGAAGCCGACGACTTGCATCTCTCAGATTTGATAAACGGCCGCACAGAAGGTAATATTTTAAATTAACAAGCGTTGCTTAGCGCATATGAACAAAGTTTTCAGCGTACATGATAACAGATGCGAGTCTACTAAAAAATTACATCTTTGGAGCATTCACCCGGTATAAGGCGGGCATCCTTCAGGACGCCCTTATAATACATCTCAGGCGTGCGATACTCCTTGCCCGGCGGTGGCGCGTCCGTCAAAAGCTTCTCAGCGTCCATCTTGCCCCAATGCACTTTAGCACGGGCAAGGGCCCGACGGGCACCTTCAATACAGACGGAGCGCTTGATGACTTCAATCCATGGACAAGCGTCCACCAGCCGCCGCACCACACCGAAGTAGCTCCCAGGCATGGCTTCTCTAGGCCACAACCGAACTATGAGGGCCTTCATGGCCTGTTCAGCAACCTTGTGGAGCTCGACCAACTGCTTCAGCTGGTTGCTCAGGGGCACCGGATGTCCGGCCTCAGCATATTGAGACCAGAACACCTTTTCCGTTGAGCTCCCCTCCTCGGCTCGGTAGAACGCGGTAGCATCAGACACACTATGAGGCAGATCGGCGAACGCTCCTGGAGAGCTCTGGATTCGGGTAAGTAATAGATAATTTACTTTTATATTCTTGCTTTGCATAAAGAATGCCTTACCCGCCGCTATCTTCTTTATCGCCTCGATCTCCTGGAGGGCCTTCTGGGCTTCGGCCTTAGCGGTTTTTGCACTCTCAAGAGCCAAGGCGAGCTCGGACTCTCGAGTCTTCGAGTCACGCTCCAAACTCTCGTGTTTTTCCATGAGAGCCTGGAGCTCTTGCCGCACCTCCGCCACCCGCGCCTCCTGCTTCTCTCGCTCGGTGCACTCCAAGGCCGCACTATTTTCGGCCTTGGACACCGCTTCCTTAAGGGTCGCCACCTCGGTCGTGGCCCCTGCAACATTCGCGTTGGTCCTGTCATTTTTTGCAACCAGGTATTTCTATATACATTTACATACGGTATTACATACCGTCCTTGTCCTCGAGCTGCTTCTTGACACGGACGAGCTCGTTCTCGGACCGCTCGAGACTCTCCTTCAATGCATTGACCTCCGCAGTCAGTGCGGCAGAGGTCAGCAGCGCAGCCTGCATTCCCATATTGACATATTTATGTTAGACTCCTGTGTATATCTTTTTAGATCCTCAGCTCGGCTTTTCTTTCCGAACACCAAACTGAGCATCATGGGCTACTGTCTATGCGGTAACATTCTTACATATCTTGAAACTTACCTCAAAGCCTGTTAGAAGGCTCGTGCAAGCGTCGGTCAACCCGCTCTTGGCGGACTGAACCTTCTGAATCACCGCACTCATAACAGTGCGGTGCTCCTCGTTGATGGAGGCGCCATTAAGCACCTCCAGCAAATTGTCCGGCGCCTCCGGGTGGACGGAGGTCGCCGGCGTCGTAGGCTTGCCCTTCTTATGAAGGCGCCGCCTGCCGGACTCTGGAACCACTGAAGGTTCCGGAGCAGTGTCCGGCCCAGGGACGGACTTGGATCCCTCCGGGGCTTTCCCCCCTTTGGGCCTGGAGTCCGGGAGGTCGCCTTGCGGCGCCTCCAGGACCACCTCCTCCTGGTTTAGTCCCTTTTGGGACTCCACCCCGGCGTCGTCCGTAGGGAGAGGGGAGGAGGCCGTCGGAAGTGAAGCGCTATTCATGTCCGACGAATCCAGGGAGCCGCTCGACGAATCGTTGAGCTGAGCCTTGGGCGGACTGATGATTAAATTCGGCATAAGGAGATACCATACAATAGAGGAAGGCCATAAGTTATTCTAGTGTCCGGACACTTACGATTTTGCCAGGGGCTTGACCCTGGATGGCCATTCTCCCCGCCGTCTTCGGCATCAGAGGCGTAGTCCGGCAGAAGGGTCCTCCCCTTCTTGGACCCTCCGGCCTCCCCAGTTGGGGCAGCCTTCCTTTTCTTTCCTCCCCCCGTTGGAGGGCGAGAGGCTTCTTCTTCTTCCTCCTCCTCGTCCTCAGAGGCGGAGGGCGCTTCGGGGTTGTCAGGCGATGAATCCGACACCACCAGGCGCCGGGAGCTCTTTCGAGTCCCCGTGGCCTTCTTCTTGGCCTTCTTCTCCGGCACCACATGAGGTGCCGGAACCAGCAGCCTCGTCAATCGGGCGTCCGCTGGGTCTTCTGGTAAGGGAGCTGGACAGTTAACCTGCCAGGACTTCTTCAGCCACTACTGTCAAAGGTAAGGGAGTTTAGATCCTGCATAGAGTCAGACTATGAAAAACAAGAGTCCCGTAAAGGGTAGAATAGCTTACCTCGTTGGCCTGACGCCGCGAGCTGAATCCGCGATCTTCGGTAGCGGATGCGAGGGCCTCGGCGCCCTTAAAAAGCACCTTCCAGGCATCTTCGTACGTAGTGTCGAAGAGCTTGCTCAGGGTTTGGTGCTGTGCCGGATCAAACTCCCACAATTTGAATGCCCGTTGTTGGCATGGGAGGATCCGGCGGATGAGCATGACCTAGACTACGTTGACAAGCTTGAGATTCTTATTCACCAGCTTTTGGACGCAGGTTTGAAGTCCGGTCAGCTCTTCCGAATATCCCCATGTTAGGCCCGTCTCTTTCCAGGAAGTGAGCCGTGTGGGGAAGCCAGATCGGAATTCGGGGGCCGCCGCCCATTTGGGGTCGCGCGGCTCGGTGATGTAGAACCACCCCGATTGTCACCCCTTTATTGTCTCCACAAAGGAGCCCTCGAGCCATAGGACGTTGGCCATCCGGCCCACCATGGCACCTCCGCACTCCGCTTGGCGGCCGCCCACTATCTTCGGCTTGACATTAAAAGTCTTCAGCCATAAGCCGAAGTGGGGCTGGATGCAGAGGAAGGCCTCGCACACGACGATGAACGCCGAGATGTTGCGGATGAAGTTCGGGGCCAGATCGTGGAAGTCCAGGCCATAGTAGAACGTGAGCCCCCGGACGAACGGGTGAAGAGGAAAGCCCAGTCCGCGGAGGAAATGGGGGAGAAATACAACCCTCTCATGGGGCCTAGGGGTGGGGATGAGTTGCCCCTCATCTGGAAGCCGGTGCACGATGTCGTCAGACAAGTATCCGGCCTTCCTCAACTTTTTGATTTGTCCCTCCGTGACGGAGGAGGCCATCCATCTACCTCCCGCTCCAGACATGATTGGAGAAGGTTGAGGTGGGAAGTGCGGACTTGGGCGGTGGAGCTCGAGTGCGCAGGGGTGGATAAGCAAAGGAGGAAGAAGGCGTAAATGGAAAGGGTAGATTCTTATCCCCTTATATGGGCGGCCGAAACTACAAGCCCCCACCAGCCTAATAAAACTCGCTTATCTCCCAAGCATCGCGGTTAATGGCGCGGTTGGGTTACCCACACCCGTATTGATGAGAATCCCGGAATAAGGGGACATGATCTCTGCTTTGACAAGACGTGCCAAGGAAACCGCCTCGCTAAACGCGCTGAGGTGGAACAGTAAAATGATTCGAATAAAGGCTTGGCCGTGGCGTGATGTCACGCTGCAAAATACGTCAGCAGATTAGATTTGTGCAGATATTATTCTCTTTACGGTGGTATGTGGACCTTATTTTGCAGAGCTGGACACTATCCTTGTGTTCAACATCTTCTATGAAGTATTCCGAGGAGGAACCCGCCTTGCAATGCCGAAGACAATTTGCACGCCGGACTCGTCGTCATTGAAGCCTGGTTCAGGGGCTACTGAGGGAGTCCTGGATTAGGGGGTGTCCGGATGGCCAGACTATGACCTTTGGCCGGACTCCCGGACTATGAAGATACAAGATTGAAGACTTCGTCCCGTGTCCGGATAGGACTTTCCTTGGCGTGGAAGGCAAGCTTGGCAATATGATATGAAGATCCCCTCCCATTGTAACCGACTCTGTGTAACCCTAGCCCTCTCCGGTGACTAATAAACCGGAGAGTTTTAGTCCGTAGGATGAACAACAATCATACCATAGGCTAGCTTCTAGGGTTTAGCCTCTCTGATCTCGTGGTAGATCAACTCTTGTACTACCCATATCATCAATATTAATCAAGCAAGAGTAGGGTTTTACCTCCATCGAGAGGGCCCGAACCTAGGTAAAAACATCGTGTCCCTTGTCTCCTGTTACCATCCGCCTAGACGCATAGTTCGGGACCCCCTACCCGAGATCCACCGGTTTTGACACCGACTGTCATACCGAGATCACTAAGTCGATCTAGGTTTTCAATCTTGGTGCAACCGATTTGAACATTCCGGTCTCACCGAGTTGCAGTAACTGCTTGCAGTAATGCATCTCGGGGCCACCGAGTTGTTCCACTCGGTCACACTGACAGGGGCGGGCTATATATACCCACGGGAATTTTTTTTGGAAATTTTCTCCGAACACTTTCGCCCGCGCTCAGCCCACTCTGCCTCCAGGGTCTCCGGATCGTCCTCCTCGTCGCCAGCCGCCTCCCGCCACTGGTCTCCGCTGCTGTCAATGGGAATCAACACCGCCGTTGCCTCCATAGTGAGTCCATCGCCGAGCTAGGGTATGGACTTGATCACTGTGCTATCCCTATCTGATTCCTAGCACATTGTGTTCGCCATGAATCTTGCCACGATTGAAACTATCTCATCTAGTCAAAACAATCCGTAGATTAGGTTTGGATTGAAAATTTAGGGTTAGGTATCCGCCGAAACCATCTCGGACCCACCGAGTTGTAGAAATCGGTTCCACCGATTTGGCCAAGGCCATTGCACATGTAATTCTCGGTCTGACCGAGAATTGCAAATCAGTGTGACCGAATTCAGAACTTTGTGAAACCCTAGCAGTCTCGGTGCCACCGAACTGTGACTCGGTCTGACCGAGTTCACTAGTTTAGGTTCCTAAAGCTGCTTCGGTATCACCGAGTTTACAAATCGGTTGATCCGAAATGCTTTCTGTGGAAAACTAAAACTAAGTTTTTAATTCAATCTTTTGCAAAAACCTCTGTATTTTTGTGATGCTCATCCCCTCTATCTCATCTATATCTATTCACAGGGTCAGCAGTCAGTGTTTGCAACATGTCTGATCAGAGTGATAGCCAGAACATGGAAGAGGAGGAGGTTCCTATGAGTGAGGGCACTAGTCCCTCTAGTTCCTCAGATGATGGCAGCAGGAGCACCCCAAGCAACTTACCCAAAGCTGCCACCAGGAACAGGAACAAGAAAACTTCAGACTCAGAGGATGAAGACTATGTGGCACAAGAGGATGAAGCCACATCCAGGAATGTGCTCAAGAAGGAATATGGCATTGCTGCAGCCACCAAGCCAGGTCTGAACAGGAAAGTCCCTGCCAAGAGGACTCCTATGCTGAAAGTGAGAGCATCAACTTAGGAAACTGAGAGATCAGAACCCAAGGAGCCAGAAGTGATTGAAAAGAAGAGGAAGGAAAGGGTCAAGAAGACCATGGTCAGGGTTGTTGGAAATCCTTCCATGATGGAAGAGGAAGAAGAAGAGGCTGCTGCTCCAGCTCCCAAAGCTCAGAAGCTCATGGGTGATGCCATCAGATCAGGGGCTACTTCATCAAAGCCCAAAGAAGCACCTAAGGCTGCTTCCAAGCCCAAGACTGCACCAAAGAGGAATACCAGGAACATCCCAGCTACTGAAAAGAACAAGGCCCCAGTTCCTGAAGTTGTTGCTGAAGAGGAAGAAGATGAAGAGCATGTTCTGAGAAAGTTGAAGCCTAAAATTCCAGATCATAACGATGCTCATCCTGTTGCTGAGAACATGAAGCTGAGAAAGGATGCAGGACTCAGACAGTGGAGGTTGACTGATCCTTATGCAGTCAGGAGGAGAACTGCTGTGGACTACATGTTCCATACAAAGGAACAATAGGATTTCTATGAGACAATGCTGCTGGACAAGAAACCAATAGTCTTTGATATGAGATGGGTAGATTGGAAATACATCAAGGAAAATGAAGACCACTACCCTGGAGTGTTTGGCAGTTTCAAGGGTTGTGGAGTGGATAAGTTTGTTGGGCAGAAGCTCACAAAGTGGAATGATGAGCTCATAATACAATTCTACTCCACAACACACTTCTATCCAGATGGATGGATAGTATGGATGTCTGAAGGTACAAGGTACCAGTCTACTATTGAAGAATGGGCCAATCTGATCAATGCACCAAAGGAGAAAGAGGATGACTTGGATGTCTATGCCAAGAAGAAAATGGATCACAACACTATGGCACACATGTACAAGGAGATCCTAGATGCTGCTGTTGAAACACACAAGTTTGGATCTGTACATTTCCTTCTGTCAGGACTGCCAACCATCAACTGGATCCTCAGGCACACACTTTTACCCAAGTCAGGTGATCATAACATGATTAGAGGCCATGCTATAAATCTGCTACACTTATTTGATGTGCCTCAAAAGTTCAAGGTCATGAGCCTCATAGTTGAAACTATCAAGAGGACAGCTGCAGACCAGAAGAGAAGCTGTGGGTATGCCCCACAGATCCAGGAGCTGATTAACTCCAAGATGGGCACTGGCACATACTTGTTGGACAAGAATCACATGCCTATCTATCCAGATTTTGAGGACAACCAAGTGGTTATGGATGAAGATGAACCATCTTCTGTGCAAGCACAAGCAAAGAAGGAGAAGGCAAGGACTGAGAAGGCTGCCAAGATGCCAACAATTGATGAGGCATCTGAGTACTTCCTGAAGAGCAAGCAAGATCAGCTTGGCTACTTGATAGTATCCACTCTAAGGATTGAGAAAGGGTTGGCCACCCTGACTCAAAACCAGGAGAGCCTAGAGAGGATCATGGAGTAGAAGTTCTATGACTTGGATGTGAAGGTAACTGAGATCCAGTCTGTTGTTGAGCAACTCCAGGATGACATGCAGGAGAGGAAGGGCAAGACAACCACTGAGGCATTTGCTAGAGTGCCTAGAGCTCAGAGATCAGCTGCAGTGCCTGTGACAGACACAAGAGCAACTTCATCTGCACCTGCTACAGCTTCAGTGCCACCAGCTCCAACATCTACTCCACCAGCTCCAACTTCATCAACTGATGCCTTTGTCCTTGGATTCATATCTACACCACCACATCAAGACCAAGCCTAAGAGAAGACATAGTACTATGCATTTTCTAGGAACTTTTTGGTAACTTGTTGCCAAAGGGGGATAAAAATGAATAGATCATAGGCTTCAAGAGAGAGAGAGTTTGCTTTTGTTCTCTCTTGTTTTTGTGGTTGAACTTTGTTTGCTTTCGCTTGTTTGAGATACTTTATTGCCTGTGTGATACTATGATGATCATGTGTTTGATCATATGCTACATTAATGCTTGTTGGATGACATTATCCTTTTATCTCTATATGATCATTCACTTTGCTTGGTGATGAGTGCATGTATTTTGATTATTATCATTTTGAGCGCTCAACCAAGATGTATGTGACATGGGAGAGTAACTCATGAACCTAACTCTATGTGCATTTGTAGTCCAAAGAAAATCTTAAACTATGCACAAATTCAGGGGGAGCTCTCACATTTCACATACTTCTCAAAGCGACAATGTTTTTCAATCTTATTATCATTTGTCGAAGCTTTGATATATATGTTGTCATCAATTACCAAAAAGGGGGAGACTGAAAGTGCAACTATCCCTAGGTGGTTTTGGTAATTCCTAACAACATATAGCTCATTGAGCTAATACTATTCCAAGATAAATATTTCAGGAAAGCTCAATGAATGGCATGACATGGATGAGAAAAGTGGACCCCTCAAAATGCTTAGGATAAAAGGATTGGCTCAAGCTTCAAGCTCAAGACTTTACATTTTATATTTTAGTGATCCAAGATCACATTGAGTCTATAGGAAAAGCCAATACTATCAAGGAGGGATGAGGTGTTGCTTAATGAGGTTCTTGCTTCATAGCGCTTAGTGATATGCTCCAAAACCCTCAACTGCTTTCTCACATCCACATATGACCTAAACCTAAAGTCCAACTCGGCCCCACCGATTCTTTCTATCCGGCGCCACCGAGTTCATATGTCATAGCCACTGCCACAAACCCAAGGCAAATCGGTCTTATCGATAGGGATCTCGGTCTCACCGAGATGGGATTGTAATCTCTCTGTTTCCCTTCGTAACGTTTCGGTACCACCGAGATGAGCGATCGGTCCCACCGAGATTGCAATGTAAACTCTTTGTTTCCCTTTCGTAACATTTCGGTCCCACCGAAATGAGCGAACCGGTCCCACCGAGTTTATCTGACCAACTCTCTGGTTAGCTTATTACCAAAATCGGTCCCACCGAGTTTGTGTAATCGGTCTCACCGAGATTACGTTATGCCCTAACCCTAACCATATCGGTCCTACCGAGTTGCATGTCGGTCCCACCAAAAACCCTAACGGTCACTAGGTTTATTGAATCGGTCAGACCGAGTTTCTCAATTCGGTCCCATCGAGATTGGTAAATTGTGTGTAACAGTTAGATTTTGTGTGGAGGCTATATATACCCCTCCACCTCCTCTTCATTCGTGGAGAGAGCCATCAGAACAAACCTACACTTCCAACTTACCATTTCTGAGAGAGAACCACCTACCATATGAATCTTGATCTCTAGCCTTCCCCAAGTTGCTTTCCACTCAAACCTTCTTTCCACCAAATCCAAATCCCGTGAGAGAGAGTTGAGTGTTGGGGAGACTATCATTTGAAGCACAAGAGCAAGGAGTTCATCATCAACACACCATTTGTTACTTCTTGGAGAGTGGTGTCTCCTAGATTGGCTAGGTGTCACTTGGGAGCCTCCGACAAGATTGTGGAATTGAACCAAGGAGTTTGTAAGGGCAAGGAGATTGCCTACTTTGCGAAGATCTACCGCTAGTGAGGCAAGTCCTTCGTGGGCGACGGCCATGGTGGGATAGACAAGGTTGCTTCTTCATGGACCCTTCTTGGGTGGAGCCCTCTGTGGACTCGCGCAGCCGTCACCCTTCATGGGTTGATGTCTCCATCAACGTGGATGTACGATAGCACCACCCATCGGAACCACGGCTCAAAAATCACCGTGTCTCCAAATTGCGTTTGAATTCTCCAAACCCTTCCCTTTACATTCGTGCAAGTTGCATGCTTTATTTTCCGCTGCTCATATACTCTTTGCATGCTTGCTTGAATTGTGTTAAGATTGCTTGACTTGTGCTAAGTTTGCTAAAATCTGCCAAAGACTAAAATTGGGAAAAGGTTAAGTTTTTATTTGGTCAAGTAGTCTAATCACCCCCCCTCTAGACATACTTCAAGATCCTACACCCCTGTATCAGCTGATGAAGAAGACGATGCCGTTCGAATGGAATGACCAGGCGGACGAGGCCTTCTGGGACCTCAAGCGTATGCTCTCCACCACGCCGGTCCTGGCAGCGCCGGCCGAGAAGGAGCCGCTGTTGCTCTATATTGTTGCGACCTCACGGTCGGTCAGCACGGTGATGGTGGTCGAGCGACCAGAGGAGGGCAAGGTCCAAGCCATCCAGCGCACAGTCTACTACCTGAGCGAGGTGCTCTCCACCTCCAAGCAGAACTACCCACACTACCAGAAGATGTGCTACAACGTGTATTTCACCGCCAAGAAATTGAAGCAGTACTTCAAAGAGCATGTTGTCACCATGGTCACCACGGCCCCCCTCAGCGAGATCATCGGGTGCCGGGACCCCTCTGGCCGGGCCGCCAAGTGGGCGCTCGAGCTAGCCGGCCACACCATCCTCTATGAGCCCCGCACCATGATCAAGTCCCAGGCCCTGGCCGACTTCCTCGTCGACTGGACCGAGACCCAGTACCTGCCGCCACCGCCGGACTCAACGCACTAGCGCATGCACTTCGACGACTCCAAGATGTGTCTGGGCCTAGGGGCCGACATTGTGTTGTCTTCCCCAAAGGGCGACCGGCTTCGCTACGCACTCCAGATCCACTTCGCCGCCTCCAACAACGTTGCCAAGTACGAAGCCCTTGTGCTTGGCCTCTGGCTTGCCAAGGAACTCGGCATCCGGCGCATCCTGTGTTACGGTGACTCGGATCCGGTGGTGCAGTAGTGTTCCGGCGAGTAGGATGCCTGCGACCCCAACATGGTGAGCTACCGCTTCCTTGTCCAGAAGCTATCCGAATTCTTCATGGGCTGCGAGTTCCTTCACGTCCCGTGTGCGGAAAATGAGGCGGACGACACGCTCGCCAAGCTCGCCTCGTCCCGGCAGTCATCCTGTCCGGTGTCTCCCTCGAGCACCTGCATAAGCCATTCGTCATGCCGTCTCCGGACTCCGAGTCCATCTACATTCCAGACGACCCGACCGCACCTCAACCCGGCCCGGGGACTGTCGAACCCAGCCCGGGGATTGCCGAACCCGGACCGGGGGCTGAAGCCGTCGACCCAGCCACCATCACCCTCAACCCGGCCGCCGCCGTCCCCGACCCAGGGGCTGCTCAACCCGGCTCGGGGGCTGCCGCTCCAGAACCCGCCCTAGTGGTCGTCTTCGCTGTGGCGACAACCCCATCTTGGATTTCTTGGAAAATGGGGTCCTCCCCATGGACGAGACCGAAGCCCGACAAGTGCAGCGCCGGGCGTCCGCCTACAACATCATCAACAACGAGTTTGTCAAGCGCAGCTCCACCGGCGTGTTCCAACGCTGCGTCGAGCAGGACCAAGGCATTGAGATCCTCCTTGACATACACCGGGGCGAGTGCAGGCACCACGCCGCCTCGCGGTCCTTGGTAGCCAAGGCCTTCCGCCATGGTTTCTCAAGACGCCGAGTCATCGAGTCGCTCGTTCTCAAGTGCGAGGGATGCCAGCGCTTCAGCAAGCGCAGCCACCAGCTGACATCAGCACTCCGGACCATCCCGACCGCTTGGCCCTTCGTGGTCTAGGGACTTGACATGGTGGGGCCCTTCAAAACCGCCCGAGGCGACATTACACATTTGTTGGTGGAGGTGGACAAGTTCACCAAGTGGATTGAAGCACGGCCAATCAAGAAGCTGGACGGGCCGACGGCCGTCCGGTTCATCAAAGACATCGTGGTGCACTATGGCATGCTGAACAGCATCATCACGGACAATGGCACCAACTTCGCCAAGGGCGCGCTCGCCCAATACTGCTCCGTCTCCGGCACCCGCCTCGACCTGGCTTCCATTGCACACCCGCAGTCCAACGGGTAGGTCGAGCGGGCCAACGGCGTCATCCTATCCGGCATCAAGCCGCGGCTTGTTGAGCCGCTCATCCGTTCACCCGATAGCTGGCTCGACGAGTTACCAGCCGTCCTCTAGAGCCTCCCTACCATGCCCAACCGGTCAACCGGGTTCACCCCGTTCTTCCTCGTTTATGGTACCGAAGCCGTTATCCCGACCGACGTCGAGTTCGAATCGCCGTGTGTCGCGATGTACACTGAAGCCGAAGCGAAGGAAGTCTGCGAAGACGACGTCGACCTACTCGAAGAAGCACGCCTTCTGGCGCTCAGCCGTTCAGCAATCTACCAGTAAGGCTTGAGGCACTACCACAACAAGAAGATCAAGCCCATCACATTCCGCAAAGGAGACCTCGTCCTCCGGCTCGTCCAAGAGCAAGCCGGCCAACACAAGTTGTCCCCTCCATGGGAGGGCCCATTCATCGTTAGCAAGGCCTTGTGTGACTACAACGCCTACTACCTCATCGATGCCCGGAAGTCAAACAAGTGCAAGAGAGACACCGCCGGTGAAGAAACAACCCGGCCATGGAACGCGGAACTCCTCCGCCCGTTTTACAGTTAGTTGTACGCATGTATGTATCGCTGCTTTTTGTAATCGCATGAAACTATGGAGTCCCCGAATGACGCTCGGGGGCTGCCCTTTTCCGACCAAGCTATTGTGTCTCCTACATTTGTGCATCACTTTCCTCTTAAACCTGACCACCGGTCTGACTCGCTCGACCCGGGGGCTCGGGGGCTGGCCGGCTTGGTCGCCACCCGCCGCCTTCCTTGGTGATTTCTGACGCGTTAGGGATGCCGCGGCCCCCCACTTCGCCCCAGGCCACAGAACCGGCTTGGGCTGTCGGCTGGCAAGCACAACGGGCCAGAGCACCAGCACGCCTCAAACACTAAGTCAAGGACTGTCGGGTCGCCCAACCTGTCCCACCGCTTTAAGTGGTCGCACGACCGGCTGATCGCCAACCGGCTTCGCCGGATTGCCGCCAGCCGACCCAGTGGGTGTTTCGCTCGCGCTCAACATTTTGAAAGCCTAAGTACCGCACACTCCTCTCAAAGACCGAACTCCTTGTCATGGACCGGAGCCTCGGCCGTCAGAATCGCAGGGGGGAGGTTCGAGAGAGGAAGGTCGTGAGAAAATGGCTCAAAAATGAAAAGAAAAAGCACAGGCATCCATGAAATATACACATCACAAATTTTAAAAGACAGGCCCAAGGCCAGAGTTCATTACACCCGGATACCCCCAATGGGTGGGTGGACCTGCTACCTAATAGAAATTTTTGCTAAGATATGACAGAACAGCCTCAGGCATCTCGAGCGCCGGGTCGCGTAGCTGACGGCTCCCCCTCGGTGGCCTCTGGGTCTGCCAAAGTGCCAGTGTCTTCCTCCTTGGCACCCCCATCGCGGTAGACGTCCGTCTCCTCGGAGCTACCCTCCGGGTTGTGCAGAAGCAGGCCCTAGTCGTCGCCAGGCACGACTCCGCCATCCTCCGCTCGCTTCGGGTGGAACTCGTCGTGGAAGGCGAACCCGGTGATGTAGCTGGCTCGGGCAGTGATCCGTTCGGCCAGCGCCTGCAGCTGGTCCTCCGAGCCGGCCCGCTGGCCCATCAATGCATCCAGCTGCAGGTCCGGATGCCAAGACACCGCAAACCTGAGCGCCATCTTGGTGCCAGCATGAGCAGCGGAAACACGCCACTCGTGGTGCCGGTCTGGCCCCACCTACAACCACCGTGCCAGCCGTGTGAAGCTATTTGGCGCGACGGAGCCCGACCATAGGGCCACCATCATCGCCGTGCCGTCCTGAGAGAGCCGCCCCATCTGCTCGCCCAAGACTCGCAAACGAGCCTCGGCGGCGGTCATGATTTCCGAGAAGGTCCAAGCCACCTGTGGGTCGGTCCCGGAGCCAACAGCTCCCAGCGGGTCGTGCTGAAAGCGGACGACTTCCTCTGCCACCTGGCACGTCTCCGGGAAGGCCCCTACCAGGAAGCAAAGCAAGTCAGAAAAGATCACCAAGGACAAGAAGCTGGGATCCCAACCCAGCAGAACTCAAGAAAAGTACTTAATGGAGAAAGACTCTTCCAGGTGCTGCGCTTCAAGCAACATACCGCGCTGCTCCCGAGCAATGGTGCGGTCACGCTCCTGGAGCGTCTTCTCCAAGTTGTCCACATTGACAAGGGCCGCCTTCAGCTCGGCGTCCTTGTCCTTGGTCGCCTTCTCGGACGCATCACGACGGCGGGTCTTCCCTTGACGGGTCTCCTCCGCCGCGGCCACCAGCCCCTTCAGGCACTCCACCTCATCCTGAAGCTGGCCCTTGTCGTCGGCCAGCTTGCCGCATTGCTGGTCCGCCTCGGCAAGGGCCCGCTGCGCCTCCACAACCTTGGCAGCTTCCGCCTTGAGGCGCTCCACCTCGGCCTCAAGACGGCTCTTGTCGCCCGCCAGCTGCTCCTGCAGCCGACTGGCTTTGTCGAGTGCCTACCGGACTTCCGCCGCCTCCGCCTTTGCCCGCGCCATCGCGGTTCCAAGCCGGACGGCATCAGCAACAAGCCAGTCGTAGTGGAGGGCGGCCCGAAACAGCCGGGTCTTCCGAGACAGCACCTCGGCTGCAAAAAGAAGACTCAGAAACAAACGACCAGGTTTAAGATTCTACCCAACTGCTACGCAGTTGGCCCGAATCTTGGGGGCTACACCCAGTGGGTGCGCTAGCGCCCCCCCCACTAAAAAAGAGCAGACAAGGAAAATACCTACGGCGACGCGGAGCTCCTCCTCCTTGGCGGCAAGCTGCTCCTTGAGCTGCCGATACTTAACCAGGAGCCGGTTGAAGGCGCTAACCCAGTAGGAATCTAGTTGCTGCACAGAAGCGACGATCAGCACAAGACAACAGTTTCAGATTCGACCAAACTACTACGTAGTTGGCCCGTGTCGGTGGGAAACGACACCTACGGGATCACAAGAATCCCTACTACGGTTGCGGGGCGCTGGGTTGTTAGGAGAGCAGGATCAGCAGTCAGTACGAGCACGCGGGTCGCTTACCCAGGTTCGGGCTGCAGAGATGCGTAATACCCCAGTCCTGCTTTGATGTGTATATTTGTGTTCTTGAGGTTCTTGAACTAGCTACAATGAGCGTAACTTGTCCAAAAGTCCGAATCCTTCTCCTGGATGCCTCGGGCCTCCTTTTATAGGCAAGGGGATCGCCATAGTGGCACACAGGAGGTGGCATCGGGGTACTGTGATTAAGCCTATCCCTTTCCATTATGGGACAAAGTGCATTTAATGCGTCTCTGACGTTTCCCCTCCACTTTACCGCCGCTTCGCCCTGCCCCAACATGCGCCTGGGCCAGCGAGGCGGTCAACGCCATGTAGGCAGGCAGGCTACTAAGGTGGCGCGGTGGTAGGGCCTTCATGATGATTCGCATGCCACCACGTAGGCGTGCGCTGAGTTGGCCGAGAAGCCTTGGATCGACATGCAGGTGCCTGCCCAGCTGGTGGGCTGGTAGCTGCATGGGAGCAGAGGCAAAAACATGGCGGGTGCGGGCCTGGTCGTGGCCTCGTGGATGTCCTCGGCAAGGGCCCCGCCGGGGCCCCAGCAAGGGTCTTGCCGTGGCGTAGCGGTTGTCCCCGGCAAGGATCTTGCCAGGGGTCTTGTGGGTTTCCTCGGCAAGGATCTCGCCGAGGTTCGTCGTCTTCTACTCTTCTGATTTGAAGTGTTCCTTGTCTTCACAAAGATCTGCGTGCCACCATGGAAGCGCCTCCCAGGCCCGTGTCCCAACGTGGTTGGTGACACTGGAGAAACTGGGGCCCAAGGGTGGCGCATCCTGCTGGCGTCAGGTAAGCTGCTCCGGCAAGGGCCTTGCCGGGGCCGTGGGGGCTGCCCCGGCAAGGGCCTTGCCGGGGGAAACCACTTCGCCTTCTTGCTCTTTATGCTTCTGTCTTGGCGTTGCTTTGATTCTGTGTTGTGACTCTGATTTCCTATCTCTGCCCTGCTTAAGTGTGGCCATCCGCGCGGCTCTGACTACCCGTGCACAAGTAAGGGGTACAAAAGAGCGCCCCTACTTTGGTACACCGATAGGAGCCCCCGGGCCTGGTCCACACATAAGTGCGAAACGTTGTTGGGCCAGGCCCAGAATAGTGCGCAGGCAGGCAGAGCGGTTTTTTACCGCGGTAACTTCCCATTCGCTGCGCTTCCCCATGACCCGCGTTGAATGCGTGATGTGGGGGTCGTGCGCGCGGGTGATCGAAGCACGCTTGCGTCATCTTGCGGTGAATAGTCAAGAGGCAGCTTGCGTGTCCCTTCGAGACCGCAGGACCACCGCTCATTTACTGTCCTTACATGGGAACCGTCGCTCCACGCATCCCATTACCCCGTCTCTTGTGCCACGTGCGCCGCATGCACGAAGCAGAGCGAATGAGAGGCGTGCGGGATACGGGAAGACGTGCACGCATGGGTTGATTCCCACACGCCTTCAATTGGGCGGGCAGGGCGGTCAACGGCCTCGCCCAGTGTCACCTTTAATGAGCCGGATTGGCCGAGAGGGGCGGGCGAGCCCTGCCCCCGTCCCTTTATAAGGAGGGGAGCGGGAGGAACGACACCTCTCAGTCCTTCATCATCCGCCTCTCCCCATCCCTGCTCCTTCCTCTCTTCTACCATGGCGAGAGGGCGTGGTGATGCTTCATTGGTGACGGCGAGGGTCTCCGCTCGACAATGCATCGCTCCTCCCCAAGAGCTTGTGGCGGCGGAGCCAGCTGTTAGAGGAAGGGGGAGGGGGCGAGGTCGAGGCCATCGCGACACTCGAGGAAGAGGAGGACGGGGCGGCGCATCGGCCTCGTCTCCGCCAGCGGCCCCTCCCCGGGTTGAGGGACACATCGGGGACAACCCCTACGAGTTCTTCATCAGGGTGCGCCAGCCAGCGCGCCGTCGTCTTCGTCTCCCGACCACATTTGCGCAAAAGATGGAGCTGGACCCGCTGCAGGCACTGCGGCTGCATATGAGGGGCTGTGGGAATAGCGGCACATGGGCCGACGTCGAGTTCCCCGCCCCCCACATCATGTATCTTTGCCGAGGGTGGAAGACCTTTGCTCGCATCCACAGCCTGACGGACGGTCTCACTCTCCATTTCAAATTAATGGAGAGTGGCCTCCTCTCCATCAAGGTCTTTGGGCACTTCGGGACTCGCGTAAGGTCCTACGTGGAGAGCTCCTCTGATGATGAAGACTCCTCCTCAAGCAAGAGTGGCGAGGAGGACAGTGGCAGCGACGACGAGGGTAGCAGGCGACAGGATGACGGGTCCGACTAAGCGTCGTGCGCGCTGTTCTGGGGCAACACCGGCGACCCCATCATCCGTGTCGCCAGCTCCTTGATCTTCTCGGGGTCGCCTCCATGGGCGGCTAGCATGGGGAGGCCGGAGAAGGCGAAGAAGGCGGGTGGCGGGCCGTCAAGTCGGAGTACGATGGCACCGACACCTTCATAGCGTATTGATGGACCGCTGCCTCATCTTCCAGCTCTTCCTCCGGCGCCACCACTGCCAACCCTCTCCTAGGCGACCGCCGTCATGTTCTCTTGGCGCCTTCTGCTGCTCGCACTACAAAAAAATACACTTACGTGATGATACGTGTTCGTCACAGTAGGTTGCGTTTTTTGTCATGCATGTACATCCATGAAAAATTTATGACATAATCAAGATAGTCATACCTGTGCTGTCGTAGAAGTGTTCCATGACATTACCAAAATTATCATCACGGAAGTGTCCACTTCCATGACGATAAATCATGCGTCACAGAAGTGCTTTCGTCAAGGGTGACCGACACGTGGCATCCACCGTAACGGAACGCCGTTAAGCTATCGGGTCGGGTTTTGGATCCGATAACCCGTTAACAGCCCCGACCAATGGGGATTTTCCATGTGTAAAATCATCATTGGCTGGAGGAGACACGTGTCAGGTCCGCGCTGGCACAGGTGTCAGTCATCCAATGGGCGAGACGCGCCTATGATATGTTGACACGTGTACCAGCCCATCAAGTTTAAATGGGCCGGCCCAACTAAAGGCCCACAAGATTTTGCGGACCATAATGGGCCGGCCCAGCTAAATGCCCACGAGATTTTGCGGACCATAATGGGCTGGCCCAGCTAACGGCCCACAAGATTTCGCGGGCCATAATGGGCGGCCCAGGTAAAGGCCCACAAGATTTTTGTTTGCCATAACGGGCCGACCCAGGTAAAGGCCCACAAGATTATTGCGGATCATAATGGGCTGGTCCAGCTAAAGGCCCACGAGATTTTGCCGACATTAACGGGCCGGCCCAGCTGTAGGCCCACAAGAATTTGAGGGCCCTAGTAGGCCGACCCATTAACTGGCTGCCATGTTTTGGACCAAATGTCGGCCCATATTTGATCCGGTCCATTAATGGCCTGCCACGTTCCGGGCCTAATAGTGGCCCATATGCGATTTGGCCCGTTAAAAGCCTACCACGTTCTAGGCCAAATTACGGCCCAGATCATGTACGGCCCTTTAAGAGGCTATGGGCTCAATTATGGCCCATATCAGATTCGGCCCGTCAACTGGACACTATGCTTTTGGGCCCACTTGCTAGAGGCCCACTTAGTAATTTGGCCCGACATTAGTTTTGGCCTCTTAAGGACCCGTTTAACATTTCGGCCCTATATTAATTTCGGCCTGTTAAATGCTCGTCATATAGTTGGGCCTAACTATGGCCCGGTTTGCTTCCGGCCTGCTCGCAGCCAATATCTGATTGGGCCAAACAAGGACCGAGATAATTTTGTCCTATTAAAATCCCGTGATTTGATTCGCACAATCATGGGCCGGGGTTCATTTCGGGCTGCTGCCGGCCCGTTAGCTGTTCGGCACATTTCAGGCCCAACCTACACCGTGATTGCATGACGGCCCGATTATGTACCGTAATTTTACGGTTTGGCTGGTTTACTGTGAAGACAGGATAAATAGACAGTAAAATAACTGCAGCATCGTGAATAAGAAAAACCTAGACTATACAATAAAGAAATTACAGCATATTACATCCACTGGGCATCAAAGTTCGCCACTATGATAATAAAGCACAAGCAGACAGCAGATTACATACACTGGGCATCAAAGATCGCCACCAGTGCAAATAAACACGCCGAAAAAATAATATACAAAACCGACAGCACTTCAATAGAGTTCAAGAAAGGTTAGCCCTGCTGCGGAGCTGCAGCGCAAGCAGCAGAGCAAGATGATGAGACTGCGCTTGTTCAACACTTAAATCTTCCTCACTCTAAAAGATAAACAAGCAGACAGATGACAGGTTTTGCACATAAAAGTATCAGTGCTGACAATTCATCACATTTCTTACTGACGAATAAAGTGACACAGTTTAAAATTGCATTAACAAAATATGGTATTGCTCAGGTCAAGACATGACAGGAAATGACATTGTGAAGGAGTTGGCAGCTTCACGACACCACTGGATTACAGATCAAGAACTCATAAGTATCAATGGTTAGTGTGTTGTCAATTTATCCCATTTCAGATTGGCAAATAAAGAGACGGTTTAAATAATACTCCCTCCGTCCGGAATTACTTGTCATCAAAATGGATGTGTCTAGAACTAAAATACATCTAGATACATCCATTTCAATGACAAGTATTTTTGGACGGAGGGAGTAGTAGAATGATATGACATTGTTCATAGTTAAGACATTGCAGAATATGACATTATGCTGTAGTGGGTAGGTTCACCACACCACTGGATTACGGATGAAGAACAGAAGCATACATGCAGTGCAAAAGAAGATCACTTGCTCTGTATACTTTAATTTACATGGTATGAATAAGGAACTTGGTTGTACAACTGAAAACTTAAATTGAGAAAGGACAAACTTTTGTTTATGAACTACTCCCTCCGTTCTAAAATAGATGACCCAACTTTATACTAACTTCAGTACAAAATTGGGTCATCTATTTTGGAACGGAGGGAGTACATAATAAACTTTAAACATGCAATTTGATGCAAACACCAAAAATAAACAGTTGTTGCAGTCATGCCTAACCAAATATATACAACAAAGTTTGAAGGCTTGAGATGGACAAACTTACATTATTGGTGAAGACAAGCTCTATAAAGGCATTGTCCATGCTGATGGGGGGCAATTCAAGAAGTTTACCACATAATCTTCTTCATAAGCATTGCCTTTATTCTACATTTTGTTAGAGTAAATATAGATGTGATAATATACGAAAAAATGGAGAATATTTAAGATAAGATGAAGAGTGATGCTACATAACCAAGTAGCTATAAATGTAAGTGCAGCGATACAGGCAAAAGGTACAGCCAAGAACAATGCACAGCTAAACTTCTTCAGTACCAATCTTATGGTAAGAGTAAATATAGATCTGATGTGTAGAAAATGGAGGGCAAAGGAAAATAAGCTGCAGAGTGATGGTACATGAACAACTACCTGTCATTATAAGTACACTGATAAAGGACAACATGTACTTACAAGAACAATGCAGAGCTAAAAAAACTTTGGCATTGGATATATTCTACACTAATGTAACCATTCATACAGATCAGATAATTTCGAGCGAACAATTGATAAGCAAGTACTGCTGTCACATAATGAACCAGGTATGTATGCAAGTACAGTGATACATGACAACAGGTACTAACAAGAGCAAAGCAGCGGGCAGCATATTTGCGATATCCTGTCGTTCTTTTCAAACCAGAATTCTTCTTCGAGCAGATTTCCTGCAAACAAGATCTGTAAGGCACATGCGGAAAAGTAGAAGTTCCAATTGTCATGTGATTTCATAGATAGTACCTCATCCTGGGAACGGGACCAGTGCATAACAATGTTTTTCCATTCAATGTCTTCTAAATTTAGCATAGGAGACTTCACCGGAAATTCGTCTATAGATTTGCCACCAAAGTGTGATTTCCTCAGGTAACACCGATACTGCTGCAATGCTTCCTTGAAAAGCACAAGCAAGCTTTGCTCGTCATGACTATCCAGATTGACCCTCGCCTAGTTACAACAATGTAAGGTAAATCATTGATGTGTTCAATCAGCAGAAAACAGGAAAATAATAACCATGAATAATAGCACTTACACGTAAGTTGGACAGGAAGATGTGAAAATGGTGTTTGTCTTCACAATAATCTTCCCATGATGGGAATATATGCACGTAGTCCCTAACAACATTGAAAGCATTGTCTTTTAAACTGGGAATAAATGGAATGGGGTTCCAATCTGCAGGAATTGGCCGTCTCTGCAGTTGGGATAGGTCTTCGGCCGGTGGACTTGCTGTACTTTTTGCTGGAGTGGGATTTTTCTGTGGTACAGCTGGTGCTATGGCAAATGAAATCGGTATACCTTTTGCTGGAGTGCAGGTCCTGTGTGGTGGGGCTAGTGGTGTGGCCAGTGAAGTATGGGTACAGTCTGCTGGAGTCGGTCCTACATTTTGTGTCACAGCTCTATCGAACATGGTAAAGAAGAGCAAGCAGATTTTGGATAATAAAATGTTGGTTGCGCAGTGCCCACACATGATGAACCAGAGCGCATTAAGAATGCAACTCCCAGCTGTCTCTCGACCATTTCAGGCGGTTGGATGAAGATCCTACGTCTCCTAACCCTTCTTCTTCCTCGTCTCTGATTCTTCCCATACAGAACACCGCACGGGCCGCCGGCCGGACCACCGGCCCCCACCGCCTGTGTTCCTCCGCCACCCCCACCCCCACCCGCGTTGAGTTTTCTTTGTTCGGCGAGGCCCCACAACCACCCGAGCCCCTTGGATCGCACCGGCGAACTCCGGCGAGCTCTGAAAAATCGACTGACCCAATTTTGAAATTTAGTCTACTGTGATTTAACTAGTGTGGAATATAAAAGGGGAAAACCATAAGCATTGGGAGTATAGTGTTGAGCGTGCCATGGTGGATCTGAAGGTGCAAACCGGACAAAGGAAACTTCGCAACCAAGACAAGAAACCAGAGTAAAGTAGTGGCGATCTATTTTCTTGCCGCGATAAATAAGTTGAGCAGATACAAAAGAGTACCGCCTCTGGTGCGGCGCCGTGTACGCATCTGGTGAGAATTTGACAGTGCTGCGGTAGCGATGGCTGTCGGCGGCGTGGAAGCAGATCTAGGAGGGTAGACGGTGGCTGCGGGGCGCGGTGGACGAGACGGTCATAGGAGCGGCGCCGGCAAGGTGGACGACGACGGGGATGAAACGAGAGGACGGGATGCAAGGATCCCGGTCCGAAGGCGTGGATGAGAGAGGTCGATCTCTTGTAATGGACGGCGGCGTCGGGGTATCAGCTCCGGCATGGTGGAGGAGGGCGGCGGTGGATGGGGTGGCGGACGGCGGCGCACGGAGGAGGGTGGGGTGGAGAGGGTGTTTTGGCGCCCACGGAGTACGAATGGGGAAAAGGGAGGTAGAGAGGAAGGGGGGAACCATGTATTCAGGGCGCGCTTGTCTCAAATGCGAGGAAATTTATAAACTTAGTCCCCGTTTCAAATTTCTACTACATCACAGCAACATTAGTCGGTTGGGGATAGGACGGTAATCTCGCATACACCGAATATTTGCCGACGAGAGTTTGTTTTTGGAGCCCACTGTGTATGAATATGAATCGGGGAGGGAGTCAATTTCGTCCAAGGGCACACTGTGTTTTGGCGCCCACCGTGTATGAATCCGGGTGAGAGGCGGTTACGTCACGTTTGGGTGAAATTACAAACCTACCCCTATCGAAACCTATAGAACTCCAGCAGATAGGCTTTGTGCGGTAGGGATAGGCAGTAGTGATTTCCATCTCGCAGATTTTGGTTTCGGGCGGTTACTGCGACTTTCCCCGCTTCATTCAAATTTTGCACAGTGCACGTTTACCGTGCCAACTCAATTCGAATCCCATTTGTATTCCACTATTTTTTTCGGGCAGGATCCATTTTCAATTGGAATTACATTCTATATACATCATTTTTTTACATATATACTTTCAAAAGCACAACAAAGAATTCTGCTCCTTTATATGTATAATATGATTTACAAATACAATGATCTCGAAATCTTAAGGTTGAATTCGAAAAATTTTAACCAAATTATGTTCTACTAAAATGTATGGATCAGTAATCTCTACATATTAAATAACATATATGTGCGTGAATTCATATGAGTATGCATGTTTGATAGATCAATTTTGGTTCGAGTATGGATTACATGTATCATCATCTCGAATTCAAATATTTGAATCCCTTTTTGTTCACTCCTTTCACTGCCCATCTCTCTCGCATGCATGCTCCTTCAGGTAGCCATCACTCTCTTTTCTCCAGCTCACCCGCACGCTCACTTCATGTTTCTCCTATCCTCGCAAACATGGTCTCTCGACGTCTCCCTTGAGAAGTGTCACACTCTCCCTATCATTATACATTACACGGTTTTCATTATCTCTCACGTCTCTACTGTTCTCTGGTATCACTCGGTACCTAAGCTTTCTTTTTCACCGCCACACACACAGTCTCCACTCGTCTTTCACTTTGTCTTTCTCTCTATGGGATTCTCTCACACACCCTATATGTCTCTACATATGACTCATACCACTAAAATTACTCTCTCTCTCTCTCTCTCTCTCTCTCTCTCCTGTAGACACAACATTTGTTGCGGTCTCCTTTTCGTCTCCATCCCAGACTGACACCGATCAGACAACCCCGACTACCGTCTCCTCTCTCTCTCACACAGACACACACACACACAACTCCTGCTTCCACTCCCCTTCCCGACTACCGTCTCTCTCTCTCACACACAAAACTCTCGCTTTCGCACCCCGACTCGTATTTCTCTCACAAGCATTTATCGACTAGCTAGCCTCTAGATAGGTTTATACACCCGCACACTCATGCTTCCACCATCGCATACATGTCTCTCTCCCGCTCCTTGTATCTATGTAGCTTTTTCTTCCCTTCTTGAGACACGCCCTCTCGATCGTGCACACACACACTATCGCCTCATTTTAAGCTGATACCTATCGCACACACACTACTTGTGTCTTTGTCACACATGCACTCCGTCCTCCTCCACTCTCCCTCTCTCTCACACACACATGGGCTTTTTGCAACAACTAGCAAGATGCCATGCGTTGCACGGAACATCAAGATGCATTTGTATGAGTAGTTTATCTTGTGGGGGAAAAGGATGAACGAGGGAAGACCTTATTTGCAAATGTGGAGAGGGGTGTGGGTATCTTTTTGCAAAATTGCCATAGTTTCCTTCCTATCCATCAGATATAGATCGGACGGCCTATATTGCAGGATGGCAGGCACACGATCATCACCGACAATGCTTTTTATAAGAGTAGGGATAAAAAATAGAGTTGGTGATGATGGTGGGCCTGCCATCCTGCAATGTAGGTCGTCCGATTTATATCTGACGGATAGGAAGGAAAATATGGCAATTTACCCACACTCTTCACCACATTTGCAGATAAGGCCTTCCCTCGTTCATCCTTTTCTCCCACAAGATTTTGATGTTCCGTGCAACGCACGGGCATCTTGCTAGTAAGAGTAGAAATTAGACATATACCACTTCTCGAATCTTGAAACCAACAACATGCCTCCCTTATCTCATCAAAACCGCCAAAGGAATATATTTTGAGTGAAACATAACATATTTTTAGTGATATACGTATTTCAAAACTAGACTTTTTTCTATCAAATCGGTGAATATGTATTAATCTACTTTGATCGTGTGGCAACGCATTGGCACATTGCTAGTAGTTATTATAATTTTTTGGACACCAGACAAACGGTGGAGTACATATACGAAGAGAAGAGGCGCACGCACGCAGTCGGCCTCTCGCTGTCTCGCACACATGAGTGTTACGTAAAGGCGACGTTAACAAATAAACCCTAAAACCCTAGGTGCATGATTGCTGCATTCGCGGGTACCGGGTACGTGGTGGAGCACCTTTGTAGGAGTTGATGGTCGGGACCACAGGTGAACGACTTGGAGCGCGGTGGCTCGCCAGTTGCCACAGACCGAGTAGCCACGTTTAAAATATCGTTTTTTAGCGGGGTTAAGAGTTCCGATTTTAAATTGCACGTTATAAGTAGTAAGTAGTTTTTAGAACGATTGGTATGGAGCGAAAATGGAATTCATAGTACTACGTACCTCCTTGGCGTATGGTTGTATGGGTTTATGTTACGAGATGTTGAACCTGGTAGTTCTAGGCAAATACTATGGTTTAGATTTAGATGCTGGTTTTCAGTAATCGGAAGGGGAAACCCTTCTTTGATTAAAAAAACTACTACCTCCATTCTGGTTTACTAGTCCCCATCGTACTTTGGGTCAAAGTTTGTCCACGAATTTTACTTGTAAAATGTGAATGGAAAACGAGATTTTATTATACCCAAACAAAAAGGACCGGAGGGAGTGATTGCTCTGACACGGACGCGACCTCTCATAGCGCAGGCATTGAACCGACGCGCCGGCCAAGAGGGCCGCATTCGTTGCAGGCCCGGCTGAGCACGCCTCCTCGCCGCGTGCAACCAGCTTAAGATTGCCCCGCCTGCCTTCATTGAATCCGCGCGTGTGCCGGCAACACGTCCTTCCGCGAGCCGGCAGGCATTTTAGAACACAAAAAATGACTAAAATATAATTAATTTACGCATGGTCTTGACTTGTTGTGCTCGCACTGGTAGCAGGAACTAGTAGAGGTTTTTCTTTATTTATAACTCTCCTCACATTTTTTTGGCTTTGAAGTGAATCATGGTTGTGGACATTATGTATGAATGTGCAGATATCTGTGAACATGAGTTTGATGTGGAAGTTGGACTTGGAATGTCGGGCTTGCGCGTGAACTATACCATGTCCAATGCTTCGTCTGTTATTGTTTGGAAAGTAATTGCTGTTATTACATGACCCGAAAAAAACATTTTGTGCCACATCAGTAGATGCACAGACATCACAACAGGCATGCTGACTGGATAAACATTTGAACCTAGCTATTATGAAGGAAATTTTGTATTGACAACAGTTTTAGATAGCAGGAGACGCCTAGCCTGCTCTGCCTCTGCTAGCTTATTTCTGGCTTCTTCCATCTCTTCTTTGGCTTGGGTGAAGAGAGCATCTGATTGCTCTTTTCGCTTCTTCAGGAACTCAGCTACATTCTCAAGGGCTGCTGCACGCTTTCTTTCAGCCTTTACTAATGCCACGAGGACACGAACAGCTGACGACTCCACCTGGCTTGTGTGTAATCCAGCATCATCTGGGAATTTGCACCTTGTGTCTAATCCAGCATCATTAGGGAACTGGCACCTTGTGTGTAATCCAGCCTCATTTTGGAAACATGATCTCGAGGTTGACCATACTTCCCTCCTCGCAGGAACTGCATCCTGACATGAAGTTACTTCTTTTTTAGATCAATACTCAGAGAAACCTAGATCCATTTAGTAGAAGCCAGATAAACAGAACTCGGAGAAGTGAATTCAAAAGGAAAAGAAATATAAAAACAGACTACACGGTGAGAACACCCACTTCCTACATCAAGTTAAAAACGAAAGCATTAGGACGATTAAGACTCTTCTTATTACACATCGAAGAACACCACGCTTAAGAGAAACAGAAACTACAACATATACACATCGAAGAACACGAGGCTAAACGAAAGTAATTGAAAGGGTGTTACTTACCAAAGCTCGTTTTACAGGTTCGGTGCAGCTCCTCTTTAACTTGCCACGCTCCTTGAAGATGTCCCGAATATCCCGTGTTTGGTCTTCATTGCTCCTCTGCATGTTCACACTCGTGGTTTCAAAATCTCCACATGGCAAGAAAAATACTACTAGTAATACTCGCGCATCTTGTGGGCAACATTAAAGCACTCATCTGCCATGTTAGAGCATCTCCAACAGAATCGCAACGCGCGGCGCTTTAAAAAAGCGTTTACAGTGCTGAGATCGAGAAGTAGATACTAGAGAGTAGAGGATAGTTCTCAACATAGATATATAAAAAAAGATATTTCAACTACTCCTCGTCGTCCGACTGCTCCTCGGTGATGTCCTCCTCCGGCGTCTGACTGTAGGCGTGAAGATACTAATCGTCGTTGGATTCCCAGGGTGACGCTGCTCCTAGCCTCATATTGAATTGAGCGTCCGCTTTTTGCCTACGCTTGTCCTCACGATAGGCGGCTCGCTCCGCCCTCCTCTTATCCCTCTCCGCCCTCCTTTGTGCGTAGAACTCGCGCTCGTTGATGATGTCCTGCGGGAAGTGTTGGCACCACAACGCAATGGCTTCCTCGTCCATCTCGGCGATGCCGAGACGGTGCTCCCGCCTCCGGTTGTCGCAACGATCCTCGTCGGTGCTAAGCCGCGGCAGAGGCGCGAGCTCCTGCGCCCGCGCCCGCGTCGGCATGTTGGGGGAAGTTCAATGTTCTATGAGGCCACCAGAGGCGCCACGCTGCTGTGTCATACGCGCGGGCGGCCTCGGTGGCGGTGTCGAAATTGCCGAGGCCAAGGCGCATCCCGCAGAATCGGATCTCGACGGAGAAGCCACCGAAGGGGTGCACGCAGACGCCGCGGTATCCCCAAGTTTCCTGGTGACACGGCAGCATGGTGGCGCGGCGGTGGCGAGGCGAAAAAGAGCGGGGAGAGAGTGGTGGCGAGGCACAGAGCGGTGGCAAGGCACAGAGCGGTGGGAGGGTGTTGGATTTTATAAAGCGCGCCGGACGCCGTGCCCCAAAACTAGCGCACGCCCGGCCGCTTTTTCCCGCACGCGCGCAATCCTTTCCCGACGTCTCTGCTATCTCTACTCTCTTCTCTACGGTTACTAGTATGTATGCACGCGCAATGCGCGTCTTAACATTGTGGGTTGACTTGGGCCGAAGAAAACACTACATGGAATGGTTTGAGAAATCCTAAAAAAATGATTCTTGACAAATGACAATTGTGTGCATACGGAAGCAAAAACAAAATTCCTATAATATAAATAAGAAAGCTTCTCATGGTCATATACTCAATAACTATCACATGCAAAGAATGTGTAGTATACATTAAATTTAGTACCTATTGCTATGTTTTTTTGAAGGACCTATTGCTAAGTTTTAATGTAACATTTGCTACAGCTTTGATCCAAAACTGCACTGGTTCAATCTGTTTACTTTTATATATTTCTTCGTCTTATTTTTACCGCTGGTCAGACTTAGTAGTACTGAAGCAACCTACCTATCAGCCACATGTACCGCTGCCCGAGTCTACTTTGTTGAAATAATTTGTGTTGCTCCTGCAGGATGTGAGGAGTGTGGAATCTGGTCTCTGGAAACTCAGTTAGCTCCAACCAGCTGCAAACATGCAGTGGGTTGGTTCTAGAACGACCCAGATAGTTTTGACCCTATACTACTTCATGGCTGCCTCTGGAACGATCCAGATGACACTCAGCGCTACTATAGCTACGAATCCAACCACTTTTGGCCGTCGGATGGACCCCAATGAACAGCCGGATATGCAATTGAATGCCTGAATTCAAACTAATACACTATATAGTAGTATAGATATAGATATAGATATAGATATTTATTTTATATTTAATATTTAATATTTATCTCTACTTCCTTTACTGTCTACTTTTTTTTCTCTATACTTTTTTTCTTGTAATATAGGCCGTCCGATTTATATCTGACAGATAGGAAGGAAACAAATGGGAATTTTGCAAAAAGATACCCATACCCCTCTCCAGATTTGCAAATAAGGCCTTCCCTCGTTCATCCTTTTCTCCCACAAGATAAACTACTCATACAAATGCATCTTGATGCGTGCAACGCATGGGCATCTTGCTAGTTCTAAAAACCTTTCCATCATTTGCCACACTGCTGGTTGCAGATGAAAAACCTACCCAAGCACAGCGCGATACAGGAGCGACGCACAATTACAAGCTGATATTCTGTTGGACAATGGAGGCTATAACCAATTACTTTTATGGGAACAATAGCACCCAGGAAAATTGAAGGGTAGGTATGAACAAAATTGGAACTGCACATGTACTGCTAAGTGATTCAATACACACATTACCAATCGAGGAGGAGAACGATGGTCGCGGCGGCCTCTGTGAGTCATGGTCGGCAACGGGAGTCAGTTCATTGTCCACGACGGTGGTACTTCTGCGCTTGGCGTCGGCTTCCGGGAAGCAGATCCGAGACCGTGGAAGACGATGCCGGGGAAGAGGCTCCGTCTACGACGACGACGGTGGACCGGCTCCAGTGCGGCGTACGAGGTCGTCGATGAGGCAGATGCGCTGCGGTGGACGAGTGCGCCGATGTAAAGGGGAGGAGCACGAAGGCTGCGGTGCCGTGGAGAAGTCTATTTTGCGGTGGGGATAGAAAATGGGGAGTATTCAGGTGTACTACTCTGGGTGCCGGGGTGGGGCTGGCTGGGTAGGGTGAACCTGAAGTTACGAAAACAGCCCCCTACCAAGCGTCGTACGTAGGCCTGTTCCGAAGGCTATGATGGTAACTTCCCACTGCTCGAATCAGGGTCGCGGGAGATTTTCCCGCCGACCTCAAAATTTTGTGACACTGGACTCCCCGTGTGGCGTGTTGAGTGATTCGGCTAAGCAACTAGCGAGTAGTAGTAGTAAACTCTGCATATTAGGTTTGACCGAAGTCAAACTTCCTAAAGTTTGACCAAGTTTATATAAAAATATAAACATTTACCATAACAAATATGTATGATGTGGAAGTACATTCAATAATGAATCTAATGGTATTTATTTGTTATTGTATATGTTAATATTTTTTGTTATAAGCTTTCTGAGAGTTTACAAAACTTGACTTTGACCAATGCTAATACGCGGACTTAAATAAAAATGGAGGGAGTACACATTTGTTTTCTTAGTTTGTAGTGAACTAATCATTTGTTGAAATTGTGAAATAAATATATTAGGCTATTGACTTCGAATGTAATGGTCTATACAATTCAATAGTTAAAATCATTGTCGAATCCCAAGATGTATACAAGGTCTATAGTACTTCACAACATGCTCAAACTCACATAATCCCAGTCAAATGAGAATCTAAATGCATTTCATAGTTATTACTTTGTAGGATGCAACAAAAACAACCAAAACTCTACATCATCCATTATAGAAGCAACATTTTGACATATCCCATTATGTGAATGAAACGTGCAGAGAGAGCTTTTGAAGATGGAGTAGATAGGGCGGGAAAGATTGTATGTATGTGGACGAGAGAGTAGGAGACAAACCTAACGAGACACATAGAGAGAGAGAGAGAGAAAGAGAGAGGAAGAAGTTAGGTCTGTGAGAAAGATGGAGACATGTAATATACGTGATTCTGTATACGTGGAAGGAGAAGAGACAACATGTTTGATGAGAGAGCTGGAAAAACATGGACGAGAGGGGAACGATCTCATGGGTTGAGGGATTGACAATTTTGTGCGGGGGAGAGAGGGATTGGTAATTTTGTGCAAGAGAGAGAGAGAGGGTGGGGGGAGGAGTTAGTGAGCCGTCGTCACATCACCCTGCTTCCAAATGACCCCGCATTCTCTAGCGCGGTGTGGTCGCCGTCTTCAATCTGCTCGATGCCCTCTTTGAAGATTGAAGTGTTGTGCATGTTGGGGTGCAAAGAAGAACAAGCGAGAGTGGTCGCCGTATAACCTTGGATGGGGATGAATTGTGTGCTCGGGGGAGTGTATGTGTGTGTGTGTGTGTTGTGCTGCGTGTGTGTGTGTGTGTGTGTGTGTGTGTGTGTGTGTGTGTCAGATATTGAACGAAAACAAACCGAAGGAGAGAAATGGGTATTCACGAAGAGATTGCGTGGGCCTTGAGGTGGGTAGGGGCCAAGTGAGGGTGTCAAAATGTGCGCGTTGATGCATATGTTGCATGCGATTGTGCGAGGGATGGACGAATCGAAAGAGATGGTTGTTGTGTTACGAATGCTCCTCTCTCTCTATCTCTCTCTCTCTCTCTCTCTCACACACACACACACACGCACACACACACACACACAAGTAAACTAGAAGACTGTTCTCTCATGTATACACAACGTATCGGCATCTGTCTATGTCTCACTCATGCATGATCGTTTGCACATTCACACCTCTCTATGTCTGTATCACACGCACACCGTCTCCACATTGCCCTTCCGCCACAACACACATATGGACACATACACACGTTCTCTCTCAGTCACACACACAAAATAAGTATTAAAAAAACTAGGGCGCACCTAAAACGTCCAAATCCAAATAAACACAAACTGGAGCTAAATTCAAATATATGGAAATATTGCAGCGTCAAGAACTTTCCCAAGAAAAAAAAAGTTGAGTAATATTTGAGGATTGTTTTCACACACACAAAAAGGTTCGGTGGATGTCCTTCGAGCGCGACACGGTGAAGCACCGTTCGATCGACCGCACGGCCGCGGTTCACGCGCTTGCACATGATTCCGTATCGTGGCTGTGGTACAAACTTCAAAAAAAAGCGCTGCCTAAGTCTAATGTTTACGTGTACTAGTACAGTTTTCTTTTAAGTTTGACCAACCTCATATAAAACTAAAGTAAGCTCCCATGCACGCACTCATCAATATGCTGCCGCCGCCGTTGCGCATGCCGGTGCCCGCCTGCTCCGGCCAACAATTTCTCGCCCATCACCGCCGTGTTGCCGCCATCCCTGTGCCATGAAGCCGAAATCTCGCCCGCTCACGTCGTCTGCAGTCCCTCCTCACCAAGCCGCCGCGCTGCCAAGCACGCGAGCAGCTGGTGGAGCCGTGTCTATGCACGCAGCGTACGAAGAGGAGGACGAGCGCGTGCTCCAGCACGCGGCGAGGAGGAACTAGCGTGTCATTGTCGTCTCCGCCCGCGCGGAGGAGGCGCGCATGGTGGCTATCGCGGCGGAAGCCGGCCGCGCGCGCGTCGAGCCCGCAAACCGGGTGCGGACGCGGAATCTACCTTCGAGACCTTGAATGCGACATGGATCCTGCAATTTGAAGGAGCAATTTGGGTCAGTCGACTCATGTGAGCCGTTTGATGCAACATGAATGGCTAGAAGGGCTTCTTCCACCTCTTCTGCTGTCTTCTTCCTTTGCTCCGTCGAACTTCTTTCACAAATCGACTGACCCAAATTATACTACTAGTACGAACGTATTAAGTACAGTCGGAACACGAAGGTACGAGCAGTAGTACCAAGTGCAAGAAGAACAGTAGTAAGACATAGTACTAGTACTACTCTACGTACTAAACAGTTCAAATAACGAGAAAGAACATAAACATAGTTCTGTTGGGGCCTCAGCACAACACCCTTGAAAATAAACTAAGCAACTAGTCAGCTTGACACTGCAGTAGAACCAGCATGAGCGACGGCACTGCCACCTACTCGGAGTCCGAGTCCACGTCCTCGACTTCGTCCTCGTCCCTCTTCCGCTTCCTCTTCGCCGACGCTTCTTTGCTTGAACCGGACACTGGGCTTTGCTTCTTCATCAAACCCATGTAGATATTTAAACAAAGGTAGGCATCCATTGCTGCGTACAGGATGTGATCTTCATCTAATGTCTTCGACTCCCATGCATGATGACGCTCGTGATGAGGTTTCTTCAGTTTAGCGTACTGAGGATCAATCATGGCTGCTGTCAGGGTCAACATTGAAGGTTGAGAGGAGGACACCAGGCTTGCCTTCTGGAGATCGAAGGGCTGGCCTACAACGAGACCTATCCGACGCAGGACTTCTTTGTCGTTCTTAAAGCCTACAGTAACGAATTTCACTCTTTTGTCCTTGAGGAAGTTCTTAAAATCTTGGCACTCAACGCCGGCATGGCATATGTGGTAGACCAAGCAAACATTATGTACGCAAACCTGGATCACAGCGGGCTTCTTCCTCTCTTCGTCCTTTAGATCCTTCTCTCGTCCCAGGACTGTGGTTTACTCAACATCTAGCCCAACGACCCACTCATCCGTTGAACTATTGAACATGCGTAGGAAGCGAGCAAGCCATGCTTTCACCGTCGCGGATCCACGTGTGTAGATGATGGTGAACTGATCGCCGGTGATGGCTCTAACCTGGTACTCAGCAGCGACCATGGAGATTTGGGAGGCCATGGATTTTGGAGGAGGGTTAGGAGAAGTTGAACTGTTGTACCCCGCAAAAACTGGGAGCGAACTAATGTGAAAGGACGGGACGACTGGGAGCAAACTATTGTGAGGTAGAAGACGGGGACGAGTAGGGCATGCGAATGGGGTGGGGTTGCTGGCTTACCCGGTGGATAAACGGCTGCAAGCCCCCAAAGAGTTCTCGAGAACTATGCGGGACCCACTAGATGTCATGTCTACTAGACCCATATCGTAGGCCTAAAGGTATAGCTTCTGCCTGTTCGCATGCCATGCCGGCGCGTGGATGTAACTTCACTTAATTCTGTCAACCTTCGCGCCTCCCACGACCTTCGCCTCCCTCGCGCGGTCGTGCCCTTTGAGACTTTGACTGGCTAAAAATGAGCAATTTTTTTTGCCTACTCCGCATGCATGATACTCCCTCTGGTCCTTTTTACTCCCGTCAACCGTTTGCAAAGTGTTTGACCAAATATATACTTTTTTTAAACACCACCTTATATTAATTAACCAGCCACACCAGTACACTCATTCGATACAATATTCACCACACAGGGCGGTACGTTATTTACAAGAATACCATCTAATCTATTGTCAAAGCTATACTTAGCGATTAAGTGTGCCACCTTATTGGCCGAACGGCTAATCTTTGACAATTGAAGATTGTTGATCAACTTCGAGATGCTCAACGCTTTCATCTTCAGGTCATGCATAGCAGACCTGTCATAGTCCCCCAATGCAAGAGATGCTACCACAAAAGCACAATCAGTCTCTAAAATTACATGATTATGAAGAGAAATGCCTATGTAGAGACCGACAATGCAGGCCCTAAGCTCCGCTTCCTCCACGCTTTGACAGGCATCAATGAAATCCCACGACCAAATTTATACTAAAAATATCAATATCTACAATACTGATTATAATGAGTATAAGAACTACGTTTTATAATGAGTGTAAAAATATTGATTTGACATTGTGAATGTTGATACTCCCTCCGTCTAGGTGAGTAAGTCATCTTAGGCTGTGCACCGTGACCAAGGAGGAGGGGAAAACGAGAGACATTAATGTTTATTTGCTAATTAAATAGTATTGCATGCAATGAACTAACCACTGCATGTCATGTTTGATAGTCTCAGGTCATTAAAAGCATGCACACCGTCATCTCTTATTGGTTGATATGTCAAGAAACAAGAAACAAGGTAGAAGTTAATGTTGGGGAACATTGCAGAAAATAAAAAATTTCTACGCTTTCACCAAGATCAATCTATGAGTTCATCTAGCAATGATAGAGAGGAATGCATCTACATACCCTTGTAGATCGCGAGCGGAAGCGTTCAAGAGAACGGGGTTGAGGGAGTCGTACTCGTCGTGATCCAAATCATCGGAGATCCTAGTGCCGAACGGACGACACCTCCGCATTCAACACACGTATGGTTAAGGAAGACGTCTCCTCCTTCTTGATCCAGCAAGGGGGAAGGAGAGGTTGATGAAGATCCAGCAGCACGACGGCGTGGTGGTGGATGCAGCAGCGATCTCGGCAGGGCTTCGCCAAGCTTCTGCGAGAGGGAGAGGTGTAGCAAGGGGAGAGGGAGGCGCCAAGAGCATGGGTGCGGCTGACCTCCCTCCCCCATCTTTATATAGGCCCCCTAGGGGGGCGCCAGCCCTAGGAGATGGGATCTCCAAGGGGGGCGGCGGCCAGGGGGTGGCTTGCCCCCCAAGGCAAGTGGAGGCGCCCCCCACCCCTAGGGTTTCCAACCCTAGGTGCAGGGGGGGCCAAGGGGGGGCGCACCAGCCCACCAGGGGCTGGTTCCCCTCCCACTTCAGCCCATGGGGCCCTCCGGGATAGGTGGCCCCACCCGGTGGACCCCCGGGACCCTTCCGGTGGTCCCGGTGCAATACCGGTAACCCCCGAAACTTTCCCGATGGCCGAAACATCACTTCCTATATATAATTCTTTACCTCCGGACCATTCCGGAACTCCACGTGACGTCCGGGATCTCATCCGGGACTCCGAACAACTTTCGGTTTACTGCATACTCATATCTCTACAACCCTAGCATCACCGAACCTTAAGTGTGTAGACCCTACGGGTTCGGGAGACATGCAGACATGACCGAGGCGCCTCTCCGGTCAATAACCAACAGCGGGATATGGATATCCATGTTGGCTCCCACATGCTCCTCGATGATCTCATCGGATGAACCACGATGTCGAGGACTCAAGCAATCCCGTATACAATTCCCTTTGTCAATCGGTACGTTACATGCCCGAGATTCGATCGTCGGTATCCCAATACCTCGTTTAATCTCGTTACCGGCAAGTCACTTTAATCATACCATAATGCATGATCCCATGACTAGACACTTGGTCACATTGGGCTCATTATGATGATGCATTACCGAGTGGGCCCAGAGATACCTCTCCGTCATACGGAGTGACAAATCCCAGTCTCGATTCGTGCCAACCCAACAGACACTTTGGGAGATACCCGTAGTGCACCTTTATAGTCACCCAGTTACATTGTGACGTTTGGCACACCCAAAGCACTCCTACGGTATCCGGGAGTTGCACAATCTCATGTTCTAAGGAAATGATACTTGACATTTGGAAAAGCTCTAACTAAACGAACTACACGATCTTTGAGCTATGCTTAGGATTGGGTCTTGTCCATCACATCATTCTCCTAATGATGTGATCCCGTTATCAATGACATCCAATGCCCATAGTCAGGAAACCATGACTATCTGTTGATCAACGAGCTAGTCAACTAGAGGCTCACTAGGGACATGTTGTGGTCTATGTATTCACACGTGTATTACGATTTCTGGATAACACAATTATAGCATGAATAACAGACAATTATCATGAACAAAGAAATATAATAATAACCATTTTATTATTGCCTCTAGGGCATATTTCCAACAGTCTCCCACTTGCACTAGAGTTCAATAATCTAGTTACATTGTGATGAATCGAACACCCATGGAATTCTGGTGTTGATCATGTTTTGCTCTAGGGAGAGGTTTAGTCAACGGATCTGCTACATCCAGGTCCGTGTGTACTTTACAAATATCTATGTCTCCATCTTGAACATTTTCACGAATGGAGTTGAAGCGACGCTTGATGTGCCTGGTCTTCTTGTGAAACCTGGGCTCCTTGGCAAGTCCAATAGCTCCAGTGTTGTCACAGAAGAGTGCGATCGGCCCCGACGCATTGGGTATGACTCCTAGGTCGGTGATGAACTCCTTCACCCAGATTGCTTCATGCGCTGCCTCCGAGGCTGCCATGTACTCTACTTCACATGTAGATCCCGCCACGACACTTTGCTTGCAGCTGCACCAGCTTACTGCCCCACCATTCAAAATATACACGTATCCGGTTTGTGACTTAGCTTCATCCAGATCTGTGTCGAAGCTAGCGTCGACGTAACCCTTTACGATGAGCTCTTTGTCACCTCCATAAACGAGAAACATATCCTTAGTCCTTTTCAGGTACTTTAGGATGTTCTTGGCCGCTGTCCAGTGTTCCATGCCGGGATTACTTTGGTACCTTCCTACCAAACTTATGGCAAGGTTTACATCAGGTCTGGTACACAACATGGCATACATAATAGACCCTATAGCTGATGCATAGGGGATGACACTCATCTTTTCTCTATCTTCTGCCGTGGTCGGGCATTGAGCTGAGCCCAATTTCACACCTTGCAACACAGGCAAGAACCCCTTCTTGGACTAATCCATATTGAACTTCTTCAATATCTTATCAAGGTATGTGCTTTGTGAAAGACCTATGAGGCGTCTCGATCTATCCCTATAGATCTTGATGCCTAGTATGTAAGCAACTTCTCCAAGGTCCTTCATTGAAAAACACTCATTCAAGTAGGCCTTAATGCTGTCCAAGAGTTCTATATCATTTCCCATCAAAAGTATGTCATCTACATATAATATGAGAAATGCTACAACGCTCCCACTCACTTTCTTGTAAACGCAGGCTTCTCCATAAGTCTGCATAAACCCAAACGCTTTGATCATCTCATCAAAGCGAATGTTCCAACTCCGAGATGCTTGCACCAGCCCATAAATGGATCGCTGGACCTTGCATACCTTGTTAGCATTCTCAGGGTTGACAAAACCTTCCGGCTGCATCATATACAGTTCTTCCTTAAGATGACCGTTAAGGAATGCCGTTTTGACGTCCATTTGCCATATCTCATACTCATACTACGCGGCAATTGCTAACATGATTCGACGGGCTTTAGCTTTGCTATGGGAGAGAATGTCTCATCATAGTCAACCCCTTGAACTTGCCGATAACCCTTTGCGACAAGTCGAGCTTTATAGATGGTAACATTACCATCCGCGTCCATCTTCTTCTTAAAGATCCATTTGTTTTCTATCGCTCGTCGATCATCGGGCAAGTCTGTCAAAGTCCATACTTTGTTTTCATACATGGATCCTATCTCGGATTGCATGGCTTCAAGCCATTTGTTGGAATCTGGGCCCGCCATTGCTTCTTCATAGTTTGAAGGTTCACCGTTGTCTAACAACATGATTTTCAGGACAGGGTTGCCATACCACTCTGGTGTGGAACGTGTCCTCGTGGACCTACGAAGTTCAGTAGTAACTTGATCCGAAGTACCTTGATCATCATCATTAACTTCCTCTTCAGTTGGTGCTGGCACCACAGGAACATCTTCCCGAGCTGCGCTACTCACCGGTTCAAGAGGTAGTACTTCATCAAGTTCCACTTTCCTCCCACTTACTTCTCTTGAGAGAAACTCTTTCTCCAAAAAGGACCCGTTCTTGGCAACAAAGATCTTTCCTTCGGATCTGAGGTAGAAGGTATACCCAATGGTTTCCTTAGGGTATCCTATGAAGACGCATTTTTCCGACTTGGGTTCGAGATTTTCAGGTTGAAGTTTCTTGACATAAGCATCGCATCCCCAAACTTTTAGAAATGACAGCTTAGGTTTCTTCCCAAACCATAATTCATACGGTGTCGTCTCAACGGATTTAGACGGTGCCCTATTTAAAGTGAATGTAGCTGTCTCTAGAGCGTATGCCCAAAAAGATAGCGGTAAATCGGTAAGAGACATCATAGGTCGCACCATATCCAATAAAGTGCGATTACGACGTTCGGACACACCGTTACGCTGAGGTGTTCCAGGCGGCGTGAGTTGTGAAATGATTCCACATTTCCTTAAGTGCATACCAAATTCGTGACTTCAATATTCTCCTCCACGATCTGGTTGTAGGAACTTTATTTTTCGGTCACGTTGATTCTCTACCTCATTCAGAAATTGCTTGAACTTTTCAAAGGTCTCAGACTTGTGTTTCATCAAGTAGACATACCCATGTCTACTCAAGTCGTCAGTGAGAGTGAGAACATAACGATATCCTCTGCGAGCCTCAACGCTCATTGGACCACACACATCAGTATGTATGATTTCCAATAAGTTGGTTGCTCGCTCCATTGTTCCGGAGAACGGAGTCTTGGCCATTTTGCCCATGAGGCATGGTTTGCATGTGTCAAATGATTCATAATCGAGAGACTCTAAAAGTCCATCAGCATGGAGCTTCTTCATGCGCTTGACACCAATGTGACCAAGGCGGCAGTGCCACAAGTATATGGGACTATCGTTATCAACCTTACATCTTTTGGTATTCACACTATGAATATGTGTACCATCATGTTCGAGATTCATTAAGAATAAACCATTGACCATCGGGGCATGACCATAAAGCCCATGTAGCTTTTACTTAACTTCAGGTGCATTGGGTCACTGACATACGGGCCCAGCAGTGTACTGGCCCACATGTCAGTGACGCAACTGGACCTGCAGTTAAGTCAGTGCAGCTCAGTCCATATCTTACGTAGGTGTGCCATTGCTTGCTATGAATACCGCGCCTCCCACGACATCGCTATCTCCTCCCCCTCACGTTCACGTTCATCGCTATCTCCTCCCCCTTCCTCTCACGTTGACCACCATGGCATCTCCCCTCCCAAGCCCTAGGAGCCCCTCGCTGCACCGCGTGGACGGTCACGCGTCGCCTTTCCATTCCTCGCCGCCACTAGTCGAGGAGGATGCGTCGGTGTTCCGCTCCTCGCCGCTACATGACGCGTCGCCGTTCTGTTCCTCGCCGCCAGTAGTCGAGGAGGACGCGTCGGTGTTCTGCTCCTTGCTGCGACGTGACGCGTCGCCGTTCCGTTCCTCGCTGCCACTAGTCAAGGAGGACGCGTCGGTGTTCCGCTCCTCGCCGCGACGCATCAAGGTGGATGCGTCGGCGTTCGCAATCTCGTCGCACGCGCATCGGAGGACGCGTCGGCTCCCCGCTACGAGGAGAACCCCGCGCCGCCCGCCGAGCCCCCCAGCCTTGATGAGCTTTGGAAAGAAATGGATGTCGCCTTGTGGGAGGCTTTGCCTCTAGCAAAGCGCGCCAAAATAGAGGCAGAGAAGAAGGCCGAGGAAGAGAAGCGCACCGTGCAACAAGCTTTCTGGGAGATCTATGTCGCGTCCGAGAGAGTCAAGCAATTGGTTCTTTGGCAGAAGGCTTGTGCGAGGGCCGTGAGGGTGGCGGAGGACGCCCGTGCCGACGCCCTGAGTGCAGTCGGGCCCAAGCGCCTCATCTACGCTTGGCGGTACGTGGACTGGGTGCAGTCTTCCAGCCAGGAGGAGTACCTGTTGGCGTCGGATCACCACACCGGTGAGATCGCGCTCGCCCGCCGGCAAGCCGCCAATCATCACCTCTCGAGTTGTGAGGCTGAGGAAGAGGCGTTGTGTCGGCGCGCTAGGAAACGGCCGTGTACCAGGGCACTCGTGGCGCGCCGCAAGCGCTCCTGCGAGCGCCGTGGCTTTTAGGAGGAGTATAATTTTTGTTTTGTAAGGTGATCTCATTAGTTTTGGGACGCAAATGATAAATCCCGAACGTTCAGGAATTTTTAGCGTCCTTAATTAAGTATGTAAAAGGGAAAGTTTGGAAACGTTGTGTATTATTACGCATTTTGCACGTACGTGCATATAGCACAAACTTTACTATATACTATCGGACTACACGTCTCTCTCGATATATGCTTGCAGACTGTGCTACTCCCTCCGTCCAGGTCAATGAGTCATCTTTGGTTGTGCACGGTGACCAAGAAGGAGGGAAGACTTGTACACCTAGACTGAGGGAGTACTACTATTACTTATGTACGTGCAAATGCATGTTTGAACATTACGATGCGGTTTTTGTAAAAGTAGGAAAACAACACTAGTCAAGCTTGTGAAACGATTCAATGCAAAACAAATGCAAAAATGCTCGTTTGATTGTTTACTTTTAGCTTCCTTCTCTATGGTTATTTCTCTATGCACCGTGACCAAGGAGGAGGAGAAAACGAGAAATGTTACTGTTTATTTTCTAATTAATAGTATTGCATGCAATGAACTAACCACTGCATGTCGTCTTTGATATCTCAAGTCATTAAAAGCATGCACACTCTTTATCTCTTATTGGTTGATATGTCAAGAAACAAGAAACGAGGTAGAAGTTAATGCACCGCGCCTAAGTGTTTTGGGATTATTTGGTTTTCGTAAGATGACTTACACACCTAGATGCACCGCGCCTAAGTGTTTTGAGTAACATTTTATCAGTTAAATCTTTGGTCAAAATTTAGCACACATTACAATGGTGAGGAATAAACCAGGACATAGTAGTAGTTTAGAAGCCCAAATAAATGAGTGAGGCACCTTATTGTTACTCTCCATTGTGACTAGTCTTGTGGGAAAAGCTGGGGAAGCCGCCAAAAGAACTGGCCCTTGGAGTAGTAGCTAGGGATCGAGTGTGGGAGATGAACCGGAGAAAGTAAATGCAGAGAGATGAAATGCAAAAAAGACGGAGGGATGTGATGGTTGCTTGTCCGTTTATTTTACCAGCCCATTTATTACTGGGAGTGGTTGGGTTTTGTGATATGTCAGCTTTACTGCCGCGCCACGAGCTGGGTGAGAGGTGAGACTCCCGTGCAGCGCCGCCCTCTACACTTGTACTACATCGGTCGTGGTTTATTAGTCCCCCATTGAATTTGACTGAAGATTTAACTGACAAAATGTTAGTGCATGTCAACAAAAACTATATTGTCGGATTCGTATTTGAACATAGTTTTGAATGATATAATTTTAGGTGACATGCATCAGTATTTATCGTACTATATATAATGTTAGTTCAATTTTTGGTCGAGCGAAGAGTGAAATGCATTGATCGGGGAGTTGTTTATTTTGACAAAGGATGTGGGGGTCATCTCATGTGTAACGGGTATCGATAGGTTTCTTCAGATATTATCTCATCTCTAGAGCTCACAAACATCCGGGTGAAATAGAAAAAAAATGTATCTTTTGCAAACAAAAGCATTCAACTGTTCAACCTGCATCCAAACTTGTGAACAAATAACACTTATTGTGCTTTGCAAGAAATGATCTTTAAGAATTAGTTTTTGAGTATCGATTGTTATACATGTTGGCTACAGATGACATGGCACTTTCTTATAGTCAACAGTTGGCTATACTATTAAGTAATATTAACCATGCCCTTATACACCTAGACGGAGGGATTAAATCAGGATGACTTGCAAGGGGGCAAAGGAGATGTAAGAAATGGTTCATCATAAGTCTTTCACCAGTACTGTAGTAAAAATTCATACATGGAAGATTCTAGACTAAACCATAAACGGATACACTTTTATTCATGCGCAATACTCCAATAGAGAAAGATCCTGCATGGAAGTCTCCACATGCTTAGACAGCGGATTACATTGAGCGAAGACTAATGATCAACATTTAACTTGATAATGCGTATTTTTTTAGAAGAACAGGGAGGCTCCTCCCCGGTTCCATTATCAAATGAAACCCAAAGTGTCTTACATCACCTCACTGAGAGGAGCAGTTCAAAGGAAGGACTGTGGCGAAAGCCACTCAAGTTTAACGACAAGCTTACAGAATCAAAAGCGGCAAAGACATGGGCCATAAGCGCCCACACACACACTACATGTTTTCTAAGTGCACTTGATAATGCGTATGTCCAGGTGAACCTCCTTGGAGTCCCCGTGCACCGAGTCGGCGGGTAAAGGTTAGAACAGATGCCATGGGTTTTCCAAGTCCACATTGGCGGGATAGTCCCAGCTCCTCAGATTCCAAGTCTGTCCGATGAGGCCGGTTTTGCCGCCCACGTGACCCAGAGGGGTAGTAACATTAACCTTGCACCCATACATCTGCCTTGTGTCAGTGTCAGCGTCAGCGGTGACGCCCCTGCTGCATGCTACAAAGACGGGGCGGCGGCCTACGCGGGCCTCGCCGGTGCCCACGATCAAGAGAAAGACGCTGCCGTCCTCCTTCGAGACTAGCAGGTGGCAGTGATCCTCTAGCGACTCCGGCATGGTGAACCGGTAGCACGTGTCGTACTTGATGTTCTCCGCCAAGGGCCAGCAGTGACCGCTGCACGCATCCGTGGGGTGATGCACCATGTCCACCGGCGAGCCACAAAACGGCACCGGGCACTCATAGCAGTGGACGAAGGGCTCCTTGGAGGCATCGACCAGGCTGTCCATGAAACGGGAGTGGCTGTAGGGGACGTTGCGCCAGTTGAATATGTGAGCAAGTTACTACGAGATTTAATCTGAATCAGCACAAAATAAATCATGACGGCTATAACAGAGATGAAACTAATCATGTGGGCTAGCATAGTAGTAGGATACAGAGTAGAAACATGAATTCTACCACAATTTCGAACAGGAAGGACAGAAACAGATACGGCGCAATGGGAGCAGCGCCATTGGCGTTGAGGTTGTCGCCCATGTCGTTGAGGAAGAGGTTGCCGAGGTTGGGGAAGAAGTCGTCGTCAGTGAAGTCGTGGCTGCCAGCAGTCGCAAGAGTGTGCTCCCTAGATTTCAACAGCGCCTGCCGAATGGAGCGCAGGAGGGAGTGGCTGTAGGGGATGTTGCGGCCGCCGAATGGAGCGCAGGAGTAGCACACGAAGCAGTAGATGGTGTCCTTACTAGTACTCCCTAGTCTCTATCTATCTATATCTATATATATCTACTCTTATAGAAAACCGAGTTGGTGATGATGGTTTGCCTGCCATCTTGTAATATAGACTGTCCGATCTATATCTGACGGATATAAAGCCAACTATGACAATTTTACAAAAGATACCCGCACCTCTCTCCACATTGACAGATAAGGCCTTACCTCGTGCTCCTCCCTATGTCTCTATCTCTACAAGTACTTTTTTTATAACAAATCGAATAGTGCTGCGTCGTCCGCTGCACGCCCGGCTGAACACGCCTCCTCGCCTCCACATCACCAACTGAGTCTTTTATAGGAGTAGGAGTAGAGAAAAAACCGAGTTGGTGATGATGGTGTGCCGTGCAAGGCATAGACATCTTGCTATTTTTTTTGCATATAAGTCCAAACACCACGTAGACACGGTCTTTGAGCATGGTTCGTAGTCGTTCCATGATCGGGCATCGAAGTTTGTAACTATTTTAGATTAGAATATACTACTCCTCCGGTGCTAGTAATAGAGCAGAGTCCTACTCTACTACTCTACTCTAGCAAGCTAGGGCATAGTACTGTAGTAGGTACTGTAGTAGGTACTGTAGGGAGTACCAGTACTGTGATCACTCAAGCAAGTTGTCTGGCATCGATATGACCCTACACTGCTGGTATGTGTCTTGTAAGTCAAGCGGCATGCTGTAGTCATCATCACCTGTCCACTTCCCGCAGCACATATTCGCTTCTCCATCTTTGTCCGCACATAATCTCGTCCAAGCTTCCATCCCCGCTAGGCGCCTCCCCCCTCGTCCGAAACCCAAGCACTAACAATGGCAGAACCGAGCAGCGTCCGCCGAAAGAGTGGCTAGAATTCGCTCCCCACAGAGGTAATCAAGCTCATTGTTTCGCGTGTGGACAATCTCAATACCATGCCGCTCGCCGCGTGCTCGTCGGGGCTATGCCGTTTACTCAAAGCCCTCAGGCCGGAGCTTTTTAATCCAGCTCCTTGCTTGCTGATGCCGCCTGATCTTCAGAAACGGCATGTCACACAGCATAACGATCGTAGGGTGGAGAGCATCAACCCCCTTCACTGTGATCCGATCCCCGTCAGCCTCAGCTACATTAACGGTATGTACTGGGTCGGCATGAACACGTCTTGGATGGTTCTCGTCGACGGTTGCGGCAGCTGGATGCTCGTGGAGGTCTACACCCGACGATTGATCCCCCTTCCTTCGATTAACACTGCACTGCTTTGGCACCGCGGCCCAGAATACTCGGAATCTTACAGTAGCCAACATGATACCAAGTTTGATTTGCTCAAGGTTGTAATCTGCCAAGTGTCCACAAGATCTGGGAATTATAAAGATTTCAGGCTAATTGCATCCTTCAACCGCGGTCTCGCCTATCTGACAGGTCACTGCGGTAAGTGGATAAATCTACACGTCCATCGTAGGATCATACATCCCCCATGGTTCTCTGATGCCATTGAACACAAGGGCTTCATTTACGCTGTTGACTCCTTCTATGGCTGGACGTATTGCTGGCCTACTCCAGTCATCGCTACAAACGGCTGTTACAGCAGTATGTTACTTTCCTATGATATCATGATGGCTTGCTTATATTACTGTCAACATTTACTGAAAAAATATTCATGCTCATAACATGTTGTTCTTAAGATTGACTAAATCAAGAGCCCTTTTTTATTTGACTCCAACTTGATATGATGTTGTATGCCGTCTGGTGTCCCTACCCTTCCTAATCCCAGAACCTTTCAAAGAAAAGCGGCATGGCAGTTGCAGGTGGTTCCTGGATCAATCAGATGACGACGAAAGATTGATGATCGTTCGCATGTACCGGACGTGTTGTTTCACGGAATACAATCACAGTCACTGCAAGGTCTTTGAGTAGGATCCCAGCTTCTCTGGGCCTTCAAGAATTTTTGACTGGAGGCTGGTAAGTAGCCTTGGCACACGCTCTTTGTTTGTCGGACTAAATTATCCGATTAACCAGGAGATAACCGACGGCAAGGATCATGATGGCAGCGTGGTTTCGTTCATCAGGCAAAACTGTGTGTACACAACGTACCATGCGTCTCTGCATGCACCATACCCTGATATGTGCCGCCACGCTCTGCAGCCCAAAGTAGGAGAGAGGGTCGCAAGTATCAGACTTCGACCTGCTGGCTGGAGTTTCCCCCGTCAGGCACCCATCTGGTTCAAGCCGCCAGCCAATCTCCACAGCTTAATAAATAGTAACGTCTAACTGAGCCAGTTAGTTAGATGCGTACACTTGGTGTAGTAGGATCTTTATTTAGTTTGATGCATACACTTGTTATTTTTTGGCAGCCCTTTTGTAATGATGGCTAATGTTTGGTTTGGAAGAGAGAGCTGCATCTTCACTCTTCTGGCCTGCTTACTGCTTCTGTTGCACCCCCAGCCCTGGTTGCTGCTGTTGCTGCTGTTTTCAATGTACAATCAGTAGTATATTTCGTCTGTTGGTTGAATATAAAATGTTGTTAGAACGAAAAACACAATGTTTTGGAAGTCGTTGCACGGTTCGATCCTTTAGTGCCCTGTATCGTACGTAGCTCATACTATTTTTCATACGGAACACATTTTCCACTTGTTGATAACATGCAGCCTACTGATGAAGGCCCAATAGAGAAGCCCATAATTAACTGGAAGGGACGCTCTCACATGAATCCGGCCCAGGTACATGCTCATGGTCCCCTAAACATAAATAAGTAAATAGATAAATAAAGCTAAATGCTCATGCACCAGTTCTTTGGGAAAATAGGTAGCCCAGTATTTCTTTTTGAAGAATACCCAAGCTAGGCCTATTTGTTTTCTCCGAATTACTCGGCTGCAAATCTTTCAAGACGAGCAAATGGGACATTAGTTTTTTTTTGAATTTTGTTCTTCACTGATATCTTATACGTATTTCATTGGATTTAACATGACATAGTACTAACTTATTTTTAAATTTGTTTTAGTATGGCTATTAATTTTTGGATTAAGAATATTTCGTTCCCCAGCAAAAATTTCCCAAATATTTAGTTAATTTTTGACCCTGGTACTGACCAGAAAATGGCCGGCAATTCTAAAAATGGAAAACGGGCTGCAATAAATTCCATATGAATTAGAAAATGAGTAAAAATTATAAAAATAATAGAAAATGGGCTGTACACGCCACAGATTTCGAGGCTGACTTGTTTACGCAAGGCTTTGTCAGTGAACACACGATTCTAGCCGCCGTGCTTCTTCAATCTCTGATCTTCCTGCTCCAGCCGCCTAAACTAGCGCCGACGGGACTGCCTGCTCCCTCCTCTTGTGGCCCGCTATGATGCCGTGCAGGCTTCCCCGGCCCATCCTACTCCCTCCGCTGCCTGGCCGCACGCAATCAACTGCCTCCTTATTACGCGAAAAAAGATTCCTCCCACTGACATCTGGGGCGCACCGGTTGGGAGGCTGACCTGTGGGCCTACTATGTTGACGCGTACGTAGGGCTTGTCAACTTAGTCAACAAACGATTATAGCAGCAGTAACCGTTGGATTTGAATCAAACGGTCCTGCTGCTTCTTCAATCGCTGCTCTTCTTGCATCAGCCGCCCAAACCAGCGCCGGGGAGACCGTCTGCTCCTGCCTCCAGTGGCCGGTTGTGCTGTCGTTGAAGCCTCATCACCCCCTGCAAATCTTTCAAGACGAGGAGAGTTTTCATTCGGCTGGCCGAGAAAATGACCCATCTGTAATGAGAAATGGGCTGTACATTTTTAAAACACATCAAACCGACAATTAGTTTCAAATATCTTTTTTTTCATTTCGAGATTTTAAATTACATTAATTTTTATGCGTGGAGAATTTGTTGGATTTTATATTGATATACATTTATTTTTAAAATCAATTTGAATGTGAGTCAAAATTTCGGGATTAAAAACAGTTCGGACCGCACCGAAATATACAAAATTTCGTATAAGTTTTTAACCGTGGTCACAATATGGGCTGTAATGCTAACAAAAAGAATATGGGCTCCAAAAAAACCTTAAGAATTAGCAAATGGGCTGTAAATTATTAAAAATAATGGCAGATGGGTTCTATGCTGTTTTCCACAGATTTGAGGCTTTCCTAAAAAAAAGGTTGACGCACAAGCAGTGACTGTTGGATGGCCATCCAACGGCCGTCATGCTTCTTCAATCTCTGCTCTTCCTGCTCCAACCGCTCAAACAAGCGCCGGCGGGACTGCCTGCTCCCTCCTCTCCGCGGCCGGCTGTGCTGCCATGCAGGCCTCACCGCCCCATCGTACTCCCATCGCTGGCCTAGCCATCCCTCTACTCACCCACACCTACTGTTATTCTCCAGTGACGGCAGACGAACCAGTAAACCCTCGTACAGTCATACTCCCCTCCGCGTGGGTAACAACAGCGAACCAGTGAACCCTCGTACTCCTCTATGCATGGGCATACACTGCCGCGTCTTCCCCGGCTCCGCGTCGTCCCCTTCCTAGGCCTTACCGTCATCCACCGCCGTGGTGCTCTCGGCGCGGCGTGGTCAATGTGGTCAACAACCGACTTCCATCGGACGCGAACTGTACGTGGAGAGGCTGACAGCTGGGTCCACGGCCGCAGCAAGGAAGTGCCTCCTTATTACGCGCAAAATAATTATTCCTCCACCTGACAGCGGGGATCCACCGGATGGGCCATCATATTTCGCAAAAAAAACGTTTCCCACCTGACTGTTGGGACCCACCAGCTACACCTTCGCACGCAAGGAAGTGCGTCCGGGCAAAAAAATGATTCGCCCACCTAACTGCTAGGAATCACCAGCTACATCTTCGCAGGCAAGGAAGTGCCTGACAGTCGGGACCCACCTGGTCGAAGCGTACGTAGCATTGTCATTCTGGTCGCGAACGTGTACGTACATACTGGTCGATGTAGAGGCGCGCACGTGTCGTAGATGTAGAGGCGCGCACGTGTCGTAGTAGAGGCGCGCACGTAGCATGTACACGTACGTACAGCGGCGAGGGTGCAAGAAAGAAAATACGGACATGTACGTACATACGGGCAGGGTCTCGAACGCCTACTCGCGCATACGTACATGGCTGGGTCAGAACAAAGAAACAGCGTCATCGTCGTGTTCATGGGAGGCAACGGAATTTGTCGTGTTCATCGGGAGGCAACGGAACGCGTGGGAGCCAACCGGCTGGGTCAGAATGGAATGCGTGGTCGTGTTCATCGGGAGGGCTTGGACGGAACAGGCGATGGAAACGAGGCCCGGCGTACCGCAAAACGGAGGAAACGGACCTCCTATGTTTGGAACAGGGTCCTGTTGATCGGGAGGGGTGTGGGGTACCACAAAACGGAGGAAATGGGGTCGAAACGGGGGTCCTGTTGATCGGGAGGGGTGTGGCGTACCGCAAAATGGACGAAACGGACTTGTGCTGGAGCGTACGGTCGAAACGGGGGTCCTGTTCATCGGGAGGGGTGTGGCGTACCGCAAAACGGACGAAACGGACTTGTGTTGGAGCGCTACGGTCGAAACGGGGGGGAGGGGTGTGGCGTACCGCAAAACGGGACTCCATGGGATACTGTTCATCTCCACCATCGACCTCCTCCAGCCCCCACGGGCTCCTGTTCATCCAGCCTCCACCGTGCGCTACTCCACCGGCTACTGTTCAATCACCCCTCCACGGGCACCCCTCCATCGTCTACTGTTCATCTAGCCCTCCACACCACGGGGTCCTGTTCAACCACCCCTCCACGGCCACCCCTCCACCGTCTACTGTTCATCCAGCCCTCCACACCACGAGGTCCTGTTCATCCAGAGGCAACGCCACCGCTCACTGTTCATCCAACCCCCCCCCCCCCCCCCCCCGCAACGCTCACTGTTCATCCTAGAGGCAGCATCGATCGGCTTCAGTTAGCAGCAGTAGCGAAGGAATCGGTCCATCGGGTTCAGTTAAAAGCCATCGATCGATCGCTCGGGTTCAGTAACGCGTAGCCTGCAGTGCAATCGCTCGGGTTCAGTTAGAGCCCAACGCCTTGCTCGGGTTCAGTTAGAGCTAATGCCTCGCACACACGCGCATACGTATGAGAGAAACGCACATCGCTCGGCCCCCGACCTCCCACTGTAACCGGCAACTCCCGGAATTTTCCTCCCCCTCGCTTCTACCACGGTTTTTTCCGTCATGGACGGCCCAAAGAATGTCATGCAGCTGCGTCTCTGGCCCGCCCAGGACGAAAAGCCCATTTTCTGTCATGTTTTTTGTCATAGAAGTAGGAGCCCACCACATCTATGATGATACTGGGTTTTGTCACAATTATCATCATAGAAGTGTCATATGTATGACAGAAAAAAATCCGTTCGGCCCAAAATGTCACGGATGTGTCTTTTTTTTGTAGTGTCGTACCTCACCTAGGCGCTCCTTCTGCCCTTTTACCTTCTTGTTTCATTTCCTGAGGAGAAGGACAAGAAAGGGATTACGGGCATCTTATCTTTTTTTTAATTTGTAAGACCACGGGCCTTATTTAGATCTAAAACATGTAATCTCCCTGTTCATGTTTACATTCTGTACGAACTGTACCTGTATGGAACGTGTTAATGGAAAAAGGGTGCTTGCCGGGTCATGTGTGTGCGTGTGAGCAAAGCCCATACGAAGGAACAATCCTTGTTATTTTCAATATAAACACCGCTGCCCGGCAGCAGGCCTTGTCGTTCCCCCACTCCACTCGTCTATACTCACGCCTTTGGCGGAGGCAGGGACGAAGTGGGGGTGGGCCCTACACTTGCTTCCTTGCCGCTGCGGCTACAACCATATTCCAAACCAAGAAGCTCTTGGGTGATAGGAACGAGGGGAGCACGACAGCCTTGGAACAAAACGAGGTTCTGCATGTCCTAAGTTTCATAGGAAATGCATGACAGGAGATGGGAAAACTTATCTGAAACTGCAGCCCCCGGGAACCCTGACTTGCCGTGGGTGGACCTTCGTGTCTTCAGCCTTCGGCAAGCTTGGCTTGCCGGGTCCGGGGTGCTAGCTTGTTCTCTTCCTTCCACTTGGCTTGGCGGAAACATTCATGTACCCTGCGTACCACAAAGGATGGATAGGAACAAAATGACGCAAACTCGACCTCTATGCTAGGGGTTAGTCGCTGCTAGGCACTATCAACCCTAACCGAGAGAGGGACTTAATCTGGCATGCATGCTATAACTTAGGGCGCCGGCGCTTTGTTTATTTATGCTTAGGGTCCGCGCCTGGCTTTGTACAGAGGGTTACATGGCTTGCCAGCAAGGCTTGTACAAAAGGTGGCTTGCCGGGGGGCCCGACAGCCGCGCCTCATGGGTAGAACTTGCGAAGATGCTCGATGTTCTAGGAGTTGCTCACTGGAATGGCATCTTCGGTCTCCAGGCAGACTGTGCCAGGCCTGGTGACTCGTGTTACCCGATAAGGGCCTTCCCACTTCAGCGTCAACTTGTTGGAATTCTTGGCTGACTAAACGTGCCGAAGAACAAGGTCGCCTTCCTCAAAGCTCGGGCATGAACCTTGCGGCTATGGTAGCGACGCAAGGCTTGCTGGTAGCATGCTGCTCTCACAGCCGCCCGAAGACGATCTTCCTCAAGGAATGTTGCGTCATCTTGCTGCAATCGCTCTTGCTCAAGCTCATCATAAGCGAGCACTCGAGGTGACCCATATATGAGTTCCGTGGGGAGAACTGCTTCTGCCCCGTAGACCAGGGCAAAGGGTGTCTGGCCGGTGGCTCGATTTGGCGTCGTTCTGATCGACCAAAGAACCGCCGGCAACTCGTCAATCCAGCACCTTCCACTCTTGCACAGCCTGTCAAAATTCTTCGTTCTTAAGCCTCGCAGAACTTCAGCATTTTCTCTCTCTACTTGGCCATTGCTTCGTGGGTGTGCCACGGAAGCAAAACATACCTTGCTACCGAGATCCTCGATGTACTACATGAAAGCGTGGCTTGTGAACTGTGTGCCGTTGTCGGTTATGATCCTCTTGGGTACACTAAAACGGCAAACTAGCCCCTTGAAGAACTTGATGGCTAACTGTGTTGTCACCTTCCTCACTGCTTCCACCTTAGGCCACTTTGTGAACTTGTCGGTTGTAACGTACAAGTACTCAAAGCCCCCGATGGCACAGGGGAAAGGGCCCAATATGTCGAGCCCCCAGACCGAGAAGGGCCAGGAGAGAGGGATGGTTTGAAGGGCTTGAGCTGGTTGATGAAGCTTCTTTGAATGGAACTGACACGCTTTACACTTGGTTACTAGTGTCGTCGCATCCTGGAGGGCAGTGGGCTAGAAGAAACCCTGCCGGAAAGCCTTGCCGGCAAGGGCTCTCGACCCTATGTGGGAGCCACATATGCCTCCATGTATTTCTGTCAATAGCTCCAGTCCTTCCTCCCAGGGGATGCACTTCAACTTCACACCGTTCGGTCTTTTCCTGTACAAAACGTCATCAACAAACTGATACATGGCAGACCGACGGGCTACTTTCTCTGCTTCTTCCTGCTCCTCAGGAAGCTCCCCTGTTTGGAGGAATCGGACGGTGTGTTGCGCCCATGCCGAAGCCTGTGGCTCGACGACAAGGACCAAAGGCATTTCTTCTGCCGCGGGAATGGTTGCCTCCGCGGCAAGGGCCTGGCACCCCGCCGGAGTCGGTTGTCCCACGGCAGGCTCGAAGTCCATGGCAACTCCTTTGCTGGCGGCTCCAGGGAGCTCGGTGGGTAAGTACTTACCGGGGCCTAGCTTCCTCCGCTTGTTGTGCCCTATTGATGGTTCGACGGATGGTTGAGTTAAACGAAGCACAAAAGTACATGGTTCCACATGTAGCTTGAGGGCAGCGCGCTTTTACAAGTAGTCGGTGATGTCGTTCTCCATCCAGGGGACATGCTCAGCCTGTATACCGTCAAAGCACTCCTCCAGTCTCCTCACTTCATCTACGTAAGCTTCCATCAATGTGCTCTGATAATCTTTGTTGATTTGCCTGACGACGAGCTGTGAATCACCCCTGGCGATGAGCTTTTTGACCCCGAGGTCCGCTGCGATCCTGAGACCGGCAAGCAAGCCCTCGTACTCGGCGGTGTTGTTAGTTGACATCTCCCAGGGAAAGTGCATTTGGATGACATACTTGAGGTGCTCCCCGGTGGGTGCGACAAGCAGCACGCCGGCACCGGTGCCTTGCAGCGAGAAAGCCCCATCAAAGTACATGATCCAATTGCGGCTCATTTCCTTGCCGGGGAGAGTGGTCTCCTGTACCTCTTCGTCGGGCGTCGAGGTCCATTCTGCAACGAACTCCGCCAAGACTCTGCTCTGAATCGTGGAGGTGCTATCGAACTTTAAACCAAAACTTGACAGCTCCAGGGCCCATTCCACAATCCTCCCTGTTGCATTTGGGTTATGCAGTATCCGTTGCAACGGGAGGCGGGTGAAAACGGTGATCTCGTGCGCTTGGAAGTAATGACGCAGCTTCCTCGAGGCCATAAGGAGGCCGAAGAGCAATTTTTGCACACCTGAGTACCTCGACCTAGCCCCCTGCAAGAGGGAGCTGACGAAGTAAACTGGGTGGTGCACCATTTTCTTCTTCTACACCACTTCACCTTGTCACGCGGGCCCTATTGCGCTGGTCTTGGCCTTTGCCGGGGACTCAGTCTTGCCGGGACCGAGACCTGCTGGGGAGGGTTCTGGCTCGCCATCCGTTGATTCTGCCGTTGCTGCTGCCTCTTCGTTGACCTCTCTCTGCGCCACCAATGCGGTGCTAACCACTTGATTCGTTTCCACTAGGTACAACAGCAATCGTTCTTGCGGTTTAGGCACAACCAACACTGGGGTAGAGGAGAGGTATTTCTTCAAATCCCGCAGCGCTGCCTCGGCCTCTAGGGTCCACTCCATTGGGCCCGCCTTCTTCAAGATCTTGAAAAAGGGAAGGGAACGCTTCACGGACTTGGAGATGAATCTGCTCATGGCGGCAATGCAGCCAGTGAGCCGACGCACGCCTTTGATCCGCTTAGGTGCCTCAATTTGCTCGATGGCTTTGATCTTGTCTGGGTTTGCCTCAATCCCGCGCTGCAACACAAAGAACCCAAGGAGCTTGCCATACGGGACACCGAAGACACACTTCTCAGGGTTCAACTTGAGGTTGATCTTGTGCAGGTTCGCAAATGTTTCATCCAGATCTTGCACAAGTGTTGCTTTGTCCTTGGTTTTGACCACTATGTCATCCATATCAGCTTCCATATTTCTATGTAGCTGGGGCTCAAAACCAATTTGGACTGCTCTTGCAAAAGTCGAGCCAGCACTCTTCAACCTGAAAGGCATCCGTAAAAAGCAATACGTACCACATGGGGTGATGAATGTTGTCTTCTCCTCTTCTTCTCTTGTCATGAAGATCTGATGGTACCCTGAGTAGGCGTGTAGGAATGATAGCAGGTCACACCCGGCCGTGGAGTCAACAATCTGTTCGATGCACGGCAATGGGAATGGATCATTTGGATAAGCTTTATTGATGTTTGTGTAATCAATACACAGTCTCCACTTCTCGTTTGCCTTGCGCACCACTACCGGGTTGGCCAACCACGTCGGATGGAGAACCCCCACCCCCCCTTACCAAGCCTGCCTCCTCTAGTTTTCTGATCTCCTCCGTGATGAACTCCTGCCTCTCCAGAGCTTGCTTCCTGACCTTCTGCTTGACGGGCCGTGCATGAGGACAGACAGCAAGATGGTGCTCAATCACTTCCCTGGGAACGCCGGGGATGTCAGATGCTTGCCATGCAAACACATCGATATTCGCCCGCAGGAAAGTGACGAGCTCGCTTTCCTATTTGCCGTCGAGGGTGGAGCTTATGGTAAAAGCCCCTCCCGCGCCGTCCTCTTTAACGGACACCTTCTTGGTCTCTGGTGGTGCAGCTCTGGACTTCTTGATCTTGCCGGTGGAGCTCTCTAGCATGTTCTTGATGAGAGCGCTACACCCCGAGGAGGTGCGCTTGCCGGAGTGGGTGCGAGGAGTCTCGCCGGTCTTCCTTCCTCCCGGGGATTCTACGGCAGGAGCAAGTGCCTTGGCGGCAGCCGCTGCAACCGGTTCCCGGTAGAGTTGCAAATCAACGCGTCTTTCTTGTTGGAGGGGACGGTGATGATGTTCATCGGCCTGGGCATCTTTAGTGTGTTGTATGCTTAGTGAGAGGCCGCCATGAACTTGGCCAGCACCGGGCGGCCGAGGATCCCGTTGTAAGGCAAGGGGATCTCGGCTACATCAAAGACAATCCTCTCAGTCCTGTAGTTTAACTCGCCTCCGAACATTACGGGTAGCGTGACCTTTCCCTTCGGCTGGCTCCTCCCTGGGTTGACCCCTTGGAACGTGCCCATCTCCTCGAGGTCTCCATCAAGGATCTACAGCCTCTTGATCGCAATAGGCGAGATCAAGTTCAGACCGGCCCCTCCGTCAACTAGCATCTTCGTCACCTTGAGGTTGCGGATTGTTGGTGAGACCAACAATGGCAAGCACCCGACCGCGGTAGTGCAGTCAGGGCGGTCCTCGGTGTCGAAAATGATAGGCGTGCTGGACCACTTCAGCGGCTTCCGTGCATCGAGCGACGGCTCCACCGATGTGATCTCACGCGCCCACTGCTTGAGCTGGCGGTGGGACGTATGCAGCAAGGCGCCACCATCGACGCACATGGCCTCGGTAGCTTTCCAGAACTCGTGGTCGCCGGACTCATCATCCTCGTCATGATCATCGTCTTCCTGCTTCTTGTCGCGGCCCCGGGCGGGCCTCTCCTGCTGATTATCTTTGCCGCCGCGGCCTCCTTGGCTGCCACGTTTCTTGAAGGATCCCTCGGCACCCTCTTGGCCCTTCTCCTTGTCCCGCCGCTCATACTCGTCTTTCTGCTTCTTAGCGAGCAGCTCAACTTGCTGGTAGTTCTGGAGGTCGTGGCCCTTGGTGCGGTTGATCTTGCAATACTGCTTGTCGGAGCCCCCTGGCTTGTCGGCAGCCGCCAAGGCCCGGCAGGCGACACACCTGGCAACCTCCATGCCGGGGTCACTTGCCTTGGCCTTCTTGGTGGCGCCAGTGTCATTGGACCCCTCGACGGCAAGCACGGTCTTGCCCTTGCGCTTTCTGTTATGGCGTCGTCCCTTCTTTGTCAGGGTGGCGGTGTCATCCATGGAGTCGGTTTCCGCACTGGCGTCCTTGACGGGGTACTTCCTCCCATCTTTAGCTTGAGCGCACCGATCAGCCAGAACATAAAGCTCGGCGACATCCTTGACCTTGTTCATTGCCAGCTCCTCACGCATCTTGCGGTTGCGCACATTCTGATGGAATGCGCTGATCACGGTGGCAGGATGAACGTCTGGAATGTTGTACTGTACTCGGCTGAACCTTTGGATGTACTTGTGCAAGTTTTCTCCTTCCTTCTGGGGGATGATATGCAAATTGCTCGCCTGGCCATGAGCTTGGTGGCCTCCAGTAAAGGCGCCAACAAACTCATGACACAGATCCGACCAGGAAGAAATGGAGTCCACCGGCAAGTGCATCAACCATGACATAACATTGGGCTTGAGTGCCAATGGGAAGTAATTCGCATGCATCTTATCGTCGCAAGCCCCAGCAGCCTGCATCGCGATGGTGTAGATGCTGAGGAACTCCGACGGGCGAGTCTTGTCATTGTACTTCTCGCCAACGCTGATACGTCTCCAACGTATCTATAATTTTTGATTGCTCCATGATACTTTATCTACTGTTTTAGGCAATATTGGGCTTTATTTTCCACTTTTATATTATTTTTGGGACTAACCTATTAACCGGAGGCCCAGCCCAGATTTGCTGTTTATGCCTATTTCAGTGTTTCGAGGAAAAGGAATATCAGACAGAGTCAAAATGGAACGAAATCAACTAGAGAAGTTATTTTTGGAAGGAAAGCCACCGGATAGACTTGGACTCTACGTCAGAAGATACGGGAGCTGGCCACGAGGGTGGGGGGCTCGCCCCCCCTGGGCGCGCCCCCTGCCTCGTGGGGCCCCCGAAGCTCCACCGATGCACCCCTTGCACCCATATATACCTACGTACCCTAAAACTTCCAGAACAGAAGATAGATCGGGAGTTCCGCCACCGCAAGCCTCTGTAGCCACCAAACACCTCTCGGGAGCCCATTCCGGCACCCTGCCGGAGGGGGATCCCATCACAGGTGGCCATCTTCATCATCCTGGCGCTATCCATGACGAGGAGGGAGTAGTTCAACCTCGGGGCTGAGGGTATGTACTAGTAGCTATGTGTTTGATCTCTCTCTCTCGTGTTCTCTCTCGTGTTCCCTCTATGGCACGATCTTGATGTATCCCGAGCTATGCTATTGTAGTTGGATCTTATGATGTTTTCCCCCCTCTACTCTCTTGTGATGAATTGAGTTTCCCCTTTGAAGTTATCTTATCGGATTGAGTCTTTTATGAAAACACTTGATGTATGTCTTGCCGTGCTTATCTGTGGTGACAATGGGATATCATGTGCCTCTTGATGTATGTTTTGGTGACCAACTTGCTGGTTCCGCCCATGAACCTATGCATAGGGGTTGGCACACGTTCTTGACTCTCCGGTAGAAACTTTGGGGCACTCTTTGAAGTACTTTGTGTTGGTTGAATAGATGAATCTGAGATTATGTGATGCATATCGTATAATCATGCCCAAGGATACTTGAGGTGACAATGGAGTATCTAGGTGACATTAGGGTTTTGGTTGATTTGTGTCTTAAGGTGTTATTCTAGTATGAACTCTATGATGGATTGAGCGGAAAGAATAGTTTAATGTTATTTTACTACGAACTCTTGAATAGATAGAACAGAAAGGATAACTTTGAGGTGCTTTCGTACCCTACCATAATCTCTACGTTTGTTCTCTGCTATTAGTGGCTTTGGAGTGACTCTTTGTTGCATGTTGAGGCTTGTTATATGATCTATCTATGTTATTATTGTTGAGAGAACTTGCACTAGTGAAAGTATGAACCCTAGGCCTTGTTTCCTATCATTGCAATACCGTTTACGCTCACTTTTATCGCTCGTTACCTTGCTGTTTTTATTATTTCAGATTACAAAAACCTATATCTACTATCTATTTTGCACTTGTATCTTCATCTCTTCGCCGAACTAGTGCACCTATACAATTTACCATTGTATTGGGTGTGTTGGGGACACAAGAGACTCTTTGTTATTTGGTTGCAGGGTTGTTTGAGAGAGACCATCTTCATCCTACGCCTCCTATGGATTGACAAACCTTAGGTCATCCACTTGAGGGAAATTTGCTACTGTCCTACAAACCTGTGCACTTGCAGGCCCAACAACGTCTACAAGAAGAAGGTTGTGTAGTAGACATCAAACACCGGGCTTGAACGTGCGGTGGGAGGGCCACTAGAACTGCCGCAGCTCACGGGTGAAGGTCGGACAACCCACCTCGTAGGGTAGGAGACCGTAGCCTTTCGATGCTGGGTGGTCCGTAGTGGGCCCTGCCGCCTGTCCGACTGGTGGCGTGCATCGCGTCGGCGCTCGATGGTGGTTCGAGCATCTTCATGAGCTCGCTCCCGAAGGACTTGACGTTGATCGCGGTGGGTTCATGGGTCGGACGATGCTATGGAGATATCATCACGAGCGTCGTCGTGACGGATCGACACCCGCAGTGGCCAGTGTGGAGGAGGGGAGTGCACTGTGGCCGCATCGCCTCCAGCCTGTCCACCGCTGGCGAGCGGTGGCTCAATGGAGCGACGTCCTACGGGGCCCGCTGGTCGCAACTCATCTTTGTTGGCGATGCCGACGAGGCTCCGGACGGTGGCCCTCCATTCGTCGAGCATCTCCGCAGCGGGAGGAAAGTCGAGGAGCAGCTGCGCACGTGCTAGGGCTTCTGCTGGTGTGGGCGGCAGCGAAAGCTGCATGGACCGTGATGCGCTTCAACTTCTAACTACGTTAGAAGGAGTTCCATCACGGCCCCGCGGCCGTCCGCCACCTCCAACAGCACCTCGGCGCGCATGCTGGCCCTCCTCGTCACGTGAAGGGCGCACGTGACTCTTCCTAGGGCGGCGCCCAGGGTCACCAGTGGGGCGGCGCTGCTCATCATGCACGACCTCAGAAGAGCGCGACATGGGCGCCGGTGTTGGTGTCTTGGAGGTCGCCGCACCGCCGTCTGGCGGCACGACGACGCCCCTGGAGGGCCCCGCGCTGCCTGCGGGGGGCCCAACTGCGTCTCTGGAGTTCACGACGTGTGGCTCGTCGCCTGGCGCACGAACAACACCGCTCACTAGGCCCGGACTGCCAGGGTGATGTGGATGTTCGCAGGCTGTGCCACGGATTCTCTCCGTGACCGCCTCGCACCGGCACAGGAAGTCCGGTCCCGGACGAACCGATCACCGTGGTCATCTTCTTCTTGGGAGCCATGGCAATGAAGAGCTGCGCTACTAGCTGCTAAACCAGATGCTCACTACTGCACCCCCTACCTGGCGCGCCAAAGATGTTGGTGGGAAACGACACCTATGGGATCACAAGAATCCCTACTACGGTTGCGGGGCGCTGGGTCGTGAGGAGAGCACGATCAGCAGTCAGTATGAGCATGCGGGTCGTTTACCCACGTTCGGGCCGTAGAGATGCGTAATACCCTAGTCCTGCTTTGATGTGTATATTTGTGTTCTTGAGGTTCTTGAACTAGCTACAATGAGTGTAACTTGTCCAAAAGTCCGAATCATTCTCCTGGATGCCTCGGGCCTCCTTTTATAGGCAAGGAGATCACCACAGTGGCACACAGGAGGTGGCATTAGGGTACTGCGATTAAGCCTATCCCTTGCCATTATGGGACAAAGTGCATTTAATGCGCCCCTGATGTGTCCCTCCACTTTACCGCCGCTTCGCCCTGCCCCGACACGCGCCTATGCCAGCGAGGCGGTCAGCGCCATGTAGGCTAGCAGACTGCTGAGGTGGCACGGTGGTAGGGCCTTCACAAAGATTCGCATGCCACCATGTAGGCATGCGCTAAGTTGGCCGAGAAGCCTTGCATCGACACACAGGTGCCTGCCCAGCTGGTGGGCTGGCAGCTGCATGGGAGCAGAGGCAGAAACCTGGTGAGTGCGGGCCTGGTCGTGGCCTCGCGGAAGTCCTCGGCAAGGGCCGCACTGGGGCCCCGACAAGGGTCTTGCTGAGGCATAGTGGTCATCCCCGGCAAGGATCTTGCCGGGGGTCTTGTGGGTTTCATCGGCAAGGATCTCACCAAAGTTCGTCGTCTTCTACTCTTCTGATTTGAAGTGTTCCTTGTCTTCACAAAGATCTGCATGCCATCATGGAAGCGCCTCCCGGGCCCATGTCCCAACGTGGTTGGTGACGCTGGAGAAACTGGGGCCCAAGGGTGGCGTGTCCTGCTGGCGTCAGGTAGGCTACTCTGGCAAGGGTCTTGCCGGGGCCGGGGAGGCTGCCCCGGCAACGGCCTTGCCGGGGGAAACCACTTCACCTTCTTGCTCTTTATGCTTCTGTCTTGGCGTTGCTTTGATTCTGTGTTGTGACTCTGATTTCCTGTCTCTGCCCTGCTTAAGTGTGGCCGTCCGCGCGGCTCTGACTGCCCGTGCACAAGTAAGGGGTACAAAAGAGCGACCCTACTTTGGTACACCGACAGCCCGAATCTCAAGGGCTACACCTAGTGGGTGCGCTAGCGCGCCCCCACAAAGAAGCCACAGAAAAGAAAAAAGGAAAAGACAAGGAAAATAAATTACCAGCACGGCGCACTCCAGCTCCCGCGTTTGCTGCACCTCGGCCCGGGCGAAGGCCTGGATCCAGTCCGTTCGCCCTTGCGGACGGCGGCTGACGGCATCCATCGCCGCCTCCTCATGGGTCTGGGGCCTGAAGACCTCGCCGGCCCTGCCCCGTGCCGGCAACGACCCGGCGGGTCGGTGCCCCCTGGCCTAAGTACCAGGGCGTGCTCTCCACTGGCCGCTCCCCCTGCGGTCGGTGTCTCCTCCGACGCCCTCTCCAGCACCACCACCTGCTCGACAGCTGAGGTGGTCTGCGGCGCCACCACCAGTGGCTCCTCGCTCGACAATGCCCGGGGTGCCCCCTGCGGCGCCATCTATGGCGCCTCCTCCAAGACAGCATCGCAGCCGCCTCCGTTGACCCCGCCCGCTCGACCATGTAAATCCGCGGCGGGGTGTCGTCCCCAACAACCATGACCTCCCGGTCGAGGTCCACCACCTCCGCACGACCTCCTTGGCCGCGCTCCCCACCGATGACGGCTCGAAGACCATCACTGCCACCACCGTCCCCGCCGGCATCTCCGGCCACGCCGGCTCCTCGCCAGCTCGCGCCCACGTCGCCGCGGCATTGGTCCAGGCCTGGACTAAGGCCGCCTCCAACTCCGCCTCGGTCCTGTTCCGGTCCCGCCAGGCCAAGCCTTCGGTGTCAGTCGGGTCCAGGCCAAGATCCGGACCGACTCCTCTGGAACGTAGCACCCTCGATGGACGTGACATCTGCCGCCGCCCGCGCCAGCTAGATCGGCGACCTGAAATTCAAGACGAAGTAAACAACAAGCAGGGCCGCTCGGCCACTCAGATGCAAGTGAGAAAGAAACTTACCCCGACAGCACCAGAATGGCTGGCCTCGCCGGCCTCTCCCGCGGTGCGCCGCGCCTCCTCTTGGCGGGCGGCTTCGCACCCCCGGCCGGGTTGTCCGCGCGCTTCACGGCTTGGGCCCGCGGCGCGATGGTGTCCTTCCCGTGTGGTCGGCTCGCCGCTGGCACCCCCCGCGACGACTCGGCATCGCCCGCACCGCCGCCTCCTCCACCCAGCGCCACTACATCAACAACTCGCATCAGCATCACCCGCGCCGCGTCGCACCCGGTAACTCAAGGAATACGAAAAACAAAGATTACCCGCATGGCGCCCTGCACCGACATCGGCGGCTACCTCCTCCCCTCCGCCATGGGCCACGGGCTCCTCTGACTCAGACGAAACCACTTGCGACGGCGCCCGGGCGTAAGGATGCTGTATAGCGTTCAGAAGCACCTCCCTCGTCGCGTCGGGACGAATAAGAAGATGTGCAACAGCAAAGTACGGAGACCAGGGACTCACCATGGGCGCCGGGTTCGCGTGGCTGTACGGAGGCTTCCCAAACTGCCAGTCATCCCGCAGCGCGGCCTTGGAGATGTCGTTGACCCGGCGCGCGATATGGTCCGCCCCCAAGCGCATGACCGACATGCGGTTGGCATCCTGGAGGCCGGTCATCTGACCGATGAGGCAGCTACGTCGCTGAAGCCGCAGCACCCGACGCATGATGAAGGCGGCGATGAGGTCGGTGCCAGTGAGCCGCTCCCGCTCCTTCATCTTCGACACCCTCAGGCAGAGGTTGAGTATCTCCTGTGACGGGTGCTGGGGTAATAACCCCAGTTCTGCTTCGCTCGCGGTGGCGCGTTGACGAAGGGCGACAAGTTGATACGGTCTGCACCGAGATTGCGGACATAAAAGAAGGAGTTCTGCCATTTCTTGGCAGAATCCTCTAGCGGCATCTTGGGGCAATCAGCGCCTGATCGCTTCAAGATGACGACGGCCCTGCAGTCAGACATCTCCCTGGCCCTTGGCCCATGCTGCTTCAAGGAAAAGAAGCGCACCCAGAGGTCGATTGAAGGCTCGACCCCCAGGTACCCCTCGCAGAGGGTGACGAAGCCTGGGAGCTGCACGATGGCACTGGCGCCAAGATGATGGTGCTGGAGCCCGAAGAACTCCAGGAAGTCGCGGAAGAAGGTGCTCGCAGGAAGGCCGGACCCGCGCTTGAAGTGCGGGAAGAAGATCATGCGCTCCGTGCCCTCGGACCGCGGTTCTCGCTCGCCCTGCGGCAGGCGCGCGACAACCTCTGTCTCCCCTGGCAAGCGCCTCGTGGTGCAGAGGTAGGCGATGTCGTCGAGTGTGATGGTCGAGCCCATCCATGAGCCCGACGGCAGTGCCATCGATGAACATGAAGAAGGAAGAAGAGTGACGATGAAGCTCTACTCGAAACGATGGGTGTCGCAGCATGCGGCGGTCGCGAGAAGCAGAGAGAGGATGAAGAGGTAGGGGAGCGCGAGTGAGAATGATTTCCGCTGCCCCCTCGCCCCAATTTATAAGCCACGGCTCGAAACATGGGGAAGTGGGATCGTTTGTGCTCGCCCTTCCCACTTCCCCGCAATAAGTGTGCACGTATGCATGCAATAACTGCATGGAGAAGAGCAACCGACTTGCGGACGCCGCAATAAATCCGCGTGCGTGGGCCAAGGGCGTGCGGCGGCGGGCCCCAGCGCGTCGCCCAATCCCGTCACGCGCGTGGCCTGTCGGGCCCCTCCAGCTTCCAAGTGCCACATGGCGCCCGCGCAAAGCCCAAGGGATTGCCTCAAGATTCGATGGACCCTTCGGTTTTCCGCTGCTGTCAGGATGCTGCGATCTGGTTTCCGGAAAACTGGCACACAGTGGGTGTTGCCGGACCCGGCGGTCGCAAGATTCGCCTCCTCAACAGGGGGGACTGCGAAGGCCCTCCCATCCGAAGACGGCGGACCTTCACAGCTTCAGGGACTACTGTCGGGGGGATGAACCCCGGGCAGGCAATGGAACCCGAATCCTTTTCAAAAACAAAGGGGCCAGCATCGCTCCTCAAGTCGGCTCACGCTTGGCCGGGTCGCTCAACCCGGGCAAGCCCCTCGACCCAGCCAAACTCTCCAACCCGGCCAAGCTCCTCGACTCGGCCCCAACAACCAGCCCGAGGCGGCCGAACCCGGCACACCAAGAGTTCCTCAACAAGCTAGCTCCACCCTTGGCGTGTTCCTCAACCCAGCCATGGGTCAGCTCCCGTCTCATCTAGGTCGTACGATGGGACGAGTCTCCATCTACCGATGATCGAGGCAACAGTGCTCCGCCCATACCTTTGATCAGCCGGAGCGTGGCAACAATGCCCCTCACCTACCCGTTGACCAGGGCCGGCGTGGCAACAGTGCCCCTGTCGTCACTGCTGACGCCAGCAAGCGGCAACCTGACGGAGCGCCACTGTACCCGACTCGACCCGGCCACTCCCTGATGATCGACAAGACGACGAACAGTGCCCCTAGGCAAGCGGGGCCCGTACCTAGGAGAACCCGGCGAGCCCTAGCACCCGGCGGGTCCCAGCTCCGAGTTCCCAGATGCTGACAACCCGGCCCCACGGCCTTGTAACATTACCATGGTACCCCTGGGTGGTTGGCCTAGATAACCCCCCAGGAGCCCTCATGCATACAAGCAAGCAAGCAGAGAAGTAGCGAACCGATCCGTAGAACACACAGGGAGAAGGAGCAGCCTAAGCCCTGGCCATCCTTCCTTCTTCCTCCAAACAGCTCTAGGAGCAACTCTGTACTATTGCATGTCAACCACACTCGGCAGGACTAGGGGTGTTATCTCTCCGGAGAGCCCCGAACCTGGGTATGTCTTGCGTCCCACGCGCGCTCATGCCGACCTCGCCTCTAGAGCCCACCAGTGCCCTCGAGCCTCCTCCTCTCTTTCGCCATCCCTTGGCATCTGCCATGCGCCCACCACGACAGGTGCATTCCAACAAGGTTTGGCAGATCGTCCGTAACTCTCAAGGACAAGACTTTGTCAAAGATCTTCACCGCCCCATGGACTAAGCTAACCGGCCGGAAATCCTTCAGTTTTTTAGCCCCATCCACCTTCGGTAGCAATGTTACCAGGGCTTTGTTGATTGCATGCATTCCTCGCAGTTCACCCCAATAAAATAGTTCCATGGCTCGCATAAGATCAGCTTTGATGATTCCCAGCAGCAGGCATAGAAGCATGTGGTGAAACCATCCGGGCCCGGGGCCTTGTCCATCGACATCGACTTGATTGCACTAAGGATCTCATATTCCGAAAATGGCACCTCCAAGTGATCAAGATGGAGGTGGGGTAGTTGAAGGACCTCCAAGTTAAGGCTCAAATCTCTGGCTGGTGCTTCCCCCAGAATCTGCCGATAGTAATTGTCTATCGCATCCGCAATCTCCTCCTGGCCCATCAAAAAGTTACCATCCACCCGTAGTCCCATGATCACATTCTTCCATCTTCGGTGATTCACATGCTGGAAGAAGAAGCCCGACATGGCATCACCCTCACGTAGCCACAACATCCCCGATCGTTGACGTGCAATAGATCTCTCTTGTGAACATAGCCCGAGCAACTTGCATTTCAGCACCCTCCAAAGACTGATCTCAGCTAGTGAGAGCTCTCTCCCTTCCATAGCCACCTCGAGCTGCTTGATGATCTCCGGCGCGAGTGCAATCTGGGTCTTGATGCTCCCGATCCACCGATCTCTCCAACTTTGCAATTTCCTTGCCGTTGCACGCAACTTCTTATCTAGAACCACGAAGGGGTTTCCGTCCGATGGCACCGACGCCCAAGCCTCCGCAACAACATCATAAAAATCGTCCGCCTTCGTCCAGAAAGACTCGAAACGGAACCGCTTCCCCGCATGAAAGTCCACGTGTAGGTCGAGTAGCAATGGGCAATGGTCCGAAACCGCCGTCCTGAAGGCTGACAAGAGACAAGATGGGTACATCACCTCCGAGTCCACGGTGACGAAAACATGGTCAATCCTGTCCAACGTTACATGGTCGCGCTCATTCGACCAAGTGTACCATCTCCCGTTGAGGTATAGCTCTTTCAGTTCTAACTGGTTTAGCTTGGAGCGAAAACGGGACATCATATGCCTATTGATGGCGTTGTTAATCTTATCTTCGGGGTTGGCAATTCGGTAAAAGTCTCCCACAACCGCCCACGGCCCCTCATGTAGCTCTATGATGTCCAGCAGCTCCTGAAGGAACTCCACCTTGTCCACGCCCGATTGCGGTCCATACACCCCAGTGATCCACCATAGTCGAGGATGGTTGCTCTTTTTTGGGGCTTATTGTAGTTTTTGTTACTTCTAGTGTTTTGTTACTTCTTGACTCATACACGCTGTTTATAGCCAACAATTGCCTAGATGTACAATAGATTAATTAAAACAAAATTATGGAACGAAGATAAACCTCTATTCTCGAATAACAGTTGGAAGAAATCAAAGATTAAACACTCACAAAGAACAATAAAATGATGGGCGAATTGCCACGCCGCCCTTGCCTACTTGACTGCTAAATGGCAGATGCGTCGCGCGGGCTGTGTCGCTGCCGAGTGTGTACTGCGGTCTACGGAGGACGTGGGCAAGGCAGGCGATCGATCGACGGCAGCCTAAGAGCATCTCCACCCGCCCCCCCAGGAAGGCCCCCAAGCACTTTTTTAGCACCGACAGCAAAAAATGCTCCCAGTCAGGCCCCCACGACCACGTTTTGCGCCGGATTTGGGCAAAAACGGCGCCGGCGACCCCAACCAAAACCCAGGCTCCGGGGGGGCACTTGGGACACCCGGCGATACTTTATGCATGCAAATACCCCACCAGTCAGCCTCTCTCTCCTCTCTCTCTCCTTTTTCTGCTGGCCCATCACTTGCATGCGAAAAAGAATCAATCTCCTCTCTCTCTCCGCACAAAGCCGTGATGCGCCGCGCTCGCCTCCACGCCTCCTCGCCGCTGTCTTGTTGCTGGCCGCCGCGCTCCCTCGCCCTGGCCGCCGCGCACCCTCGCCAAGCCAAGCTCTGGCCGCGGCGGCGGCGGCCGGCTGCACGTGCGTGTGTGCCTGGTCGGGGGCTACCACGTTGCCGACGAGCTATGGTGCCCGCCAATCGGCGTGCTAGAGCTTGGCATCGTCGAGCTGTGGCACAACAGCGGCGGCGGCAAAGAGCATCGTCAGCGTCCACGGCAGCAAGTCGCTGGAGCCGACATCGATGCTGTACAACCGGAGCCCGAGCCCTTCGACCCCTCCTTCCTGCCCCTTCCCCGCCCCCCTCCACCCGCCGGAGGAGGCCGCCTTCTTGCTCCCGCAGCTCCCGCCGTAGCTCTCCGTCCCGGCACCGTAGCCGCAACTCTCTGTTCCCCATCTCCACCGCACCAGGCGCCGCCGGGGGAGGAGATTGAGATCTGGAGCCCCAGGCTGCGGTAGACGAGCTCCTCGAGGCGGTGCGTCGCGCCGACGCCGGGGACCCCGCTGGCCCGCACGAGATATTGACGTGGCTCAATCACTGGCTCCCCTCGCCGCCCTGCTCCACGCCGCCACGCTGCTCCGGGACACGCTCCTGCAGCGGCTCCTCCCGCCCGTGGCCAGCAACTCTGTCGTCTCGCTGCTCGATGTCGCGCAAGGGCTGGTTGAGTCACTCGACACGCCTGGCAGGCCGCGCTGGTCCTGCTCCTGCTGCGGCCCAGGGCGGAGCGCCTGGTCTTTGGCGAAGGGGATGGAGTACACGCTGCTGTCCGCAGCGGCAGCAGCGCTGTGGCGAGGGCGGCGAGCAGCAGGAGGGCCAAGGGCAGAGGCGGCCAGCAGTAGGCGAGCGGCGCCGAGGGCAAGGGGAAGGTGTGCGGTGACAAGTGGATAAGTGTGTGGCGGGGGGCAACGAGTGGATGCTTTTTCATCCCCAGACTTTAGTATTTCGCCGGCAGCCCCCCAAGCGGCAAAAAATGCCTCCTGAGGGGCTCAACGGCTGGAGATGCTCTAATTGGCAGCGTGCGCGCGACGACTGACAAATGATGCGGCAGTTACGATGGCCGATGCGGGCGTGCGGCACGGTGATACCCAAGTTTTAGGATGTGGCGGTTGTATCAGCGGAATCGCATGCTAGAGGCGCTGGCTCGTAGTCAACTTGTCTCTTCCACTTCGATCCAGCGAACTGGATAAGGCCCAGTAGCACAGTACTAGCAATGTACTAGCCCAATATAGGCCCAAATGACGCTTAATCGTTCTTTTCTTCGTTTCACGTCGAGCTTATATCTTTCTACAGAAAAACTCAGAGCATCTACAGCCAGGTTTGTAATACCCATCTCAAACTATCGCACAAGCCGTCCGGTCAGTGACCGGTCATAAAAAATCAACCCAAGCGAACCTCTCAAACTGCAGCAAACGCCTGGGCTGACCGACACCCCTCATATCCAGCCCAAATATAGGGTGATTATGGGGCGGCCCAGGTGTGTCCGCCTGATAGGCCCGGCCCACCACGAACCCCACAAAGAACCCCAATCCAGGCGGTGAGCTCAAACCCTAGCTCACTCTCTCCCTCTCTCACTCCGTCCACTCCTTACCCTCTCCGGTTCCGATCCCATCCAACACCATGAGGAGCTCTGGAAGCGACTCTGGCTTGGAGCTTGACTACGAGGAGGAGATGGCCCTCCGCATTGCGCTAGAGCGGTCCAAGGTGGAGACCGACGGTACCTCCGGATATGAAGCGTCGCCACACCTCCCGCGCTGATGCAGCACAGACGCTGGAACTGGACCCTCCCGGCCCGCACACAATGACGCCCGATCAGCACAGTCCATGCCGGTCCCACGTCGTATCCTTCCCCCGCCGACTGCTCCTACAAGCGGCCAGCGCTGGGTGCTTGTGCCCGCGCATCCGTGTTGGGGAACGTTGCAGAAAATAAATAAAATTCCTACGGTTTCACCAAGATCCATCTATGAGTTCATCTAAGCAACGAGTGATAGGAGAGAGATTGCATCTACATACCACTTGTAGATCGCGTGCGGAAGCGTTCAAGAGAAAGGGGATGATGGAGTCGTACTCGCCGTGATCCAAATCACCGATAACCAAATGTCGAACGGACAGCACCTCCGCGTTCAACACACGTACGGAGCGGATGACGTCTCCTCCTTCTTGATCCAGCAAGGGGGAAGGAGAGGTTGAGGAAGAAAGCTCCAACAGCAGCACGACGACGTGGTGATGGTGGAGAGGCAGTACTCCGACAGGGCTTCGCCAAGCACTTAACGGAGGAGGAGAGGTGTTGGGGAGGGGAGGGGCTGCGCCTTGGATGTTGTGTGCAGCCCTCCCCTCGCCCCTCTATTTATAGGGGAAGGGGGAAGGGGGCCGGCCCCCTCTAGATGAGATCTAGAGGGGGGTGGCGGCCAAGGGAGGGGGCTTGCCCCCCAAGCAAGGGGGGCGCCCCCACTAGGGTTTCCCCCCCAACCCTAGGCGCATGGGCCCAAGGGGGGGGGCGCCCAGCCCTCCAGGGGCTGGTTCCCTGCCCCCTACAGCCCATGAGGCCCTCCGAGAGGGGTGGCCCCTCCCGGTGGACCCCCGGAACCCCTCCGGTGGCCCCGGTACAATACCGATATGCCCCCGAAACTTTCCGGTGACCGTATGACAACTTCCCATATATAAATCTTTACCTCCGGACCATTCCGGAACTCCTCGTGACGTCCGGGATCTCATCCGGGACTCCGAACAACATTCGGTAATCACATACAAGTCTTCCTAATAACCCTAGCGTCACCGAACCTTAAGTGTGTAGACCCTACGGGTTCGGGAGACATGCAGACATGACCGAGACGGCTCTCCGGTCAATAACCAACAGCGGGATCTGGATACCCATGTTGGCTCCCACATACTCCTCGATGATCTCATCGGATGAACCACGATGTCGAGGATTCAAACAACCCCGTATACTATTCCCTTTGTCAGACGGTATGTTACTTGCCCGAGATTCGATCGTCGGTATCCCAATACCTCGTTCAATCTCGTTGCCGGCAAGTCACTTTACTCGTACCGTAATGCATGATCCCGTGACCAGACACTTGGTCACTTTGAGCTCATTATGATGATGCACTACCGAGTGGGCCCAGTGATACCTCTCCGTAATACGGAGTGACAAATCCCAGTCTCGATCCGTGTCAACCCAACAGACACTTTCGGAGATACCTGTAGTGCACCTTTATAGTCACCCAGTTACGTTGTGACGTTTGGTACACCCAAAGCACTCCTACGGTATCCGGGAGTTACACGATCTCATGGTCTAAGGAAAAGATACTTGACATTGGAAAAGCTCTAGCAAAACGAACTACACGATCTTGTGCTATGCTTAGGATTGGGTCTTGTCCATCACATCATTCTCCTAATGATGTGATCCCGTTGTCAACGACATCTAATGTCCATAGTCAGGAAACCATGACTATCCGTTGACCAACGAGCTAGTCAACTAGAGGCTTTCTAGGGACGTATTGTGGTCTATGTATTCACACGTGTATTACGATTTCCGGATAATACAATTATAGCATGAATAAAAGACAATTATCATGAACAAGGAAATATAATAATAATCCTTTTATTATTGCCTCTAGGGCATATTTCCAACAGTCTCCCACTTGCACTAGAGTCAATAATCTAGTTACATTGTGATGAATCGAACACCCATAGAGTTCTGGTGTTGATCATGTTTTGCTCGCGGAAGAGGTTTAGTCAACGGATCTGCGACATTCAGATCCGTATGTACTTTGCAAATATCTATGTCTCCATCTTGAACATTTTCACGGATGGAGTTGAAACGACGCTTGATGTGCCTGGTCTTCTTGTGAAACCTGGGCTCCTTGGCAAGGGCAATAGCTCCAGTGTTGTCACAGAAGAGTTTGATCGGCCCCGACGCATTGGGTATGACTCCTAGGTCGGTGATGAACTCCTTCACCCAAATTGCTTCATGCGCTGCCTCCGAGGCTGCCATGTACTCCGCTTCACATGTAGATCCCGCCACGACGCTCTGCTTGCAGCTGCACCAGCTTACTGCCCCACCATTCAACATATACACGTATCCGGTTTGTGACTTAGAGTCATCCAGATCTGTGTCGAAGCTAGCGTCGACGTAACCCTTTACGACGAGCTCTTCGTCACCTCCATAAACGAGAAACATGTCCTTTGTCCTTTTCAGGTACTTCAGGATATTCTTGACCGCTGTCCAGTGTTCCTTGCCGGGATTACTTTGGTACCTTCCTACCAAACTTACGGCAAGGTTTACATCAGGTCTGGTACACAGCATGGCATACATAATAGATCCTATGGCTGAGGCATAGGGGATGACACTCATCTCTTCTTTATCTTTTGCCGTGGTCGGGCATTGAGCCGAGCTCAATCTCACACCTTGCAATACAGGCAAGAACCCTTTCTTGGACTGATCCATTTTGAACTTCTTCAAAATCTTATCAAGGTATGTGCTTTGTGAAAGACCTATGAGGCGTCTCGATCTATCCCTATAGATTTTGATGCCTAATATGTAAGCAGCTTCTCCAAGGTCCTTCATTGAAAAACACTTATTCAAGTAGGCCTTAATGCTGTCCAAGAATTCTATATCATTTCCCATCAAAAGTATGTCATCTACATATAATATGAGAAATGCTACAGAGCTCCCACTCACTTTCTTGTAAACGCAGGCTTCTCCATAAGTCTGCATAAACCCAAACGCTTTGATCATCTCATCAAAGCGAATGTTCCAACTCCGAGATGCTTGCACCAGCCCATAAATGGATCGCTGGAGCTTGCATACTTTGTTAGCATTCTTAGGATCGACAAAACCTTCCGGCTGCATCATATACAGCTCTTCCTTAAGATAACCGTTAAGGAATGCCGTTTTGACGTCCATCTGCCATATCTCATAATCATAGTATGCGGCAATTGCTAACATGATTCGGACGGACTTAAGCTTCGCTACGGGAGAGAAAGTCTCATCGTAGTCAATCCCTTGAACTTGTCGATAACCCTTAGCGACAAGTCGAGCTTTATAGATGGTGACATTACCATCCGCGTCCGTCTTCTTCTTAAAGATCCATTTGTTTTCTATCGCTCGCCGATCATCGGGCAAGTCAGTCAAAGTCCATACTTTGTTTTCATACATGGATTCTATCTCGGATTGCATGGCTTCTAGCCATTTGTTGGAATCTGGGCCCGCCATCGCTTCTTCATAGTTCGAAGGTTCACCGTTGTCTAACAACATGATTTCCAGGACAGGGTTGCCATACCACTCTGGTGTGGAACGTGTCCTTGTGGACCTACGAAGTTCAGTAGCAACTTGATCCGAAGTACCTTGATCATCATCATTAATTTCCTCTCCAGTCGGTGTAGGCACCACAGGAACATTTTCCTGAGCTGCACTACTTTCCGGTTCAAGAGGTAGTACTTCATCGAGTTCTACTTTCCTCCCACTTACTCCTTTCGAGAGAAACTCCTTTTCCAGAAAGGATCCGTTCTTGGCAACAAAGATCTTGCCTTCGGATCTAAGGTAGAAGGTATACCCAATGGTTTCCTTAGGGTATCCTATGAAGACGCATTTTTCCGACTTGGGTTCGAGCTTTTCAGGTTGAAGTTTCTTGACATAAGCATCGCATCCCCAAACTTTTAGAAACGACAGCTTAGGTTTCTTCCCAAACCATAATTCATACGGTGTCGTCTCAACGGATTTAGACGGTGCCCTATTTAAAGTGAATGTAGCTGTCTCTAGAGCGTATCCCCAAAATGATAGCGGTAAATCGGTAAGAGACATCATAGATCGCACCATATCCAATAGAGTGCGATTACGACGTTCGGACACACCGTTACGCTGAGGTGTTCCAGGCGGCGTGAGTTGTGAAACGATTCCACATTTTCTTAAGTGTGTACCAAATTCGTGACTTAAATATTCTCCTCCACGATCTGATCGTAAGAATTTTATCTTTCGGTCACGTTGATTCTCTACTTCATTCTGAAATTCCTTGAACTTTTCAAAGGTCTCAGACTTGTGTTTCATCAAGTAGACATACCCATATCTACTCAAGTCATCAGTGAGAGTGAGAACATAACGATATCCTCCGCGAGCCTCAACGCTCATTGGACCACACACATCAGTATGTATGATTTCCAATAAGTTGGTTGCTCGCTCCATTGTTCCGGAGAACGGAGTCTTGGTCATTTTGCCCATGAGGCATGGTTCGCATGTGTCAAATGATTCATAATCGAGAGACTCTAAAAGTCCATCAGCATGGAGCTTCTTCATGCGCTTGACACCAATGTGACCAAGGCGGCAGTGCCACAAGTATGTGGGACTATCGTTATCAACTTTACATCTTTTGGTATTCACACTATGAATATGTGTAACATTACGTTCGAGATTCATTAAGAATAAACCATTGACCATCGGGGCATGACCATAAAACATATCTCTCATATAAATAGAACAACCATTATTCTCGGATTTAAATGAGTAGCCATCTCGCATCAAACGAGATCCAGATACAATGTTCATGCTCAAACTTGGCACTAAATAACAATTATTGAGGTTTAAAACTAATCCCGTAGGTAAATGTAGAGGTAGCGTGCCGACGGCGATCACATCGACCTTGGAACCATTCCCGACGCGCATCGTCACCTCGTCCTTCGCCAGTCTCCGCTTATTCCGCAGCTCCTGCTGTGAGTTACAAATATGAGCAACGGCACCGGTATCAAATACCCAGGAGTTACTACGAGTACTGGTAAGGTACACATCAATTACATGTATATCAAATATACCTTTAGTGTTGCCGGCCTTCTTGTCCGCTAAGTATTTGGGGCAGTTCCGCTTCCAGTGACCCTTCCCTTTGCAATAAAAGCACTCAGTCTCAGGCTTGGGTCCATTCTTTGACTTCTTCCCGGCAACTGGCTTACCGGGCGCGGCAACATCTTTGCCGTCCTTCTTGAAGTTCTTCTTACCCTTGCCCTTCTTGAACTTAGTGGTCTTATTGACCATCAACACTTGATGTTCTTTCTTGATTTCAACCTCTGCTGACTTCAGCATTGAAAATACTTCAGGAATGGTCTTCACCATCCCCTGCATATTGTAGTTCAACACAAAGCTCTTGTAGCTCGGTGGGAGCGACTGAAGGATTCTGTCAATGACCGCCTCGTCCGGGAGGTTGATCTCCAGCTGGGACAGGCGGTTGTGCAACCCAGACATTTTGAGTATGTGCTCACTGACAGAACTGTTTTCCTCCATCTTACAACTATAGAACTTGTCGGAGACTTCATATCTCTCGACCCGGGCATGAGCTTGAAAAACCATTTTCAGCTCCTCGAACATCTCATATGCTCCGTGTCGCTCAAAACGCTTTTGGAGCCCCGGTTCTAAGCTGTAAAGCATGCCGCACTGAACGAGGGAGTAATCATCAGCACGTGACTGCCAAGCGTTCATAACGTCTTGGTTCTCTGGGATGGGTGCTTCACCTAGCGGTGCTTCTAGGACATAATCTTTCTTGGCTGCTATGAGGATGATCCTCAGGTTCCGGACCCAGTCCGAATAGTTGCTGCCATCATCTTTCAGCTTGGTTTTCTCTAGGAACGCGTTGAAGTTCATGTTGACATGAGCGTTGGCCATTTGATCTACAAGACATATTTTGCAAAGACTTTAGACTAAGTTCATGATAATTAAGTTCATCTAATCAAATTATTTAATGAACTCCCACTCAGATTGACATCCCTCTAGTCATCTAAGTGTTACACGATCCGAGTCGACTAGGCCGTGTCCGATCATCACGTGAGACGGACTAGTCATCATCGGTGAACATCTCCATGTTGATCGTATCTTCCATACGACTCATGTTCGACCTTTCGGTCTCTGTGTTCCGAGGCCATGTCTGTACATGCTAGGCTCGTCAAGTTAACCCTAAGTGTTTTGCATGTGTAAAACTGTCTTACACCCGTTGTATGTGAACGTAAGGATCTATCACACCCGATCATCACGTGGTGCTTCGAAACGACGAACTTTAGCAACGGCGCACAGTTAGGGGGAACACTTTCTTGAAATTATTATAAGGGATCATCTTATTTACTACCGTCGTTCTAAGTAAACAAGATGCATAAACATAATAAACATCACATGCAATTATATAATAGTGACATGATATGGCCAATATCATATAGCTCCTTTGATCTCCATCTTCGGGGCTCCATGATCATCTTCGTCACCGGCATGACACCATGATCTCCATCATCGTGTCTTCATGAAGTTGTCACGCCAACGACTACTTCTACTTCTATGGCTAACGCGTTTAGCAATAAAGTAAAGTAATTTACATGGCGTTCTTCAATGACACGCAGGTCATACAAAAATAAAGACAACTCCTATGGCTCCTGCCGGTTGTCATACTCATCGACATGCAAGTCGTGATTCCTATTACAAGAACATGATCTCATACATCACAATATATCATTCATCATTCATCACAACTTCTGGCCATATCACATCACATGACAATTGCTGCAAAAACAAGTTAGACGTCCTCTAATTGTTGTTGCATCTTTTACGTGGCTGCAATTGGGTTCTAGCAAGAACGTTTTCTTACCTACGAATAACCACAACGTGATTTTGTCAACTTCTATTTACCCTTCATAAGGACCCTTTTCGTCGAATCCGCTCCAACTAAAGTGGGAGAGACAGACACCCGCTAGCCACCTTATGCAACTAGTGCATGTCAGTCGGTGGAACCTGTCTCACGTAAGCGTACGTGTAAGGTCGGTCCGGGCCGCTTCATCCCACAATACCGCTGAAGCAAAATAAGACTAGTAGCGGCAAGCAAGTTGACAAGATCTACGCCCACAACAAAATTGTGTTCTACTCGTGCAATAGAGAACTACGCATAGACCTAGCTCATGATGCCACTGTTGGGGAACGTTGCAGAAAATAAAAAATTTCCTACGGTTTCACCAAGATCCATCTATGAGTTCATCTAAGCAACGAGTGATAGGAGAGAGATTGCATCTACATACCACTTGTAGATCGCGTGCGGAAGCGTTCAAGAGAACGGGGATGATGGAGTCGTACTCGCCGTGATCCAAATCACCGATGACCAAGTGCCGAACGGACAGCACCTCCACGTTCAACACACGTATGGAGCGGATGACGTCTCCTCCTTCTTGATCCAGCAAGGGGGAAGGAGAGGTTGAGGAAGAAGGCTCCAGCAGCAGCACGACGGCGTGGTGATGGTGGAGAGGCAGTACTCCGACAGGGCTTCGCCAAGCACTTAACGGAGGAGGAGAGGTGTTGGGGAGGGGAGGGGCTGCGCCTTGGATGTTGTGTGCAGCCCTCCCCTCGCCCCTCTATTTATAGGGGAAGGGGGAAGGGGGCCGGCCCCCTCTAGATGAGATCTAGAGGGGGGGGCGGCCAAGGGAGGGGGCTTGCCCCCCAAGCAAGGGGGGCGCCCCCACTAGGGTTCCCCCCCAACCCTAGGCGCATGGGCCCAAGGGGGGGGGCGCCCAGCCCTCCAGGGGCTGGTTCCCTGCCCCCTACGGCCCATGAGGCCCTCCGAGAGGGGTGGCCCCTCCCGGTGGACCCCCGGAACCCCTCCGGTGGCCCCGGTACAATACCGATATGCCCCCGAAACTTTCCGGTGACCGTATGACAACTTCCCATATATAAATCTTTACCTCCGAACCATTCCGGAACTCCTCTTGACGTCCGGGATCTCATCCGGGACTCCGAACAACATTCGGTAATCACATACAAGTCTTCCTAATAACCCTAGCGTCACCGAACCTTAAGTGTGTAGACCCTACGGGTTCGGGAGACATGCAGACATGACCGAGACGGCTCTCCGGTCAATAACCAACAGCGGGATCTGGATACCCATGTTGGCTCCCACATGCTCCTCGATGATCTCATCGGATGAACCACGATGTCGAGGATTCAAACAACCCCGTATACTATTCCCTTTGTCAGACGGTATGTTACTTGCCCGAGATTCGATCGTCGGTATCCCAATACCTCGTTCAATCTCGTTGCCGGCAAGTCACTTTACTCGTACCGTAATGCATGATCCCGTGACCAGACACTTGGTCATTTTGAGCTCATTATGATGATGCACTACCGAGTGGGCCCAGTGATACCTCTCCGTAATACGGAGTGACAAATCCCAGTCTCGATCCGTGTCAACCCAACAGACACTTTCGGAGATACCTGTAGTGCACCTTTATAGTCACCCAGTTACGTTGTGACGTTTGGTACACCCAAAGCACTCCTACGGTATCCGGGAGTTACACGATCTCATGGTCTAAGGAAAAGATACTTGACATTGGAAAAGCTCTAGCAAAACGAACTACACGATCTTGTGCTATACTTAGGATTGGGTCTTGTCCATCACATCATTCTCCTAATGATGTGATCCCGTTGCCAACGACATCTAATGTCCATAGTCAGGAAACCATGACTATCCGTTGACCAATGAGCTAGTCAACTAGAGGCTTTCTAGGGACGTATTGTGGTCTATGTATTCACACGTGTATTACGATTTCCGGATAATACAATTATAGCATGAATAAAAGACAATTATCATGAACAAGGAAATATAATAATAATCCTTTTATTATTGCCTCTAGGGCATATTTCCAACACTCCGGCCAGCACACGCATTCCGGAGTCGGAGGCGCGCGTCGCGAGAGGCAGCGTACACGGGAGAGGGAGGCGGCGGAGCAGCCCGCGCGCTGCTGCCATGGGACGGAGCCAGACGTCGATGAGGACGCGCGTCTCCTCGCTTGGGCGTACCGCTGCTCCCTCACAATGGCAGAGACAGATGCTCGCCGGCCCCGACGAAAGAACGCCTAGGCGCTCCGGCTAGCTATTGAGCAGTCGGAGCGCGAGGCGAAGGAGGCAGCGATGGAGAAGGCTCGGGTGGCAAGGCTGAAGCGGGAGCAGGACAGGGCGGTCCATCGGATGAAGGGGCTCATCGTCCTATCCGACTCCGACTCAGATGGCGACAACAGCTGCAGGTGGTCATCCGATGACCAAGATCCTCCACCAGTCGCAGACGTGTACATCTGCGCCGGTGACCGGAAGGGCAAAGGCCCGACGAGGAAGTGGTGATTCCGGCCCCCCTCCTCCTCAATGTTGATATTGTTTAGTTGTAGAAGTTTATGAACTTGTCCGTGGACGAACTATGATCTTTTGGATATGGTGAAGTATGTTATGTTCGTTTGTAGCCGATCTTGTGTTCCTTTGCAGCTCAATTTTTGTGTCCGTCATTTGATCATGTGGATATATCAACGTGTGCATGGGTAGTAAGGATATAAGGTGCCAGATATAAGATAAGCGGATGTAGAATGATAAATATGAAGGGTGGCTTGACGGGCCGGATTTGACAAGTCCAGCTATAGATGCTCTTATGAATTTTTTTTTGTCAAAAATAGAGTCCTCGGCAGGTGTCAGTTCAAGAGGATGAGATGAGGTCACTTCCAGATATGATTTTTTCTTTTTGCGGGATATGAGTTCATGGGACACGTAGCAAACGGGAAGGAGGCCGATGCTTGCGTGGTCTCTCTGCAACATAGCCGATGTTGCACCTAAAAAGGTTGGATCGTGTTGCAAAACTGGTGTACGCATCCCCTATCCGATCACAGTTGATCCAACGACTAGTTCGACGATAGATGCGTGCGCTGGATTGTTAGGAACGCTTGAATTGTTCGTTTCCAGTGAACTAGAGGGGTGCGGCGGTGCAGGGTGGAATCAGCAGACATGACAGGAGACCAAAATCTACCGGCATGGGATGGCGCAAAATCTAGTGTCATCCCCCCTTTTTACTCGCTCACCTCTAATGGTAAGAACAACCAGGACGTGCGCACAAACATTCCATCACCCTAGCACCCTCAGTTTATTTATCGTTCAACTAGCCATCGAGAGAGCACGTCGCGCTATTTATCAATCAGTCAATTCCGCTATCTAGGGGGGATGCCGATCCTCATGCCCTTCTCGCAGTGACCGGGGAAGGTGCAGATGAAGTAGGCCTTGCCGCCGGGCATCTCGAAGGTATCGTTGCCGGAGGAGTGAACCTTGGCGCCGTCGGGGGCCTTGCACTCCATGTACCCGCCCACCTCCACCTTCACCACGTTGTGCGCTCCAGGCTCGTACTTGAACACTAATAGCCATCAAATCAAGCGAATATTAATAAAGTAAAATGATCGATCCAGCAACTGGCCGCGTGTGATCGGGTCACTCACCGAGCTTGTCGCCGGGCTGGATCGGCTTGTCGTTCTCCCAGCCGGCGACGCCGAAGGTCCACCCCTTGTCGCCGCCGACGATCCACTCCGTCGCTCGCACGGTGGTCGCAGCGCAGCACCAGGCTAGAAGCAGCACGAGAGCGACGGGGCCCATGCTTGGTCGTGCCATTGACGCCTCCGATCGACAGTCCGGTTCACAACTGGTAACACACACACAAGAACAATGCCGTACGTCCAGACGCCCTCGCTTTATAACAAGCGGCTCGATGGGAGGCATCAGGCATGGCATCCACCTCGCATGGCAAGTGTCCGTCAGCGGCCAGCCCGTATAAACAAATCCATTGATTCGCGGAATCTCATATACTTAAGCACCATTAAATGCGCGGTATTAACATTTGAAATCAAGAGCCGAAATAAAACAGGGATACGCATCATTTGTTCCCATGTTTGGATGAGATACCGTGTGCGGCAACGTGTTTCTTTTAGGCAATCTTGATGGTCCGTGTTTGGCGGGCAGGAGAGAGACATGCATGGACCAACGACAGTTAATGATACAGGCCCATCCCATCGCAGGCCCATCGCATCGCACTGTTGCTGTTGTCCACAGCAACTCGCGGCTGGCCCAACCACCACGGAGATGCACATCAACCTGGAGTGCCTAAAAAAAACTTGTAACCTTGAGGTTCCTAAAAAAAACAGTAAAGGTTCAAATTGAGTACTCCCTCCGTTTCATAATATAAAAACGTTTTTCTACACTCTTATATAATGAGACGGAGGGAATAGTACTCGTGAGTCTCGACTGAGCAAATTGCGAGCTTATTACACTGTGCCAGTTTTTTTTCTTTGCGAGATAAACCAGTACATTTTTTTTACCACTACATTTCTAATTACACTGAGTACCTCGTCATCATGTCCCAGATATGCCCTGTGTATAAAAAGAATGTACACTTGGTACTTGACTCGAAGAGCCAAAAAAAAAGGAGTACTTGACTCGGACGTATGTACAACACTCTACTAGGCTCTGATCTCTCATCAACACACACACGAACGAGACCACAGTATCAAGCAATTTTCTCATGAGCATTTCATGAAGCTCCCGATGTGGCTTCTTATGTTGCAACTCATCAATACAGGCTCCTGCGCACCTGAAAAAAAAAGATATGCCACGATAAAATAACAGCAGTGGTTATGTGCAGTTGATCGATCCGTAAGATGCTTGAGTGTAGAATTGTCACCTCGAATCCGACGAGCGAGCGGGTCCGGCTGTAGACGGTGGACACGGTGGTGGCCGCGGTGACCACGGAGCTGGTGGTGGACCCGCACTCGCTGTCCTTGAGCGACGCCGTCGACGTGTCCAGCCTCACCGACGTCGACGACGACCACGGCCGGTGGAAGAAGGGCGACTGGCGCGGCGCCGACCCGGCCTGCTGCTGCGACGACGACCGCTGCATCCTGGCGCCCCGCGGCACGCTCCTGTGCTCCGCCCCCTTCCTCCTGCTCGGTTGCCGCTCCAGCGCCTCCGCGGCCGCGCGCTGCCTCGGCGCGCTCTGGGACCGCGCCTTGGCCCTCGACGACTCGGTGTTGCTCATGTAGCTCGGGAACGGCAAGTCCGACGCCGCTGGCTCCGCCATGGCCGCCGTCGCGTTGTGGGAGTGGGAGTGCGGGCTGCTGTGCGCCGTCCCGAAGGACAGGTGGTCCTCCACGTGCCAGCTGCTCGCCCTCGGGCTCAGCTCCGTCATGGCCGACGGCGCCGGCGAGCACCTGCCGCCGTGGTGGTACTCGACGGAGGAGAACTGCCTGTCGCCGCCCTTCGCCCCGCCGCGCCGCGCTGGCTGCTCGCCGCTGTCCATCTCGACGATCTTCATATTCTCCTCGCTCGACCGGTCCATCTCCTGCATGTTCCAAGCCAAAATTCAACAATTAAGATCGTGTCAAGTTCCGCTTGGCACCGCCGGCTGCTGCAAGTGAAGAAGGTGAGCTTACGTAGGACGATCTGCGGTGCCTCGAGTGCTGCGACGACGGTCGTGGTCTAGGCGGCGTTGTGTGGTGGGCGTGGTGGTCTTGGACTTGAAGGAAGCGCATGCGCTGCGCGCGCAGCTGGGACTGCGCCGCGAGCAGGGCCTGCATGCACCGGAGCGTGGCCTTGGCCTGCTTCCTCACCAGCTGACCGCGCACCAGCGCCTGCAGCTTCACGATGCCCCTCAGCGCGCACAGCGCCGCTCTCGCCTGCGTGCATGCACGTCAGTCAGTCCCAAGAACGCGACCAGAAAATGAAGTGTTTGGTCTGAATTATATATACCAGATAGCCTCTGAAGGATGCCTGAATCCTCACAGCCGCCGCCGCCTCGGCGAGGAGGCTCGCCGGCGGCGTCAGGTGCGGCGCCTTGCGGGAAGACAGACGTGCCACAGTGGCCGCCGCCTGCGCCGCGGCGCCCGCCACGTCTGCGGCGGTCGCGCTCGCCACAGCCACCGCCACGGCGTGCTTCTTCTCGTCGTACCCAACCTGCGATGTCGCGGACGACCGAGACGCACCAAAGCTGTCGGCCTCAGCCGGCAGCACGACGCGTCCAGTCTGCTCCGGCGTCAGCACCACCGGCCGCCGGAAGCTCCACCTCTTTTCCTTGGGCGTCGCCCCAGGCCCCGGTCCCGGCGTGGCCTCGGCGTGCGGCCTGTCCCTCTTCCCATCCTTCCTGCCGCCGGCCAAGAAGTTCCTGAGCCACCTCCCCGCCTTCCCCATCGCTCCTTAGCCAACCGACCTCTGCTGCTCTGCAAAAATGAAACGCAACGTGCATGTATTCATCACCCTAGTTGCATGGATGCCATGGCTATGCAGCAGCAGAGCAGCCAACCGTAATTCAGCGCGTAATCTATGGTTAGCACCTAACAGATTCCGAGCACGCAGCGGCGGCCAACCACCACCGCCGAGCTACTCCAACGTAGCAGTCAACCGCGGCGAGGTGCGCGCGAGTGGCCACGTGAAGCGGCTCGCGGAGAACATGGCATGGATCACCTCCATGGCTGTCAGAACCATTTTAATATCGGACGGGAAGGACCGCAGGAGGGTGCACGCACGTACACGGCCGGGTCCATGTCACTCAATCATGGGTTGGTTAGGTTGGGGTTGATCGGTTGGTTAGCCCTCGTGAGCAGCTGCCCTGCTCGCCATTCCTAGCTGGTCTCTGTCCTCAGGTTCGTCTCTGGAAGAATCTGAGGTTAAGTACCCTCTCTGTTTCTTTAATGGCGTTAGTTAGCTCGACCGAAAGCCTGCACAAGTTTGACATGGCAAAGACCTAGAATCCACGAGCTGCGAAGACAAAATCAAGAACTACTACATGGATTTTATACTACAGATCAGATGCTTGTGTCTGTGCATGTTCCGTACGGATGTCATGTCAGATTGGATTTTGTGCGGCGCTCACCGGTCGGCCTGAGGCCAAAAGAAGGAGAGCTCACATGTGCTGGATGTCTGGATTTTATGTATGCGATCACTGTTTAGGTTTTAATTAGCCATCGAGGCCACAAGGAGAATCCAAGCATTTCCATGCCACTGTGACAACGGTGCATGTGCCCCACCCCACCCTGTTCACCACGCATCCGTCCACCGAACCTGAACCTCTCAGTACGGCGTCAGTACTCGCCCTAATCATCCGGAGCTGGTGGTACGTAGCTGCCGCTGGAACTACAGATCATGGCGTGTAATGCAGATGATACATCTGAATTTGGAGCACTGCCCGCGAGGGTGACGGCGACAATGCAGAACCGGAGAGTACTGCCACTGTCCGGCACTGTACTGCTTGCTGTCTTAGCTGGATGGCCGGAGCACGCAGGAGACGGCAACATCATGATAGATAGGCCCCGGTGTGGGTGTGGGTGTGGTTTGGCCTGCTTGCTCGTTCGTCTTTAATGACCGCACCGCACGGAGCTATAGGGCTCATCGCACTTGCAGCGGCCGGCTGGTGCAGGGCCTCCGCCCGGCGGTGGACGTCTTCCATCTGCATGCGCATGAGGTGTATACCGCTCGCGTCCGTATATGTCGTTGGCTGGTCTCGAGGTGAAATTGTTTTTTTATGAACGTCAATGGGTCTGTCCACATAGTTTGTGTGGTGTTTAACAGGATCAGCCCACATGCGTACGTGTGGGCAAAACAAGTAATGCCCACACTTCTCTTTTTTTCGCGGTCCCTCTCACGTGCCTGCGTGTGGGCAAAATAGATGATGCCCACACGCCTGTATGTCAGACCTCCTACCTTATGGTCCCGCACGCCCCACGTGACAGTCACCAGCGTCCCCGCAGGTGCCATGGTCTGGACCCTCTTCCATGTTCATTTAACTGCAGTTGTCATGTCGCTGAACTACAGTTGCCATGTCGGACAACCACAATTGCCATGGTTGCTCAACTGCAGTTGCCATGTATGGTCTGGTCTACTGCAGTTGCCATGTTTTCAAAACTTTAGGAGTTGCCACCTACTAACACTAAGCAGTTGAGATAGTTGTCATGTGCTCACAAGCACGCTAGGGCAGCTGCCATGTAAAAGGAAGAGTTGACATCTGCTTACGTGCACGCTAGGGCAGTTGCCATGTACCATGCAAAAACACATGGCAACTCGGGTAAAAGAAAGTTATCATCTGCTTACGTGCATACTAGGCAGTTGCCGTGTACCCTGCAAAACACATGGCAACTGACATGTTCGGGTAAACAAAAGAGTTTTTATCTGCGTACAAGCACTCTAGGGCAGTTGCCATGTACACTGCAAAACACATGACAACTAGCAGCTTGGGTGTGGGAGAAGAGGCAGGCGTGTGGGCGAGATGGCAAATGCCCACACACCAGCCCTTGTGCGTGAGTGAAAACTGGCGTGTGGGCGAATTGCTAAACACCCACACACTGGCCTCTCCGTGTGGTGAAACGGACGTGTGGGCGACCAGATGAATGCCCCCACACCAGCCCAGTCCTATGTGACACCACAAACATGCCAAGATTCATGCACCCACAAAAGGACGCGGATCCACGCGTGTGGGCGAGATGCAAACGCCCACACGTGCGGGCGTTAGTGTTTTCGTTTTCTATTTCCAGTAGTTGTTTTTTTTCTCAAGATGGAACCGTGTGCACTCAAAGAAACCTTTTTCCTCTCTTACCTTTTTTTGAAAACCCAGCCCATATATTAATTAAAATAGCTCGTGCTCGTAATTAGAAAGTTCTGGAAGGAGACCCATCATTTTGCAATGTCATACCATCATTCGTTACAGCATCAGCCACACATGCCGGAACACTATCAATAAGAGCACCATCACACCTATTATTCAAACTAAACTTACCTAACTCGTGCACCACCATATTAGCTTTTCTGCTAATCTTGGAAATCTTAACATTCGCCAGCATCTTAGAAATACTCAAAGCTTGTTTCTTTAGGTCAACAAGGTGGGACCTATCACAACTGTCATTTCCAAGAACACCGACCACAAAGGAACAACCACTTTCTAAAATGATGGATTTATGAAGGATAGTACCGATATACAATCCGGAGAGTGCCGCTCTAAGTTCCGCTTCCTCAGCGCTATAGCAAGCTCCAATATAATCCCAAGAGGAGATGGCAACTTCTTCACAGTGATTTTTGACAACCACCCCCACACTCGCAGTGTTGATTGCCTCCACAAAACTTGCATCTACATTAATCTTAAAGCACTCCTCGTTGGGAGGTTGCCAACCAACAGAACTCCTCTCCATATTATTCAAAGCCCGAATGTCATCCCCCAGTTCCTTGCCTATGTTACTTATCACTCCCTGCGGTTTTGCGTGGCAAGAAGAAAAGAAAGCCCATTAATTTTGCACAAAATTCACAGAAGCTGAGATGGGTTCTTTACCTTTATCAAAAATCAGATCATTTCTTAAATGCCAAGCTCTCCAAATATAGTTTGCTCACGCGCCAACGGATTTAATTGATCCAGTAAAATAAGGAACCAATCCGGCCCCGTATTTTTGAGAAACCCTTCGGCTGGTAAATTCCACACCTTTCTCAAAGCCATCCGGAATGCACGAGCCTTTGGGCAACTCACCAAGGCATGAAAAGTGCATTCATCCTCCACACCACAGATGTACACGCACTCAGGATGGTTTGATGATGCTTAACTCTGTTAATTTGAACTGCCAAACTGTTTGAAGCAACTCGCCAGGAAAAAATTCTAATCTTCTGAGGAACATTAGCTCTCTAGATAATATTCCAAATCCTCCTCTCTCCATTAACTTCTCCACTAGAATTTCCCAGACTATCTGTTGAGTCCCTGATATTCAGTGCGAGCCTGTACGCGCTCTTCACAGCAAATATGCCACTTTTCTCATGATGCTGAGCAATAAGGTCCCCCTCACCCAAATCTAGAGCACGTATCTTTAAGATTTCATCTGCATCATGAGGATAAAATAAGTGCCTGATCAAATTATCATCCCACCTCCTAGAATCTGTCATGAATAACTCAGACACACATTTAATCCTTGTTCTATTTTTCTTACCGGTAATCTTTAGGCCAGACTCCTGATACGTCTCCAATGTATCTATAGTTTTTGATTGTTCCATGCTATTATATTACCTGTTTTGGATGTTCATGGGCTTTACTTTACACTTTTATATCATTTTTTGGACTAACCTACTAACTGGAGGCCCAGCCCGAATTGCTTTTTTTTGTCTATTTCAGTGTTTTGAAGAAAAGGAATATCAAACAGAGTCCAAACGGGATGAAACCTTCGGGAGCGATCTTTTTGGAACAAATGCAAACAAGAGACTTGGAGTGGACATCAAGCAACAAACAAGGCGGCCACGAGGGTGCCCGACGCGCCCCCTGGGGTGGGCGCGCCCCCCACCCTCGTGGGCCCCTCGAACATCAACCGACCTACTTCTTCCTCCTATATATACTCCCGTACACTGAAACCTTCGAGGAGCACCACGAAAACCTAATTCAACCGCCGCAACCTTCTGTATCCGCGAGATCCCATCTTGGAGCCTTCGCTGTCGCTCCACCGGAGGGGGAATCGACCACGGAGGGCCTCTACATCATCTCCAAGGCCTCTCCGATGAGTTGTGAGTAATTTACCACAGACCTTCGGGTCTGTAGTTATTAGCTAGATGGCTTCTTCTCTCTCTTTGAATCTCAATACCAAGTTCTCCTCGATCTTCTTGGAGATCTATTCGATGTAACTCTTTTTGCGGTGTGTTTGTCGAGATCCGATGAATTGTGGGTTTATGGTCAAGTTTATCTATGAGAAATAATTGAATCTCCTCTGAATTCTTTTATGTATGATTTGTTATCTTTGCAAGTCTCTTCGAATTATCAGTTTGGTTTGGCCTACGAGATTGATCTTTCTTGCAATGGGAGAAGTGCTTAGCTTTGGGTTCAATCTTGCAGTGTCCTTTCCCAGTGACAGCAGGGGCAGCAAGGCACGTATTGCATTGTTGCCATCGAGGATAAAAAAATGGGGTTTATATCATATTGCATGAGTTTATCCCTCTACATCATATCATCTTTCTTAATGAGTTACTCTGTTCTTATGAACTTAATACTCTAGATGCAGGCAGGAGTCGGTCGATGTGTGGAGTAATAGTAGTAGATGCAGAATCGTTTCGATCTACTTGTCACGGACGTGATGCCTATATACATGATCATGCCTGGACAATCTCATAACTATGCACTTTTCTATCAATTGCTTGATAGTAATTTGTTCACCCATAGTAATACTTATGCTATCTTGAGAGAAGCCACTAGTCAAACCTATGGCCCCCGGGTCTATCATTTATCATATAAGTTTTTCATCTTTCTTTATTTGCATCTTTTACTTTCCAATCTATATCATAAAAATACCAAAAATATTTATCTTATCTTATTATCTCTATCAGATCTCACTTTTGCAAGTTATCGTGAAGGGATTGACAATCCCTTTATTGCCTTGGTTGCGAGGTTCTTGTTTGTTTGTGTAGGTGCGTGGGACTTTTGAGGAGCCTCCTACTGGATTGATACCTTGGTTCTCAAAAACTAAGGGAAATACTTACGCTACTTTGCTGCATCACCCTTTCCTCTTCAAGGAAAACCAACGCAGTGTTCAAGTGGTAGCAAGAAAGATTTCTGGCGCTGTTGCCGGGGAGGTCTTCGCTCAAGTCAAGACACACCAAGTACCCATCACAAACTCATCTCGCTCGCATTACATTATTTTCCATTTGCCTCTCGTTTTCCTCTCCCCCACTTCACCCTTGCCGTTTTATTCGCCTCTCTTTTCCGGTTTCCCTCCTCTTTCTCTCCCTCCTCACATTTGTCTGCCATTATGTCTGAAATTGGGGAGATTATCGTCGATATGAACAATAATGATAACATGGAAAATTCTGATGCTCCTGTTGAAGAACCCCCTATTTTACATACTAAAAAGTTTCGAATCAGTAGTGGTAATATTATTGGAAAAGGTGTTATTCAAGATTTCTTTAGTTGTGCCGGTGCTTTACCTTCTATGGGTAGTTCTATTCTCCATAGAACTAGTAGTCTTGCGTATGCTATCGCCATGCTTATAGTTGAACTTGAAAGGCAATTTATGCACATGAATCTTTGTATACAAAGGATTTTTCTAGAATTTTCCAATATTGATCTTTCTTCTGTTAAGCGCGTAGCTACTATCTTTTTGGCACACCAGTTCATATTTATAATAAAAGAAGCCAAAGAAATTTTTGTGCACTATAGGGTGGACGCTGGCCGTCCTCCCATAGAGGCAATCCTTTTCGATGAAGAGGAAATAATGCGGTTCCAATCTTTGGACTATGTTGCTTTTAATGAAAACCTTAGAAAAAAGGTTCCTACCACTGTTCTAGTTGATAAAATTTCTGAACTTAATAATGATTTTGCTATTCGAAATAATGAGCTAGGATATTCTCTTGAGTGTAGACTCAAGAGGTTATGTCAAAAGAATGTTTTTATGATGAATTGGTTGTGCAATATGAAGGGCCAAAGGAGGAAATCATACCTCCTGAGATTGATCTTGGGGACTTTTGTCCCATTAAATTTAGCCCTTTTGATTACTTTTGCTTGCCTCAAAGAAAACTTGCTGCTGAACGTAGAGAATATGAGATGAGTTTTCGTGATCTATCTTATTATTATGGCACTACTTAGATCTATCCTAGCTTTTATGCCTAGCTAGGGGCGTTAAACGATAGCGCTAGTTGGGAGGCAACCCAATTATATTTTTGTTTTTTGCTTTTTGCTTCTGTTTACTAATAAATATTTCATCTAGCTTCTGTTTAGATGTGTTTTTATGTTTTAGTTAGTGTTTGTGCCAAGTAGAACCTATAGGATAACCTACGGTGATTGTTAATTTGATTATGCTGAAAAACATAAACTTTTGCACGCACGAAAATAATTTTAGTAAATCACAGAAATTTTCTTTTGCGTTGATTTTTTTTGCCGTAGATCAATATACAAATTTACCAGGACTTCCTATTTTGGTAGGATTTTTAAGTTCCAGAAGTATTCGAAAGTTACAGATTGCTACAGACTGTTCTGTTTTTGACAGATTCTGTTTTTGTGTGTTGTTTGCTTATTTTGATGCATCTATGGCTAGTATCGGGGGGGGGGTATGAACCATAGAGAAGTTGGAATACAGTAGGTTTAACACCAATATAAATAAAGAATGAGTTCATTACATTACCTTATGTGGTGGTTTTTCTTTTTTGCACTAACGGAGCTTATGAGATTTCCTGTTGAGTTTTGTGTTGTGAACTTTTCAAGTTTTGGGTAAAGATATGATGGACTATGAATAAGGAGTGGCAAGAGCCTAAGCTTTGGGATGCCCATGGCACCCCAAGATATTCAGGGATAAGCAAAAGCCTAAGCTTGGGGATGCCCCGGAAGGCATCCCCTCTTTCGTCTTCGTCTATCGGAAACTTTACTTGGAGCTATATTTTTATTCGCCACATGATATGTGTTTTGCTTGGAGCGTCTTGTATGATATTAGTCTTTGCTTTTTAGTTTACCACAAGCGTCCTTGCTGTACACACCTTTTGGGAGAAACCCACTTGATTTGGAATTTATTACAATACTCTATGTGCTTCACTTATATCTTTTGAGCTAGATAATTTTTGCTCTAGTGCTTAAATTATATCTTCTAGAGCACGGCGGTGGCTTAATTTTGTAGAAATTGTTGATCTCTCAGGTTTCACTTATATTATTTTGAGAGTCTTTTAGAACAGCATGGTATTTGCTATGGTTATAAAATTGGTCCTAGAATGATGGGCATCCAAGTTGGGTATAATAAAAACTATCATAGAAAGTGAATTGGATGTTATGATCAATTTGATGCTTTATAATTGTTTTGAGATATGAGGATGGTGATATTAGAGTCATGCTAGTGGGGTAATTATGAATTTGAGAATACTTGTGTTGAAGTTTGTGATTCCCATAGCATGCACGTATGGTGAACCGCTTTGTGATGAAGTTGGAGCACAATTTATTTATTGATTGTCTTCCTTATGAGTGGCGGTCGGGGATGAGCGATGGTCTTTTCCTACCAATCTATCCCCCTAGGAGTATGCGCATAGTACTTTGTTTTCAAAGACTTGTAGATTTTTGCAATAAGTATATGAGTTCTTTATGACTAATGTTGAGTCCATGGATTATACGCACTCTCATCCTTCCACCATTGCTAACCTCTCATGTGCCGCGCAACTTTCGCCGGTACCATACACCCACCATATACCTTCCTCAAAACAGCCACCATAACTACCTATTACGACATTTCCATAGCCATTCCGAGATATATTGCCATGCAAGTTTCCACCATTTCGTTTATTATGACACACATCATCATTGTCATATTGCTCTTGCATGATCATGTAGTTGACATCGTATTTGTGGCAAAGCCACCTTCATAATTCTTCCATACATGTCACTCTTGATTCATTGCATATCCCGGTACACCACCGGAGTCATTCATATATAGTCATATTTTGTTCTAAGTATCGAGTTGTAATCTTGAGTTGTAAGTAAATAAAAGTGTGATGATCTTCATTATTAGAGCATTGTCCCAAGTGAGGAAAGGATGATGGAGACTATGATTCCCCACAAGTCGGGATGAGACTTCGGACTTTAAAAAAAAGAGAGAAAGGCCAAATAAAAAAAGAGAAAGACCAAATATAAAAAATGAGAGGAAAAGAGAGAAGGGACAATGCTACTATCCTTTTTACCACACTTGTGCTTCAAAGTAGCACCATGATCTTCATGAAAGAAAGTCTCTTATGTTGTTACTTTCATATACTAGTGGGATTTTTCATTATAGAACTTGGCTTGCATATTCCAATGATGGGCTTCCTCAAAACACCCTAGGTCTTCGTGATCAAGCAAGTTGGATGCACACCCACTTAGTTTCTTTTGTTGAGCTTTCATACATTTATAGCTCTAGTGCATCCGTTGCATGGCAATCCCTACTCACTCACATTGATATCTATTAATGGGCATCTCCATAGCCCGTTGATACACCTAGTTGATGTGAGACTATCTTCTCCCTTTTTGTCTTCTCCACAACCACCATTCTATTCCACATATAGTGCTATATCCATGGCTCACGCTCATCTATTGCGTGAAAGTTGAAAAAGTTTGAGAATACTAAAGTATGAAACAATTGCTTGGCTTGTCATCGGGGTTGTGCATGATTAAATACTTTGTGTGATAAAGATAGAGCATAGCTAGACTATATGATTTTGTAGGGATAACTTTCTTTAGCCATGTTATTTTGAGAAGACACGATTGCTTTGTTAGCATGCTTGAAGTATTACTATCTCTTATGTCAATATAACTTTTATTTTGAATCATTTGGATCTGAACATTCATGCCACAATAAAGAATATTACATTGAGAATTATGCTAGGTAGCATTCCACATCAAAAATTCTGTTTTTATCACTTACCTACTCGAGGACGAGCATGAATTAAGCTTGGGGATGCTTTATACGTCTCCACGTATCTATCATTTTTGATTGTTCCATGCTATTATATTACATGTTTTGGATGTTTATGGGCTTTACTTTACACTTTTATATCATTTTTGGGACTAACCTACTAACCGGAGGCCCAGCCCAAATTGCTGTTTTTTTTGCCTATTTCAATGTTTCGAAGGAAAGGAATATCAAACGGAGTCCAAACGGGATGAAACCTTCGGGAGCGATATTTTTGGAACAAATGCAAACCAGGAGACTTGGAGTGGACGTCAAGCAACAAACGAGGCGGCCACGAGGGTGCCCAACGCGCCCCCTAGGGGTGGGCGCCCCCCACCCTCATGGGACCCTCGAGCATCAACCGACCTACTTCTTCCTCATATATATACTCCCGTACCCTGAAACCATCGAGGAGCACCACGAAAACCTAATTCCACAGCCGCAACCTTCTATATCCGCGAGATCCCATCTTGGAGCCTTCGCCGGCGCTCCGCCGAAGGGGGAATCGACCATGGAGGGCCTCTACATCATCTCCAAGGCCTCTCCGATGAGTTGTGAGTAGTTTACCACAGACCTTCGGGTCCATAGTTATTAGCTAGATGGCTTATTCTCTCTCTTTGAATCTCAATACCAAGTTCTCCTCGATCTTCTTGGAGATCTATTCGATGTAACTCTTTTTGCGGTGTGTTTGTCGAGATCCGATGAATTGTGGGTTTATGATCAAGTTTATCTATGAGAAATAATTGAATCTCCTCTGAATTCTTTTATGTATGATTTGTTATCTTTGCAAGTCTCTTCGAATTATTAGTTTGGTTTGGCCTACTAGATTGATCTTTCTTGCAATGGGAGAAGTGCTTAGCTTTGGGTTCAATCTTGCGGTGTCCTTTCCCAGTGACAGCAGGGGCAGCAAGGCACGTATTGTATTGTTGCCATCGAGGATAAAAAGATGGGGTTTATATCATATTGCATGAGTTTATCCCTCTACATCATGTCATCTTTCTTAATGCGTTACTCTGTTCTTATGAACTTAATACTCTAGATGCAGGCAGGAGTCAGTCGATGTGTGGAGTAATAGTAGTAGATGCAGAATCGTTTCGATCTACTTGTCACGGACGTGATGCCTATATACATGATCATGCCTAGATAATCTCATAACTATGCACTTTTCTATCAATTGCTTGACAGTAATTTGTTCACGCGTCGTAATACTTATGCTATCTTGAGAGAAGCCACTAGTGAAACCTATGGCCTCCGGGTCTATCATTTATCATATAAGTTTTTCATCTATCTTTATTTGCATCTTTTACTTTCCAATCTATATCATAAAAATACCAAAAATATTTATCTTATCTTATTATCTCTATCAGATCTCACTTTTGCAAGTTACCGTGAAGGGATTGACAACCCCTTTATTGCGTTGGTTGTGAGGTTCTTGTTTGTTTGTGTAGGTGCGTGCGACTTTTGAGGAGCCTCCTACTGGATTGATACCTTGGTTCTCAAAAATTGAGGGAAATACTTACGCTACTTTGCTGCATCACCCTTTCCTCTTCGAGGAAAACCAACACAGTGCTCAAGAGGTATCAACTCCCTAGGGATCCAATTATCTCTCCATATGTTTATACTGGCCCCATCTACAACTCTCCAAATTGCACCTTATTTCAATAAATCGAGGCCGTGCATAATACCTTGCCACGGAAGTGATGTCGATTGAGGGAAGATAGTGTCAATAAGATGCCCATGAGGGTAATATTTTGCTTTCATCACTTTAGCACACAACGAGTCCAGAAAAATCAATAATCTCCACGCTTGTTTTGCCAAAAGTGCTTGATTAAATAGTCTGAGATCACGAAAGCCCATACCTCCTTCACTTTTTGGTCTTGTCCTCTTATCCCAAGCTAGCCAATGAGTTCTCCTTCTATTTTCCTCATCACCCCACCAGAAGTTCCTAATAATCTGGGATAACTCATCACAGAGGGACACGGGAAATTTAAATATACCCATGGCATAGACCGAAATGGCCTGAATAACAGACTTGATCTGGATTTCCTTCACCCCGCTAGAAGCATATTTTTGAACCCAGTCGGTCACCCTCTTAAGTGCTTTATCTTTGGTAGATTGGAATTTGCCCGCCTTCATGTGACCTTCTGGCACTGGTAAACCTAGATATTTATCCTCAAATCCTTCACTCGTGATCTGAAGGATGACCAATATGGCCACCTGATCTTCTAGAGAGCATTTTTCCCAAATAAAATGGAACATTTTTCTATACTTAACAATTGGCATGTACCCTCCTCATAAGCCGTCAAAATTCCTTTAACGGCCAAAACTTGCTCCACCGAACCCTTAAAGAACAGTAGACTATCATCAGCAAATAATAAATGGGAGATACCTAGAGCATATCTGTTCAACCGGAAATCTTGGATCACCCCTCTTGCAGATGCATCATTTAGAAGCAAAGAAAGGGCTTCAACCACAAGAAGGAATAAGTAGCATATTTTTGAACCCAGTCGGTCACCCTCTTAAGTGCTTTATCTTTGGTAGATTGGAATTTGCCCGCCTTCATGTGACCTTCTGGCACTGGTAAACCTAGATATTTATCCTCAAATCCTTCACTCGTGATCTGAAGGATGACCAATATGGCCACCTGATCTTCTAGAGAGCATTTTTCCCAAATAAAATGGAACATTTTTCTATACTTAACAATTGGCATGTACCCTCCTCATAAGCCGTCAAAATTCCTTTAACGGCCAAAACTTGCTCCACCGAACCCTTAAAGAACAGTAGACTATCATCAGCAAATAATAAATGGGAGATACCTAGAGCATATCTGTTCAACCGGAAATCTTGGATCACCCCTCTTGCAGATGCATCATTTAGAAGCAAAGAAAGGGCTTCAACCACAAGAAGGAATAAGTACGGCAATAATGGATCCCCTTGCCTAAGCCCACGCGAGGGGTGAAAAGACTCCAGCAACTGGCCATTAAAGCGCATAATTTTTTTATTGATGTAACACATGTCATAATCCACTTTATCCAGGTTGGTGCAAAGCCATACGCTCGAAGCATATTTTCCAGGAACTTCCAATCCACATGGTCATAAGCTTTTGCCAAATCCAACTTATATGCACAGTATTCACCACGACTATCTTTGAGATTATTCAGCGAATGCATACATTCAAAAGCGATGAGAGCATTATCTGAAATTAATCTTTCAGGAATGAGGGCACTTCGGGTAGGAGAAATCATACCATCCGAAAGGGATCTCATTCTGTTTACGTGACACTTGGAGATAATTTTGTATATGACATTGCATAGGCTTATTGGCCGAAAATCATTCATCGACTCGGGATTCTTCACTTTAGGAATAAGAACAATGGTAGTATCATTTATCCCTTTGGGCATTTTTCCTGAGAAAAAGAATTGCTGGATAACATGAATAATGTCTTCTTTTAACAAACCCTAGTTCCTCTGGAAGAAACTAGCAGGAAACCCATCCGGCCCAGGTGACTTCAAAGGACCAATTTGGAAGAGAGCATCACTAATTTCTTGCTCCAAAAATGCTTTGCATAGATCCTCATTCATTTCATCATTCACCAATGGTTTCACAAGTGCAATAATACTAGATGGGTTAACCATAGATCCTCTCCTCCTTTCTAACCCTAGCTGCCACCTAGTTCTCCTTCACGCGGTCTCCTCCGTCCTCTTCCTCTCTCCCATTCGACAGCCTCATCGGTGGATCAACGAGTGTGGACCCCTGACTTCCATGTTTCTTAGTTCTAAGTGAAGGAAATATGCCCTAGAGGCAATAATAAAGTTATTATTTATTTCCTTATATCATGATAAATGTTTATTATTAATGCTAGAATTGTATTAACCGGAAACATAATACATGTGTGAATACATAGACAAACATAGTGTCACTAGTATGCCTCTACTTGACTAGCTCGTTAATCAAAGATGGTTATGTTTCCTAACCATAGACATGAGTTGACATTTGATTAACGGGATCACATCATTAGGAGAATGATGTGATTGACATGACCCATTCCGTTAGCTTAGCACTTGATCGTTTAGTATGTTGCTATTGCTTTCTTCATGACTTGTACATGTTCCTACAACTATGAGATTATGCAACTCCCGTTTACCGGAGGAACACTTTGTGTGCTACCAAATGTCACAACATAATTGGGTGCTTATAAAGGAGCTCTACAGATGTCTCCAAAGGTACATGTTGAGTTGGCATATTTCGAGATTATGTTTTATCACTCCGATTGTCGGAGAGGTATCTCTGGGCCATCTCGGTAATGTACATCACTATAAGCCTTGCAAGCAATGTAGCTAATGAGTTAGTTACGGAATGATGCATTACGTAACGAGTAAAGAGACTTACCGGTAACGAGATTGAACTAGGTATTGGGATACTGACGATCGAATCTCGGGCAAGTAACATATCGATGACAAAGGGAACAACGTATGTTGTTATGCGGTTTGACCGATAAAGATCTTCGTAGAATATGTAGGAGCCAATATGAGCATCCAGGTTCCGCTATTGGTTATTGACCGGAAACATGTCTCGGTCATGTCTACATAGTTCTCGAACCCGTAGGGTCTGCACGCTTAAAGTTATGATGACAGTTTTATTATGAGTTTATGAGTTTTGATGTAACGAAGGTTGTTCGGAGTCCCGGATGTGATTGTGGACATGACGAGGAGTCTCGAAATGGTCGAGATATAAAGATCGATATATTGGATGACTATATTTGGACACCGGAAAGGTTCCGGGTGAGATTGGGACAATACCGTAGCTCAGGGAGGTTATCAGAACCCCCCGGGAGGTATATGGGCCTTATTGGGCCTTAGTGGAAAGGAGGGGAAAGGAGCAAGGGAGGGGGCGCCCCCCCCAAGCCCAATCCGAATTGGGAGGGGGCCGGCCCCCCTTTCCTTCCTCCCTCCTTCCTCTTCCTTCCATCTCCCTCTCCTAATAGGAAAAAGGGGAGTCCTACTCCCGGTGGGAGTTCGACTCCCCCCTAGGGCGTGCCACCCCCCTTGGCCGGCCCCCTCCTCTACTCCTTTATATACGGGGGAGGGGGGCACCCCATAGAGAATACAATTGATCTCTTGATCTCTTAGCCATGTGCGGTGCCTCCCTCCATCATAGTCCTCCTCGATAATATTGTAGCGGTGCTTAGCCGAAGCCCTGCGACGGTAGAACATCAAGATCATCACCACGGCGTCGTGCTAACAGAACTCTCCCTCGACACTCGGCTGGATCGGAGTTCAAGGGACGTCATCAAGCTGAACGTGTGCTAGAACTCAAAGGTGCCGTAGTTTCAGTGCTTGATCGGTCGGGCCGTGAAGACGTACGACTACATCAACCGCGTTGTTCTAACACTTCCGCTTTCGGTCTACGAGGGTACATGGACAACACTCTCCCCTCTCGTTGCTATGCATCACCATGATCTTACGTGTGCGTAGGATTTTTTTTGAAATTACTGTGTTCCCCAACAGTGGCATCCGAGCCAGGTTTTATGCGTAGATGTTATATGCACGAGTAGAACACAAGTGAGTTGTGGGCGATACAAGTCATACTGCTTACCAGCATGTCATACTTTGGTTCGGCGGTATTGTTGGATGAAGCGGCCCGGACCGACATTATGCGTATGCTTACGCGAGACTGGTTCTACCGACGTGCTTTGCACACAGGTGGTTGGCGGGTGTCAGTTTCTCCAACTTTAGTTGAACCGAGTGTGGCTACGCCCGGTCCTTGCGAAGGTTAAAACAACACTAACTTGACGAACTATCGTTGTGGTTTTGATGCGTAGGTAAGAACGGTTCTTGCTCAGCCCGTAGCAGACACATAAAATTTGCAACAACAAAGTAGAGGACGTCTAACTTGTTTTCGCAGGGCATGTTGTGATGTGATATGGTCAAGACGTGATGCTATATTTTATTGTATGAGATGATCATGTTTTGTAACCGGGTTATCGGCAACTGGCAGGAGCCATATGGTTGTTGCTTTATTGTATGAAATGCAAGCGCCCTGTAATTGCTTTACTTTATCACTAAGCGGTAGCGATAGTCGTAGAAGCAATAGATGGCGTAACGACAACGATGCTACGATGGAGATCAAGGTGTCGCGCCGGTGACAATGGTGATCACGACGGTGCTTTGGAGATGGAGATCACAAGCACAAGATGATGATGGCCATATCATATCACTTATATTGATTGCATGTGATGTTTATCCTTTATGCATCTTATCTTGCTTTGATTGACGATAGCATTTTAAGATGATCTCTCACTAATTATCAAGAAGTGTTCTCCCTGAGTATGCACCGTTGCGAAAGTTCTTCGTGCTAAGACACCACGTGATGATCGGGTGTGATAGGCTCTTCAAATACAACGGGTGCAAAACAGTTGCACACGCGGAATACTTAGGTTAAACTTGACGAGCCTAGCATATACAGATATGGCCTCGGAACACGGAGACCAAAAGTTCAAACATGAATCATATAGTTGATATGATCAACATAGTGATGTTCACCATTGAAAACTAGTCCATCTCACGTGATGATCGGACACGGTTTAGTTGATTTGGATCACGTGATCACTTGGATGACTAGAGAGATGTCTGTCTAAGTGGGAGTTCTTTAGTAATATGATTAATTGAACTTAAATTTATCATGAACGTAGTACCTGATAGTATTTTGCTTGTCTATGTTTGTTGTAGATAGATGGCTCGTGCTATTGTTCCGTTGAATTTTAATGCATTCCTTGAGAAAGCTAAGTTGAAAGATGATGGTAGCAATTACACGGACTGGGTCCGTAACTTGAGGATTATCCTCATTGCTGCACAGAAGAATTACGTCCTGCAAGCACCGCTGGGTGCCAGGCCTACTGCAGATGCAACTGACGATGTTAAGAACGTCTGGCTGAGCAAAGCTGACGACTACTCGATAGTTCAGTGTGCCATGCTTTACGGCTTAGAACCGGGACTTCAACGACGTTTTGAACGTCATGGAGCATATGAGATGTTTCAGGAGTTGAAGTTAATATTTCAAGCAAATGCCCGAATTGAGAGATATGAAGTCTCCAATAAGTTCTATAGCTGCAAGATGGAGGAGAGTTGTTCTGTCAGTGAACATATACTCAAAATGTATGGGTATAATAATCACTTGATTCAACTGGGAGTTAATCTTCCTGATGATAGTGTCATTGACCGAATTCTTCAATCATTGCTACCAAGCTACAACAGCTTCGTGATGAACTATAATATGCAAGGGATGGACAAGAATATTCCCGAGCTCTTCGCAATGTTAAAGGCTGCGGAGGTAGAAATCAAGAAGGAGCATCAAGTGTTGATGGTAAATAAGACCACCAGTTTCAAGAAAAAGGGTAAAGGGAAGAAGAAGGGGAACTTCAAGAAGAACAGCAAACAAGTTGCTGCTCAAGAGAAGAAACCCAAATCTGGACCTAAGCCTGAGACTGAGTGCTTCTACTACAAGCAGACTGGTCACTGGAAGCGGAACTGCCCCAAGTATTTGGCGGATAAGAAGGATGGCAAAGTGAACAAAGGTATATGTGATATACATGTTATTGATGTGTACCTTACTAATGCTCGCAGTAGCACCTGGGTATTTGATACTGGTTCTGTTGCTAATATTTGCAACTTGAAACAGGGACTACGGATTAAGCGAAGATTGGCTAAGGACGAGGTGACGATGCGCGTGGGAAATGGTTCCAAAGTCAATGTGATCGCGGTCGGCACGCTACCTCTACATCTACCTTCGGGATTAGTTTTAGACCTAAATAATTGTTATTTGGTGCCAGCGTTGAGCATGAACATTATATCTGGATCTTGTTTGATGCGAGACGGTTATTCATTTAAATCATAGAATAATGGTTGTTCTATTTATATGAGTAATATCTTTTATGGTCATGCACCCTTGAAGAGTGGTCTATTTTTTATTAAATCTCGATAGTAGTGATACATATATTCATAATGTTGAAGCCAAAAGATGCAGAGTTGATAATGATAGTGCAACTTATTTGTAGCACTGCCGTTTGGGTCATATTGGTGTAAAGCACATGAAGAAACTCCATACAGATGGACTTCTGGGATCACTTGATTATGAATCACTTGGTACTTGCGAACCGTGCCTCATGGGCAAGATGACTAAAACGCCATTCTCCGGAACTATGGAGCGAGCAACTGATTTGTTGGAAATCATACATACTGATGTGTGTGGTCTAATGAATACTGAGGCTCGTGGCGGGTATCATTATTTTCTCACCTTCACAGATGATTTGAGCAGATATGGGTATACCTACTTAATAAAACACAAGTCTGAAACATTTGAAAAGTTCAAAGAATTTCAGAGTGAAGTGGAAAATCATCGTAACAAGAAAATGAAGTTTCTATGATCTGATCGTGGAGGAGAATATTTGAGTTACGAGTTTGGTTTACATTTGAAACAATGCGGAATAGTTTCGCAACTCACGCCACCCAGAACACCACAGCGTAATGGCGTGTCCAAACGTCGTAATCGTACTTTACTAGATATGGTGCGATCTATGATGTCTCTTACTGATTTACCGCTATCATTTTGGGGTTATGCTTTAGAGACGGCCACATTCACGTTAAATAGGGCACCATCAAAATCCGTTGAGACGACGCCTTATGAACTGTGGTTTGGCAAGAAACCAAAGTTGTCGTTTCTTAAAGTTTGGGGCTGTGATGCTTATGTGAAGAAACTTCAACCAGATAAGCTCGAACTCAAATCGGAGAAATGTGTCTTCATAGGATACCCAAAAGAGACTATTGGGTACACCTTCTATCACAGATCTGAAGGCAAGACTTTTGTTGCTAAATTCAGATCCTTTCTAGAAAAGAGTTTCTCTCGAAAGAAGTGAGTGGGAGGAAAGTAGAACTTGATGAGGTAATTGTACCTGCTCCCTTATTGGGAAGTAGTTCATCACAAGAACCGGTTCCTATGACAACTACGCCAATTAGTGAGGAAGCTAATGATATTGATCATGAAACTTTAGATCAAGTTACTACCAAACCTCGTAGGTTAACCAGAGTGGTACGGTAATCCTATTCTGGAAGTCATGTTACTTGACCATGGTGAACCTACAAACTATGAGGAAGCGATGATGAGCCCAGATTCCGCAAAATGGCTTGAGGCCATGAAATCTGAGATGTGATCCATGTATGAGAACAAAGTATGGACTTTGGTTGACTTGCCCGATGATCGACAAGCCATCGACAATAAATGGATCTTCAAGAAGAAGACTAACTCTGATGGTAATGTTACTGTCTACAAAGCTCGACTTGTTGCGAAAGGTTTTTGACAAGTTCAAGGGGTTGACTACGATGAGACTTTCTCACCCGTAGCGATGCTTAAGTCTGTCCGAATCATGTTAGCAATTGCTGCATTTTATGATTATGAAATATGGCAAATGGATGTCAAAACTGCATTCCTGAATGGATTTCTGGAAAAATAGTTGTATATGATGCAACCAGAAGGTTTTGTCGATCCAAAAGGTGCTAACAAAGTGTGCAAGCTCCAGCGATCCATTTATGGACTGGTGCAAGCCTCTCGGAGTTAGAATAAATGCTTTGATAGTGTGATCAAAGCATATGGTTTTATACAGACTTTTGGAGAAGCCTGTATTTACAAGAAAGTGAGTGGGAGCTCTGTAGCATTTCTGATATTATATGTAGATGACATATTGTTGATTGGAAATGATATAGAATTTCTCGATAGCATAAAGGGATACTTGAATAAAAGTTTTTCGATGAAAGACCTCGGTGAAGCTGCTTACATATTGGGCATCAAGATCTATAGAGATAGATCAAGACGCTTAATTGGACTTTCACAAAGCACATACCTTGATAAAGTTTTGAAAAGGTTCAAAATGGATCAGGCAAAGAAAGGGTTCTTGCCTGTATTACAAGGTGTGAAGTTGAATTAGACTCAATGCCCGACCATAGCAGAAGATAGAGAGAAAATGAAAGATGTTCCCTACGCTTCAGCCATAGGCTCTATCATGTATGCAATGCTGTGTACCAGACCTGACGTATGCTTAGCAATAAGTTTAGCAGGGAGGTACCAAAGTAATCCAGGAGTGGATCACTGGACAGTGGTCAAGAATATCCTGAAATACCCGAAAAGGACTAAGGATATGTTTCTCGTTTATGGAGGTGACAAAGAGCTAGTCGTAAATGGTTATGTCGATGCAAGCTTTGACACTGATCCGGACGATTCTAAATCGCAAACCGGATACGTGTTTATATTGAACGGTGGAGCGGTCAGTTGGTCCAGTTCTAAACAAAGTGTTGTGGCGGGATCTACATGCGAAGAGGAGTACATAGCTGCTTCGAAAGCAGCAAATGAAGGAGTCTGGATGAAGGAGTTCATTTCCGATCTAGGTGTCATACCTAGTGCATCGGGACCAATGAAGATCTTTTGTGACAATACTGGTGCAATTGCCTTGGCAAAGGAATCCAGATTTCACAAGAGGACCAAGCACATCAAGAGACGCTTCAATTCCATCCGGGACTAAGTCTAGGTGGGAGACATAGAGATTTGCAAGATACATACGGATCTGAATATTGCAGACCCGTTTACTAAGCCTCTTCCACGAGCAAAACATGATCAGCACCAAGGCTCCATGGGTGTTAGAATCATTACTGTGTAATCTAGATTATTGACTCTAGTGCAAGTGGGAGACTGAAGGAAATATGCCCTAGAGGCAATAATAAAGTTATTATTTATTTCCTTATATATCATGATAAATGTTTATTATTCATGCTAGAATTGTATTAACCGAAAACATAATACATGTTTGAATATATAGACAAACATAGTGTCACTAGTATGCCTCTACTTGACCAGCTCATTAATCAAAGATGGTTATGTTTCCTAACCATAGACATGAGTTGACATTTGATTAACGGGATCACATCATTAGGAGAATGATGTGATTGACATGATCCATTCCGTTAGCTTAGCACTTGATCGTTTAGTATGTTGCTATTGCTTTCTTCATGACTTATACATGTTCCTACAACTATGAGATTATGCAACCCCCGTTTACCGGAGGAACATTTTCTGTGCTACCAAACGTCACAACGTAACTAGGTGATTATAAAGGAGCTCTACATGTGTCTCCAAAGGTACATGTTGAGTTGGCGTATTTCGAGATTAGGTTTTGTCACTCCGATTGTCGGAGAGGTATCTCTGGGCCTCTCGGTAATGCACATCACTATAAGCCTTGCAAGCAATGTAGCTAATGAGTTAGTTACGAAATGATGCATTACGTAACGAGTAAAGAGACTTACCGATAACGAGATTGAACTAGGTATTGGGATACCGACGATCGAATCTCGGGCAAGTAACATACAAATGACAAAGGGAACAACGTATGTTGTTATGCAGTTTGACCGATAAAGATCTTCGTAGAATATGTAGGAGCCAATATGAGCATCCAGGTTCCGCTATTGGTTATTGACCGGAAACATGTCTCGGTCATGTCTACATAGTTCTCGAACCCGTAGGGTCTGCACGCTTAAAGTTACGATGACAGTTTTATTATGAGTTTATGAGTTTTGATGTACCGAAGGTTGTTCGGAGTCCCGGATGTGATTACGGACATGACGAGGAGTCTCGAAATTGTCGAGACATAAAGATCGATATATTGGACGACTATATTTGGATACCGGAAAGGTTTCAGGTGAGATTGGGACAATACCGAAGCTCCAGGAGGTTATCGGAACCCCCCGGGAGGTATATGGGCCTTATTGGGCCTTAGTGGAAAGGAGGGGAAAGTCGCAAGGGAGGGGGCTCCCCCCCAAGCCCAATCCGAATTGGGAGGGGGGCCGCCCCCCCTTTCCTTCCTCCTTCCTTCCTCTTCCTTCCCTCTCCCTCTCCTAATAGGAAAAAGGGGAGTCCTACTCCCAGTGGGAGTTGGACTCCCCCTAGGGCGCGCCACCCCCCTTGGCTGGCCCCCTCCTCTACTCCTTTATACACGGGGGTGTCGTAGTTTCGGTGCTTGATCGGTCGGGCCGTGATGACGTACGACTACATCAACCGCGTTGTTCTAACGCTTCCGCTTTCGGTCTACGAGGGTACGTGGACAACACTCTCCCCTTTCGTTGCTATGCATCACCATGATCTTGCGTTTGCGTAGGATTTTTTTTGAAATTACTACGTTTCCCAACACTAAGGAGGCCTCAACGACAATATTTTTTACGTTGTTACCTTGTCTTCCGTGTTTCTTAGTTCTAGCAGCCTCAGATATGCTCGGACTGATTCTGTAGGATGAAAACATAGATTCCGACTTTCCTGATTGTATCCGAGGCATTGCTTTAGCTTCGCTCCATTCTTGAAGGCATTGTTGTTGAAGAATCTCGTCGTCCATGTCATCTCATGATATGGTTAGTGTGGAGATGGTCAATGCCGCAGTTTACCAATCATAAATCTAGTCACTTTTGGAAAAAAATATTCTAGGTAGGTGAAAAAGTTCTGAAAGTGAATATAATTACATAGGAGGGCTTTGGGATTTTCTGGGAGCCCTCTGTAATTATAGGAAGCACTCCGGGCTCCTCGAATAGGGTAGGCCTATTACGGGGCAGCTATATGGGCCTTAAGACCCGTTAGGGTGGCGCCCCCATTTTCCTTATCCCCAAGCCATGACTTGGTGCGACTAGGGTTCAGGGAAGGGGTCCACCTCCTTGGTGCGCCTCCACAAGGGAGCCTCCCCCCCCCCCCCCCGAGACACAAGTTCTTGTGTAATCTCGGGTGCCCCTTCTCTCCCTCCAGTTCTCCAGGAAATTATGAGATGCCATAAGGCTGCTCCTCCCTCCTCTAGTTCTCTGGCGACGCCTATTCTTGGACGGCGAAGTCGGGTTGTCTATCTCGTATGCGTGCAATCCGTAGAGAGATCGTGCTTTGGATATTCATTCAAGGGACGGTTCAAAGGACTTTAAGATTTGCATCAACTCTTCTACCGCTGCAACTTGAAGTTGGTAACGAGCAGATCTACCTTGTATACATCTTCATAGTGATCTTAATTCTTGATTTGTAGGATGATTTTGTTTTTGTTTTCTACGACGATTGACAACACCACGGTGTACGTTGTTGTAGGGGATTGAGGACAATGGTCGTGTCCTTCCCGTCAGGTATGGCAGACGGCATAGTGTTGCCTGAAAAATGTTCACAACGAACGCCATCTCCATATCATTTCTATCAAAAATGTATTTTCTTATATGTGCATTTATTGAGGAGGGGAGAGGGGGAGGAGAAGGCCGCAAGGTAATAAAAACTTTCTTTTAAACATGATAGAGAGGTACTAACATACACGCTCATATAAAATGTAATACATTCACCCACAGGTACACATTGTTCTTATGAGTACCTTCGAAAACTGAGCCAGACCCTGACCCCATTTGACATGTACTGACGCACACACATTATTCTTATGAGTACCTTTGAAAACTGAGCTAGACCCTGACCCCGTTTGACATGTACTCCCTTTTATACAGCGGAAGAACATGATTATATGAAGGCAAAGTATAGGAAGTACCCTTTGGTACTTGGTGTATATACACCTGATATGAGAAAAATAATAATTAAGAAAAGTCAAAAAAGTTTAGAAGTTTTCTGAAATAAACTTGACTTCCTTTTTCACCAGTGGACGTCTGGTCTGGGGTGCATACACATTCTATATGGAAAGAAAATCTAGCGTTGACTTCTGAAAAGAAAAACAATTTCCTTTTTATCGAAAGTTCCTGTCATCTCCTATATATTGGAAGAGCAAGAAAATGAGAGCAAAGTACATGCATGTTGATCGAGTATAATTGGAGGCAATCTACTCTCACCGCTTCTAAATATAAGCTTTTTTTTAGAGATTTTAATATGGACTACATATAAATGTATATAGACTTATTTTGTAGAATAGATTCACTTGTTTCTGCTCCCTATATGTGGTTTACATTGCAATGTCTAAAAAGACTTATACTCCTTTAGGAACGGAGGGAGTTATGAGTCGAGTACATCGATTTGGCGCGTGCATTTCAGGCGGAAACTTAATACGGATTCAAGAAAGCGTGCGGCACAAGGCTATCCTTATCCTTGAAGAGGTAGCAGAAACCCGATGGGCTATTGACAAACTTCATCTGCATGACGATCCTCTTCTCGGTAAGATGGTACAGCGCCTTGACATTATGTGTGTAGCTTGCCACGAAAACGACATTGGGGACGCCGGTGCCCGTCCACCAATATGGACAGAACCGCGGCGGCAGGACGATCCGGAAGCGGTGTGACCAGCTCTGGTCGTCGTCATAGTCCTCGAGCTGTCGAGCACCCAGAGCTCCACGGAATCTCCATGGAGTTCAGGGGCCGTCACGGCTAGCCTACCGTCCAATTCCAGGAGGCAGAGATCTTCGTCGTCGTAGTGATCCCTCGGCCACGGTGGGCGCGACATCAGCCGAAAATCCTCGGACACCGTGTCGAACGCCAGGATCTTCTCGAAGCTGCTTGCCAGAGGATGGACCGTCCAGTGAATTTTGCCCGTGTGGTGAGCCTAGTGGTCGAAATAGGTGAACCAGTCTACGACTACACCGTCAGCCACGGGCCCGAGACGGCGAGGAGGTTGCGAGGTGGCGGCGGCGGCGAGAACGAGAAGCCGGTGCTCGCCTGATGGGCGGTGCCTGTAGAAGCAGCACGGCCTGGCCAGGCCGCGCAAGAAGGTGGCGTCACGTCCAACCTCGCCCACTGCCTGGTCACCGGGTTGCACAAGAAGACATCGTTGCTTAACAAATCTTGAGAGGATTTCCGGAACAGCACGAGCCCGTCGCAGCAACCCAGCAGGACACCGATCTCACAGCCCTCGGGGTGATGGAGTTGGCTCCGGCGCCTCGTCAAGTCGTCGACTTGCAGAGACAGCGGGATGGCGTCTAGAAAAGATGGTTCCCCTCTTGATACGACGAGCAGCTCGGCTGGGCGCCGGTCGGCGTGGGCGGCGAGGAACGAGGGGTCCGTCGTGATGCGGCGCCACGCCTTGCAGACGGCCCGGGAGCGGAACACGGAGGCGGACGGCAGCCTCAGCAGGATCTCCGTTACCACGTCGTCGTCCAGAGTCGTGTTTTCGGTGGCACGTTCGCCCGGCTGCGACATCGTATCGATCATCGTCTTGTATTCGTTTTCTCGTATGCATAGTATATGTACATGTGCAGTCAGGTTAACCTGAATAGTCTGTGCGGTTCGAATTGACTTTTTAGTAGGAGTCCGGTTTGAACTGTTAGCGTGTGTCGGTTCGAAGTGACTTTGCAGCGGAGTAGAATCCGATTCGAAGCTGCTTAATCGCATCTATGCGCTCAAGGTGCTGACGGGCGATGGAAGCAAAGGGGATCCGGTCGGTGGGAGCACATCTGCACATGAACCGATTTGGTCCAGCGCAGCTTATGCGGCAGGGGAGCCGGGGCGAGCATGACCGACCCAAATGAAACGATCCGCGAAGTGCGCAAAAGGGGGTGACAAAACCTACTAGTGCAAGCTACGGGCAGATTCTGATGGATTAACATTTGCTGCTATACGACTGCACAGTGCACGCAACAGAGTTGGAATGGTTTTTGTTCCGTGTCTTTTGATTTTGAGTGAGGTGGTGTCATTCAGATAACTCGGAACACATAGCTTTTTTCTACGGAAGCAACAGATAGCTGAAGAAAACAATCAAAAGGTTGGATATCAAGCGAGAAATAAATAAATTGACACGTCCAAGGTTAATTCAAGAGAGGATTCACAACGGCAACAGGAGCAACAACAACATCCATTCTTCTCCGGATAAAATTTCATCCCAGAGATAGAGCCATCTCAAACGAAACCCCACAGCCGACCACCAAACCATATACTACTAGCTTCCGATTGTTTCTCCGATCAACCAAAGAAGACAACAGAAGCTACTACACACACAGTACATCAACAATAATAGTAGTAAGGGACAGACAAGCTCGGCAGGCAACAAAGCTTAATAACGCGCGGCAGAGCCGAGAAGCGCTGTGCGGCGAAGAAGAGTGGGGGGTCTAGCCGGCGTAGATGTGGACGCCGATGGCGATGAGGAAGATGGTGATGAGGGCGAAGTAGATGACGGCGTGGACGAGGATGGCGAGGCCGCCGGTGTGCATGCTGCCGAAGGCCACGATCCGGCCCTGCGCCGGCAGCTGGAACAGCAGCCCCGGCGTCAGCAGCACGAACAGCACCGTCGCGACCACCACCGGCCCCCAGTCCGCCATCTCCGCACTCCGGTCGGCTCCTCCTGGATCCGCTTGCTTGCTCCAAGCTAGCTGCACCCAACACCTCTCTCTCGATTCAAAACTGGGAGCGAGGAGGAAGAAGAGTAATGAACTGGCAGGGAAGCAGAGGAAGAGTAACGTTGGGTTTAATAGGCAGGCTTCGGCTTGGGGAAAGGAGTAAACGGTCGGCGGGCCACGCGGAGCGCTCACGGAGGCACACAGCGGCACGCGAACCTGCTCCAGTGAGCCGCGCGGGTTCCTTCCCGTAGTGTCATACACGCCGTGTGTGCGTATGCAGTAGGTGGAAAGGCTCTCTCTCTCGATCTCTTGCGGGGGGAAACGGCGGTGCGCACCGCCACGTGAACATCTCCGGTGAGTAGAATCCAAATCCGCCAGTCGTCGTCGGCTTGGATCGACGCGCTAGCACTCCACTATTTTGTTTCTGGACGATCTGACCTCGGACGTCGCGCAAACAAGGCTATAGATTCACGTGATGGTGGTAGTAGAAGTATCTGCCATTACTGTCCACTAGTTCTCGTGTGCCGTCGAGTCGGTGAAATCCAAAATCTGTCGCTCCTGCACGTTCTCTGCTTGGCAACAAGCAGGGAGGTCGATAAAGAAAAGGATCACAATAAGAAGGGGTCTGACGATGAATACAATGAGCGAGCGGAAGTCATTTCATTTCTTTTCTTTTCTTTGTGCGGTGCTTTTGCAGGGGATGTGAAGAAAGCAGGACATTTCCGTGCGGAAAGGAGCAAAAATTATACTCCCCGTTTCTCTACACAATGGAGGAAAGAATATCTTTCCCAACAGAAGCACGAAAGGAATGACTGGGACATGTTACCATACCGACACCATTTGTTCCGCAAAGAAAGGACCGACACCATCTGGCATTTAGCAAAACTGTTTTAGTTACCTCATGCCGTGGCTACTCATGTTGTTTCTTTTCGCTAGCACTAGCAACCATGCACATCAGAAAAACTGCCCACCTATCCATTGATCCATAAACAGTTCGCCAGATTTCGGATGGTTATATACCTTGATGTTATCTGTTGAAATTTGATACATTGGTGAACATGGGTCCACTCACACCCAATTGACAAACAAAAAAAAACCCTCCAATCAATTCATCAAACATCATAATGGTACAAAAGACACCAGAAATACAGTAAATTACATTCATATATGTAAAGCACACAACGACGACTACAAGCACCAAAGCGAGCTCGATAAGTGCCAATATGTAGTGGGTAATTTGCCTAATTTGGGGAAAACGAAGAAGGTGTGTCGCCGTCATCGTGCCCCCTCTCTCATCGGAGTCGGGCATCTTGTTGTAGCAGACAGTTAAAAAATGATCATGTTAGGGTCCCAAACGACCAGCACCCCTGAACAACAACCGTCACGGAAGAGGAGACGCGTAGATCGGAAGGATCCAACATCTGGACACACGAACGCAGACGGACAAAAATTGAATCAAATCAGATCCATTGTAGACAAACACTGCCCGAATTCGACGTGATCCTCGAGAGACTCACCTTCACCCGCCCTCCGACGATGCTACACACACCATCGAGATGGGGCTAGGCGGGGATAATTTTATTTCATCTTCAGGGAGCCGCTTCCGCCCCACCTTCCCGAGCAGGACACAAATTATAAACAATCTAAAAAATAACTAAAAAGGGAGCAGTAGCCTTCCCCAGCAAGAATCGGGATCTACCGCGCCTCAATGGCCCTTAGGACACAGAAGATGAGGTAGATTGATAGCGGCGCCGACGGGTGCCAAGAGAACTATTTAAATCTGTGACCCTTATATTGGGGGAACATTCCCTTAGGGAGGTTCCTCAGGGAACATTCTCTTAGGGAGGTTCTGCAGGGACGATCGTTCCCTCAGATAGTGTCAAGGGAGAGAACAATTGAATCTTTTCCAGGCATTTTCTGCAATGGGTTTCCGCGCGAAAGAAAAAAAATAGAGAGAGACAACCCGTTGCATCAAAAAGTGCATGCAAATTTGGGCTAAACAGAACGTGGCAAAAAAATGTTAAGCGGAGAAAATTGCCATGCTAGAAAACAAAAAGATCGCCATGGTACACACAGAAAAAATTAGCATGCATGTCTAGAAAATTTACCATGCCCAAATATAGAAAACTGCCACGCTACAAGATGGTGATTTGCCCTGCTACAAATAGAGAATTGCATTGTTTCAAAAAATAAAAATAAAATAGAGAATTGCTAGCACACTTAGCCTAATTTAGATGGTTAGGTTTTCTGTGGTGGAACCAGTCCAGTAGGGCAAGTCCTAAACTTGGCATAGGTGCTTGCTATTATTGAATTTATTTTAGGCTTTCTGGTGATGTTCGTTCACTGGGAGGAGATGTTCTAGGCTTTCTGGCGATGTTCGTTCATTGGGAGGAGATGTTCGAATATTGCCACAAATGACTAACTAGTAGAATGACCGTGCATTGCTACGGGTTGCAATGCATATAAATGAATAAAAAAAATGATTAAGGTCGTCTCCAAGGTCGAAACTCATTTCTTCCTCACATTAATTGGATCTTGCATACATATTCAAAAACTTCTTGCACACCAGACTGCCTTGGTGGCTTATTTTTTACCGGTAAATCACACTCCTTTTGTTCTCCCAACAAAAATGTTTCTCACAGTGATGAATGGATATAACTACAACAGTAATTAAGCATCAAGAGCTAAAAAAATCTTTAATCAAAGATGTTAAGAATATCTGTGTTGAGAAACGTAGTAGAAAACAAAAAAATTGCCCTACGATCACTCAAGAACAATATGAAGATGCATAACGGGTTGTGATCAACGATCGTTATCGACTCCGGGAGTGGAGCGGAAGTAGACAAGTCGGTGTAGATCGTACTTGGAGTCCCTCGAATGTCGATGACGATCCCACGAACCGCCCTCGTACGGAAGATCAAAATCACAACCTCTCTAGCTACTTGGTTGCAAGTGTACGGTCTTCACGATCCGACAACGCTTCACCAACCAGCGCTAATCATCGCTGGAGAATTAGAGGGAGGATATAAGAACCACACGGGGTTTATAATTATGATGATTAGAGGTGGCTAGGGCTCGCTCTAATTAGTCAACTAGGACCAGCTAGAACGTGCACTAGATCAACTAAAGGAGGCTCCAAAACTTGTATATCCATAGGGTGAAAATCCTCTAGTATATATAGGTTAGAGGAGAGAGAGAGAGAGAGAGAGGGGCTAGGCACCAAGGGGGAAAGCCCCCCTTGGGGTGCCGGCCTAGGGAGAGGGAGTAGGACTCCCTCCCCTAGTCCAATCTGCCCCCTCCCCACAAGGAAAGGGGGGGGGTGCCTTCCTACTTGGGCCCTTGTGGCCCAAGTTGCCTTCCACCTCTTCGCCTTTTAAGGCCCATTGCTATTTTAATTAAATATAAAATGTTGTACACATTTTTAGAGCATTATATATATAATTTAACAACCCTGAAAACATTTTCTATCTATATATATTTAATCAGTAATGCCCGGTATTACCCGATATTCACCGAAACCCTTCCGGTGAACGTGAAACGCTTCCGAAACCTCTAGGAACAATTCCGGATATTAATGAAACAATTCCACAAATATATCTCATCACTCCTGTCCCACTAACACTCAATAGATCGTGATTACCTTAAGCTTGTGACCCTGTAGGTTTGGTGAACCATAGACATGAACGAAACCCTTTCGTTCAATGACCGATAGAGGAACCGTGTACATCCTTATCGGTCCCTATGATTACACGAATGATATTCGAGTGAACCTTTGGCTATCATGTGATGTTCCCTTTGCTTTGCAATACTTTACAAAACCTGGTGTGCATCGGTATCCTCCTGAGTCATCACCATGATCACTATATCGTTGCTCTCGTTAAGAGTTTTGTTCTTCTTTCTTGTTGACGTGTTCCGGCATCCCCGTGACGTAGTCACCTGTGTCTGGCCAGACGATGATGGATGCGTCACACCGAGAGGTCCCTAAGAATATCTCTCCATCGTCGGAGGAGCAAATCCCACTCTCAAGTTGTCCGGTCACTTGTCAAACTTTCTAGTGAGCTTGAAAGTTATCGTTATGATCACCTTGTTACAGATGACATTTGAGAAATCCCAAAGCCCACCATCCAGTTGTAGTGACCGAGACACTCTCATGGTCCGAGGAACTAAAACACATGCTAACACTCCATGTTATACAAGATGATTTCAGACGATATAATAACATAGTATAACAGACAAGTATTGGGTCTATTCAATATGATCGTTCTTCTAACGTCATACCCTCAATGTTATTTTAGGACTATTGTTAGGCTTAAGGAGATCCTAAGATTCAGAAAACATGATCAACAACAACCCTTGAGCCGGTCTTAGAGGCGAGACCGGGAACCTATTGTTTACTTTTATCATTCCACATGTGTATATGAGTTATCCACTGAATCGCATATTCCAGAATCATAGTAGTTATAGCATGAAATATAAACACTTAACTATGAATATGGAAAAATAATAATACAATATTATTGCCTCCAGGGCATATTTCGAACAGTCTCCACTTGCACTAGAGTCAATAATCTAGTTAGCACTTTTCACTTTTACACAAATGGCAATCCGGTGTCAGTCCATGCTCTGCTTGTGGTATCGACTTTGTTCTGTCGAATCTGACAACTTTAGATCCGCGTGTATCATTTGCATTTCTATGCATCTATCATGCTTTGACAAGAATTCATAATTTTTGTGAAACTGGTTTTGTATATATATTGATTCACTGGTAGAACCTTTGATTCTTTAGACTGAGTTATGGAACCACAATTAAGAATAGTGTTCCAATGATACAATCATCTAGAAACCATACCAAGCTCATAAATGAACTTCCGATTCATCGCCCTTCATTTTTGCTTCTAAAGCAATAATATACTCAGCCTTCTGTTATAGAATTCACCACAATAACTTTCTTGGACAAATTCTAACTTACCGTGCCACCATAAATCACTTTTCATTTGAAATCAAAAATCACTTGGAGCACAGATGAAGATTTTATCAATGTACTACTTACAACGAGCCTTCATTGATGTAACTCCTTACAACAATCTCTTCATTTTTCTTCGTGTGTGAGAAACATTTCATTAATCTTTAAAGACATTTTCATTGTTGTCCTATGATCAACAATTTGACCATACTAGTAACTTTGACTTACAACTAACTTAGAGTATTGGAAATATCTGATTTTTTACATACCATGAAATACAAGTGTGGTTGAAATCATATTTCACTCATCAGTATTTCAGTATACCGACTCCTTCCATGTGACATTGACAAGAAAATCTTCTTGACATTTTTCTTACTAAATTTCTTTAGTACTTTTGTAAATATGTATTTTGGCTAAGCCCGATTAGACACTACTATCTCCATAGATTATTATGTCTAATACAATGACTATATTGCCTAAGTACTTTACTACAAAACTATTTTCAACAAAGTCTTAATCCGTGTCAAGAAATTTACATAACTTCCAATCAACAATATGTCATGTACATATAGTGTTTAGAAATATTACCATGCTCCCACTTACTTTCTTTTAAATACAAGAATCTTCGCTTTACTCGATGAAATCAATTTATTTGACCATTTCATCAGTACGAAGATTCCAACTCCACTATGCTTGCTTCAGACCATTATAGGATCTCTTGAAGTTTGTATACTTACTAGCATCGTATGGATCGACAAAATTCCCTTGGATCGTATCAAACAAACAACCTTGGTTCTATTTCCATCTCATGGGAATCATTTCGTCATCCATCTTTATCTCATAATTGAAATATTTAATAATTGCTAGTTTAACCCGAACTGACTTTAAGTATTGCTATGATGAGACAATCTCGTCATAGTCAATTCTTTGATCTCGTCATAAATTATTCATAATATCTTTGTTAGTTTATAGATGATTACTAGTCTTTAGACTCTAAGTCTTTCGGAGGGTTCATCTAGTTCTAAGCTTGAATTATGTGAATGGATACTATCTCGGATTATGTTGGCATATAACCAATTTCCGGAGTCAGGGCCCATCAACGTTTCTCTGTGATTTATAGGTTCATTGTTTGCCCAACAATATTTTGTCTTCATACCACAAAGGTCTGCACGAATTTTCCCAACCTATATAGTTTAGCTGCAAGTTCGACCGTAGCCTCTATATCTCATGTAGAGGCTTTTGTATCAGTCGCAGTAAGAAATTCTAGAATTACTTCCAGTGTTTCTTTTCTTTGAGCTAATTATGAACATTCTGCAATCTTGTCGAGTTGCACTGTCCTCCCGCTCACTCTTTTGTAGAAAATATTTTTCTTCAAAACTTCCGCACTTTGTGGCAACACTTTGCCTCGATTTAGTGATAGAGGAATACCCAACTATTTGGGATAACCTACAAAGTAGCACATACTTCAATAAATTTGATGGCGCTCCTTTTTTAGTGTAAAAGCCACAGTCTCTAAAGCATCACTTTTGAAAGTATATTGGCGAAATAATTATTGTCATATTTAATCTCACCATGTCATACATATTTTGATTGCATCTACTTAAAACAATCTACTCTCAGTAGTGTTTCTAGGAGGTGCAAGCTATAAAATTCTTTTATAGCTCATTATACATTCGCTAAATTTGTAACTCAAATATTCTTTTCCGCAATCCAATTGTAGAACATAATATCTTGTTACAATAGTTTCTACTTCATTTTGAAAACTTTTGAAACACTTCAAAAGATTTAGATTTATGTCTCAATTAATAAATATAAATATCTACTTGAGTCATCTTGAAGATAGATAAATCCAGTGCTTGCAACAACACTTATTGGATTACATACATCAATATGCAGACCTCCAATTATTTTTGTTGCTCGTTCTTTATGGCTTGTGAATGGTATTTTAGTTTACTTCACTAATTGGATGAAACTTGCAAGTGTCAGATGATTCTCAATCATATGACTTCAAAATTCATCACTATGAAATTTCTCCATGTTGGTTTCTCCAATGTGACTAAATGCAGTGTCACACACACTACAAAAAAAAGACACATCCGTGACATTTTGGGCCGAACGAATTTTTTTTCTGTCATACATATGACACTTCTATGATGATAATTGTGACAAAACCCGGTATCATCATAGATGTGGTGGGCTCCTACTTCTATGACAAAAAATCATGACAGAAAATGGGCTTTTCATCCTGGGCGGGCCGGAGACGCAGCTGCATGACATTCTTTGGGCCGTCCATGACGGAAAAAACCGTGGTAGAAGCGAGGGGGAGGAAAATTTCGGGGAGTTGCCGGTTACGGTGGGAGGTCGGGGGCCGAGCGATGCGCGTTTCTCTCGTACACGTACACGCGTGTGTGCGAGGCGTTGGCTCTAACTGAACCCGAGCAAGGTGTTGGGCTCTAACTGAACCCGAGCGATTGCACTGCAGGCTATGCGTTACTGAACCCGAGCGATCGATCAATGGCTGTTAACTGAATCCGATGGAGCGATTCCTTCGCTACTGCTGCTAACTGAAGCCGATCGATTGGATGAATAGTGAGCATTGTAGGGGGGGCATGGATGAACAGTAAGCGATGGCATTGCCTCTGGATGAACAGGACCCCATGGTGTGGAGGGCTGGATGAATAGTAGATGGTGGAGGGGTGACCGTGGAGGGGTGGTTGAACATGACCCCGTGGTGTGGAGGGCTGGATGAACAGTAGACGGTGGAGGGGTGGTTGAACAGTAGCCAGTGGAGTAGCGCGTGGTGGAGGCTGGATGAACAGGAGCCCGTGGAGGCTGGAGGAGGTCGACGGTGGAGATGAACAGTATCCCGTGGAGTCCCGTTTTGCGGTACGCCACACCCCTCCCGATGAACAGGACCCCCGTTTCGACCGTAGGAGGTCCGTTTCCTCCATTTTATGGTACACCACACCCCTCCCGATGAACAGGACCCCCGTTTCGACCATAGGAGGTCTGTTTCGTCCGTTTTGCGGTACACCACACCCCTCCCGATCAACAGGACCCCCGTTTCAACCGTAGGAGGTCCGTTTCCTTCGTTTTGCGGTATGCCACACCCCTCTCGATCAACAGGACCCCCGTTTCGACCGTAGGAGGTCCATTTCCTCCGTTTTGCGGTACGCCACACCCCTCCCGATCAACAGGACCCCGTTCCGAACGTAGGAGGTCCGTTTCCTCCATTCTGCGGTACACCAGGCCTTGTTTCCATCTCCTGTTCCGTCCAAGTCCTCCCGATGAACATGACCACGCATTCCGTTCCGACCCAGCTGGTTGGCTCCCACACGTTTCGTTGCTTCCCGATGAACATGACGCATTCCGTTGCCTCCCCATGAACACGACGCATTCCTTTGCCTCCCCATGAACACGGCGACGACGCTGTTTCTCCATTCCGACCAAGCCATGTACACGAGCCCTCGCCGTACGTATGCGCGAGTAGGCGTTCGAGACCCCGCCTGTATGTAAACATACATGGCCGTATTTTCTTTCTTGTACCCTGGCCGTTGTACGTACGTGTACATGCTACGTGCGCACCTCTACTACGACACGTGCGCGCCTCTACACCCACCAGTATATATGTACGTACACGTTCGCGACCAGAATGACAATGCTACGTACGCTTTGACCAGGTGGGTCCCGACTGTCAGGCACTTCCTTGCTTGCGAAGATGTAGCTGGTGGGTCCCAGCAGTCAGGGGGCGAATCGTTTTTTTTTGCCCGAACGCACTTCCTTGCATGCGAAGATGTAGCTGGTGGGTCCCAGCAGTCAGGGGGGCGAATCGTTTTTTTGCCCGGACGTACTTCCTTGCGTGCGAAGGTGTAGCTGGTGGGTCCCAGCAGTCAGGGGAGAAACGTTTTTTTCGCGAAATACGGTGGCCCGTCCGGTGGGTCCCGCTGTCAGGTGGAGGAATAATTATTTTGCACGTAATAAGGAGACACTTCCTTGCTGTGGCCGTGGACCCAGCTATCAGCCTCTCCACATACAGTCCACGTCCGATGGAAGCCGTTCCTTGACCATGTTGACCATGCCGCGCCGAGAGCGTGGATGACGACGAGGCCTAGGAAGGCGATGACGCGAAGCCGGGGAAGACGCGGCATTGTATGCCCATGCATAGAGGAGTACGAGGGTTCACTGGTTCACTGTTGTTTCCCACGCGGAGGGGAGTATGACTGTACGAGGGTTTACTGGTTCGTCTGCCATCGCCGGAGAATAACAACAGGTGTGGGTGAATAGAGGGATGACTAGGCCAGCGATGGGAGTACGATGGGGCGGTGAGGCCTGCGCGGCAGCACAGCCGGCCATGGGGAGGAGGGAGCAGGCAGTCCCGCCGGCGGTTGTTTGAGCGGCTGGAGCAGGAAGAGCAGAGATTGAAGAAGCACGACGGCCATTGGATGGACATCCAACCGTTACTGCTTGTGCGTCAACCATTTTTTTAGGAAAGCCTCAAATCTGTGGAAAACAACATACAACCCATCTACCATTATTTCTAATAATTTATAGCCCATTTGCTAATTCTTAAGGTTTTTTTGGAGCCCATATTCTTTTTGTTAGCATTACAGCCCATATTGTGGCCACGGTTAAAAAATTATACGAAATTTTGTATATTTCGGTGCGGTCCGAACTGTTTTTAATCCCGAAATTTTGACTCACATTCAAACTGATTTTAAAAATAAATGTATATCAATATAAAATCCAACAAATTCTCCACGCATAAAAATTAATGTAATTTAAAATCTTGAAATGAAAAAAAATATATTTGAAACTAATTGCCGGTTTGATGTGTTTTAAAAATGTATAACCCATTTCTCATTACTGATGGGCCATTTTCTCGGCCAGCCGAATGAAAGGTCTCCTTGTCTTGAAAGATTTACAGCCCAACAGGCCTGACAAAGCGACTTACTTGGCAAATCACAAAAAAACTGGGCTGTGGCCATGGACCCAGCTGTCAGCCTCTCCACGTACAGTACTCTTCCGATGGAAGTCGTTCCTTGACCACGTTGACCACGCCGTGCGGAGAGCACCACGGCGGTGGACGACGACGAGGCCTAGGAAGGGGACGACACGGAGCTGGGGAAGACGCGGTAGTGGAAGCCCACGCGGAGAGGAGTACGAGGGTTCACTGGTTCGGTTACGGTGTGAGGCTGCCGTCGCCGCAGGGCCTGGCCAGCGGTGGGAATAGTAGGGGCGCTGAGGCCTCTGCGGCAGCACAGCCGGCCATGGGAGGCAGGAGCATGTGGCACGACCAGCGCTGCTTTGCGCGGCTGGAGGAAGAAGACCAGAAGTTGAAGAAGCAGTACGGCCGTTGGATGGACATCGTACGGTCACTAGAGCTAGAATCGTTCATATTGACTAAGTTGAGAAAGCGCTTCGTCCCCGTCAACTTAGTAGGCCCACAAGACAGCCTCCCACCAAGGTGGGTCCCAGCTAGCCGGGGGAGTATTCATTTTTTTGCGTAATAAGGAGGCACTTCCGGTGGGTCCGAGATGACAGCGGGGGGAACGTTTTTTTCACGTTATACGGTGGCCCGTCCGGTGGGTCCCAGCAGTCAGGGGGAAACAATTTTTTTCGCAAAATACTAGTGGCCCGTCCGGTGAGTCCCCGCTGTCAGGTGGAGGAATAATTATTTTCCGTGTAATAAGGAGGCACTTCCTTGCTGCTGCCGCGGACCCAACTGTCAGCCTCTCCATGTACAGTACTCTTCCGATGGAAGTTGGTCGTTGACCACATTGACCATGCCGCGTCGAGAGCACCACGGCGGTGGCCGACGGCGAGGCCTAGGTGTCAGGACCCCGACTCAATGCCACATCGATCTAGCATGTAACACCTCATATCACTTTGCGGCCTCACGCACGGTATTCCCACGGGTGTCGCCCTACCTTTACCCGGGACCGTTTGCGCCTTTTGGCACACGTATATGACAGTGTCGCTAGCATCTATATGATAAAGAGCCCGGGCTGACATGGCTAGTCGTAAACCCAAAGTGGCACAAACTTACAGGGACAGGCATCCATGACCTAGCATCGAACGTGTCGGTCATCAGCAAGTGAATCCAGGCTGTAGCACTAGGCTAGCAGGACTCCGGTGAACCGGGCTGTAGCGGGCTAACAGGACACCGGTATTCATCGCGTGACATTTCCCCGAAGGGACAGACACAGGAACGAAGAAGGACACATGCCGGCCAGCCTAAGTGTTCCGGAGCAGTAGCAAGCTACCATTGGAAACACTAGGAGACATTTCCCGGTAAGAGAGGCTACTAAGGATAAACAACTAGATAGTCAGATCCCACACATACCAAGCATTTCAATAACATACACACAATATGCTCGATATGTGCAAATACAACATGGCATCACAACATGACTCTACAACTCAGGTAATTTATTCATTAGGCTCCGAGGAGCGAGATATTACAAACATGGGTCTCATGACCCAACACTCAGAGCATACAAATCAAGCACAAGCGGAAGCTATCATGTCTGAGTACAGACATCTATAAATGGAAAAGGCTGAGAAGCCTGACTGTCTATCAGATCCTGCCGAGGACACAAGATCGTAGCTGAGGTAACAAGCTAAACGTCGAAGTTCACGTGGAACTACTAGTGAGACTGAAGTCTCTCTGCAAAAACATAAAATAGGCAAACGTGAGTACAAATGTACCCAGCAAGACTTACATCAGATCTATCTACATATGCATCATTATCAACAAAGGGGATGGTGGGGTTTAACTGCAGCAAGCCAACTTTGACTCGGTGGCTATCCTGAACTACGACTGCAAGTAACTCTTTTGAGGTGGCGCACACGAGTCCACATATTCACCATATCAATACACCACTATGGATCCGCTCCCGTCTCCCTACGAGAACGCCATCCATAGCACTCACGCTTATCTTGCGTATTTTAGAGTATCCACTTTCACTTGTCTATGAACTGTACAAGGGGTCCAAGTTTCCATATCCGAGGAATCCGGCTATTCGAATAGATAATGATAACCCTGCAGGGGTGTACTTCTTCACACACGCTCTCGCCACTTACCGCCCTGTACACGTCATGTACCTCGGCAACCTTCAAGCGGAAGCCGGGCGAGGGAGTCGGCCACGACCTGACTAACCGAACAAGTCTCTCGTCCAGGTTTATCGCCTATTCGGGTTCCATCCGCAAGGAGATCCGGCCGGGGTGTCGCTCACGGCCCCAAACGATGTGAGCAGGGTTGTGCCACTGTGCCTAGTCTGTCCCAAGCCCACCTGTACCGGGTGCCACTTGGTAGACTACTAACACTACCTACAAACACCAGAAACTAGTTGCAACTCCTGGACAGAGATCAAGTTGATTAATAAGTCGAGAGGGGCACTTAAGCATTCCAATGTGTGGTAGTAGCTGGTCATGGATCACAAACACAGAACTCAGTTCCTGAGGACGGCTGCAATGAGACAACCCACCATGTACTCCTACATGGCCTCTCACCGCTACCTTTACCAAATCGTGTTCACACACTTAGCTCACACACAGTAGGACATGTTCACACGCCTCTGATTCATCCCCGATGAATCAGACCTGACTCAACTCTAAGCAGTAGCAGGCATGACAAACAAGCATGAATGAGTAGGCACATCAGGGCTCAAACAACTCCTACTCATACTAGTGGGTTTCATCTATTTACTGTAGCAATGACAGGTCATGCAGAGGATAAAGGGGTTCAGCTACCGCAGCAAGTAACAGTTGAATCGTTGTTGTCCTAATGCAGTAATAGAGAGCAGGAGCGAGAGAGTAGGATTGTATCGGAATGAACAAGGGGTTTTTGCTTGCCTGGCACTTCTGAAGATAACATTGAGTCTTCATCAGTGTCAACGATCACATCATCGGTATCACGTCTATCGAGAGGGGACAAATACCGGCAACACAGAAGGGAACACAATCAATGCAATGCACAATATGATGCATGATCATGACATGGCAAAATGAATGTGTTTTGAGCCAATGCAACTAGCAACAGATTAAATGAAGTTGGTTTGAATACAAGATTCAAATTCAAACTCCATATGTGATTATTTAAATGCCCTTCACTTCATTTTCCCTAAACAGTAGTGATAAGTTGTTCTAACATGCATGGAAATGGTACAGATGGATTCCTTGAATTTTTCTGATAATTTTTCATATATAAATTATTTCATTTGGAGTTACGGTTGAATTTCTATGAATTATTGAAGTTTTAGCTATTTTCTGGAATTTCCTGATTATTTTTAAATCCAGAAAATACTTATTGCGTCAGCACCACGTCACTGTGACGTCAACAGGGTCAACTGGGCGCCCCAGGTCAAACCTGACGTGTGGGGGCCACACGTCAGTGACACAGGAGCTAATCCCGGTCAAACCCAGCGCTGACTGGGGTTTGACCAGGGGTGGGGCCCACTGTCAGTGGCTGTGGGTTTAATTAGTGGGGCCATTAACACTAATTAAGCGTGCCCCGTCGGCAGTCGCCGGAGTATCGCCGGCGGCGACCATTCCGCACGGCGGCGCGGCTCGGATTTGAGCTAGGGGCGATGGTTTGGCGCGCGGTTTGGCTCATTAGAACGTCCGCGACGCAGCGCGTCCAGCGGTGGCTGTGGCCGCGGCTGGGGTGGCCGGAGCCGACGACGGCGATGGCAAGTGCGGCGGCCGGAGCTTCGGGTTCGAGCGGGGCGAGGCCACAGAGGACGGGAGGGATGGCTAAGGGGCTCACCGAGCTCCTGAAGATGCTAGGAGCACGGTGCCGTGCTCGGTTTCGAGCCTTGCTGGCTGCAGTGACGGCGGCGACATCGCCGGCGGCGTGGGGTTCTCGGCTCGTTGTGAACGGCGGCTAGAGAGGGAGGTAGGGCACGGGGAGAGGGGGAATCAGGTCAAAAGCTCACCGCGGAGCTGCAGGGAGGGTTAGTGGGCTCGGGGGCGCGCCGGAGTGGCCGAATCGACGGAGAAAGGCGCCGGGGCCGAAGCTTGGAGATGATGACGATGGCGGCTGCTCGGGGCCCTTCTGGTCGCGTGAGACGTCGAGGAGGTCGAGGGAGGCACTGCGGAGCTCGGGAGCGCGTCGGGGAGGAGAGGGGGTGGTGGTGGCCGCGGCGAACGGCGTCGGTGGCGACGGGGCTCCGCTCGGAGGAGGAGAGAGGGAGCCAGAGAAAGGGGGGAGAAGGCACGGGGAGAGTGCGAGGCCTGGGAGGGTGCGTGGCATCGCGGACGGGGTCCAGGGCGACGAGAGGAAGCAGGAGGTGGCCAGGGGGAAGCAGGAGGTGGCCGAGGCCTCTCGGGCGCGCGCCACGCCTCGCCTCTGTTCGTCCTCCTGGCAGAGGAGGAAGAGGACAAGGGGGAAGGAGGTGGGCTGGGCCGGCCAGATGGAGCTGGGCCAGGTAAGTGGCGCCAGGTAGGTGGCCCAGGTGGCCTTCTCTCCCTCTCTTTTTTTTAGTTTCCATTTTCTATTTTTTTCTGTATTTGTTTTGATTTAGTTTAGCAACTAAACCATTTTAATAAATTCTGTTGTTTATTATGTGGCTTATTAAAATATATACAAAGCCACTCACAAACTTCCAGAATTATTTGGAGTCATATTTAATATATATTAAATATAAATCCAAAGCAAATAGTTATTGGATTAATTCAAATGGCCAAAATAAATATCTCTGTGACTCCAAAAATATTGGTTTAAATTTTACCTCTCACCAATATTTCCATGGAATAACAGGAACGTTTTCTTGGACTCATTTGATGAAATTTAAATGTTGGTTATTTTTAGAGGTCTTCTGAGGCTTTGAAAATTCCTCAATTCAATTTCATTTGAATTTAAACATGATGCACCCACCAGACAGCACCAGAAGCTAGGGATGTGACAACTCACCCCCACTAAACAAGAATCTCGTCTCGAGATTCAAGCGTAGGGTAAGGTGAAGGGGGAACGCAACTAGTACAATCTTCACGATCCAGGTTGCACTTCATAGGAACGTTGATTCGATCACCATTATTGTCTCGAAGTCTTGCTCTGAGAAATCCTGCCAACATGACATGGAGAGAAGAAAGAGACTCTAGAAGGGTCGATCTTCTCGAAGATCGAACAACTCAGGATTAACTCACGGAATAAGACATAGCAACCTCTCTCGAGCTGAGACACTAAACATACATCCATGTGAATGGAGTGGAGTAGATGACGAAGGTTCACTAGGTAGACAACAATTTCACGCTTAAGAAGGTGGCGATCGGTTGTCAACGTAGCGAGGAGTTGAATTGCCATGATACCACGACGAAACATCCCGGAGAAGGGTGATTCGTAGATTATTTCCTTAAGTGGCAAAAAGAATTACCTTTGATATAGAGATCATTGAGACTCTCTATATCAGCCGAAGGCAAATCACAACAATCGATTGGCGGGGTCGGTAGAATGGCATACTTGGACTTGGATGATGTGGATTACCTTGTTGAAGACAACGTAATGGATGAATTTGCTTATCACCGGAGATGGAAGAGACCCATGGTAGAATGGCACATTGGCGGTGCAAGCTAGGAACAAAATGCAAATGCTGGGAATGATTCTGGTAACTGGGAAAGAACCCAACAACAGAGAGTGAATTCACTGTTTGAATAGGTCATAGCGTTACCGAGGAAACCGAGAGGAATCCCAGTTAGTGCCGATGATAACACCTAGCGCTTGTGCGTGCTCTCAAGAACTTGGGCATTTCCATAATCATCAAGGTTTTACCAACATCCGTGTCAAGGATCCTGGCAACACAACTTGCTACCATGATGAATGATGATGGATGATGCAGATGCAAAGGAAGATAACACTTTCTCAGATTTCACCCTAGCAATGCCAAGGAAGAAAATCTGGATGATCGACCGAGAGACATTTAGCACTCCGCTTCTAATGTTCTCCTTGATGTGCTAGTGTAACCCATTCATAGATATGGTTTGATAACTAGAACATCAAGTAAAAGGTCGGACTTCGGGAGCAAAAAAAAAATCCATAAGGAACAACTAGGGAGGTAAATCCTACAAAATCCTTATGGGGAGGTGGCCATCTTCCTCAATCAAGATACTACAATAATGGTTCTTCCGGCTGGGTGTGTTGGCCACGACATCCACCTTACCGGTTATCGAGGGACCAATATTATAGTTCTTGGGAAATGTTCCAACCATCATATCTGCCTGAGATTCAGATCTGGTTGGTGTCAGGATATTCCAGACTCATCGGGTCTAGGAAGAAAAATGAAAGTTTGCAACACAAATCGATGAAATGACGTTGCGAGATTCTCGGGAAATGAACTACGATAGCAAGCTCCAAAACATGAGCTGGTTCTGCTACACACGTGTGAACACGCTGTCCTAGACAAGCATGACCACGTGGTAGACTTACAATAAAACACTACCGAGTTCTGGTTGGGAACCATCACCATGGATAACGAAGTCCTTGCATAAGTCATATGATTAGCTCTTATGAGGGAACTTCTTCTCCTTGAACAAATCAATCAGTGGCTTGGTGTGCTACAGAATTCATATGGAACGAAGATGATCAGTCTAACAGACCACAGAATACTTTGCACGTGCATGACTGACTTGGGATGATTCCAAAGGAGCAAAAACAAACTTTCTTGAATTCACGACGGCAACTTACATCAAAATGCACGTGAATCAAAGGAAGTCACTCCTTTCATCAAACAAGTACTTCATGAGCTAGCATGAAGAAAATGCTTTCAAAAGTTTCCAACACTAACTTAATGTTCAACAACATCATGGAGGAGATAAGGATGTTGTCAATGGGCTCAACAACAACTCATCGTAATTTCCATATCACTGGACTTCCACCATCGCGTGAACACGGTGATAGCATTGGTCAGACCCAAAAAATATAATGGTGTATGCTCGAGGAAAATCCACGAATAAGACAGCATTACGAACATCGTTGGTTCTGATTTGATTTGACGATAGCCCATACTTAAATCAAAGGTTTGGGTAAGATAATAGATCCAACAATTGTTCACAAGGACCAATTGATGAAGATACCATCTTTCTTCAACACACACACACACACACAAAAAGATATCCCTTAACATGAACTAAGTCAGGCAAGCTTTTATCTTCCAACTCTCCAAGTTGTTGTTTAGCTTGACCAACTAGCTCAGGGGTATCCCACACAGATTCATGGAGAAGGGGTGGTTTACAAGGAACCAACTTGATCACGAACTCAACATAGCGGTCCGGTGACAACCTGGCGATACTTTCGAGAAGATATTCGGAAAATCACGAACCACCGGTATGTTACTAAGCTCGAGAACAATCTCTCTTTTGAGGGCAAGACGATATGATCAAATGAGTGAGGAATTGACAAGATCCTAACTCATCAATCGAAGGGTGCACCGAAATAAGGACTAGGTAGCACGATCAGTCTTAGAAGGATGATTCAAAAACCAACACGCTAAGAATGAAATTATTGTCCTTTAACTACCAAGCAACGAGGTTGCTAGGAGTATTGATTTCACACATCACAATTCATTTGTCGGTATTCCGGTTGCATCAACACGAAGACCGAGGAATGACTAATGATGGTGAGAAGTATCACTACGTCAAAATTCATGAGAGTTGGTGTAGTTCTCATGACAATTCTGACATAAAGGGGGTAATACTCCAAGGTAGAACAAAACCAAAAGCTGGATTGGCATTTGGTCTGCGGAATACAACTGCTTTGACCCAATCCTAGATATGGATGAGATACTGGAGTTTGTTTCTCCTAGTCATTCAGGACAGAATGGCTTGACGGACCACAAGAGTAATAGGCATCGATAAACGAATGCACGCATACTCTTGATTATCAATTGACAGACGAGGGTCAGAATACAACTAAGGAGGAACAACTCAAGGAACATATAACTTTCTGAGTTGTGGATGCATAGATTAGTATGTCGAGCGAAGTTCAACATAATTCTTCCGGATAACCCATGCAGAGAGGTAGGACTGGCAGAGCCACAATATATAATGGAGAACTCATCAAGAGCACTCTGGTTGTGATTGTTCAGTTCAACGAGGAACTTCTGCCATAAGTAGTTCATGGTATTTGGAAGAAGAAGATACCACGGACTTCAAGGACTATCGCGAGGTTACTAATAACCTAAGGGAGCTAGCAATTACTATCAACATGAAGTAAGTAGGGTGAATCTCGGGTTCAAGAACCCAGGAATAGAATACCTACTCCTAAGTAGCATCACGAGACGCTTTCGGGAATGATGTCCAGAATCATCACACTGGGATCACAAAACATGGCTAGACTACTAGATGATCACCTGAGACACCTAGGGTCATAATAATAACTCCAACATAAATGTCGAGGCAATAGAGTACCTCAACTCACCGTCTAGTGTGGTTAATCTGGCCATAAAGGACATCGAGAACAGAAAGAAAGGATTTGCAAATGCATCAGACTATTTAGAAACCTGGGATGACTCGGACAGCATAACGGCTGTAAATGCTCAGAAAAGACTTGAGACATTCACAAAAATGGTGGCATAACCATGCAGAAGCACAATATCAAGGATTCGAGATCAACAATTAACATACGGAAGTAGTAGGAACTGACTGAGATTAGAACCATCAATCCTACAAGTCTACGGATTAGTAACACGTGATCCTGATAGAAAGAAGAGATAGCCTAGTTCTTAATCCCCGTAGGAAAGATAAGATGACTCAGATCAGAAGGGCATAAGGTATAAGGAGTAAAAAGAGCCTTACGTTCCATTCCACAATCAATTCCCTTATATAACTAAAGCATTTCTAGACTCAACTTCGACCAGTTGGCTTGGTAATCCTACAGGCAGTCAAGCTCAAATACCAACGCTGTCAGGACCCCGACTCAATGCCACATCGATCTAGCATGTAACACCTCATATCACTTTGCGGCCTCACGCACGGTATTCCCACGGGTGTCGCCCTACCTTTACCCGGGACCGTTTGCGCCTTTTGGCACACGTATATGACAGTGTCGCTAGCATCTATATGATAAAGAGCCCGGGCTGACATGGCTAGTCGTAAACCCAAAGTGGCACAAACTTACTGGGACAGGCATCCATGACCCAGCATCGAACGTGTCGGTCATCAGCGAGTGAATCCAGGCTGTAGCACTAGGCTAGCAGGACTCCGGTGAACCGGGATGTAGCGGGCTAACAGGACTCCGGTATTCATCGCGTGACATTTCCCCGAAGGGGCAGACACAGGAACGAAGAAGGACACATGCCGGCCAGCCTAAGTGTTCCGGAGCAGTAGCAAGCTACCATTGGAAACACTAGGAGACATTTCCCGGTAAGAGAGGCTACTAAGGATAAACAACTAGATAGTCAGATCCCACACATACCAAGCATTTCAATAACATACACACAATATGCTCGATATGTGCAAATACAACATGGCATCACAACATGACTCTACAACTCAGGTAATTTATTCATTAGGCTCCGAGGAGCGAGATATTACAAACATGGGTCTCATGACCCAACACTCAGAGCATACAAATCAAGCACAAGCGGAAGCTATCATGTCTGAGTACAGACATCTATAAATGGAAAAGGCTGAGAAGCCTGACTGTCTATCAGATCCTGCCGAGGACACAAGATCGTAGCTGAGGTAACAAGCTAAACGTCGAAGTTCACGTGGAACTACTAGTGAGACTGAAGTCTCTCTGCAAAAACATAAAATAGGCAAACGTGAGTACAAATGTACCCAGCAAGACTTACATCAGATCTATCTACATATGCATCATTATCAACAAAGGGGATGGTGGGGTTTAACTGCAGCAAGCCAACTTTGACTCGGTGGCTATCCTGAACTACGACTGCAAGTAACTCTTTTGAGGTGGCGCACACGAGTCCACATATTCACCATATCAATACACCACTATGGATCCGCTCCCGTCTCCCTACGAGAACGCCATCCATAGCACTCACGCTTATCTTGCGTATTTTAGAGTATCCACTTTCACTTGTCTATGAACTGTACAAGGGGTCCAAGTTTCCATATCCGAGGAATCCGGCTATTCGAATAGATAATGATAACCCTGCAGGGGTGTACTTCTTCACACACGCTCTCGCCACTTACCGCCCTGTACACGTCATGTACCTCGGCAACCTTCAAGCGGAAGCCGGGCGAGGGAGTCGGCCACGACCTGACTAACCAAACAAGTCTCTAGTCCAGGTTTATCGCCTATTCGGGTTCCATCCGCAAGGAGATCCGGCCGGGGTGTCGCTCACGGCCCCAAACGATGTGAGCAGGGTTCCCAAGCCCACCATCCGGGTGCCACTTGGTACACCGTGCCACTGTGGCTAGTCTGTCCCAAGCCCACCTGTACCGGGTGCCACTTGGTAGACTACTAACACTACCTACAAACACCAGAAACTAGTTGCAACTCCTGGACAGAGATCAAGTTGATTAATAAGTTGAGAGGGGCACTTAAGCATTCCAATGTGTGGTAGTAGCTGGTCATGGATCACAAACACAGAACTCAGTTCCTGAGGACGGCTGCAATGAGACAACCCACCATGTACTCCTACATGGCCTCTCACCGCTACCTTTACCAAATCGTGTTCACACACTTAGCTCACACACAGTAGGACATGTTCACACGCCTCTGATTCATCCCCGATGAATCAGACCTGACTCAACTCTAAGCAGTAGCAGGCATGACAAACAAGCATGAATGAGTAGGCACATCAGGGCTCAAACAACTCCTACTCATACTAGTGGGTTTCATCTATTTACTGTGGCAATGACAGGTCATGCAGAGGATAAAGGGGTTCAGCTACCGCAACAAGTAACAGTTGAATCGTTGTTGTCCTAATGCAGTAATAGAGAGCAGGAGCGAGAGAGTAGGATTGTATCGGAATGAACAAGGGGGTTTTTCTTGCCTAGCACTTCTGAAGATAACATTGAGTCTTCATCAGTGTCAACGATCACATCATCGGTATCACGTCTATCGAGAGGGGACAAATACCGGCAACACAAAAGGGAACACAATCAATGCAATGCACAATATGATGCATGATCATGACATGGCAAAATGAATGTGTTTTGAGCCAATGCAACTAGCAACAGATTAAATGAAGTTGGTTTGAATACAAGATTCAAATTCAAACTCCATATGTGATTATTTAAATGCCCTTCACTTCATTTGCCCTGAACAGTAGTGATAAGTTGTTCTAACATGCATGGAAATGGTACAGATGGATTCCTTGAATTTTTCTGATAATTTTTCATATATAAATTATTTCATTTGGAGTTACGGTTGAATTTCTATGAATTATTGAAGTTTTAGCTATTTTCTGGAATTTCCTGATTATTTTTAAATCCAGAAAATACTTATTGCGTCAGCACCACGTCACTGTGACGTCAGCAGGGTCAACTGGGCGCCCCAGGTCAAACCTGACGTGTGGGGGCCACACGTCAGTGACACAGGAGCTAATCCCGGTCAAACCCAGCGCTGACTGGGGTTTGACCAGGGGTGGGGCCCACTGTCAGTGGCTGTGGGTTTAATTAGTGGGGCCATTAACACTAATTAAGCGTGCCCCGTCGGCAGTCGCCGGAGTATCGCCGGCGGCGACCATTCCGCACGGCGGCGCGGCTCGGATTTGAGCTAGGGGCGATGGTTTGGCGCGCGGTTTGGCTCATTAGAACGTCCGCGACGCGGCGCGTCCAGTGGTGGCTGTGGCCGCGGCTAGGGTGGCCGGAGCCGACGACGGCGATGGCAAGTGCGGCGGCCGGAGCTTCGGGTTCGAGCGGGGCGAGGCCACAGAGGACGGGAGGGATGGCTAAGGGGCTCACCGAGCTCCTGAAGATGCTAGGAGCACGGTGCCGTGCTCGGTTTCGAGCCTTGCTGGCTGCAGTGATGGCGACGACATCGCCGGCGGCATGGGGTTCTCGGCTCGTTGTGAACGGCGGCTAGAGAGGGAGGTAGGGCACGAGGAGAGGGGGAATCGGGTCAAAAGCTCACCGTGGAGCTGCAGGGAGGGTTAGTGGGCTCGGGGGCGCGCCGGAGTGGCCGAATCGACGGAGAAAGGCGCTGGGGCCGAAGCTTGGAGATGATGACGATGGCGGCTGCTCGGGGCCCTTCTGGTCGCGTGAGACGTCGAGGAGGTCGAGGGAGGCACTGCGGAGCTCGGGAGCGCGTCGGGGAGGAGAGGGGGTGGTGGTGGCCGCGGCGAACGGCGTCGGTGGCGACGGGGCTCCGCTCGGAGGAGGAGAGAGGGAGCCAGAGAAAGGGGAGAGAAGGCACGGGGAGAGTGCGAGGCCTGGGAGGGTGCGTGGCATCGCGGACGGGGTCCAGGGCGACGAGAGGAAGCAGGAGGTGGCCAGGGGGAAGCAGGAGGTGGCCGAGGCCTCTCGGGCGCGCGCCACGCCTCGCCTCTGTTCGTCCTCCTGGCAGAGGAGGAAGAGGACAAGGGGGAAGGAGGTGGGCTGGGCCGGCCAGATGGAGCTGGGCCAGGTAAGTGGCGCCAGGTAGGTAGCCCAGGTGGCCTTCTCTCCCTCTCTTTTTTTAGTTTCCATTTTCTATTTTTTTCTGTATTTGTTTTGATTTAGTTTAGCAACTAAACCATTTTAATAAATTCTGTAGTTTATTATGTGGCTTACTAAAATATATACAAAGCCACTCACAAACTTCCAGAATTATTTGGAGTCATATTTAATATATATTAAATATAAATCCAAAGCAAATAGTTATTGGATTAATTCAAATGGCCAAAATAAATATCTCTGTGACTCCAAAAATATTGGTTTAAATTTTACCTCTCACCAATATTTCCATGGAATAACAGGAACATTTTCTTGGACTCATTTGATGAAATTTAAATGTTGGTTATTTTTAGAGGTCTTCTGAGGCTTTGAAAATTCCTCAATTCAATTTCATTTGAATTTAAACATGATGCACCCACCAGACAGCACCAGAAGCTAGGGATGTGACACTAGGAAGGGGACGACGCGGAGCCGGGCCACGGGAGGCAGGAGTAGGCAGTACTACAGCCGGCCACGGGAGGCAGGAGCAGACGGCACGACCGGCACTGCTTTGGGCGGCTGGAGCAAGAAGACCAGAGGTTGAAGAAGCACTATGGCCGTTGGATGGACATCATACGGTCACTGGAGTATTGACTAAGTTGACAAAGCCCTCCGTCCCCATCAACTTAGTAGGCCCACAAGTCAGCCCAACAATATGGTGGGTCCTAGCTAGCAGGGGGGTATTCATTTTTTTGGGAGTAATAAGGAGGCACTTCCTTGCGTGCGAAGATATAGCTGGTGGGTCCGACCTGTCAGCGGGGGGAACGTTTTTTTTGCGAAATACGGAGGCCCTTCCTGTGGGTCCTAGCTGTCAGGTGGAGGAATCATTATTTTGCGCGTAATAAGGAGGCATTTCCTTGCGTGCGGCCGTGGACCCAGCTGTCAGCCTCTCCACGTACATTTCACTTCCAATGGATGTCGTTCATTGACCATGTTGACCAGGCCGCGCCGAGAGCACCAGGGCGGTGGACAACGGCGAGGCCTAGGAAGGGAACGACACGGAGCCAGGGAATACTCGGCAGTTGTTTCCCACACAGAGGAATATGAGGGTTTACTGGTTTGTCTGCCGTCGCCGGAGAATAACAACATGTGTGGGTGAGTAGAGGGATGGCTAGGCCAGCGATGGGAGTACGGTGGGGCCGTGAGGCCTGCGCGGCAGCATTGCCGGCCGCGGGAGGAGGGAGCAGGCAGTCCCGCCGGCGCTTGTTTGAGCGGCTGGAGCATGAAGAGCAGAGATTGAACAAGGAGACAGCCGTTGGATGGACATCCAACAGTCACTGCTCTCGTGTGTTGACTAAGTTTTTTTTTGAGAATCGTGTGTTGACTAAGTTGACAGGGCGTTGCGTGTGCGTCAACCTTTTTTTATGAAAGCATACGCGTCAGCCTGTAGTAGGCGCACAAGTCAGCCTCAAATCTGTGGAAAACAACATACAACCCATCTGCCATTATTTCTAATAATGTACAGCCCATTTGCTAATTCTTAAGATTTTTTTTGGAGCCCATCTTCTTTTTATTAGCATTACACCCCATATTGTGGCCACGGTTAAAAAGTATACAGAATTTTGCATATTTCGGTGCGGTCAACTGTTTTTAATCCAGAAATATCGATTCACATTCAAACTATTTTGAAAAATAATTTATATAAATATAAAATCCAAATAATTGTCCACGCATAAAAATCAATGGAATTTAAGATCTTGTAATGAAAAAAATTTGAAACTAATTCCCGGTTTGATGTGTTTTAAAAATGTACATGCCATTTCTAGGCAAACCGAATGAAACTCTCATCGTCTTGAAAGATTTGCAGCCCAGCAGGGCCGATAAAGCAAGTAGGCCTTGTTTGGTTATTTCTTTTAAAAAATAGAACTGGGCTAGCCATTTTAAGCAAGAAAAAAACACAACTGGGCTCATGATGTGGTAAACATAAATAAAACCCTGGCTAGACGGGCCACAACCCCCGCATAGCCCCGTTGTTACCCTGGTCCGTTGCTAAAACTAGTATAAATAACAACTGCTTGTTCCTCAAAAAAAAACTGCGCGACTTGCTGGATCCCTGGTGTCAGCCGCTCGTAGTGTAATTCTCTCGTTTATTGACTACGTTGACAATGGCGTGAGCCCCAGATGTCCAACCATTAGGACCAGGAGGAACCATATTTTTGGGCTTGTACTATAGAGGCACTTGCTTGTGTACTGCCATGACGCTGGTGGGTCCCTACTGTCATCCTCTCCAAGTACAGTCATCTCCTTGTTCCTCTCGGTTGTTGACGACGTTGACAAGGCAAGAGGGCGGCGCACCGCACACGGCGAGCGAACCAAGGCCGCAAGGCGGAGGACGACGCCGAGGCCTCGGACGGAACAAACAGGAGCCGTTGAAGATGCGCCGGTCCAGTCGCAGGCAGAGGGGAGTACGAGGGTTGACTGGTTCGGGCACGGGTGCGTGTTGGGGCTGACGTCGCCAGAGAATAACAGGACGTGTGGGGGAATAGAGGGAGGGACTGGCCAACATTGGAGGGTACGTATGGTAGGGAGGCGGAGGCGCAACCAGCCATGGGAGGCGGTAGCAGGCGGAGCCGACGGGGTGGTTTGGTTTGGGTGGCTGGAGGAAGAAGACAAGAGATAGAAGATACACGATAGATGTTGGATGTCAATCCAACGGCTGGTAGGCAGAAACGTTTGTTGACTGGCTAGTAAGTCGACACCATCTTGGATAGGCTATTTCCTCGCGAGTCCCAAATGTCAGAATCCAAATCTGTCACGGTCATGCAGCCCTTCCTATGAAAATTTACAGCCCATTTGATGTGCTAGTTCGAAATAAGTTTGTGGGTGCTGGTGGGGGCTAATCACTTGGCTTCTGTAATGCACAGTGAGCTCAAGCAGCCGGCGTGAGTGATGTTATTTCCCTTGGTTGTGATTTTTTACAATATTTCACTCTAAATTAAATGAATGGCAAGCCATTTGCCTTGTTTCAAAGAAAATATGATAGTCACAGTCGGGTTGAAAAGGGCAGGAACATCTAACTCCAGCTTACAAACTGTACAAAAGCACGGCGGTAGATTGTTCATCAGGTTTACAAAAAAACCCAGATTGAAAAGGGCAACAACATATAACTCCGGCACTGTTTTCGGCAGTCACAGTCAACTGGATCAGTCAGGTCCATAGAATGAACATCCTGGGTCGTAAAATTTACTGGATTATGACCACAATATGTTGTAAATAGAAGCCCGACACGTTCAGAAGCTCTTTTGCCCACCTGAAACTCCTTTTTTTGCTCTTCGACATACCCATCTGTCAAAACCATGTTGCTGATAAACTTAAGCCTGATGGACAATAGTAACCTCGCATTCAGCAGGAAGAATGTGACAAATCTTGTGTTCGCACGGTTGGCTACATATCGTTCTAGCATTATTGTCTTCAATCGAATCTTGTGAGAAGTGAGAAAATCCCGATGCTTACGAATCCACCGATTGGTTATAACTTTCTTACCCCGTCCTTTTGCCTAAATAGACATGAAGATTGAAAATAGTTAAGGTCTAAAAGAAGAGTGTCGAAAGAGCAACAACTGAACGGTTAATTCTAGTACACTATATGCGGGCTTCCAATGTGCGTGAAATTATCACCTTTATATACAACTTCTCCAGACATGGAAAGCATTGCAGCAAGCCAATAATCTTGTTCAGATCAAAACTATTCATTTGGATATATAAGATCTTGACAGAATCCAGCACCATTGAGAGGCCATCCATGGAGAAACTCTTCATTGAGCATAGAACATAATATTAGTACAAAATGTGTACTCCAAGATGATATATAAATTATGCGTAGAAAATTAAAATGCAGCTTATGGTTACAAGTGTAGATGATAATATAAAGTACCTGAAGAACTATGGAGCCAAACACCATATTGAAATGAGCACAGAGATCATGTATTACACCCAAGGTCTCTAGTTTAGGCGCAGAGAGGACGGTTATTTGCAATAGAATCAAGGATCAAGATTTGAAGTGAAGGGGCATCTTGGATGATGAGCTGCCTTCTGTCAAAAGAAATTCCAATTCTTACAAGATTAGGCGACTTTATTTGGAGAAAACCGATTCTAACTGTGAAAACAAGCACCAAGCATTCCAGCGCAGGGCAACTGGAGTGGATGATGTTGTGCAATGAGGCCTCTGATATACGAACCCGCACAAGTGAAAGTTTCTTGAGAAATGGGAGTCGAAAGTTTAGTACCAGATTGTCTGGTAGGTAGCACAGCGCAAAGGTGGCAGTGTGGAGAGAGGAGGAAAACCACGAGATGGACATCAGTGCTGAGGGCACAAGTTCATGGCATTCAGTATGTGGTATGTGATTTCCAGGGGAATAGTAGAACTCAAGCAACTGTAGTTCTGTGAATTCAGGGGATTTCAGCCAGGCGTCCATCGTGCAGGGCATGGTATGCTTGCTCAGGTAGCATGACGGGATGCAGAGGCTTTGAACAGAGCCCTGGTGGGAGGAGATGATGGCTCTGGGGATTTCAAAATCATTGAAGAGAGATAGCTGACGACAGTCGAGATTAAGGGGCACGGCGCGCCATTGAGGGCGCCACCAAATTGAGAGGACTTTGGTGCGGCAGCAATCCTTGGTGGGGAGAAGCGAGATGATCTCCCCAAGGACGGCGTCCGGGAGATCGCTGATGTGGTCCACCCGAGATTCTATGGGTTCCTGGGATTTGGTGGGGGAGGGGTCGCCGCTTCTCCCCGCGCTGCCGGGTGCGGGATCTACAACAGGCGTCGCCGCTGGCGGGAGCCTCATCTTCTTGGCGCTGGGGTCAGCCGACTCCATTTTCCTCGAGGGCGTCGCGTCGCACTCACGGATTTGAGCAGAGTAACGAATGACGAGCCTAGTAGTAGTGCGAGCGAAGAAGAAGGGGAGCTGGGGGTTTTCTGTAGGAGTGAGGAAGAAGGGGAGCTAGGGTTTTCTATAGGAGTGAGGTGAGGGATTTGGGGGTACGAGTGGAGCGAGCTGACATGAGGTGGGTGGGAGCGAGGAGGAAGAAGAGCACCCGGGTTTTTTTGGGGGGGGTGTGCTGGGTGCGGGTAGCGCCTTTTAAATTGATTTTACTATTTACTAGTGTGGATTGGCTGTTTTGTCTTGGACCCAGAGAAACAATTACTACTAGTACAGTGGAGACACTCTACAGCTACCTAGAAAAACAATTACTACTAGTAAAGTGGAGACACTCTACCGCTTCTGGCTCCTCCTAGGTCATTGAAACGTCTCTCTCTACTGAATGCCGTTCTACTTTTGTTCACCGACATGCGGGCCATGCAGCGCGCGGGCCCAAATGCCATCCACCAAATTAGAAGGCAGTATGCAGGCAGAGAGTCAACCCGGTCGTAGCGCGGCAGTAATGAGCCGTCATATCACAAAACCCCACCTCCCCACAGTCTAAGTTTGACGGACGAAGCAACCATCATTTCACTCTTCACTGAATCCCCTTCTCCCTCACCGTCTTCAAGAAAGGCAACACTCGCATCTGCCACTGTTCTTCTCTCCCAACGAAGGGAAGGTAAGCGGATCCATGATGTTGGTATATTTTCGTTCAGAGAAAAAAAGAACTTTTGCAAAGCAGTAACCGATCCTCACTCTCTTTTTTGTTTCATTGTCATTGCGATTGTGTTTTCCTTTCAGTGGTCTCCTAGTATTCGTCAGTTTCATGATGGACCAAGGAGAACCAGGCAAAGATCTACCGATATTGGAGCAGACGCGGGAGGCTGATCCCCACGAGACAGAGAGCTCCAAGAAGATGGAGGCAACCACCGAGCCGACCCCAGATACGCTCACGGCCACTACTGAGATGGTCAACGCCCTGTTTGAGGTTACAGCCCCCGTGGCACTGCAGGAGTAGTTTTCCCCCTTCGAGGATGTGTCCCCCCCCTACTGAGCTGCCCAAGGTGATTTCCTTCTTTGCCGATCTCGATTGTGGTTTTTCATCTAAGTATATGGTGATTTTTTTAGAAAAGGAAGTATGTGGTGATTAATAATGCAAAATTTTATTAGCTTCAATGCCATGCTATACATAGTGGTTTAAATAACTTGTGTTTCTTATACTGAAAAGTAATTCAGAATTTGTTTCTGTTTCAATGAGAGGCCTGATGCAGACAAGGATTGTGTGGTTGTGCATGTCACTCGCTATGAGGCGGACGACGTGAATATACGCACTAGGAAAACAAAGTTCTTAGGCTGTTGGATCCTGGAAGCCATTTGCGGTTATACCAATGAAGAGGTGTATTCCAGCCTCACTGTTGTCAGGCGTTTTGTCCAGGGTGTACTGAAGCACAAGAAGTTCAAAGCTACTCCTTCGTTTGTGAGGCATACTGTATTTGTCAAGCTTACGCAGGAAGATGACGTGGCATGCCTCCACAAACAAGTTTATCAGTGGCAAGGCCACAAGGTTGTCTTCATGAAGGTTCACAGGATTGAGCTGCTGTGGGACATCCTCGATGATGTTCATGGCAAGGTCTGTCTTGTGTCTAGCCTAAATTAGATCGAGGCATGAAATAGTTGCCCCAGCTAGTGTTTAATAGTAGTTTGGATTGTGTCTAATTATCCGAACCTTGCCTGTTATCGACCCCTCTGGGGCTAGTACTCTCTTTGAATCCTTCTATGGGAACTGCTGCTACTTTTGTGTGCCCGTGAATCATGTGAGAACCATCGTAATTGTTGTCGAAACATATGCGTCCTCACTAGTTTTTTCATGAATATGGCATGGTAAGACATAAGTTGTCACGGTTTATCATACGAGCAGTGTGTGTTTTGATGAAATAGAGCACTCGTTCAAGAACCGTGCGCCGACGTATACATAAGTATAGTACTTGTGAACACTGTTGGTGCTACCCCACTTGTAAGCAGTTGTGCAAAACATGGCACATTGGCTCAGCTCGCTTCAACACTAGGCTATCGACCAACTAACAATCAACAATCTGCTGTCTGACATATAAGCAACTATGTATCTTGTTACAGTGGTTCATGCAGTTAATTGAGGCCACAATGTAATAAATTCCAAACGTTCAACGCTAGTCCAGCGCTCATGTGGAACACTCACATTCAACTCGTCTTCATAAAAATCTTGAAAAGCACAAGTTAAGCAGTTTTATACATCTCAATGATTCATAGAACATAACAAACATATACTAGTTCACGACAAAAGAGAAAGTTGTGAGAAGGTTTACAAATCAGGAAAAAACAAGCAAGGCTTCTCTGAGCAAAGGGCCTCCCGGCTGGCTTAAGTTTCCTGGAGTTCACTCTCATTTTTTCTTGTTGCCACTATCCAGGGTTAGGTTCTCTCATTTCAGAATAACCAATTATAATTATGGTCTCAGCTGGAATGCTGAACTGAACCATGCAGTGCACTGACCAGTTGAAATGCTTGTGCATTCCACTAAATTTAAGCACCATTATTTGCAGAAATAAGCAGACCACAATGCCTCTTGTGCGCGCACCTGTCCAAAAAACCGCCGTGCAGCCGTGCCAGCTAGTCCTCGGTCCGTGGAAGAACTGGCAGAAAGTGCATTCGGGGCTAGGATGCAGTTGTTTTTGCTCATCCCTGCACTGCAATGAGGAAGTAAAATGTACTAACAGCTTCTTTTAGATTGCGTTGGTCATTCTACCTTAGTTACTACCAATGTAGGAATACCTTGAAGACTGGAGGTTAGACGATGACAATGAGGGATAGCCATCTCATTTTGCGCAGTTGTACTAAAACTGAGGTGTGTGCTTTTGATTGCGCGGATAGAAACGATACGGATACAGACATCCCGAAACGAAATGGAGACAGACATCCCTGTTTGCGCAAATATGAAATACGATTATTTAAACAGTGACAGATATTACTACTTTCCCCTGTTTCCTCTTATAACCAAGTCCTAGATTCATGCTACAGCTTTCCCACTTTCTTCCCTGTTTGAAGCAACGCTTTGAGTTGACTGTATGAACTATCTTTACTTCTAATAATAGTAGAAGTCTAGGTGGCTTTGGAACAACGGACGGAAGTAGAAAAGGATCCACACGAAGGGGGAAGAGCTGGGGCAGTAGAGCAAGGCAGATTTCGAAGGAATATATACCTGAGGGTCGTCGGCATGTGGCAAAGATGGCGTCGGGAGGCCGGATCTTGGCCACAATACCGCAGGGAGGATGAAGGGGGCGGAGGCCCTCCCGAGTCAGCGCTCTCTCGGAGATCGGCACGACCGCCGATCGGGACGCGCGGGCAGCCGTTGGTCTCCTCCCTCGCTGCCGCCGACAGCGTGAACGATGCACCTACACCCCCTGCCCCGGTCGAGGTTGTCCGGCCGGATTTGTGACCAGCCGTGAGCTGAGAGAGAGAGTGTGGCCACCTATGTCTTGCTTAGATCTGGAGAGCATGAGAGAGTGAACAAGAGGAACCCTAGTAAAGCAAGCGCTAAGGTTCCTGCTTTTATATATAGTGGAGTGATTTTGTTGTACCGGCTTCAAAAAAAATGCGCTCCTACGTGTACCCGCGAGTGGGTGTGAGAGAACTAGTGGGTGCATGCACCGCTTCTCTTCGTGAGAGTACAATATATACTATGCCCAAAGAACGTTCGCCGCAAGAGTAATAATATAAATGTGTGACGTGTGAGCTAAAATAAAATGTCCGCGCCGTCTTTTGTTTTTTATAAGTTTTGAGGGTAGGGTGTGAAGAGCACATATGTGCGTGACGTCTACCTGCAGATAGACGATGGGTGCCACGTGCGAGTCTGCGAGAGGACTCGGGAGAGTTGTGACTCGTGAGGGTGCGTGTGCGTGAGAGAGAGGGGGGCACGTATCAATGCAATGCATGTGTCCGTAAATCATTATCCGATAAACATTCGCCACAAGCCTTTTCCTGACGAATGCCATAAGAACCGTTAGATCGGCATCCGACAGTGTCAGTTTTGCCATGTCATTTAACAGAACAGCCACTCCTCCTACACACAAATCTTCCACGTGAGTGTTAGCAACTGTCGTATGCTCCCTCCGTTCCAAAATTTAGTGCATATAGCTTTATTGAAAATTAGAACCTTGCAAACTTTTACCATGTTTTCATGTACCAAATTGCACATGTAGAATACCCTGTATATATCATTTCATTCATCTTTGAGAGGTAACTATAAATATGGGTGAGGAGTCTACAAAGAAAGACCATCGTATCACCCACATCAATTTCAACCATCCTTTAGTGTCGAGGAATATCATAGGAACTCTATATGATATGATTTTTATAGGATTTTTTTCCTTTAGAGCCAATTGGTTCATAGGAATAGATTCATATAATCTACATTTCAAAGTAAATAAACATGATATCATTTCTATAGCTTTAGAGCCACTTGGTTCATATGAATGGATTCCTATACTCCCTTAATTTCAAAGGAAAATAAACATTAGCGTATATTCAATAGAAAAGTTCCTATGATATGAACCAAATCACATCTCTTTACTAATCCCTCCTCATAGGAATTGAGATACATGTCATCTCTAGATTCAATAGAAAAGTTCCTATGACGTGAACCAAATGACATCTCTTTTCCAATCCCTACTCATAAGAATTGAGATCCTCCATGTCGTCTCTTTCCCTACTACTTCCAGGAATACATCTTCTATTCCTAAATAGATAGTACAACCCACTAGTAGCTTTTTTCCAAAACATGCAACTATGGCACAAGAACTATATAGTGTGCCAATAACTTTGAAAGATGGTCGCTGGATGAAGCTAACCCGACAGTGCAGAGATGGGCAAATCCGAGTACTACTGGCCGTTGGATATCATCAACATTCCACCAGATATGCCACATGTACAATTTAGAAGACTCCATGGTTGAACTTAAGCATAATGCACAAACCTCAAAACACAAGAACTTCTCCTTTACAATGTAGAAGACTCCATGCTAGAATCTTCTGTATCATAATTGATTATTTTTTTCTAAATGAATTGCCATTATTTGTTTTTTACTTTATGATTTACAATGCACAACCCCATGAATCTTAACATTTTTATAAAACTAATTGATTTTGAATGAGATGAACTATAAGAACTAAACGAACATCTACATCATGCATATATGAATCAAAGCTTTACATGCTATAGTGTGTATTTATTCATAATTTGGTTTCGAAATCTCATGCGTTCAATACATGTGTACCTTACTAGTTTTGAGTAGAGTAGCAAATTCCACGCTGCCCCAGGTATATAAAAATGCAGGGCCCATGCATCATTGCCTTTCGGTCGAACCTATGTCCACAATTTTTTGTACATGCTATATCTCCACTGGTCCCCGAACCCAAAATGTTGCCTCGTTCCCGTAAAACCAAGAGGCCCACACATATTTAAGGCGTCGACTCGAACCCGTTTACTACAACATGGCCCCGCACGCCGTAGTACTCCTACAAACCCTACCGCCGCACTCATCATCGGTTTTCTTCAAGAGGACGAGGGAGAAGCCGATTTGTAGTGGAGGCGCTTTCAAAAAAAGGATTTGTAGTGGAGACCCCTACCCTGGGTGCCCTAGGTAGCTGCCGCACGCATCATTGTTTCTCTTTTCTTTATGCTCTTGCACGCTAGAGTGAAATGATGGTTGCTTCGTCTCCGTCCAGCTTAATGCGGGAAAGGTGGGGCTTTGTGATTTGACCCCTCATCGCTCATTTTCTACTACTGCGGTGCTACGACCGGGGTGCCTCCAATTCCAACTGCCGCTCCAAACTGTAATTTGGTGCATCGCACGTGGAACAAGACGGTGGATGAGCCACATGTCTGCCAAAGGGGTCCTGTTAAGTGTGTCGCCATTTCGTGTGCGGACTGACCCTGCTTCAGTTGCTACGCCAACATGATAGGAGCAGCCTATCACTTGGTTTTGCTCCTTGGTGAATCCCGACTATATTGATCTAAAAAGATACGTGCTGAACTACCCTCTCTGTCTTGATTTTTTATTTGTAGGCGTCTCAGTTTATAGGGCCTGCACGTAGTTCTAGGTCATCCATTTGACTAACTAAATATGAGTTACTATGTCACAAAAAGTATATCATTGGATTCTTATTGGTTGATATGTCGAGGTAGAAGTTAATGCACCGCGCCTTAGTATTTTGGGATTATTTGGTTTTCGTAAGATGACTTACTCACCTAGACGGAGGGAGTAGTTTATTTAAAAGTCGAGGGCGGGGCTTTTCCTGCGTGGTAGGCGGGGCAGTTCCGCCTAGTCGGTTCGACAGAGACGCGAGAAGATGAGGGAGTAGGCTGCTGCAAACATAGGGGTGTGTGATTTGACAGCGAGTTACTGTTGGACAGGTGGGGCCCCGTGATTTGACTTGCCATTATCATTTTAACTGTGGTGCTACGACCGGCGTGAGTCTCTCAATTCCTGACCACCTCCATACAGGTGCCTCTCCCAATGCTCCACCATGTAGTAGTAGAGGCTGGCTCTTGCATGAGAGCCCACTTCTCCACTTTTTCCTTGCCTCTCTTTCCTCCACATATGCAAAAATGCCATGTAAAGCGCACTATTGTACTTACTTGCTCCTACAGGTGCTTAAGCTTGCCACATAGGCATAAAGTCTGATGTGGCAAGTTAATCAAGAAGAGAGAGTCTAGTTTGGTGACCCAAGGAAGAAACGGTGCTAAGCGCGTGAACCTAGGTGAAAAGACAATTTTGAGTCTATAGCTAATTAAATGAAGCAAACTTAGCAACACCATTTCATTGGAAGAGGTCACTCCTTGGCAAATGCAATAAATACTAGTACTCCCTGTGTCCAATTATATAAGAACGTTTTTGACACGACACTAGTGTCAAAAACTTTTTATATTATGGGACGGAGGGAGTACGAAGAAAGAGATAGAGAGGAGTAAAAAATACACTTATAGCTAACCTTGTTGTAGTATGAGTGACTAAGTGATGACTATGTATGACATGCCAACATCAGATAGCCTAACGCACCGTGTTAAATCTCCAAGGGCGCGAGCGATGCGACGATCGTGGTAGGCGTGACCATGATACGGGCTGTTGGCAGCCCTTGGATCTGAGATCAAATGGTCGCATGCTAAGTTGCTGAAAATTTTAAGAATAACCCTCCAGGATAGGATATTCACCCATAGGTCTAGAATCACGCCATGCAACCGTCCGATCTCAGATCCAAGGTCTCTCGGAAGCCCGTATCATGGGAGAATGGAAAGCCACTACCCTGCCATTCGCATGCTGGTAGTTCGCTCCTACTCGTCCCCGCACGTCCTTTAATACTAAGGCGGTTCGCTCCTAGTCGTCTCGTCCATTCACATTACGGCAGTTCCACTAATCCTAACCCTCCTCCCAAATCCATGGCGTCCCAAATCTCCCCGATCGGCGGTGAGTACAAGGTTAGAACCATCACCGACGATGAGTTCGACGTCGTCTACACCCGTACTTCCGCGACGGTGAAAGGATGCCTTTCTCGCTTCAGACGCATGTTCAAAAACTCACATGATGAGTGGGTCGCTGGGCTAGATGTTGAGTACACCACAGTCGTGGGACGAGAGAAGGATCTAAATGATGAAGAGAGGAAGAAGCCCCGCCGTGATCTAGGTATGCATACATAACGTTTGCTTGGTCTACCACATATGCCATGCCGACATTGAGTGCCAGGATTTTAAGAACTTCCTCGAGGACAAAACAGTCAAATTCGTTATTGTAGACTTTAAGAACGACAAAGAAGTCCTGCGTCGGATAGGCCTGGTTGTAGGCAACCCCTTCATCGTCATGCATGGCAGCAGAATGTACCAGATATAAACCACATCCAGTACGCTACAATGGATGGCTACCTTTGTTTCAATATCTACAAGGGTTGGATGAAGAGCAACAGCCAAGTTGGCGGTTCAAGCAAAGAAGTATCGGCCAAGAGGAAGAGGGACAAGGACGAAGTCGAGGACGTGGATGACGACTCCGAGTAAGGTGGCAGTGTCGGTGCTCATGGTGGTTCTAAACTTCTAACGCAGTGTCTACCGGATTAGTTGCATAGTTTAATTTCAGGTGTGCTAAGTTTAATTTGAGGGGTGTGTTGTGCTGAGCCCCCAGCAGAACTATGTTATGTTTCTTCTCGTTACTTTAACTCTTCAGTATGTACATACTAGTACTAGTATTTCTTTAATAGAATTTAGCACCCCAATTAAGCACGTACTAGCTTTTTAATAGTACTATATGCATAATTTGGCGACGAGCGCTCTCTATATGTACCACCTTTTTTAAAATTTCAATTTTTGCTCCATGGCGCAATCCATCGATAGTGGAGTACTATTGTACAAAAGTATACATTTTTAAAAGGCTAGCATACTGTTCATCACATATATATATATATCCAGTTAAATTCTCAACCTAGAACGACGTGCATGCCATGTAGTAAACCGATCCGGAGGAAGTATAGTAAAATGAGGTGATTTTACCGAGCGATCGGCGGGGGAGCATGGCCTGTCATGCGGTCCCACGTGTCATGATGTACCAAGGCGATGCACATGTCCCTCTTGAGGCAGAAGCAATACTAGTACATGGTTCGAGATGATGTCGAACCGAAGTATGAAATAATGGTTGCTTCGTCCATTTGGGAAGGTGCGGCATTGTGATTTGACGTCTCATTGCTCATTACTACTACTGGGCCGGTACGAGTGGGGTGCATCCCCCCTGCTATTCTGCACTGTTATTTGGTGCTTGACACGTCGACCCGGTTGCTATATGTCCCACATGTCGGCGACAGGAAGTACAGAATTCATGAAAGGGAGCGTCGACGAAGGAGTATACTACAGAATTCATGAAAGGGAGCGACTTAGTTTTGGAAAAAATTGTTTTTTACGGAGTACGTACCCACTAGGGTTTATAGGGCTCATCTAAAAAACATTTATTTTTCCGTTTCATAAGTCTCAATTCTACTATACTAGTAGTAGTACCATTACATGTTGGATTTCGAGGTGCGTTAGATCACCTGACGCAAGCAGTGTCAAGAGGAAACTAACCAATGCATGTACAAGTTCATGGAAATTTAGTGGTCACTCATGCATTCGTTCTAATTAATGCCTCGGTAAACATAACTTCTTGAGAAAAACGAGTGTACCGTGCAAACTACGAAATTAATTCGACCACTCACCGTCTACCTTGTTTGGAGAGATTTTGAAATTGAGCCATAAACTGGAAAGGCTCGATTACCATTTGTGGCCTTGTATAGATGAAAAATGTATTTTTTATAGTGGCCTTGTATAAGTAAATGGAGGGAGTACTAACCAAAGTGCGTACGTAGTAGGGACGAGGAGTAAACAGAGGGAGTAGTAAAATTTTCTCCTCGTGCTGCGAGCCACCGCACGCGTGGGTGAGGGAGCGGGCGTAAAGGCGGACAGTAGTAGTAAGCTTAACCTCATCCTGTGAGCCACCGCGCCCGTGGGCGGGGGAGACAGCGTACTAAGCAAGTTTCTAATTGTTCTGCGAGTTGACGGGACACATCAAAAGTACTCCAGTGTATAGAGCCTTGCCTCTAAGGTAGGCCCCACGTGGTTTGCCTCTTTTTTTAATTTAACATAACGCGTCAAGTCGCAATTTGTTTGTTCACCCATGGTAGACGATCCTCCCTCCACCAAGTGGACAACCAGTACACGTGCCAAAATTACCACGTGGGCTGCCTTTTTCGTACAGAAATGAGCTCCACCGTGTACCCGCGTGGGTGTGGTTGGGAAAGAGACGGGAGTACGTGCGTCGTGCGTGCACCTCTTCTCTTCGTGCACGTCCCCCGCCTACGTGGGTGTGTGTGAGAGAGATACAAACCTAGACATAATGCGCCATCCATCCCCAAGCCTCCGCCCAGTCCGACCACCAGTCACCACCACGGCACCACGCCCCACTCCTCCTCACCTTATCTCTCATATTTCTCCCTCCATTTTTATATACAAGGGGCCGCTATCAAAATTACAATTTGCATATATACAAGGCCACTAACACTAATCGATGCAATATTAATGGTGTTTGCCTCGTGGTACTAGCAAAGGAGGACATTAATTATCCCTTGCATGCATGCGGGAGTTTGTAAAAAAATGCATCTTGATGTTCCGTGCAATGCACGGGCATCTTGCTAGTCCATGAAAACAACACATGGCAAAATTCCACAGCGAACGAGGGATTTGAATCTGTTGGGAGTGGCTGTTTGGATCTTGCCCGGGGTAGCCAAAATATTGGCGACCCTTTTGTCCACCGGTGCCTTTGCCACCGATGAACGAGGAATGGCTCGGGTGCTCATGCTGTCATGCATCCTCCAGCGCGCATGTTGGAGATGAGCTCGCACGAGCTGTGTTTTTTTGTCCCACAACGCCGCCCGAGCCGCCCGCAGACCGACCGGCGAGCCACAAATTACGCCATCCAACCGTAGCCGCACACATTATGACAGCAACTCAACCAACCGGACGAAATTCACGCAAACACGTAGACAAACTGATATTTCATATAAACAATGACGGAAATCATATAAAATGCCAGATTTTCACACAAACATGATGGATTTCATTACATTCAAATGAACTACTGGTGCTAGTTCTGGACAACACATGTATATAATACCTGGCCTAAATGGTCACCCGCCGATCGATTTGTGTTCCTCATGTCCGGCAGCACGATCACCGGACTGCCGGGAGCCCCAGAGGTATATGCTTCAACGCAAAGGATGGCTCGCTTCCCCACTGCCTAACTGATATCATTGGCTGGTGCCGAAGATGATGGTGGCCGGCACCGGTTCGAGTTCATCACCAGCCACTACTTCGCCATGGCCGGCATCGGCTCGAGTTCATCCTAACATTCCCCTCTTCTGTGGAGCCCATGCGGGGTCGACAAAGGTCCTCGCAACAAAAGGATCCGGCAAGAACACCTACTGTGTACGCCGGCGTCGCCCTCCGCGGTGGCCTTCATGGGACCCAAGCGGCGGCGGCCCTCCCGTGTTCTACTTCTCCTCGATGATGGCGGCGGACGCGGAGGCGCGGCCACCGACTCGTCGCTCTCGGCGCAACGCAGCGGCTTCTGTCGCTGCTTGCATGGCGCGGCCGCCGGCATGGGAGTCTCGGCACAGAAACGGAGACCCGGTACGAGGCGGCGCGTGGACGGCAACGCAACGACCGCCCGTGCATCGCTCCCTCGTCGAGCTGGCCCTGGAGCACCGAGTTTGCTGAACCGCGCGCTGGCTTGGGGCGGCAACTGGCTGCCGTCGGGCGAGGGGAGGGAGGTGATTAGCGAGCTGCATAGCTCGTATCCGGCGGGCTACCCAGCCGGCTTGGATGCGGAATAACTACTCTTCGTAAGCCATTGTAAGAGTGGACAAAATGGTGGAGGAGATAGGGGAGCGGCGGAGGTGTGCGATTCTTGGCCGGCATTTGGCCTCGTTTAAATAGGAGATTAAATAGACGGCGGACGGGAGGAGCTCGGCCGGCGTTGCCTTTAACGCCGGCCTGGTCATGAACGGACGTGTGTCCAGAGTGGGTTTCTCGGCTTCCACACGGGCGGGTTTCATGGAGGCGTTTGAATGCGGCACGGAGGCGTGTTCAGCCGGGCGTGCCTCGAGTGGCGCCCTCGACTCTGACCTAGGACACCACGCCGTTCTTCCACTGATGTGTGGGCTCTTTGGGTGCATGGCCTTCATGTCAGTGACCCAACGTAGGCTTCGCACAGCAGAGGAACCTTTGGTGGGCCAGGGCGGTCAGAAGCGGGCATTTCATAAACTGATGATTGTTCATTGAGTGTGACGTCATCTTTTTCATGTAGTTAAGCCTACTATGTTGATAGCCCGTTCGATACGTTGTGATTCATAAAGACCGATGCAAACATCAATGTTCTGCTTATCACAGATAAGATTGATTAATACCCGTAACAATCCATGTCCTTAACAAAGGGTGCATGCACGTATAGGTTGAGCGTGTGTCTTGCGTCGTGTGCTGTGTGCATGCAGGCGTGCGAGTGTTGCGTGCGTGCAAGGGTGCGTTTCAGTGTTGCATGCATGGGTGCGTACGTGCGTGTGTTCGTGAGTGCATGTGTATGTGTCAGTGTTGCACGCCAGCATGCGTGCGTGTGTACGTTATGTGTACGTGTCAGTGTTGCACGCCTACATGCGTGCGTGTCTTGCGTGCGTGCATGTGTACGTGCGGGGTGAGGCTACACGTCAGTCGACTGACTTTTTCATCTCTGGTCATTAGATTTTCCAGCCGTTGGATACGAAATCAAGGGCCTCCAGTTTATCATCAAACTCCACCCCCCCTGAGCCGCCAGCCACCACCGGCCGAACCGCCCGCCCCCGCCGCCCGCGGCCGGCCCGCCCTCCCCGAAACCACTCCCCACCGCCGGTCCGCCGCCGCACCGGCCATCCCTCTAGCCCCCCTCCCCCCCCCCTCGCCCGAGCTTTTTCTCCGGGGATCCCCACCCCACCGCCCAATGAACGCCCCCCCCCGCCGGTGACTGCCAACCAGAGGTCTCACGACTTCGAATACCCACCGACCACTAGTTTATTACCATTTCTGTCCTTCATATACGCGCTGACGGGTGGGCCCTATGGTAATGTGCGCTGCTGAATGTGGACCGTTTGACTGGTCAATTGATCGTGTTATCAACAAATTACGGAGCTGTATGGTGAGCCAGTGACCGTATGATCACCCTAAAATGTACTCCTATTTTATTAACACAGTACAGACTCAAACTACCATTTCTTTCTTTCATATACGGGCTGACAGGTGGGCCCCACGGTTACGCGCCCCGATGGTGCAACACTAGTTGTGCCGTTTGACTGGTCAATTGATTGTGTCATCAACAAAATACGGAGTTGTACGGGTGAGCCAGTGACAGTATAATCATGACATGTATTTGTTTAACACGGTACAGACGCAAGGGCTCATATATACGCGCAAGCACTCACCGCTATAAGCGCACACACGCGAACCCTACCCCTATGAGCACCTTCGAGAGAGTGGGCCAGCATATATGATCTTGAGATTTTACGAAGTCACCATAGGTGCCTCGTAGTCGAGTGGAACGTCTCCTCCCACTGAACGTACATCGCCGGAAAATACTGAAATTAACACAAGATAAATGCGAGCACCGGGACTTTAACCTTGGTGGGCTCGAGAAACCACTGTCCTCTAACCATCCAACCACATGTTGGTTAGCACGACAAAATGTATGTGGTGACCGTGATGAGCTTATTCTGAAGTCCAGTGACCATATCGTGCTTTCGCTTCAAATACAATGACCGTAAGTGTCGTCAACAAAATACGGAGCACGCATCAAATGCAAAGTCCGTCAGTGTCATCAACAAAATATGGAGACGTATCGTGAGCTAGATACCGTTGTACTATTGTATATGCTTATTTTCTTAGTGGCCGATTGCGTGTGTGGTGTGGTGGGCACATCATTTCTAGTTGTGGTGGGTCAACATGAAGACTCATGGGTCGGTTCCATCCTGCGCCACATATAGGTTGGACCGAGACGTGTTATACGGAGACCCATGTGGAGGACTCGGCGTACAACACGAAGCTACCAGAGTCGCGGAGGACTCTATCCCCACTGGTGATAAGCCGACTATATATGATTTGTAACCCTAGGCCCTTAGTATGTTATACAAGCTTGGGGGCTAGTTCGTCGATAGTATACACACACGCACAATGCCTGGTATTCACGTGTACTTTGTACACACCCCTATCACTAATATACAGTACCAGGAGTAGGCTCTTTCTTCAACTGCAAGGGTCCGATCCGAACTAGGGTAAAACTTTGCCTCGTATTACCATCCAGCCTAACAGCCAGGGATATCCTACCGAATGACATGATGAAATCATATCTGCCAACTACTATTAGAGAGGTGTGTCGGGGGGGGGGGCAATGTGTGCGAGAGAGGCCTAAAGATAATGTGCGTGCGGGAGACACGTAGGCACATATATGTGCGTATAGAGGGCTAGTAGAGACCGTGCATGTGTATATATGCATGTGAGAGAAATAGTGTTTTCCAACTGAGATTAGTGAAAAGAGTGGTACATAGTAGTCAGAAAGAGAGAGAGAGAGAAACAGAGAGAGCATGTGCGTGAGACACCCCGACACCCTGAGAGAGATTGTGAGCATGTGTGAAAGAGAAATGCCGATGCATATAAAGTGTGTGCACTTATGCGTTAGATAGAGAGATATATAACGCGTTTGTGAGAACGGGGCGAGGCATAGTGCATCTACGTGTAAAAGGCGGTTCTACGCATTAAATTAAAATATAAATGGCATTATTATATTTGGATGAGATCATGAATTTTGCAAATTTGCGTATGGACGAAAATCGGTCTATCAGACACCCATACTCTATTGAATTCTAGCATGTGCATGTGTTTATTTCATATTATCGATCCATAGAGTGAGAGCGGTTTGAAATACAGGCAATGGATGCTTTTGCAATTCATATATAAACATTAATTAGTGCACTCCATGTTGTTAGTGTGAAGCACTTTATACATTTGTCACTTGCATGGATACATTCCAAATTGCTAGCTACGAAATAAAATACATGTCGAATTCAACATAAAGGGGGTTTCGAAGATTCGAATTCATAGGAAGTGCATTCATCTATTTGAACCCGAGATAATGGCATTTGTAAATCAGATGTAAAAGGGGGCATCAATCTTTGTTGTGAGTTTGAACATGCTATATATATTCATACGCATATCTAACTTTTTTTTGCAACCAAGGAGATTATACCTGGAACCATGCATGAACTGAGGTAAGTTGCATATTTTTTAATATATACTCGTGTACAATGTATATTAAAATGTACCCCCTCCATTCCAAAATAATCGTAGCTTTAGGATTTTCAAGAGTAAAGATTTGTGAAGTTTGACAAATCCTGAAAGTTCAATTCAAGAGAACCGAAAACGTTAATGCTTCTGCTCCCAAATATTGAACGAAGCGCCAAATAGGCCTCTGGTCACCCGAAACCGCGCGAGACTAATGTTTTGGTGGTAGGAAATTACTGTCCTGACTCTGGCCTGTGTAGCCTATCGGCCCGATGTCCAAAGGTCTAAACCGGGGTAGGTTTGTAACTTCACCAAGACGCCAGTCTCAACCGCCTCCGAGAAGCATTCATACGCCGTGGGCGCCTAAACACCCATGCGCTCGGCCGAAATCTATCCCGCCCACATTTGGGACACCTGACATGACTGTCCTACCCCCAACCCGCAATATGTCCGAAATTTTAGATGGGGGCAAAGTTTGTAACTTTCCCCAAATTTCAAACAAGCGCGTCTCAAACCGAAACATTGTTCCCCCTTAGTTCCCCGCCTCCCTCCGTTTCCCCATTCATACTCCGTGGGCGCGAAAACGCCCTCTCCACCAGCCGCGAAACCCCAGCCTCCTCCGTCCTCCACCCCATAGCGGCCAATCCACCGCCGCCCTCCTCCATCACGCCGGAGCCGGTACCCCGACGTCGTCGTCCAACGCAACCGCAACTGCAACGCCCTCAAGGACTTAGCAGCTGAAGCCGAGGCAGAGCTGCCTCCACGACGCCGACGCCGACGTGCGCCGTACCAGAACCACTCCGACCACGCCGTCCTGCGCCTCACTGCTGCGGCTCCACTGTCGCAACCGTCCACCGCACCGGAGCTGTTCCCGCTACGCCGTCGTTCGCCGCCTCGGATCTGCTTCCCCGCCGCCGACAGGCGGCCATCGCACCACACTCAACAACTTGGCCATGGGTTCGTCCAAGGCTGCACCTCCTCCACAACTTCTGGTTTCCGGCGAACAACAAGATCGTCAGAAAAACAGAAGGAGGACACAGCACTGCCAGCAGAAAGAGGTACTCCTCTTCCCTTATTCATGCAAATCTTACGTCTCCGCTCACACCGTATTCATCCCACGAAAGAAACTAGTTGAGCGCTTCTTACTGCATCTTCTTCGTGATACTAAATGCACAAGGTTTCCTCCCTTTTACTATTTCACCTTTGCTAGAGGTCAGTAGCCCGCCTGGATTTCAATTCAGGGTCAGTCGAACCGCAATTAAAAGAAGCAGCACCCGCTTAGGCGCGCGGAGCACCTAGTCCGCCTGTTCCCCGGGGAAGCGGCGCATCGGTGTCTATCATAGGGGTGTGGGGCGCAGGAGCTGCTTGCGCCCGATCTGGAGGTCGGCGGGGCTTGAATGGATGGCCGGGGGGGGCGGTGCCAAGCACGGCGGTGCGGTGAGGTCGAGGGGAGGGCGCAGGCAGGGGAGGAATACTGGGCCGGTGGTCGCTGGCGTTTCGAGGAAGATCGTCAACACTGACTAGCTGGAGGTAGATGAAGGCGATCTGCTCGTTCTTTGTACATCGGACGGTGCAGAAAAAATAGACTGACCTATTTGCTTTCAGTCGACTGTTATTTTCATAGAATCCTGTAGTAATTGAGTGTGCCATGCATGTTGTAGAGCTATCATATGTCTCCCGTCATTTATTTCTCACCGACCTGCTATCTGCTACCTTTACACTGTACTAATTGTGCACACACTTCACCCATACTCACACTATTGTTTTTTTATGCATGGGTATTTCAGACTCTGACGTAGTGTTGATGAATGCAGAAAAGAAAAGACAGAAGTCGCTCCAGTGCAATTCGAAGATAAGCACTAAGCGTTTCAGCGCTCTAATGGGTGCAGTGTCAGCAGTTGGAGACAGTAAACGTAGCTCTGCAGTTGATGATCTCAATTGCCACACACAACCATCCCAGGTGCTTGCTTTAACTTCGCGCTGTCAAATGTGGTTGCATGTTGCATATGGTGTCTAGCTTGTATTGCTTCCAATTTGGTTAAATTGCATCTGCTTACTTTACACATTATACCTTTGATAATGACATGCCTTCCTGTTTTTGATACATACTACATATGTCTATTAACCATGTTCGTACATCAAACTAATGCTCTTTTGTATCCCTCGTCAATCACTTATGATGAGACAGTCACCCGGGTGGGTTACTGTGAGACGCCCTACTCGTTTAAAGAGTGCAGTGTCATCCTCCCCACATGATTCTCAAGAAACAGCAAGGCTAAATGAAGATAGTCAACGTAGCTCTCTAGTTGATCACCGCAATTCCCCCACACCACCATCGCAGGTGCTTGCTCTTACTTGGCAGTGTGATATGTGGTTGCATGTTGCATATGGTGTCTACCTTGTAATGCTTCTAATTAGGGTAAATTGCATCTGCTTAGTTAACACATTATACCTGTGAATATGACATGCCTTCCTGTTTTTGGTACATACTACGTCTTTCTATTAACCATGTTCTTACATCAAACTACTTTTCTTGTGTATCCCTCATCAATGCTCCTAATTTGTTAAATTGCATCTCCTTAGCTTACACATTATACATGTGAATATGACACGCCTTCCTGTTTTTGGTACATACTTCATCTGCCTATCACACCATGTTCTTACATCAAACTACTGTTCTTGTGTATCCTGCGTCTATCGCTTATGATGAGACAGTCACGCGCGTGGGTTAATATGAGACGCAATACTCTTATAAAGAATGCAATTTCATCCTCTCCACATGATTCTCAAGAAACAGCAAGCCTAAATGAAGATATTGAACGTTGCTCTGTACCTGAAGACAACACTTCCCCTACACCACCATCACAGGTGCTTGCTCCAACTTCGCAGTGTGATATGTGGTTGCATGTTGCATACGGTGTCTAGCTTGTAATGCTTCTAATTAGGGTAAATTGCATCTGCTTAGTTTACACACTATACCTGTGAATATGACATGCCTTCCTATTTTTGGTACACACTACATCTATGTGTTAACCTTGTTCTTACATGAAACTACCTCTCTTCTGTATCCTGCATCAATCACTTACGATGAGTCACCTTTATTCGTTGCATATTGCATATTATTTCTAGCCTGTTGCCATGTATTGCTTCTAATTTGGTCAAATACATTTGTTAGGGCACCCTTTTAATTTGGCAGAGTGATATTGGTTTCATCTTTCATATGGTTTCTAGCTTGCATCGATTCTAACAAGTTCAAGCACCTTGTGCTTAGTTTACACTTTATACATCATACATGTCAATATGTCACGCCGTCCTGTTTTTCATACATATTCCATCCTCCTATCATGCGGCTGCCTTACATGAAAGTAGTGTTCGTCAGTATCATGCATCAATAAGTTCTGAAGAGCAAATTTTATTCCTTTTTCTTGTGGGTTTGACTTGACAAGGCAAAATCAAGAAAGAGGAAGGAAAAGAGTAAGGAAGGCGATGATGGTGGTCCTCTGCAGCAACGTAAACGGAGCATCTGTACCGATTCTCCTTGTACTGATAGTGCATTACATGGTCCAAGTCTCCGCTCCCCTACTCCACCATCCAAGGTGCTTGCTCTAACTTGGCAGTGTGATATCTGGTTGCATGTTGCATATGGTGTCTAGCTCGTATTGCTCCTAATTAGTGTAAACTGCATCTGCTTAGCTTACACATGATACATGTGAATATGACACGCTTTCCTGTTTTTGGTACATACTATATCTGTCTATCACACCATGTTCTTACATGAAACTACTCTTCTTGTGTATCCTGCATCAGTCACTTATGATGGGACACCTTTAAGTTGGCAGTGTGATATTGGTTTGCGTCTTGAATATGATTTCTAGCATGTATTGCTTCTAGTTTGATGAACGCCACCTATGACGAGACAGTTTTAACTTGGCAGAGTGATATTGATTGCACCTTCCATATGGTGTCTTGCAGTGTTTCTAATTTGTTGAAGTGCCTTCTGCTTAGTTACCACATCATAGGTGTGAATATGTCAAGCCGTCCATTTTTTCGTACATATTCCATCCTCGCATCATGTGTTTGCCTTTCATCCGAGTAGTGTTCATCAGTATCATGCATGAATGAGTTCTGAAGAGCGAATTTTATTCCTTTTTCTTATCGGTTTGACTTCACAATGCAAAATCATTACAGCTGAAGGAAATTAGTCCGGGAGTGGATGATGGTGGTCCTTCGGAGCAACTCAAACAGGGGGTCTCTAAAGATTCTACTCCGCCATCCTCCCAACAAGATTCGCAAGACAACACAAGGCTGGACAGTCAACGTAGCTGTGTAGATGATGAGCACATCTCCCCTACTCCACCATCACAGGTGCTTGCTCTAACTTGACACTATTATATGTGGTTGCATGTTGCGTATGATGTCTAGCTTGTATTGCTTCTAACTTGAATTGCATCTGCTTACTTTACACATAATGCCTGTGAATATGACACGTGTTCCTGTTTCTAGAACATACGTGTACATGATGAGCACATCTCCCCTACTCCACCATCACAGGTGCTTGCTCTTACTTGGAACTGTTATATGTAGAATTGCATCTGCGTAGCTTACAACTTATACCTGCAACGATCACTTACCCATAAGACACATTTAACTTGGGACTGTGATGTAGGTTGCATCTTGCATTGTCTTCTAGCTTGTACTGCTTCTAATTTCTTGAAATGGCACTTACGACGAGACACTTTTTACCTGATAGAGTGATATTGGTTGCATGTTCATATGGTGCCTAGCTTTCATTTCTTCTAATTTTGTTGAAATGCCTTCCGCTTACTGTTTTTTCATACATATTCCATCCTCCTATCGTACGTGTGAATATGAAACGCTGTCTTTTTTTGTATATATTCCATCCTCCTATCCTGCGCTTGCCTTACATCAAAGTAGTGTTCGTCTGTATCATGCATCAACCAGTTATGCAGAGCTAATTTTATTCATCTTCTTGTGGTTTTGACTTCATAAGGCAATATCAGAAAATAGGAAGGAAAAGAGTAAGTTAGGGGATGTTGGTGGTACTCCGCACCGACGCAAACAGAGACTCTCTAGATTTGCCACTGCTACTGCTAATGAAGTTGAAGTCCCAAGTCTACATGATGAGTTCATCTCCCGCACTCCACCATCGCAGGTGCTTGCTCTAAGTTGACAGTGTGATAATTGGTTTCATGTTGCATATGTTGTCTAGCCTGTATTTCTTCTATTTTGATTAAATTGCACCTGCTGAGTTTATACGTTATACATGTGCATATGACATGGCTTTCTGTGTCTAGAATACACTGCATCTATCTATCATACCATGTTCTTACATCAAAGTACTGCTGTTGTGTATCCCGCATCAGTAACTCATGATTGGACGCTTTTAACATGGCAGTTTGATAGTGGTTGCATCTTGCATTGATTTCTACGTTGTACTGCTTCTAATTTTTCGAATTGCCACTTATGACAAGACACTTTTAACTTGGCAGAGTAATATTGGTTGCATCTTTCATATGGTGTCTAGCTTGCATTACTTCTATTTTCTTGAAAATCCTTCTGCTTAGTTTGCACATCGTAGCTGTGAATATGTCATGCCGTCCTGTTTTTCTTACATATTCCATCCTCATACGGTTGTCTTACATCAAAGTATTGCTTGTCTGTATCATGCATCAATGAGTTCTGAAGAGTGATTTTATTCTTTTGTGTTGTGGGTACAGCTTGACATGGCAAAGTCAAAAAAGAGCAAGGAAAATAATATAGTAGGGAGTGCTGTTACTCGTCGGGTGAAACGGAAAAGGTTCTGCCGTCGAGATTCTGCTGGTACTTATAGTGCAGTAGAAGGTCCAAGTCCACCGGCTAAATCTACAAACACAGTATCACCTGCTCCACCAGCTGCAGCATCCGCTTCAACTGTACCAGCATCTCAACCAGTTACTCGTTCGTTTGCTCCGGAACTGGCCAGTTCCCAAGCTGCCTTCACACCTAACACTACTTCCGAAGCACTGCTGACACAACAGGACTTGGCAAGATCAGATGAACCTCATGAGCATCAACACCAAGACGGTACCTGACCGAGTCAAGTTGCAGTTGCATGCTCCTTTATATGTACTCTCACAGTTTGATGTACACTAACACTTTCCATATTCGTTGTTGAACTAGCACCACGGCGCAAGCGGAAACAGACATCAGGGATAATGCTTGACAGATTAACAAAATCTAAAGGAGGAAGAATGGAGATCCATTTTGAGGCAGGTTTAAAAAGGCCACGTGATGCTACAGAGTCAGCCAAGTTAGTATCAGAGGCAGCCGTTGCCGTTAGGTGTCATGCGCGTATCCTCCCAACGTGGATCCAGTACAGGAATGAGAAAGACAATACCCAGTTTAACACCTTCCTTGACCATTTATCCGTAAGTAATGTTATTCATCGCAATTAGTAATATTGTCTTGCTCTGTCCCATACTTTCTAGCTTCCTCCTAATAAGACTCACATTCTTTTTTCAACAGATGAGGTTCAAGTTGGATCCGAAAGATGATGCAACTAAACAAGCATGCACTCATGTTTTTCAGTCTGCTCTGCGACAGTATCGGTACCACCTTAGAAAATCTCACTTTGAAGGCAAGGCTAACAATGAAATCGCCCAAACATCTCCAGTGGAATATATTACAGATGAAGACTGGACAGCCCTCGTTAAACACTGGTCTGATCCAAAGTATCAGGTAGGCTATATGTATTTGATCAGACCACATATTGAACTTGTATTTATGTATGTGCCTTACAAGTGTATCTTCTTCTAGGCTAACTGTTTGAAGAACAAAACCAACCGTTCTAAAGTGAAATTCCAACAGACAACAGGATCTCGTAGCTATATTGCACACTGCGAGGCTCTTGTAAATAGCTGCTACTTCCTTCTTTTTTTGTGCCATATTATCGTATCTATATTGACTTGTTCCAAATACAGAGGAAAGCCCGTGCGGACCAAAAAGAACCTGAACCGAATGCAGTGCAAATCTTCAAGCATTGCCACACCAGCAAGATGAAGGGCATGAGCACACCAGCTCAAGCCGCTGTTGTAAGTCCTTACTCCTCCTGCCTTGAACTGATTGGTACTGTGATGTGTTCATTTAACTACTTGGTTTGCAGCCAATGTCAGTTACTCTGTTCACTTTTATACACAGTTGTCTTAACGTATCATTTCACCTTACATGGTTTAAAAGAGATGAAGGATATTCTTTTGGTCTTGATCTGTAATCTAGTTGTTATGTTCACGTGCGCACACAATGATAAAATAGCCTGTTTGTTTTATATCTGTTTGCCCATGATATGAATGATGTCATACTATGTTCATCCTACTTTAAACCATGTCTCTTTATCCTTAGATGTCAACGAATGTGAGGAAATAGACAATACAGTAGGCATGCTACATGGACATATGTTCCGAAAGTGATTTTATTATGTAGTTGGCACTACAATACATGCTAATGTATTACAGTAGTTCACCAAAATAAGTTATGTATAAACGTTTAACCTACTTTGTTTGTTTTTGTCTCATTAGTAACTTATCTGGTACACTAATCTACAAGTTCAAACTTTCAGGAAGCTATGGAACAAATGATTGAACAGCCACAACCACCTGAAGGTGACGAGGCTACTACAGGCACAATGTCACCTCTTGCTGCAGTGCGTCAGTATCTCTCCACTAACAGTGCAAAAAGCACCTTCCTGCGTAATTCTGGGTTGGTTGTCAAGGTAACCTCGTCCAAATCGCCTACTGAACAAAATCTTCCTGCTAGACAGAGTGATATATCTGTGCTCCAGACACAAGTCCAATCCCTAATGGACGTTGTTTCGGAAACAAGAATAGTGGTTGAGAAATGTCGTCAAGATATGAATGGTTTTGAAACCAGACTATCAGACATTCGCTTCGTTGTTGAAGAGCAATGGCGGAAAAAAGGTGGAGATCGTGCTGCTCCATCAGATTCTACAGCCTGAAACATTAGCACTCAGGTCAAATGATCTGTGCTTCTATACATCTGATGGTGCTTTTATCTGGAAGGACTGTAAACTTTATGCCAACAGGCCTTTTGTTGTATGATTGGAATTTATTTTGTTGTGATACAACATTTATGATGCTGCCACAGGCTGCAGTAATTACGACGCTATTTTTGTATAGTGTAGGTTTATCTTAGTAATGTATTCGGCCGAAAGCTTCGTAGGAGCCCAACATGCCAACATTCGTCGGGCCCATTCCAATTGGGCTAAAAACGATTACGGGCCGAAATTGGCATGTAGCCCACTAAAAATATCTGGGCTTAAATTAGCATAAGCTTTCAAATTTTTCTGGTATGCCTGTGCCCATAGTGGGCCTTTAACAGGCCTAAACATAATTTGGGCCCTCAGTAAAAATAGGCCGTTTCCAGGTGTAAATATCTCGAGCCCATAAAAAACATGGGCTTTTAATAGACCGAAAGTGAGATTGGGCCCTGATTGTGCCAAATAACCCACTGGACTTAGCAGGCCAAAATGGTGGCCCATTTACGATGCGTATATTTGACAGGCCGAAATTAGGATGGGCCGTAAATGCGCCGACCTAATACACGGGCCTTTAACAGGCCGGAACTTCGGTCGGGCTAGATTATCATCATTTTTATATGGGCCGTTAATGGGCCCGATATGACGTTGGGCCACATATGGCCCATGGTTTACGTCTGACGTTAACAGGCTGAAAATGACAACAGGCCGACCAAATCTATAGTGGGCCTCTAACATGCCGAATGACAAACATGGCCGAATATGACCCAAATCCTTCACGGTTGTTTATGGGCCAAAAGTTTTGATGGCCTATAAATGGGCCCAAATGAAGCTGGACCTTTAACAGGCCAAAAATACACCGGGCCATAATTCGGCCCAATTACTTAGCAGAGTGTTAACAGGCCAGAAGTGACCATGGGCCGCATTGATGACAAGTTTAGACCAGGCCGTTAACGGGCTGATTTGACAGATAATGTTGTGCCTTTAGCTGGCCCGACCCATTATGGTCCGCAGAATCTTGTGGGCCTTTAGCTGGGCCGGCCCATTGTGGTCCGCAAAATCTTGTGGGACTTTATCTGGGCCAGCCCATTATGGTCCGCTAAATTTTGTGGGCCTTTAGCTGGGCCGGCCCATTATGGTCGGCTAAATCTTATGGGCCTTCGGTTGGGCCTGCCCATTTAAACTTTGTGGGCCACTTTTGGGCTGGTCCACATGTCAACATATCATAGGCCCATCTTGACCATTGGATGAGTGACGCCTGTGCCAACGCGGAGCTGACACGTGGATCCGTCAGCCAATGAGAATTTTACACGTGGAAAATCGGCATTGGTTGTGGCTGTTAATGGGTTATCGGATCCAAAATCCGACCCGATAGCTTAACGGCGTTCCGTTACGGTGGATGCCACGTGTCGGTTACCCTTGATGAAAGCACTTCTGTGACGCGCGATTTATCATCATGGAAGTGGACACTTCCGTGATGATAATTTTGGTAATGTCATGGAACACTTCTACGACAGCACAGGTATGACTATCTTGATTCTGTCATAAATTTGTCATGGATGTACATGCATGACAAAAAACGCGACCTACTGTGACAAACACGTATCATCACAGAAGTGTATTTTTTTTGTAGTGACAGATGTGGTATTCTTTTAGTCTTGCGACATTTAGCGATTGTGCTATGGGTGTTCAATTTTATTATCCTTATTCATAATATACATCTTATTCACAATAATAGTATGACCTTTTGTTCATAACATCGAACAACTATTGTTCTGTCATGAACAACCTCCTTCATAACATCGAACAACAATTGTTTTTTCATGAACAACCTCCTTTCAACTTCTATGCAATGGTCTAGAGTGTACAAAAACTCTAAAATGAATTATGATAATAAATTCAGAGAAAATACACCAATATAAATACTATAACCTTTTACAATCCATCAAAATATTTTAACCTCATTATATGTTGGTCATTTAGGCCGTTCAGAGTTTCTTTGCAACAATTTGCAATAATATGTAATTGTGTCGATATCCTTGTGATTAACCTTTTAACCACAATACCGAAGAATCAGGGATCAAAAAATTGATCATGTTTCCCAAGAACTACACTTTACTTGACCAACCACCTCTACATCTCATAACTTGTATGACATTCATACCTGAGCTGGACATTCCAGTCTTATTTTCTTTCTGTCTTTACTTATAGTTTTACTTCAATATTTCTCTTACTCTCAGAAGAAACAACAACTTTAAGAGTGGCGTGAGCCCTAGACTTCCCTAGGTGTGTAAGTTTCATTACATCCTTTGGTTTTGTTCTTTCTCTACAAGTTTTCACCTTAACCGCATTACTGGCTTTCTTCTAGATCGTAAGCATTTTAGTCTTAAACATAGTTGAAAACTTCACTAGAGTTTGCAAACAAAACTCTTCTTTAGATATCACATATCCTTTTAGCCTTCGTTTGTTTCTGAAAAAAATAGTTCCAAGAATATCACATAACTATCCCAAACATTATGAAGTTCAGGTTTCTCGGAAGCAAGCAGACCGTAATGCAATTCTAGCTTTTGGATCGAAGGACGTGAGTCTCGTCATCCACAGCATTAGCGAGAAAGTATTGTAGACATGCAGTAGGACAAAAATCCTTCTTGGCACTTTTAGAGGACGATCCTCTCAAACATAAAGTTTCAACTAGATAAATTACAGTCAATCAATTTCAACAACAAAGGTGGAACCGTGAGCCATAATTCTACAACTATAATGCAAAGTACACATAGAAATTGTTCATAATTAATTTGAACTAGTTATTAAACTTAATTAATTCATTAATTGTCCTCCCACTCAAATCAATATCTCTCATAATTGATAGTGAGTGATTCAAGATCCAAAACTAGTTCTTAGCCACTGATGTGGACATCACTGATTGCAAGAATTTTTGACCGGTAGGCAAATATTTGTCGATCATATCTCCATATGACTCTTGTTCATCTTTCAATGCTTTGTGATCCGAGCTCAGAATGATTCTGCCAGAACTTCAAGACAACGAAGTGCTATCCGCATACATGGTCTGACCATGTCCATCTTATACCTCACGTCCTAGTTGTACTCATGTGGACATGACACACTCCGGAACGTTGTGTGTTATAGACGGTTGCAACACTGGGAAGAGCACCTTTTAACTTGATATTTACTATGAGATATCACCCTAATAATTGACTACCGCACAATCAAAGAGGGCAAATAATAAAGGGATAAACAGCTCCGGCAATTCATAATAGCATGATATGGTATAGCCCTGGGCGCCGGGAGTTTTCCGTGATCGTCTTCAGTCTCCAGTTGAAGCGACATGATGGCCAATATTCCGTTGTCGTGGCAACCATTTCAAAAATGTTACCCGGCGGTAATCTAAGAAAACATTGCCATGACGACTGTCTTAGGAAACGTTGTCGTGACACCAGAAATCTGAAATTCCACCGTGACACGAAATTATAGCTCCTCGTCCCGCACCTTGGTACACCTTCTCCTCGGGGTCCTCCGTGTACGTCTTGCCACCATCACATGTAACCTATCTCTACGATATTTACATTAAGGTTGCAATCTCGTGGCTCCAGCCATCATGCCGTGACGCGTAGGCCACTTAACATTACAACATATAACCATCTCATACATAAACTCATTATTATGATGAAGGCTATACCACATCATATGCAAACCCTGCAAAACCAAGTTAGACGACCTCTAATCGGTTTGGAAAATTTTATTGCGTGGCTTCTAGGGTTTATGGATAAACCTAGCTTCCTACATGCACACCTAAAGTGATAATCCATGTTGCTAGATTAACTTTTGGGGTGTGTGAAAGAAGAGACTTAATTAAAAATCTCGTTCCTCCACACTAAACTTCATCTAATACGCGTGACCCCCTAGAAGATCATCCATCTTCATCGCCCTCTGGTGTACGCAACAGTTCACTATTCTTGACTATGGTGAAGCCCAAGGAACTGTTAGCAGATCGTCGACAGCCAGAGCCGAGCGATTTTCAGAACCTTGTAAAAAGTGACACCATGGCATCAATGAACTGAACTGAAGCGACACTCGAGGGCAGCATAGCAAGAACATGACCCTCACATCCACATGTGATCTAGATCGCAACCTGCATCTACTCATAGAACTGCTCATGATGCCACTGTTGGGAAATGTAGTGGAAAACAAAAAAAATCGCCCTACGATCACCCATGAACAAATATGAAGATGCATAACGGATTGTGATCAACGATCGTTACTGATGTCTGCTTGAACTACGTCGGTAGTTCCCCAAAAGGAAGGGATGATGCTGCACAGCGATGATAGGTATTTCCCTCAGTGATGAGACCAAGATTATCGAACTAGTAGGAGAACCACGCAACACTACGTGAACGGCACCTGCAGACAAATAACAAATACTTGCAACCCGACGTATTAAAGGGGTTGTCAACCCTTTCGGGTAACAGCGCCAGAAATTGGCAAGTAGATGGGATAAAAGTTGTAATAGATTGATAGATGCAAATAAAAGCAAATAAAATTCAACGAGGTATTTTTGTATCTTGCGATTAATAGATTTGAAATAAAAGCAAATAAAAATAGATCGTGAAGGAAAATATAATAAAGAAGAGACATGGGGGTCATAGATTTCACTAGTGGCTTCTCTCGAGAAAAATAGCATACGGTGGGTAAACAAATTACTGTTGGGCAATTGATAGAACTTCAAATAATCATGATGATATCCAGGCAATGATCATTATATAGGCATCACGTCCAAGATTAGTAGACCAACTCCTGCTTGCATCTATTACTATTACTCCACACATCGACCGCTATCCAGCATGCATATAGTGTATTAAGTTCATGGAGAAACAGAGTAATGCAATAAGAACGATGACATGATGTAGAAAAGATCTATTTATGTAGAAATAGACCCCATCTTGTTATCCTTAATAGCAACGATACATCCATGTCGGTTCCCCTTCTGTCACTGGGATCAAGCACCGTAACATCGAACCCACCACAAAGCACCTCTTCCCATGGCAAGAAAAATCGATCTAGTTGGCCTAACTAAACCAATGGTTCAAAGAAGAAATATGAGGCTATAAGTAATCATGCATATAAGAGACCAAAAAGACTCAAATAACTTTCATGGATAAAAACATAGAACTGATCATAAACTCAAAGTTCATCAGATCCCAACAAACACACCGCAAAAAGAGTTACATCAAATAGATCTCCAAGAGACCATTATAATGAGAATCAATAGAGAGAGAGAGACACACACACACACACACAGAGAGAGAGAGAGAGAGAGAGAGAGAAAGAGAGAGGGAGAGAGAGAGAGAGGAAGCCATCTAGCTACTAACTACGGACCCGTAGGTCTACAATGAACTACTCACGCATCATCGGAGAGGCACCAATGAGGATGATGAACCCCTCCGTGATGGTTTCTAGATTGGATCTGGTGGTTCTGGAACTTGCGGCGGCTGGAATTGATTTTCATCGACTCCCCTAGGGTTTCTGGAATATTGGGGTATTTATAGAGCAAAGAGGCGCGGGAGGCCACTGAGGTGGGCACAACCCACCTGGGTGCACCTGGGCCCCCAGGCGCGCCCTGGTGGGTTGTGCTCCCCTTGGAGCACCCCTAAGGTACTTTCTCGGCCCATCTGGTGTCTTCTGGTCCATAAAAAATCCACAAAAAGTTTTGCTGCATTTGGACTCCGTTTGGTATTGATTTCCTGCGATGTAAAAAACAAGCAGAAAACAACAACTGGCACTGGGCACTATGTCAATAAGTTAGTCCCAAAAAATGATATAAAATTGCTATAAAATGATTGTAAAACATCCAAGAATGATAATATAACAACATGGAACAATCAAAAATTATAGATACGTTGGAGACTATCAGTTGCTGACTCTGAGAGTGCAGCGAAAGTAGGTGAGTCGGTGTAGATCGTACTTGGAGTCCCTCGAACATCGATGACAATCCCGCGAACTGCCCTCAAACGGTCCCTCAAACGGAAGACCGAAAGCATGACCTCTCTACTTGGTTGCAAGCGTACGGTCTTCACGATCCGGCGGCGCTTCGCCGTCTAGAGCTAATCGTCGCTGGAGAATTAGAGGGAGGAGATTAGAACCACATGTGGCTTCTAATTATGAGGATTAGAGGTGGCCAGGGCTCGCTCTAATTAGTCAACTAGGACCAACTAGGACATACACTAGATCAACTAGAGGAGGCTCCAAAACTTGTATATCCATAGGGTGGAAATCCTCTAGTATATATAGGTTAGAGGAGAGAGAGGGTAGCCAGCGATGAGGAAAGTCCCCCTTGGGGCGCCATCCTAGGGAGAGGGAGTAGGACTCCCTCCCCTAGTCCAATTTGCTCCCCCCCACAAGGAAAGGGGGTGCCTTCCAACTTGGGCCCTTGTGGCCCAAGTTCCCTTCCACCTCTTGGCCTTTTAAGGCCTATTGATATTTAAATTAAATATAAAATGTTATAAACATTTTCAGAGCATTATATATATAATTTAACATCCCCAGAAACATTTTCCACCTATATATATATATTGAATCGGTAATACTCGGTATTACCCGATACTGAAACCCTTCCAGTGACCCCGAAACGCTTCCGGAACCTCTTAGAACTATTTTGGATATTAATGAAACAATTCCACAACTATATTACCATCACTCCCGTCCCACTAACACTCAGCAGATCGTGACCACCTTAAGCTTGTGACCCCGTAGGTTCGGTAAACCATAGACATGAACGAACACCCCTTCGTTCAATGACCGATAGCGGAACCGTGGACATCCATATCGGTCCCTATGATTACATGAATGATATTCGAGTGAACCTTTGGTTATCATGTGATGTTCCCTTTGCTTCACGATACTTTACAAAACCCGATGTGCATCGGTATACTCCTGATTCATCACCATGCTCACGATATTGTTCCTCCCATTGCTAGTTTTTTTCTTCTTTCTCATTGACATGTCCCTGCATCCCCGTGACGTAGTCACCTGTGTCGGCCCATACGATGATGGATGACGTCACACTGAGTGGACCCTAAGAATATCTCTCCAGCGTCGGAGGAGCAAATCCCACTCTCGAGTTGTCCGTTCACTTGTCAAACGTTCCCATGAGCCTGAAAGTTGTCGTTGTGATCACCTTGTTACAGATGACGTTTGAGCACCCGAAAGCACACCGTCTCGTAGGAAGTGACCGAGACACTCTCATGGTCCGAGGAACTAAAACACATGCTAACACTCCGTGTTATAATAGATGATTTTAGACTATATAATCACATAGTATAACAGACAAGTATTGGGTCGATTCAATATGATCGTTCTTCTAACGTCATACCCTCAATGTTGTTTTAAGACTATCGTTACGCTTAACGATAACCTAAGATCTGGAAAATGTGATCACCAACAACACTTTAGTTGGTCTTAGAGGCGAGATCGGGAACCTATTGTTCACCGTCTATCCTTCCACACGTGCACATGAGTTTTCCATTGAATCGCATATTCCAGGATCATAGCAGATATATCATGAAATATAAACTTTTAACTATGAATATGGAAATATAATAATACAATGCTATTGCCTCTATGGCATATTTCCAACAGTCCGCATGATGCATTTGACATTAAAGTTGTCGTGACTGATCGACACTGAGAACAAACACAATGATTACTTACCACCAAATCCCATTTTCAATTTCAGAATGTTGTTCTCCTACCAATGTGTAATTGCAAGCTCTCTATATCCCCTCCCTCTCCCTCCTTCAATCTCTCGATCTCTCTCTTACTCTCTTTCTCAGTCTCCCCCCTCTCTCTGGATCAATCTCGATCCAACACATTGTCTTCTCAAAAGGGCTCCACTTCTATGGTAGCTGGCTCATTGTTGCTAGTTGTGGTTTATGCTCTTGATCTCCTCCTTATGGTCACACTATCATTCCTAATGGAGTGTTGTTAATCAATGACACAAGTGTGCCAGGAAAAGAAGACCCTTAGTGCACTTCAGTATTTGTTCCAAAGCTTGTTATTATCGAGTTTATTTTTTTGAGATGCTAAAGGAATTACGTGGTCAATAAATAGTTGGGAAACCTTGGCAGGGTACTAAGAGTAAACTATTATGACTTATGTTGTAGTGAGGATCACATAAGTAGCATAAAACGGAATTGTACACATTAACTCTACATGCTAGTTTTGTGACTCCTCTGTACATTAATTTCATATATCTTTTACTTATCTTCTAGGAAATATATTTTCTTAGATGAAAAATCAAAAGCAAGCATGAATATTGATCCTTAATTTTAGCCAATCTGGATAGTAATTAAAAATCAAAAGCAAGTATTTGTTCCAAAGCTAGTTTTGTAACAAACAAACAAAATTATCACACGGCACATAGATCGACAATCTGGATAGTAATTAAGAATAAGGCGGGGTCTTCTGTCAGATAGGGCATCAAATAGACAGAGGAAAGTCGGATTTTTATACCTCATTGCTATGTCCACTTTGCATCATGTTTTCTTACTATTATTTATAATATTTTTGTCCATAATAATGCTTTTTGGAGTAATTCTAATGCTTTTTCTCTCATAATTTGCAACAAATACACCAAGAGGGAGCATTCCGGCAGCTGGAAATCTGGATCTGGACAAGCTACGTTAGGCCACCTATTCTGCACAACTCCAAACAAGCTGAAACTTCACGGATTTTTTTATGGAATATATATGAATTATTGGAGCAAATAACTACTAGAGGGGGCCCACCAGGTGGGCACAACCCACCTGGGCGCGCCAGGGAGCCCAGGCGCGCCCTGGTGGTTTGTGCTCACCCAAGCCCACCTCCGGTGCTCATCTTCTCGTATATAAGTCATTTTGACCTAGAAAAATGAGGAGAGGACTTTTGGGACGGAGCGCTACCGTCTCGAGGCGGAACTAGGACAAGAGCACTTTTGCCCTCCAGCAGAGCGATTCCGCCGTGGGAACTTCCCTCCAGGAGGGGGAAATCACCGTCATCATCATCACCAACAACTCTCCCATCTTGGGGAGGGCAATCTCCATCAACATCTTCAACATCACCATCTCAAACCCTAGTTCATCTCTTGTGTTCAATCTTGTTACCGGAACTATAGATTGGTGCTTCTGGGTGACTAGTAGTGTTGATTATATCTTGTAGTTGATTACTCTATGGTTTATTTGGTGGAAGATTATATGTTCAGATCCATTTTGCTATTTAATACCCCTCTGATCTTGAGCATTATTATCATTTGTGAGTAGTTACTTTTGTTATTGAGGTCACGGGAGAAATCATGTTGCAAGTAATCATGTGAATTTGATATGTGTTCGATATTTTGATAGTATGTACGTTATTATTCCCTTAGTGGTGTCATGTGAACGTCGACTACATGACACTTCACCATATTTGGGCCTAAGGGAATGCATTGTGGATTAGCAATTAGATGATGGGTTGCGAGAGTGACAGAAGCTTAAACCCGAGTTTATGCGCAATTCCGTAAGGGACCGATTGGATCCAAAAGTCTAATGCTATGGTTAGAATTTATTCTTAATACTTTTCTCATAGTTGCGGATGCTTGCAGGAGGGTTAATCATACGTAGGAGTTTTGTTCAAGTAAGAACAACACCAAAGCACCGGTCCACCCACATATCAAATTATCAAAGTAGCGAACACAAATCGAACCAACATGATGGAAGTGACTAGATGAAATTCCCGTGTACCCTCAAGAACGCTTTGCTTGTCAAAAGAGACCGTTTTGGCCTGTCCTTTGCCTCAGAAGGATTGGGATACCTTGCTGCACTTTTGTTACTACTATCATTACTTGCTCGTTACAAATTATCTTGCTATCAAACTACTCCGGTACTTACAATTTCAGCACTTGCAGACATTACCTTACTGAAAACTATTTTTCATTTCCTTCTGCTCCTCGTTGGGTTGGACACTCTTACTTATCGAAAAGAACTACAATTGATACCCTATACTTGTGGGTCATCAAGGCTATTTTCTGGCGCCGTTGCCGGGGAGTGAAGCGCCTTTGGTAAGTGGAATTTGGTAAGGAAACATTTATATAGTGTGCTGAAATTTATTGTCACTTGTTACTATGGAAAACAATCCTTTGAGGGGTTTGTTTGGGGTATCTTCACCTCGTCCGGAACCACAATTAGCTACCCCTCAACATACTGGACCTACTGAAAATATTGAATATGAAATCCCTTTGGGTGTGATAGAACAACTGCTAGCTAATCCTTATGCAGGAGATGGAACTGAACTTCCTGATATGCACTTGATATATGTAGAACAAATTTATGTATTGTTTAAGCTTGCAGGTTTACCCAGGGATGAAGTTATGAAAAAGGTTTTCCCTTTATCTTTGAAGGGAAAAGCATTGGCATGGTATAGGATATGCGATGATATTGGATCATGGAATTGGAATCGTTTGAAATTGGAGTTCCATCAATTTTTTTATCATATGCATCTAGTTCATCGTGATCGGAATTATATATATAATTTTTGGCCTCGTGAAGGAGAAAGTATCGCTATAGCTTGGGGGAGACTTAATTCAATGTTATATTCATGCCCCAATCATGAGCTCTCAAGAGAAATTATTATTCAGAACTTTTATGCTCGGCTTTCTCGTAATGATGAAACCATGCTTGATACTTCTTGTGTTGGTTCTTTTATGAAAAAGACTATTGAATTCCGGTGGGATCTTTTGGAAAGAATTAAACGCAACTCTGAAGATTGCGAGCTTGATGAAGGTAAAGAGTCGGGTATTAAACTTAAGTATTATTGTGTTAAACCTTTTATGGATACCGATGCTTTTCAAAAGTTTAGCACTAAATATGGACTTGACTCAGAGATATTAGCCTCCTCTTGTGAATCATTTGATACTCATGTTGAACTCCCTAAAGAGAAGTGGTTTAAATATCACCCACCTATTAAAGAAGAAATTAAAGAACTGGTACCAGTTAAAGAAGAAACTATACTTTATAATGTTGATCCAGTTGTCCCTTCTGCTTATATTGAGAAACCACCTTTTCCTATTAGGATACATGAACATGCTAAAGTTTCTAGTGTAGTTACAAGATCTATATTAGAACACCTAAACCTGATGAACAAATCAAAGTAGAACCTAGCATTGCTATGGTTAAAGATCTCTTGGAAGAAGATATGGATGGGCATGTTATTTACTTTTGTGAAGAAGCTACTAGAATTGCTAAACCTGATAAAAGGGATAAACATAGACCTGTTGTGGGCATGCATGTCATCTCAGTTAAAATAGGAGATCACTATTATCATGGCTTATGTGACATGGGTGCTAGTGTGAGTGCTATTCCTTACACCTTATATCGAGAAATTATGAAAGACATAGCACCTGCATAGTTAGAAGACATAGATGTTACTATTAAACTTGCTAACAGAGACACCATATCACCATTTGGGATTATTAGAGATGTTGAAGTCTTGTGTAGGAAAATAATATATCCTACTGATTTTCTTGTTCTTGGCTCCCCACAAGATGACTTTGTCCCATTATATTTGGTAGACCTTTCTTGAACATAGTTAATGCTAAGTTAGATTGTAATAAACAAACTGTCGGTGTTAGCTTTGGTGATGAGTCTCATGAGTTTAATTTTTCCAAGTTTAGTAGAAATCTTCATGAAAAAGAATTGCCTAGTGAGGATGAATTAATTGGTCTTGCTTCTATTGTTGTGCCACCTACTAATCCTTTAGAACAATATTTGCTAGACCATGAAAATGATTTACATATGCATGAAAGAAATCAAATAGATAAAATTTTCTTTGAACAACATCCTCTGCTTAAACACAATTTGCCTATTGAAACTCTGGGAGGTCCTCGTCCACAGGTGATCCTGTGTTTGAATTAAAACAATTGCCAGACACTTTGAAATATGCTTATCTTGATGAAAATAAAATATATCCCGTTATTACCAGTGCTAACCTTTCAGAACATGAAGAGGAAAGATTATTGAACATTCTAAGGAAGCACCGAGATGCTATTGGATATACTCTTGATGATTTAAAGCGCATTAGTACCACTCTATGTCAGCACAAAATTAATATGGAACCTGATACTAAACCCTTTGTTGATCACCAACGTCGATTAAATCTGAAGATGAAAGAGGTGGTAAGAACGGAAATATTAAAACTTCTGGAAGCAAGCATAATCTATCCTATAGCTGATAGTAGATGGGTAAGTCCTGTTCATTGTGTCCCTAAGAAAGTAGGTATAACTATTGTTCCTAATGATAAGAATGAACTAATTCCACAAAGAATTGTTATAGGCTATAGAATGGTAACTGGTTTTAGAAAATTAAATAAAGCAACTAGAAAAGATCATTACCATTTGCCTTTTACTTATCAAATTCTTGAAAGATTATCTAAGCACACACACTTTTGCTTCCTTGATGGATATTCTGGCTTTTCACAAATACCTGTTTCTCAACCTGATCAAGAAAAGATCACTTTTACTTGTCCTTTTGGAACCTATGCTTATGGATGTATGCCTTTTGGTTTATGTAATGCACCTGCTACCTTTCAGAGATGTATGACTATTATATTCTCTGACTTTTGTGAAAAGATTGTTGAGGTTTTCATGGATGACTTTTACGTTTATGGGAAGTCTTTTGATGATTGTTTAAGCAATCTTGAGCGAGTTTTGCGAGTTGTGAACAAACAAATCTTGTCTTGAATTGGGAGAAGTGCCACTTTATGGTAAATGAAGGCATTGTTTTGGGTCATAAAATTTCTGAAAGAGGTATTGAAGTGGACAAAGCTAAGGTTGATGCAATTGAGAAAATGCAATGTCCTAAAGATATAAAAGGCGATTTATCAAAGACTTTTCTAAAATTTCTAGGCCTCTCACTAATCTTTTGCAGAAGGATATTCCTTTTGTTTTTGATGATGATTGTTTAGAAGCCTTTGAAACACTCAAGAAAGCCTTAATTTCTGCACCTATTATTGAACCACCTGATTGGAACTTGCCTTTTGAAATTATGTGTGATGCTAGTGATTATGATGTTGGTGCTGTTCTACGATAAAGAGTTGATAAAAAATTGAATGTTATTCATTATTCTAGTAAAACTCTAGACAGTGCTCAAAGAGATTATGCTACTACTAAAAAAAATTCTTAGAAGTGGTGTTTGCTTGTGATAAATTTAGACCTTATATTGTTGATTCCAAAGTAACTGTTCACACAAACCATGCTGCTATTAAATATCTTATGGAAAAGAAAGATGCTAAACCTAGACTTATTCGCTGGGTTCTTTTGCTACAAGAATTTGATTTACATATCATTGATAGAAAAGGAGCTGAGAACCCCGTAGCTGATAATTTGTCTAGGCTTGAAAATGTGCTTGATGACCCACTTCCTATTGATGATAGTTTTCCTGATGAGCAGTTAGCTGCAATAAATATTTCTCATAGTACTCCTTGGTATGCTGACTATGCTAATTACATTGTTAATAAATATTTACCACCTAGCTTTACATACCAACAAAAGAAAAAGAATCTTCTATGATTTAAGACATTACTTTTGGGATGACCCACATCTTTATAAAGAAGGAGTAGATGATATTATTAGACATTGTGTACCTGAGCATGAACGGGGACAAATACTTCGGAAATGTCACTCTAAAGCTTATGGAGGGCATCATGCTGGAGATAGAACTGCTCATAAGGTATTGCAGTCTGGATTTTATTGGCCTATTCTCTCCAAGGATGCCCGTAAGTTTGTCTCATCTTGTGATGAATGCCAAAGAATAGGTAATATCGGTAAGCGTCAAGAAATGCCTATGATTTTTTCACTTGCTGTTGAACCATTTGATGTTTCGGGATTCAATTACATGGGACCTTTCCTTCCTCTAATGGGTATACACATATTTTGGTTGCTGTTGATTATGTTACTAAATGGGTAGAAGCTATTCCAACCAGTAGTGCTGATCACAACACCTCTATTAAAATGCTTAAGGAAGTTATTTTCCCAAGGTTTGGAGTCCCTAGATATTTAATGACTGATGGTGGTTCACACTTTATTCATGGTGCTTTTCGTAAAATGCTTGCCAAGTATGATGTTAACCATAGAATTGCATCACCTTATCATCCTCAGTCTAGTGGTCAAGTTGAACTTAGCAATAGAGAAATAAAATTAATTTTGCAAAACACTGTCAATAGGTCCAGGAAGAATTGGTCTAAGAAATTAGATGATGCACTTTGGGCTTATAGAACAGCATATAAAAATCCTATGGGTATGTCTCCTTATAAAATGGTTTATGGAAAAGCTTGTCATTTGCCTCTTGAGTTAGAACATAAAGCATAATGGGTAGTTAAAGAACTCAATTATGATTTCAAACTTGTTGGTGAAAATAGGTTATTTGATATAAGCTCATTAGATGAATGGAGAACCCAAGCTTATGAAAATGCAAAATTATTCAAAGAAAAAGTTAAAAGATGGCATGACAAAAGAATCCAAAAGCGTGAGTTTAAAGTCGGAGAATATGTTCTTTTGTACAACTCTCATTTTAGATTCTTTGAAGGAAAACTCCTCTAAAAATGGGAAGGCCCCTATATTATCGAGGAGGTTTACCGGTCTGGAGTCATCAAAGTAAATAATTTTGAAGGTACTAACCCGAAGGTTGGCAATGGACAATGAATAAAGCATTATATCTCAGGTACGCCCATTAATGTTGAAAGTAATATTATCCAAACTTTGACACTGGAAGAACACATAAAAGAGTCTTTTCGGAACACTCCAGAATCGTGAAAATAAGGTGGTACGTGATACGGTAAGTAAATAGACTCCGAAAAATCCGCAAAAATATTTTTTATCAGTTTTGGAATATTTAAGAATTTTGGAAATAAAGAAACTTCCAAGAAGCGTCTCCTGGTGGGAAAAAGACACGAGGGCGCGCCAGGTTTCCCTGGCACGCCCAAGTGGGTTGTGCCCACCTGGGACACCTTTCGGACTCCGTTTTTCTTTTGTATGCTTGTCCCCCAAGATACAAAATCTATATATACTTTCCGAACCTGTTAACCTCCGTATCACGGAGAAATCCTCTGTTGTCTTTTTCCTTGTTGTTTTCTGTCAGATCCCATCTACCATGGACTCTTAAAGATTCTCCAAGGACAAGTTCTTCAAGAACGTCATCAACCCATATCTGTGGGAGGTGGTGCAGCACCCTCAAACCATCCAGATGCATGAGGGGGCACTGTACATCCACGATGAGCAAGGTCCCAAGGGCACGGGAACTATGGAGGCCAGGCTTGAAGCCATGGAGCAGGAAGTCTTCCGGTGCAAGGGGATGGTGGAGCGTGGGCTCAATGCCAATCACCTCATGATCATGGACCTTTCCCATGATATGAAGGTGGATGGCAAGCCCATTAAGGACATCATCTTCACCCTCAATGAGCAAATCAACTTTCTCCAAAGCCAGATCTATGATCTTCAAAACCAAGTCTTTGAGTATGAGGTGATGTTTAAAGGTATGAGTTTGGCTGCTAGTTGCAGGACCCATGAGACTCACTCCTCCTCTTATGATGGTGGACCACTGCCATGGAAATCTGAGGACAAGATCTCTTCTTCTTCACCACCGTCTTCTTCACCACCAAAAGAGAACTGAGTATCGGGTATGGGCACTCCCCTTGGCTTCCGCCAAGCTTGGGGGAGGTGCCCCCGTATGGTATCATCCCACTATCTTTTTGCTTTTACTTATCTCAATTCGATCTTTTTTGCTTTAGATGAATAAAAGTTTAGTTCGATCCTTTCCTCTTTGAGAGTTTGCTTAGTGATCTATCCTTGTAATCGTGTGCAAGTTATATAATAAAGTTTAGTTTGAGTTTTTGCTTTCTCTACTTTCATGTTGCAAATAAAGAAAAGAAATAAGAAGAAAGAAAAAGAGAAAGCAAATAAATCAATAAGATCATATGCTAATCCTATGGTAGGTGATGGCACCACATAAGGAAAAGTATAAGTAGGAAATTTTATTAGAGATTGACAAACATAGCATTAGTCAATGATGCAACTCATGAAAGAATTAATAAGGGAAGAGAAGACTCACATATAAATATACTATCCTAGAAATCTTTTGTGATTGTGAGCCCTAATCAAAATATTATATGCCAAAATTGTTGACGTTGGACAAGGAAGACAACTTAATGGTTTATGTTTGTTTATATTCACATAGAAGTCATATAGTCATAGATCCTTGAACATGTGGTGCTTGCCCCTATCTTTGCTAGCCAAAAATTCCGCACTAAGTAGAGATACTACTTGTGCATCCAAAAACCCTTAAACCCAAACCTTCTTTTCAAGTTTCCACCATACCTACCTAGGTATTGAGCCATATCCCTCAAGTAAGTTGTCATCGGTGCAAGAAGGCAATAAAAATTGCTTCTAAAAGTGTGAGATCATTTAGTGTAAGAAAAAAATGAGCGTTGTACAAACTTGGATGACAAAGAATAAAAACGACAGACTGCATAATAAAGGTTGTCATATTAAGGGGAAATACAACGTGACATTCTTTTGCACTAAGGGATTGAGCATACAAACAAATAAGCGCATGGCAACCTATTCTTCCCTCTACGAAGGGCCTATCCTTTACTTTCATATATTTACTTTTATGCAAAGAGTAAAAGTTTTTCCTTCTATTCCTTTTTATTTATCTCCTTTGGCAAGCATCATGTGGTGGGGAAAGATCTAGGCACATATGTCCAGTTGAATATAGATAGCATGAGTTATTATTGTTGACATCACCCTTGAGGTGAGTATGTTGGGAGGCGAAACTTTAAGCCCCTATCTTTCTATGTGTCCGGTTGAAACGTTTTGCTCATGGGTACGAGGTGAGTATTAGCAATCATAGAAGACTATATGATGGTTGAGTATGTGGACTGGCCTAAAGGCTCCGACACGTGACCCTTCGTGAAAAAATAATGAATTATAGTTGCAAAGTTTACTGAGAACATAGTTTGTTGGTTTCTAATAGAGTTTTTGCTTTATACTTCGATTGTGTGATGAACTATTACTTATTCATGAGAAGTATATGATAAAAGTTCTATGATAAAAGTCCTATGTTTAATTTTGTTGCTGTTATAATAATCAACATGATGCTTCTATGTCCATATTTTGTTTTTATCGACGCCTCTCTCTCAAAGCATGTGGACATGTTTTTCGATTTTGGTTTTCGCTTGAGGACAAGCGAGGTCTAAGCTTGGGGGAGTTGATACGTCCATTTTGCATCATGTTTATTACTATTATTTATAATGTTTTTGTCCATAATAATGCTTTTTGGAGTATTTCTAATGCTTTTTCTCTCATAATTTGCAAGGAATACACCAAGAGGGAGAATTCTGACAGCTAGAAATCTGGACCTGAAAAAGCTACATCAGGCCACCTATTCTGCACAACTCCAAACAAGATGAAACTTCAAGGAGATTTTTTATGGAATATTTAAGAATTATTGGAGCAAATAACTACCAAAGGGGGCCACCAGGTGGGTACAACCCACCTGGGCGCGCCAGGGAGCCCAAGCGCACCCTGGTGGGTTGTGCTCACCAAGGCCCACCTCCGGTGCCCATCTTCTGGTATATAAGTCATTTTGACCTAGAAAAATGAGGAGAGGACTTTCAGGACGGAGCACCGCTGTCTCGAGGCGGAACTTGGGCAGGAGCACTTTTGCCCTCCGGTGGAGCAATTCTGCCGGGGGAACTTCCCTCCGGGGGGGGGGGGAATCATCTTCATTATCATCACCAACAACTCTCCCATCTTGGGGAGGGAAATCTCCATCAACATCTTCAACAGCACCATCTCATATCAAACCCTAGTTCATCTCTTGTGTTCAATCGTGTTACCACAACTATAGATTGGTGTTTGTGGGTGACTAGTAGTGTTGATTACATCTTGCAGTTGATTACTATATGGTTTATTTGGTGGAAGATTATATGTTCAGATCCACTATGCTATTTAATACCCCTCTGATCTTGAGCATGATTATCATTTGTGAGTAGTTACTTTTGTTCTTGAGGTCACGAGAGAAATCATGTTGTAAGTAATCATGTGAATTTGATATGTGTTCGATATTTTGATAGTATGTATGTTGTTATTCCCTTAGTGGTGTCATGTGAACGTCGACTACATGACACTTCACCATACGTGGGCTAAGGGAATGCATTGTGGAGTAGCAATTAGATGATGGGTTGCGAGAGTGACAGAAGCTTAATCCCTAGTTTATGCGCTATTTCGTAAGGGACTGATTGATCCAAAAGTTTAATGCTATGGTTAGAATTTATTCTTAATACTTTTCTTGTAGTTGCGGATGCTTGCGAGAGGGTTAATCATAAGTAGGAGGTTTGTTCAAGTAAGAACAACACCTAAGCACAGGTCCACCAACATATCAACTTATCAAAGTAGCGAACACAAATCGAACCAACAAGATGAAAGTGACTAGATGAAATTCCTGTGTACCATTGATACGTCCATTTTGCATCATGCTTTTATATCCATATTTATTGCATTATGGGCTGTTATTACACATTATATCTCAATACTTATGGCTATTCTCTCTTATTTTACAAGGTTTACCATGAAGAGGGGGAATGCCGGCAACTGGAGTTCTGGCTGGAAAAGTAGCAAACGTTGGAAACCTATTCTGCACAACTCCAAAAGTCCTGAAACTCCACGAAATCAATTTTTGGATTTAATAAGAATTTATGAACGAAAGAAATAGGCCAAGGGGCCCGCACCCTATCCAGGAAACAGGGGGCGCCCCCCCTGTAGGGGGCGACCCCCTATCTCCTAGGACCCCTCGTGGGCTTCCGACATCCATCTTATGCTATATGAAGGGTTTTATCCTGGAAAAAATCGTGGGCAAGCTTACAGGACGAATCTCCGCCGGCACGAGGTGGAATCTTGGCGGAATCAATCTAGGGCTCTAGCAGAGCTGTTCTGCCGGGGACACTTCCCTCCGAGAGGGGGAAATCATCACCAACATCATCACCAAGGATCCTCTCATCGAGAGGGGGTCAATCTTCATCAACATCTTCACCAGCACCATCTCCTCTCAAAACCCTAGTTCATCTCTTGTATCCAATCTTGTATAAGAACCACAAATTGGTACCTGTGGGTTGCTAGTAGTGTTGATTACTCCTTATAGTTGATGCTATTTGGTTTACTTGGTGGAAGATCATATGTTCAGATCCTTTATGCATATTATTACTCCTCTGATTATGAACATGAATATGCTTTGTGAGTAGTTACGTTTGTTCCTGAGGACATGGGTAAAGTCTTGCTATTAGTAGTGATGTGAATTTGGTATTCGTTCGATATTTTGATGAGATGTATGTTGTCTTTTCCTCTAGTGGTGTTATGTGAACGTCGACTACATGATACTTCACCATTATTTGGGCCTAGAGGAAGGCATAGGGAAGTAATAAGTAGATGATGGGTTGCTAGAGTGACAGAAGCTTAAACCCTAGTTTATGCGTTGCTTCGTTAGGGGTTGATATGGACCTATATGTTTAATGTTGTGGTTAGGTTTACCTTAATACTCCTTTTTGTAGTTGTGGATGCTTGCAATAGGGGTTAATCATAAGTGGGATGCTTGTCCATGTTACGGTAGTACCCAAGTGTCGGTCCACCCACATATCAAATTATCAAAGTACCGAACGCGAATCTTATGAACGTGATGAAAACTAGCTTGACGATAATTCCCAATGTGTCCTCGGGAGCTCCTTCTTCATTATTAGAATTTGTCCAGGCTTATCCTTTGCTACATAAAGAATTGGTCCAGCTTGCTGCACTTTATTTACTTTATTTACTTTTTGCTCATTACTATTTATCTTATCACAAAACTATCTATCACCTACTATTTCAGTGCTTGCAGAGAAAACCTTACTGAAAACCGCTTATCATTTCCTTCTGCTCCTCGTTGGGTTCGACACTCTTACTTATTGAAAGGACTACGATAGATCCCCTATACTTGTGGGTCATCAAGACTCTTTTCTGGCGCCGTTGCCAGGGAGTGTAGCACTTTTGGTGAGTGGAACTTGGTAAGGAAACATTTATATAGTGTGCTGAAATTTTCTGTTAGTTGTCACTATGGAAACTAATCCTTTGAGGGGCTTGTTTGGGGTATGTTCACCCCAACCATAAGAGCAAAGAGATGCTCCTCAACCTACTGAACTTTATGAAAATATTCACTTTGAGATTCCTTCGGGTATGATAGAAAAACTGCTAGCTAATCGTTTTGCAGGAGACGGAACGTTGCATCCCGATTTACACCTTATCTTTGTGGATGAAGTTTGTGGATTATTTAAGCTTGCAGGTATTCCCGATGATGTTGTCAAAAGGAAGGTCTTCCCTTTATCTTTCAAGTGATATGCAATGACATGGTATAGGCTATGTGATGACACGAGATCTTGGAATTATAAGCGATTGAAGTTGGAATTTCACCAGAAGTTCTATCCTATGCATCTTGTTCATCGTGATCGTAATTACATATATAATTTCTGGCCTCGTGAAGGAGAAAGCATCACTCAATCTTGGGGGAGGCTTAAGTCAATGTTGTATTCATGCCCCAATCATGAGCTCTCTCGGGAAATGATTATTCAGAATTTTTATGCCTGGCTTTCTCTTGATAATCGCAACCTGCTCAATACTTCCTGTGCTGGTTCTTATATGCTGAAGACTATTGATTTCAAATGGGAATTATTGGAAAGAATTAAACACAACTCTGAAGATTGGGGTTCCGACGATGGTAAGGAGTCAGTTATGACACCTAAGTTTGATTGTGTTAAATCTTTTATGGATACCGATGCTTTCCATGGATTTAGCTCTAAGTATGGACTTGACTCTGAGATAGTAGCTACTTTTTGTGAAACTTTTGCTACTCACGTTGATCTCCCTAAAAAGAAGTGGTTTAAATATAATCCTCCTGTTGAAGTGAAAGTAGTTGCACCTATTACAATCGAAGAGAAGACTATTACATATAGTGATCCTAATATTCCTACTGCTTATGTTGAAAAACCTCCTTTTCCTGTTAGGATAAAAGATCATGTTAAAGCTTCGACTGTTGTTCGTAAGAGTAATACTAGGACTTATACACCTCCTGAGCAAATTAATGTTGAACCTGGTATTGCTATTATTAAAGATCTCTTGGATGAGGACTTAGATGGGCATGTTATTTCTTTCTTGGGTGAAACTGCTAATATTGCTAGACCCGATACTAAAACACGTAGACCTGTTGTAGGCACGCCTGTTATTTCTGTTAAAATAGGAGATCATTGTTATCACGGCTTATGTGATATGGGTGCTAGTGCTAGTGCGATACCTTATGATCTTTATGAAGAAATTATGCATGATATTGCACCTGTTGAATTAGAAGACATTGATGTTACTATTAAGCTTGCTAATAGGGACACCATTAAACCTATTGGGATTGTTAGAGATGTTGAAGTCTTGTGTGGGAAGATTAAATACCCTGCTGATTTTCTTGTTCTTAGTTCCCCACAAGATGATTTTTGTCCCATTATTTTTGGTAGACCCTTCTTGAATACTGCTAGTGCTAGATTGATTGTAAAAAGAAGGTTGTCACTGTTGGCATAGATGGTATGTCTCATGAGTTTAATTTTGCCAAGTTTAGTAGACAACCTCAGGAAAGGGAACCACCTAGTAAGGATGAAATTATTGGTATTGCTTCTATTGTTGTTCCTCTGACTGACCCATTAGAACAATATTTGCTAGACCATGAAAACAATATGTTTATGAAGGAAAGGGAAGAAATAAATGAAGTGTTCCTTAAACAAGAACCTATGCTGAAACATAACCTTCCCGTTGAAATTCTTGGGGATCCTCCTCCACCCAAGGGTGATCCCGTGTTTGAACTCAAACCTTTACCTGATAATCTTAAGTATGCTTATCTTGATGAAAAAGAAATATATCCTGTTATTATTAGTGCTAACCTTTCAGAGAAAGAAATAGAAAGATTATTGAAAACTCTGAAGAAGCACCGAGCTGCTATTGGATATACTCTGGATGATCTTAAGGGCATTAGTCCCACATTATGTCAACACAAAATTTCAGTGGAGAAAGATGCCAAACCAGTTAGAGATCCTCAAAGACGATTGATACGTCTCCAACGTATCTATAATTTTTGATTGCTCCATGCTACTTTATTTACTGTTTTGGACTATATTGGGCTTTATTTTCCACTTTTATATTATTTTTGGGACTAACCTATTAACCGGAGGCCCAGCCCAGAATTGCTGTTTTTTTTGCCTATTTCAGTATTTCAAAGAAACAGAATATCAAACGGAGTCCAAACGGAATGAAACCTTCGGGAACGTGATTTTCTCACCGAACGTGATCCAGGAGACTTGGACCCTGCTCCAAGGAACAACCGAGGAGGTCACGAGGGTGGGGGGCGCCCCCCTGGGCACGCCCCCTGCCTCTTGGGCCCCCTGTTGCTCCACCGACGTACTCCTTCCTCCTATATATACCTATGTACCCCCGTCAGATCAAATACGGAGCCAAAAACCTAATTCCACCGCCGCAACTTTCTGTATCCGCGAGATCCCATCTTGGGGCCTGTTCCGGAGCTCCGCCGGAGGGGGCATCTACCACGGAAGGCTTCTACATCAACACCATAGCCTCTCCGATGAAGTGTGAGTAGTTTACTTCAGACCTTCGGGTCCATAGCTAGTAGCTAGATGGCATCTTCTCTCTTTTTTGGATCTCAATACAATGTGCTCCCCCTCTCTTGTGGAGATCTATTCGATGTAATCTTCTTTTTGCAGTGTGTTTGTTGAAACCGATGAATTGTGGGTTTATGATCCAGCTTATCTATGACTAATATTTGAATCTTCTCTGAATTCTTTTATGTATGATTGAGTTATCTTTGCAAGTCTCTTCGAATTATCCGTTTGGTTTGGCCAACTAGATTGGTAGTTCTTGCAATGGGAGAAGTGTTTAGCTTTGGGTTCAATCTTGCGGTGTCCTTTCCCAGTGACAGCAGGGGCAGCAAGGCACGTATTGTATTGTTGCCATCGAGGATAACAAGATGTTTTTTTATCATATTGCATGAATTTATCCCTCTACATCATGTCATCTTTCTTAAGGCGTTACTCTGTTTTTAACTTAATACTCTAGATGCATGCTGGATAGCGGTCGATGAGTGGAGTAATAGTAGTAGATGCAGAATCGTTTCGATCTACTTGTCTCGGACGTGATGCCTATACACATGATCATACCTAGATAACATCATAATCATTCACTTTTCTATCAATTGCTCAACAGTAATTTGTTCACCCACCGTAGAATATTTATGATCTTGAGATAAGCAACTAGTGAAACCTATGGCCCCCGGGTCTATTCTCATCATATCAATCTCCATTACTTTATTACTTGCTTTGTTTTTACTTTGCCTTTTACTTTTTACTTTGCATCTCTATATCGAAAATACCTAAAATATTATTTATCATCTCTATCAGATCTCACCCTCGTAAGTGACCGTGAAGGGATTGACAACCCCTAATCGCGTTGGTTGCGAGTAGCTATCATTTTGTGTAGGTACGAGGGACTCGTGCGTGATCTCCTACTGGATTGATACCTTGGTTCTAAAAAACTGAGGGAAATACTTACGCTACTTTACTGCATCATCCTCTCCTCTTCGGGGAAATCCAACGCAGTGCTCAAGAGGTAGCAAGAAGAATTTCTGGCGCCGTTGCCGGGGAGTTTGCGCAAAAGTCAACTATACCAAGTACCCATCACAATCCCTATCTGTCGCATTACATTATTTGCCTCTCGTTTTCCTCTCCCCCACTTCGCCTTTGCCGTTTTATTCGCCCTCTCTTTCCCAATCTCCTCCTCTCTTCCCCTTTCACCTTTTTCTCATTTGCCTTCCCGTTGCCATGGCCGAATCAAAAAGAACTAAGGGATTTCTCCCAAGTTCTAGTGCCTTGGATAACCCCTCTATCCTTTGTAAGCTCATAAACAATGATGCTACGGAATGACCTGCCGGGATCACCAATGAGAATTTATATAATTTTGATGATGATGATTCCGGAATCTTTCTCTATTTACTTGATGAATCTTTAAAAGATGCTTGGGATAGGTTATTAAGGATTTGGGCTAGTTATGTGCCACAATATCAAATTGAGGTTTACTTAAAAAGTTTCTATGTTGGCTTGCCCGCCTCTTTCAAACAAGTTCTAGATTCTATTTTTGAAGAAGGTTTTCTTGAAGGGGATGCTATATATACCTATGAAAAAATGAAAACCATATTTGGGCACCCCTTAAATTATAAAGTTGAATCAACTACTCTCTTGTGCTTTTATCAAAATGAAATTATCAAAGAGATGAAGTCTAGCTTAGATGCAAATTTCCGTAACGTGATTAATCTCACCTCATCCATTAATGGCAATTTTATTAATCTGAATAGAAGGATGAATGACTTAGAAAGGAGATCCTCTCTTGCTACTTACGCATCAAGTGCCAAAGATGGCAAAACCTAGATCTATCCTTGCTTTTATGCCTAGCTAGGGGCGTTAAACGACAACGCTTGTTGGGAGGCAACCCAATTTTATTTTTTGTTCTTTGTTTTTGTTCCTGTTTAGTGTTAAATTTTGTTTCTACTTCCTGTTTAGATGTGTTTTTATGTTTTAATTAGTGTTTGTGCCAAGTAGAACCTATAGGATAAGCTATGATGATAGTTGATTTGATTCTGCTGAAAAACAGAAACTTTGCGCTCACGAGAAAAAATTCAATAAACCACAGAAACGTGATTTTGCATTGATTATTTTTGCTGCTGATCAATATACAAATTTTACAGTACGTCCTATTTTGGTAGAATTTTTAGAGTTCCATAAGTTTGCGTTAGTTACAGATTGCTACAGACTGTTCTGTTTTTGACAGATTCTGTTTTTCGTGTGTTGTTTGCTTATTTCAATGCATCTATGGCTAATAAATTAGTTTATAAACCATAAGGAAGTTGGAATACAGTAGGTTTAACACCAATATAAATAAATAATGAGTTCATTACAGTACCTTAAAGTAGTCTTTTGTTTTCTTTCACTAATGGAGCTCACGAGATTTCTATTGAGTTTTGTGTTGTGAAGTTCTCAAGTTTTGGGTGAATTATTTTGATGGATTATGAAACAAAGAGTGGCAAGAGCCTAAGCTTGGGGATGCCCATGGCACCCCCAAGATAATCCAAGGACATCAAAAAGTCAAAGCTTGGGGATGCCCCAGAAGGCATCCCCTCTTTCGTCTACTTCCATCGGTAATTTACTTGGAGCTATATTTTTATTCACCACATGTTATGTGTTTTGCTTGGAGCGTCTTGTATTATTTGCGTCTTTGCTTGTTAGGTTACCAGAATCATACTTGCTGTACACACCTTTTGAGAGAGCCACACATGATTTGGAATTTGCTAGAATACTCTATGTTCTTCACTTATATCTTTTGAGCTTGATAGTTTTGCTCATAGTGCTTCACTTATATCTTTTGAGCGTAATAATTTTTGCTCTAGTACTTCACTTAGATCTTTTAGAGCACGGTGGTGGATTTGTTTGAAAGAAACTATTGATCTCTCATGCTTCACTTAGATTATTTTGAGAGTTGTTAATAGCATGGTAATTTGCTTAAAGATAATATACTTGGTATTCAAGATATGTGAAACTTTCTTTTGAGTGCGTTGAATACTAAGATAAGTTTGATGCTTGATAATTGTTTTGAGATATGGAGGTGATAATATCAAAGCAATGCTAGTTGGGGTGATTATGAATTTAAAGAATGCTTGTGTTGAAGTTTGTGATTCCCGTAGCATGCACGTATGGTGAACCGCTTTGTGATGAAGTCGGAGCACAATTTTATTTATTGATTGTCTTCCTTATGAGTGGCAGTCGGGGACGAGCGATGGTCTTTTCCTACCAATCTATCCCCCTAGGAGTATGCATTTAGTGCTTTGGTTTTTGATGACTTCTAAATTTTTGCAACAAGTGCATGAGTTCTTTTGATTAATGTTGAGTCCATGGATTATACGCACTCTCACCCTTCCACCATTGCTAGCCTCTCTAATACCGCGCACTTTTCGCCGGTATCATACACCCACCATATACCTTCCTCAAAACAGCCACCATACCTACCTATCATGGCATTTCCATAGCCATTCCGAGATATATTGCCATGCAACTTTCCACCGTTCCGTTCATATGACACACATTACTTTTGTCATATTGCTTTTTGTATGAACATGTAGTTGACATTGTATTTGTGGCAAGGCCACCTTCATAATTTTCATACTTGTCGCTCTTAATTCATTGCATATCCCGGTACACCGTCGGAGGCATTCATATAGAGTCATATTTTGTTCTAAGTATCGAGTTGTAATTGTTGAGTTGTAAGAAAAAAATAAAAGTGTGATGATCATCATTATTAGAGCATTGTCCCAGTGAGGAAAGGATGATGGAGACTATGATTCCCCCATAAGTCGGGATGAGACTCCGGACTTTATGAAAAATAAAAGAGGCCAAAGAAGCCCAAATAAAAAAAAGGCCAAAGAAGCCCACCAAAATAAAATAAAAATAAAAAAATGAGAGAAAAAGAGAGAAGGGACAATGCTACTATCCTTTTACCACACTAGTGCTTCAAAGTAGCACCATGATCTTCATGATAGAGAGTCTCATATGTTGTCACTTTCATATACTAGTGGGAATTTTTCATTATAGAACTTGGCTTGTATATTCCAATGATGGGCTTCCTCAAAAGTGCCCTAGGTCTTCGTGAGCAAGCAAGTTGGATGCACACCCACTTAGTTTCTTTTGTTGAGCTTTCATATACTTATAGCTCTAGTGCATCCGTTGCATGGCAATACCTACTCACTCACATCAATATCTATTGATGGGCATCACCATAGCCCATTGATACGCCTAGTTGATGTGAGACTATCTTCCCCTCTTTTGTCTTCTCCACAACCACCATTCTATTCCACCTATAGTGCTATGTCCATGGCTCACGCTCATGTATTGCGTGAAAGTTGAAAAAGTTTGAGATTACTAAAGTATGAAACAATTGCTTGGCTCGTCATCGGGGTTCTGCATGATTAAATACTTTGTGTGATGAAGATAGAGCATAGCCAGACTATATGATTTTGTAGGGATAACTTTCTTTAACCATGCTATTTTGAGAAGACATGATTGCTTTGATTAGCACGCTTGAAGTATTATTACTTTTATGTCAATATGAACTTTTGTCTTGAATCTTTCGGATCTGAATATTCATACCACAATTAAGAAGATTTACATTGAAATTATGCCAAAGTATCACTCTGCATCAAAAATTCTTTTTTATCATTTACCTACTCGAGGACGAGCAGGAATTAAGATTGGGGATGCTTGATACGTCTCCAACGAATCTATAATTTTTGATTGCTCCATGATACTTTATTTACTGTTTTGGACTATATTGGGCTTTATTTTCCACTTTTATACTATTTTTGGGACTAACCTATTAACCGGAGGCCCAGCCCAGAATTGCTGTTTTTTGCCTATTTCAGTATTTCGAAGAAACAGAATATCAAACGGAGTCCAAACGGAATGAAACCTTCGGGAACGTGATTTTCTCACCGAACATGATCTAGGAGACTTGGACCCTGCTCCAAGGAACAACCGAGGAGGTCACGAGGGTGGGGGGCGCGCCCCCCTGGGCGCGCCCCCCTGGGCTCGCCCCCTGCCTCGTGGGCCCCCAGTTGCTCCACCGATGTACTGCTTCCACCTATATATACCTACGTACCCCCGCTAGTTCAAATACGGAGCCAAAAACATAATTACACCGCCGCAAATTTCTGTATCCGCGAGATCCCATCTTGGGGCCTATTCCGGAGCTCCGCCGGAGGGGGCATCTACCACGGAGGGCTTCTACATCAACACCATAGCCTCTCTGATGAAGTGTGAGTAGTTTACTTCAGACCTTCGGGTCCATAGCTAGTAGCTAGATGGCTTCTTCTCTCTTTTTTGGATCTCAATACAATGTTCTCCCCCTCTCTTGTGGAGATCTATTCGATGTAATCTTATTTTTGCGGTGTGTTTGTTGAGACCGATGAATTGTGGGTTTATGATCCAGCTTATCTATGAATAATATTTGAATCTTCTCTGAATTCTTTTATGTATGATTGAGTTATCTTTGCAAGTCTCTTCGAATTATCCATTTGGTTTGGCCAACTAGATTGGTAGTTCTTGCAATGGGAGAAGTGTTTAGCTTTGGGTTCAATCTTGTGGTGTCCTTTCCCAGTGACAGCAGGGGCAGCAAGGCACGTATTGTATTGTTTCCATCAAGGATAACAAGATGTTTTTTTTTATCATATTGCATGAATTTATCCCTCTACATCATGTCATCTTGCTTAAGGCATTACTCTGTTTTTAACTTAATACTTTAGATGCATGCTGGATAGCGGTCGATGAGTGGAGTAATAGTAGTAGATGCATAATCGTTTCGATCTACTTGTCTCGGACGTGATGCCCATACACATGATCATACCTACATAACATCATAATTATTCGCTTTTCTATCAATTGCTCAACAGTAATTTTTTCACCCACCGTAGAATATTTATGCTCTTGAGAGAAGCCACTAGTGAAACCTATGGCCCGGGTCTATTCTCATCATATCAATCTCCATTACTTTATTACTTGCTTTTTTTTACTTTTCCTTTTACTTTTTACTTTGCATCTGTATATCAAAAATACCAAAAATATTATTTATCATCTCTATCAGATCTCACCCTCGTAAGTAACCGTGAAGGGATTGACAACCCCTAATTGTGTTGATCGCGAGTAGCTATCGTTTTGTGTAGGTACGAGGGACTCGTGATTAATCTCCTACTGGATTGATACCTTGGTTCTCAAAAACTGAGGGAAATACTTACGCTAGTTTACTGCATCATCCTCTCCTCTTCGGGGAAATCCAACGCAGTGCTCAAGAGGTAGCAACGATTAAATCCCAAAATGAAGGAAGTGGTAAGAAAGGAGATACTAAAGCTCCTTGAGGCAAGTATTATTTATTCCGTTGCTGATAGCGAATGGGTAAGCCCTGTCCATTGTGTCCCTAAAAAGGGAGGTATTATCGTTGTTCCTAATGATAAAGATGAATTGATCCCGCAAAGAATTATTACAGGCTATAGGATGGTAATTGATTTTCGTAAGTTAAATAAAGCTACTAAGAAAGATCATTACCCTTTACCTTTCATTGATCAAATGCTAGAAAGGCTATCCAGACACACACATTTTTGCTTTCTAGATGGTTATTCTGGCTTCTCTCAAATACCTGTGTCCGTGCAGGATCAATCTAAAACTACTTTTACTTGCCCTTTTGGTACTTTTGCTTATAGACGTATGCCTTTTGGTTTATGTAATGCACCTGCTACCTTTCAAAGATGCATGATGGCTATATTTTCTGATTTTTGTGAAAATATTTGTGAGGTATTCATGGATGACTTCTCCATCTATGGATCCTCTTTTGATGATTGTTTGAGCAACCTTGATCGAGTTTTGCAGAGATACAAAGACACTAGTCTCGTCCTGAATTGGGAAAAGTGTCACTTTATGGTTAATGAAGGCATTGTCTTGGGGCACAAGATCTCCGAGAGAGGTATTGAAGTTGATAAATCCAAAGTTGATGCTATTGAAAATATGCCATGTCCTAAGGACATAAAAGGTATAAGAAGTCTACTTGGTCATGCCGGTTTTTATAGGAGGTTCATTAAGGACTTTTCCAAAATCTCTAGGCCTCTGACTAATTTATTGCAAAAAGATATTCCTTTTGTCGTTGATGATGATTGTGTAGAAGCATTTGAAACACTTAAGAAAGCTTTGATCATTGCACCTATTGGAATTTACCTTTTGAAATTATGTGTGATGCTAGTGATTATGCTGTAGGTGCTTTTTTAGGGCAAAGAGTCGATAAGAAATTGAATGTTATCCAGTATGCTAGTAAGACTCTTGATACTGTCCAGAGAAATTATGCTACTACTGAAAAAGAGTTCTTAGCAGTGGTGTTTGCATGTGATAAGTTTAGACCTTATATTATTGATTCCAAAGTTACTATTCACACTGATCATGCTGCTATTAAATATCTTATCGAAAAGAAAGATGCTAAGCCTAGACTCATTAGATGGGTTCTCTTGCTCCAAGAATTTGACTTGCATATTATTGATAGAAAGGGAGCTGAAAACCCCGTTGCAGACAACTTGTCTAGGTTGGAGAGTGTTCTTGATGACCCACTGCCTACTAATGATAGTTTTCCTGATGAACAATTAGCGGTTGTCAATGCTTCTCGTGCTGCTCCTTGGTATGCTGATTATGCTAATTACATTGTTGCTAAATATATACCGCCTAGTTTCACATACCAGCAAAAGAAAAAGTTCTTTTATGATTTAAGACATTACTTCTGGGATGATCCACACCTTTATAAAGAAGGAGTTGATGGTATTATTAGACGTTGTGTGCCTGAGGATGAACAGGAATAAATCCTATGCAAGTGTCACTCTGAATCCTACGGAGGACACCATGCTGGAGATAGAACTGCACACAAGGTACTACAATCTGGTTTTTATTGGCCTACTCTCTTCAAAGATGCTCGTAAGTTTGTCTTATCTTGTGATGAGTGTCAAAGAATAGGTAACATTAGTAGACGTCAAGAAATGCCTATGAATTATTCTCTTGTTATTGAACCATTTGATGTTTGGGGCTTTGATTATATGGGACCTTTTCCTGCCTCCAATGGTTATACACATATTTTAGTTGCTGTTGATTACGTTACTAAGTGGGTAGAAGCTATTCCAACTAGTAGTGCTGATCATAACACTTCTATTAAAATGCTTAAAGAAGTTATTTTTCCGAGGTTTGGAGTCCCTAGATATCTTATGACTGATGGTGGTTCACACTTTATTCATGGTGCTTTCCGTAAGATGCTTGCTAAGTATGATGTCAATCATAGAATTGCATCTCCTTATCACCCGCAGTCTAGTGGTCAAGTAGAGTTGAGCAATAGAGAGCTCAAATTAATTTTGCAAAAGATTATGAATAGATCTAGAAAGAATTGGTCCAAAAAACTTGATGATGCATTATGGGCCTATAGAACTGCATACAAAAATCCTATGGCTATGTCTCCATATAAGATGGTTTATGGAAAAGCATGTCATTTACCTCTTGAACTTGAACATAAAGCATATTGGGCTATCAAAGAGCTCAATTATGACTTCAAACTTGCCGGTGAGAAAAGGTTATTTGATATTAGCTCACTTGAGGAATGGAGAACCCAAGCCTATGAGAATGCCAAGCTTTTCGAAGAAAAAGTCAAACGCTGGCATGATAAGAGGATACAAAAGCGTGAGTTTAACGTAGGAGACTATGTGTTATTATTCAACTCTCGTTTAAGATTTTTTGCAGGAAAACTTCTCTCAAAATGGGAAGGTCCCTACGTTATCGGCACCTGCAAGGAAATAATCACATGGGTATGGGCACTCCCCTTGGCAACTGCCAAGCTTGGGGGAGGTGCCCCGGTATCGTATCACCATCACACTCCTATCTTTACCGTTTTATTTAGTTCGATCCTTTTAGTAGTATCTTGATCTATTAGTTCAAAGTTTTGATATCAAGTAGTTTTGAGTTTTGCATTGTGATATCTTTATGTAATCAAGTCCATGTGCTATATATAATAAAGATTAGTGTTGAGTCAAGGGATTTGCTATGTTGCTATGATCTTGTGAAAGTAGAAAGAACAAAAGAGTTCATATTGATCTTATGGATAGTGATAACTTCACACATAGAAAGTATGAGGCATAAAAATTGTTGAGAGTTGATGAACGTAGCCTTGGTCATCGTTGCAATTAATACAAAGTGATAAGGAAAGAGGGGTTCACATATAAATATATTATCTTGGACATCTTTTATAATTGGGAGCACTCGTTAAGTATGACATGCTAAAAGAGTTGACGTTGGACAAGGAAGACAACGTAATGGTTTATGTTTTCCGACATCTCAGTTAAAGTATATTGTCATTGACCTTCCAAACATGTTGAGCTTGCCTTTCCCCCTCATGCTAGCAAAATTCCTTGCACCAAGTAGAGATACTGCTTGTGCTTCCAAATATCCTTAAACCCAGTTTTGCCGTGAGCGTCCACCATACCTACCTATGGATTGAGTAAGATCCTTCAAGTAAGTTGTCATCGGTGCAAGCAATAAAAATTGCTCTCTAAATATGTATGACTTATTAGTGCAGAGAAAATAAGCTTTGTACGAACTTGTTGTGGAAGTAATAAAAGCGACAGACTGCATAATAAAGGTCCACATACAAGGGGCAATATAAAGTGACGTTCTTTTGCACTAAGACTTTATGCATCAACCCTAAACGCGCATGACAACCTCTGCTTCCCTCTGCGAAGGGCCTATCTTTTACTTTATGTTTTTACTTTACGCTTGAGTCAAGGTGATGCTCACCTTTCCCTTTTTATTTTTATCCTTTGGCAAGCTCCTCGTGTTTGAAAGATCATGATATATATATCCAATTGGATTAAAGTTGGCATAGGCTATTATTGTTGACATCACTTAAAGGTGAATACGTTGGGAGGCAACACAATAAGCCCCTATCTTTCTCAGTGTCCGGCTGAAACTCTATAACCACAAGTATTGCGTGAGTGTTAACAATTATAGGAGACTACGAGATAGTTGAGTATGTGAGTTTGTTGAAAAGCCCTATTATTGACTCTTTCTGATGTTACGATAAATTACAATTGCTTCAATGACTGAGATTATAGTTTGTTAGTTCCCAATGAAGTTTTTGAACCATACTTGACATTGTGAATTGCTTATTACTTGAGCTTAGGAAATCATATGACAAAATCTATATATGTTGCTCTTATTAGAATGATCATGATGTCCTCATGTCCGTATTTTATTTTTATCGACACCTCTATCTCCAAACATGTGGACATATTTTTCGATTTCGGCTTCCGCTTGAGGACAAGCGAGGTCTAAGCTTGGGGGAGTTGATGTTGGGGAACGTAGTAATTTCAAAAAATTTCCTACGCACATGCAAGATCATGGTGATGGTATAGCAACGAGAGGGGAGAGTATTGTCCATGTACCCTCGTAGACCGTTAGCGGAAGCGTTATCACAACGCGGTTGATGTAGTCGTACGTCTTCACGACTCGACCGATCCAAGCACCGAACGTACGGCACCTCCGTGTTCAGCACATGTTCAGCTCGATGACGTTCCTCAGGCTCCAATCCAGCAAAGCGTCGGGGATGACTTCTATCAGCACGACGGCGTGGTGACGATGATGATGTTCTACCGGCGCAGGGCTTCGCCTAAACTCCGCGACGATATGACCGAGGTGGAATATGGTGGAGGGGGGCACCGCACACGGCTAAGGAACGATCCGTAGATCAACTTGTGTGTCTATGGGGTGCCCCCCTCCCCCGTATATAAAGGGGGAGAGGAGGAGGGGGCCGGCCTAAGGGGAGGCGCGCCCTAGGGGGGGGGAAACCTACTCCAAGTAGGTTTGCCCCCTCCCTTTCCTATTCCAAGAAGGAGGGGGAAGGAAGGAGTGGGAGAGGGGGAAGGGAAGGGGGGCCCCCCCCCTTCCTTGTCCTATTCGGACTCAAGGGGAGGGGGCGCCCCTCTTGCCCTGGTCGGCCCCTCTCTCTCTCCACTAGGGCCCATCAAGGCCCATTACTTCCCGGGGGGGTTCCGGTAACCCTCCGGTACTCCGTTTTTTCTCCGAAAACACCCGGAACACTTCCGGTGTCCGAATATAGTCATCCAATATATCAATCTTTATGTCTTGACCATTTCGAGACTCCTCGTCATGTCCGTGATCACATCCGGGACTCCGAACAACCTTCGGTACATCAAAACATATAAACTCATAATAAAACTGTCATCGTAACGTTAAGCGTGCGGACCCTACGGGTTCGAGAACTATGTAGACATGACCTAGAACTATTCTCGGTCAATAACCAATAGTGGAACCTGGATGTTCATATTGGTTCCCACATATTCTACGAAGATCTTTATCGGTCAAACCGCATAACAACATACATTGTTCCCTTTGTCATCGGTATGTTACTTGCCCGAGATTCGGTCGTCGGTATCCAATACCTAGTTCAATCTCGTTACCGGCAAGTCTCTTTACTTGTTCCGTAATACATCATCTCATAACTAACTCATTAGTTACAATGCTTGCAAGGCTTAGGTGATGAGTATTACCGAGAGGGCCCAGAGATACCTCTCCGACAATCGGAGTGACAAAACCTAACCTCGAATTATGCCAACTCAACATGTACCTTTGGAGACACCTGTAGAGCACCTTTATAATCACCAAGTTACGTTGTGACGTTTGGTAGCACACGAAGTGTTCCTCCGGTAAACGGGAGTTGCATAATCTCATAGTCATAGGAACATGTATAGGTTATGAAGAAAGCAATAGCAACATACTAAACGATCGGGTGCTAAGCTAACGGATTGGGTCATGTCAATCAGATCATTCAACGAATGATCCTGTTAATCAAATAACAACTCTTTGTCTATGGTTAGGAAACATAACCATCTTTGATTAACAAGCTAGTCAAGTAGAGGCATAGTAGTGACACTCTGTTTGTCTATATATTCACACATGTATTATGTTTCCGGTTAATACAATTCTAGCATGAATAATAAACATTTATCATGATATAAGGAAATAAATAATAACTTTATTATTGCCTCTAGGGCATATTTCCTTCAGTTGATACGTCCATTATGCATCATGCTTTTATATCAATATTTATTGTATTATGGGCTGTTATTACTCATTATATATCAATACTTATGGCTATTCTCTCTTATTTTACAAGGTTTACCATGAAGAGGGGGAATGCCGGCAGCTGGAATTCTCGCTGGAAAATGAGCAAACATTGGAAACCTATTTTGCACAACTCCAAAAGTCCTGAAACTCCAAGAAACCACCTTTTGGATTTAATAAGAATTTATGAGCGAAAGAAATAGGCTAGGGGGCCCACACCCTGTCCAGGAGACAGGGGGCTGCGCCCCCCTTGTAGGGCGTGACCCCCTATCTCCTGGGCCCCCTGGCGGGCTTCTGGCGTCCATCTTCTGCTATATGAAGGGTTTTGTCCTGGAAAAAATCGTGGGCAAGCTTACGGGACGAAACTCCGCCGCCACGAGGCGGAACCTTGGCGAATCAGTCTAGGGCTCTGGCGGAGCTGTTCTGCCGGGGACACTTCCCTCCGGGAGGGGGAAATCATCACCAACGTCATCACCAACGATCCTCTCATTGAGAGGGGGTCAATCTCCATCAACATCTTCACCAGCACCATCTACTCTCAAAACCCTAGTTCATCTCTTTTATCCAATCTTGTATCAAAACCACAAATTGGTACCTGTGGGTTGCTAGTAGTGTTGATTACTCCTTGTAGTTGATGCTATTTCGTTTACTTGGTGGAAGATCATATGTTCAGATCCTTTATGCACATTATTACTCCTCTGATTATGAACATGAATATGCTTTGTGAGTAGTTACGTTTGTTCCCGAGGACATGGGTAAAGTCTTGCTATTAGTAGTCATGTGAATTTGGTATTCGTTCGATATTTTGATGAGATGTATGTTGACTTTTCCTCTAGTGGTGTTATGTGAACGTCGACTACATGACACTTCACCATTATTTGGGCCTAGAGGAAGGCATATGGAAGTAATAAGTAGATGATGGGTTGCTAGAGTGATAGAAGCTTAAACCCTAGTTTATGCATTGCTTCGTTAGGGGTTGATATGGACCCATATGTTTAATGCTGTGGTTAGGTTTACCTTAATACTCCTTTTTGTAGTTGCGGATGCTTGCAATAGGGGTTAATCATAAGTGGGATGCTTGTCCATGTTAGGGCAGTACCCAAGTGTCGGTCCACCCACATATCAAATTATCAAAGTACCGAACGCGAATCTTATGAACGTGATGAAAACTAGCTTGATGATAATTCCCAATGTGTCCTCGGGAGCTCCTTCTTTATTATTAGAATTTGTCCAGGCTTATCCTTTGCTACATAAAGGATTGGGCCACCTTGCTGCACTTTATTTACATTATTTACTTTTTGCTTGTTACTATTTATCTTATCACAAAACTATCTATCACCTACTATTTCAGTGCTTGCAGAGAAAACCTTACTGAAAACCGCTTATCATTTCCTTCTGCTCCTCGTTGGGTTCGACACTCTTACTTATCGAAAGGACTACGATAGATCCCCTATACTTGTGGGTCATCAACCCTCAAGAACACTTTGCTTATCATAAGACACCGTTTTGGCATGTCCTTTGACTCAAAAGTATTGGGCTACCTTGCTGCACTTTTGTTACTACTATCATTACTTGCTCGTTACAAATTATCTTGCTATCAAACTACTCCGCTACTTAAAATTTTAGCACTTGCAGACATTACCTTACTGAAAACTATTTTTCATTTCCTTCTGCTCCTCGTTGGGTTCAACACTCTTACTTACCGAAAAGAGCTACAATTGATCCCCTATACTTGTGGGTCATCACTCATTAAACTTTTATTTTTAGAAAAGACATGCAAAGAGCATCTTAGAGGTAACCCAAGAAATAAGATCATTTTTGACGATTCTTATCTTCTTCCACATATGTCATGGCAAGAAAAACAAGATCCTAAGTTATATTGTTTTTGTAGAGCATCCCAGAGTTTGAAATATTGTTGTTTTTGATAGCTACTAACCTAACTTACACACTCTTATAAACTATTTTATTTTGATATAATTATCATAATACATCATATTCAGGTGCATGTAGGATTAGTATGTAAAAATTCAGTAGAAATAACAAATTAAAGATAACTGGAGTAAAACTCAACATGCTGCGCTGGTTGCTAGGGGAAAATAGTAGATAGCAAATGTAGTCCAAAAGCTAGTTGCTAGCTAGCTAGCCTGTAAGACAACAAATGCAAACAAAATATGTTCTCCAATCCATGCAAGTAATATTGTTTCAGAAATACTTATACAACATCCAATTCCAAAGCTTCGAATCCAAACATCCAAACTTGCTGCACTGTTCTTGATAGGATCAAGCATCAACAATGCAAGTGTCCCAAACATCACGGACCATGTCCAACACTGAAATAAAACAAATTGCATTGGTGTAAACTACAGCCATTAGCTCTTTCACCATGTTAGATAGTCCCCTCAGTCCAAGAAATATATAGTATACCACATCTAGAAGAATTAAAAACCATTGTTCAAGAACTCGCCCGAGTTACCATTTAAATGCCCATTTAATCGCTACTCAGTGCCTAATTGAGGCGAATAGCACATACTCGGTTCATGTGACGCCCGGATAATTAGGCTACAATAATCCCGCGTTACTGTTGATAAACTCGAGATAGTTCAAAAACGATTCAAATTAAAATTTAAAATATAGGCAAACAATAAAATTTTCAAATATTAAAACTAAAATGTTTGGGTTGTGTCAAATAAATCATAAGTAATTATGGTGGAGAAACCAAACTTTGTTATAAAGTTTAAAGGCTCTAAATTAATTAAAAAATGGCTAAAAATAAATATTTAAATGCCTTCTAAATTTATAGAAGTGCAAAATATTTCATTTAGGTACCGAACTTTTTGTGACCGTGTCTCATTTTGCCACTCTAAATATGGAGCCAGTTTAATATTTTGTAAAACTATTTTACTAACAAAAATAAAAGAAAACAGTACATGAAAATTATATAAAAGGAAGAGGTATAAACAAAAACAAAACAACAAAAAAAAAGGAAGAAAGACCCCCCCCCCCCCACGCTGGGCCTCAGCCCAGCTGGCCATCCAACCGGACCGGCCCACCTAACCCCCCCATAACCCCCCACCGACGGAAACCCTAGCCCGGTCCACCCCCACTGCTCCCGCACGATCCCCACTCCTCCCCCACGTCTCTCTCCCCCTCGTCTCGATCTAGATCGGGGCCGCGCCCGATCCCGACGCAGGCGCCCATCCCCGACCGCGCCCTCGCCGCCCGGTGCACGTGCCGCCGCCTAGACCTCACCGGCCTCCCCGCCGGACCGCACGCCTTCCTCGTCCTCCTCCCCCACGCGCATCACCAAGCCTCGCCGCCCCGTTCCCCTGCACCGCAAGTGAGGCCCAGCCTCTCCTCCGCTCTTCCCCTGCTCCGTGCCCGCCCCCGGCCTCCTCTCCCCTCCTCCTCCCCGCGCTGCGCCTGAACGGCGCCCGACGCGCGCCTAGCTCTGTCCCGGCCCTAACCGCGACCACCCACGGCCGCCGCGTCCGCCACACTCATGGCCGCTCGCCGCCCCACTCCGACCTTCCCCGTGTGCGCCCGCAGGCGCCACCCCCCTCTCGCGCCTGCCCTTGCTGGCGCCGCCCGCGGCAACCAACCGCCGGCGCCCAGCCAACCGCGGCCCCTGCTACCTTCGCCGCAGCCGGCGCCCTCCCCTGTCCGGCGCCCGGTTGGGTTCGGCCACGTCCTGGCGCCCCGCACCCGATCCATCGCCCGCGCCCGTTTGGCCCTATGGGCAACTGCCCAGTGGGCCCCCCCTCACACCCCTGTTAAAAAAAGAGATAAAAAAAAGAAGAATAATTAATTAATTAATTAATTAACTTAATTAATGTTGCTTAATTAACCAATTAACTATCTAATTAGCCTAAGTAAACATGTTAGTTAACTAGACAGTCAATGACAGGGGGCCCCACCCCTGTTGACCAGTCAAAGTTTGACTGGTCAAATGGGTTCCCCTGGTCCCACTTGTCAGCCTGTGTACAATTTTTGTGTACACTGTGCTGGGTACATCTAGCAATTTAACATTAATTTCGAATTAAAATAGATTAGAAAATGAATTAAAACTTTGAAAATTAATATAAAATAATTCGTAACTCGGATGGAAAAACTTTGTACATGAAAGTTGCTCAGAACGACGAGACGATTCTGGATACGCAGTCCGTTCGTCCGCCACACACCCCTAACCTATCGAACTCGCAACTTTCCCCCTCCGGCTCCTCTGCCCGAAAACGCGAAACACCGGGAATACTTCCCGGATGTTTCCCCCCTTAACCGGTACCACCTCATACCACGTTAGGGCACACCTAGCACCGCTCATTGTCACGTCACGCATCGTCGTGTTTATGTTTGCATTGTATTCATTGTTTCTTCCCCCTCTTATCTCCGGTAGACTACGAGACCGACGCTGCTGCTGCCCAGTTCGACTACGGAGTTGACGACCCCTCCTTCTTGCCAGAGCAACCAGGCAAGCCCCCCCTTTGATCACCAGATATCGCCTACTCTTTTCTCTATACTGCTTGCATTAGAGTAGTGTAGCATGTTACTGCTTTCCGTTAATCCTATTCTGATGCATAGCCTGTCATTGCTGCTACAGTCATTGATACCTTACCCGCAATCCTAAATGCTTAGTATAGGATGCTAGTGTTCCATCAGTGACCCTACACTCTTGTCCGTCTGCCATGCTATACTACTGGGCCGTGATCACTTGGGAGGTGATCACGGGTATATACTATACATACATACATACTATACAGATGGTGACTAAAGTCGGGTCAGCTCATTGAGTACCCGCAAGTGATTCTGACGAGGGGGCTGAAAGGACAGGTGGCTCCATCCCGGTAGAGGTGGGCCTGGGTTCCCGACGGCCCTCGACTGTTACTTTGTGGCGGAGCGACAGGACAGGTTGAGACCACCTAGGAGACAGGTGGGCCTGGCCCTGTTCGGCGTTCGCGGATACTTAACACGCTTAACAAGATCTTGGTATTTGATCTGAGTCGGCTACGAGCCTATACGCACTATCCATCTACGTGGGAGTAGTTATGGGTATCCCGACGTCGTGGTATCAGCCGAAGCACTTCAGACGTCAGCGACGGAGCGGCGCGCGCCGGATTGGACTGGAACGCCTACTAGGCTAGGTCTGCTTCCGGCCGCCCTCGCAACGTGCAGGTGTGCTATGGGCGATGGGCCCAGACCCCTGTGCGCTTAGGTTTAGACCGGCGTGCTGGCCTCTCTGTTTTGCCTAGGTGGGGCTGCGACGTGTTGATCTTCCGAGGCCGGGCATGACCCAGGAAAGTGTGTCCGGCCAAATGGGATCAAGCGTGTTGGGTTATGTGGTGCACCCCTGCAGGGAAGTTAATCTATTCGAATAGCCGTGATCTTCAGTAACAGGAGGACTTGGAGTTGTACCTTGACCTTATGACAACTAGAACCGGATACTTAATAAAACACACCCTTCCAAGTGCCAGATACAACCGGTGGTCGCTCTCCCTCAGGGATACGAGGGGAGGATCGCCGGGTAGGATTATGCTATGCGATGCTAATGCAGATGCTACCTGGATATGCTACTTGGAGATGCTACTTGGAGGACTTCAAACTACTCTCTTCTACATGCTGCAAGACGGAGGCTGCCAGAAGCGTAGTCTTCGATAGGACTAGCTATCCCCCTCTTATTCTGGCATTCTGCAGTTCAGTCCACTGATATGGCCTCCTTACACATATACCCATGCATATGTAGTGTAGTTCCTTGCTTGCGAGTACTTTGGATGAGTACTCATGGTTGCTTTCTCCCCCCTTTTTCCCCTTTCCTTTCTTTCTGGTTGTCGCAACCAGATGCTGGAGTCCAGGAGCCAGACGCCACCGTCGACGACGACCCCTACTACACCGGAGGTGCCTACTACTACGTGCAGCCCGCTGACGACGACCAGGAGTAGTTAGGAGGATCCCAGGCAGGAGGCCTGCGCCTCTTTCGATCTGCATCCCAGTTTGTGCTAGCCTTCTTAAGGCAAACTTGTTTAACTTATGTCTGTACTCAGATATTGTTGCTTCCGCTGACTCGTCTATGATCGAGCACTTGTATTCGAGCCCTCGAGGCCCCTGGCTTGTATTATGATGCTTGTATGACTTATTTATGTTTTAGAGTTGTGTTGTGATATCTTCCCGTGAGTCCCTGATCTTGATCATACACGTTTGCGTGCATGATTAGTGTACGATTAAATCGGGGGCGTCACAAGTTGGTATCAGAGCCGACTGCCTGTAGGAATCCCCCTTCCACACTCCTTGGCCGAAGTCGAGTCTAGACATTGCAAAACTTTTACTAACTTGGCTGTGTGCCTTACGGGCCCACGTCGCCATCGGGTGGTACTAGGATCTTTTATTCGTCGACCTATACTCTGGGACTCTGACATCTCTTCTATTCGGGTTAAATGAATTTTACTAAATCTAACATTAGGATCTCGTTATCATTTTCACCCGAGAGCCCCTTATTGTTGATGATCATCTGCTGCACCAGAAGATTCCGAAGATACTCTACGATGTGCTCTCGAGACTATGTGCCATCGCTTTTGCAATTCACTTCCATCGATAAATTCCTCTGGACAACTACTTACACCTATCGTTCATATTGTCATCCCCAGTTGCTCTTGTTATTACAAGATGTCCTAAAATACTCTTCGATATTCCGAGAATTCTTTACGCTTACTGCCCTGCAGTTCCTTGCTGCATGAATACCCCTACGAATAATTACTCACGCTTGCCGAGTATCCGCTCATCCCCAGTTGTTCAGGTGTTTCACAAAAGTCTTCAAAATACTATTTGATCTTCCGAAAATCCTCTGGAGCCATTTGCTCTTGAAATTCTTGCTTGCTTGCAATATGATTAATCCCATAAGTCTCGTAATCTTAATGGCATACCTTGTCAGTATCATTTTGAGTCTGTTGATTCAATATGTTGCGGATTCTCGCAATCCTCAAATAGATCCTAGAATTCATCCTTCCGGCTCAGACGTCATTTTGAACATGAGTTGGTTCTCGACCAAACTATCTGTCATCGATTGTGCCTCTGGTATATTCAATTGATCCATCCTTGATCAGAACGTCTGCTTCTGATCCTTTGTTTTGGAGATCATAATTCCTTTGCATTTAAGCTGTGAATTATTCAGATGCTTCCATAACCTGTTGCATTTGCATTCCTTCCTCTTCTGGTTGAGTATCGATACTCATATCAGATCCTTTGTGGACCATCAAGTCCTTTGTTGGATTATTATCCGACGATGTCCTTCATAATTAATCACCTTGTGAGTTCTATCTCCGATACATAATGCCTTTGGTAATTTGTATCCTCTCCTTTTGCCAACCATGCTCTGCTTTCGAGCTGGTAATATTTACTCTCAAAGCTTGTGGTATATGTTTCCACGATACCCTGACGGGTTGAACCTATGCCTTCCTTAATTTGTGTGACCTCGAAATTTATGCGGGTTATACCCTGCTGACGCTTTGTCAGATAACTTTTCAACACTACAACTTCGAAAAGGGGAGGTAAATGTAAGGTTATACATTGAAGAATGGGAGTCGACCTTGAACTTTGTGTTCATGCCCATGGACACGATGTAGAACTTATCATTAAAGCTTCTCTTAAATTAATTTTTCCCTTGGTATAAGTTCTTATATCTGGGATCCCGCCTTTTGCAATCGGGGTTTCGGCCATATGTTCTTCTTTGACCCCATTTCACGAGCAAGTTTAAGCACTTGTCTTCTGCAGAGCATTACCCTAGTCCAACCACTACTATGATCTGTCATCGAGTATTGCCCCCTCTGGTATCTCGAGATTATCACGGAACTACATAATTTCTTATGAGTTCTTCTTCAAGTATTATTTGACTTTCGCTGCATCATCATTTGACTTGATGTCATCGCCGACCGATTACATCTTCATGAAATCTCTCGACAAATGTGTCGTGGTCATCAGCAACATCCTGAGCTCTTCCAAGATATATATCGAATTCTTGATGAGAAATAGCATCCTCGCCCCTCAATGGTTTGTGTTAACACTGACCACTTTATTGCCTTCCGTTCAACACAAACTTATTCGTGTTTTGTGTTATACCTTGAGATCCTTGCTATCCAGCATTTGTTCATCTTTACCTTGGAATTTTACCACCTTTTATGTCAAGAATGTCGTGGTAATTTTACCACCTCTCGAGAGTTCTTGATATAGTAATATCTTCCGCCTTTTGCGTTCTTTTCTTGGTCTCCGTGTTGTTTCTAACCAGAATACCGACAAATGGTCTGTGATGTGTAAATTCTAAACTTCTAGCAACCCTATTGCTTTGAAGTTATTGGTCTACAGTTTCATTCTAAATCTATTGCTTATTGAATCATCATTCGAACATTGATCGTGCTACCTAGTCCAGATTCCTGGGTGCACCCTTCCATCATTGTTCAGTTGTGTATGTTTCCCTCGAGCATACACCATTATATCTTTTGATCCGACAAATGATATTTCCTTGTTCACATAATTGTGGAAATCAATCCTTTGGAAATCTCGATGATTTGTTGCTGAGCCTATCAGCCACCTCCTCATCCTCTCCTTGGTTTACTGATGAACTCTTGTTTCAGAGCTCACTTCCATAGATCATTTCTGAGAATCTCACAATGTCATCTCATCAAATTGTGTTGCACCTTTTCTTCTCAGGCATCCTGAGTCTGAGGTATCCTGACACCAATCAAATCTGAATCCCGGTCAGATATGATGGTTGGGACATATTTCCAAGAGTTATAACGTTGGTCTTTATATGACCCGGTGAGGCGGTGTCATACCTAGCCCACCTGGCCGGAGGCCCTATTGTTATAATTCCCTTTTAGCAATGTTATCCATTCTTCCATGAGGAAACTGTAAGACTTATTCCATAAGTTGTTCCTGATGGGTCCTTTGTGTATCCAAGGTCTGACCTTGCTTGAAGGCCATGTCAATGCTATCTCGAAGCATGTCACTGGTACTTCGATTTTTAACAAGAACATTTGAAGCCCAATGCTAAATGTTTTCTGCTCAATTATCCAAACACCGTTGTATGGGTAATGTCATGAAATTCCTCTCCCCTTACCTAAAAGGGTTTTCTACGTTATATCCCGTCGTGGATATCATGCTCTGCTTATCCTTGGGAAGGATATACCCCTGGAATATGTGTTTCAACACATTTTCCTTTCCATTGTTCTGTTTAATCTGATAATCATATTTTCCTTTCCATTGGGTTGTTTGACTTTTCTTGTGATCTATATAAACTAAGAAGTAATAATTCATTGCTTATGTAAACACCTCGGTGTACAAATCTGTCAGTAAGACCCTGTTACTATTGTTGTTGACATTCCGGTAACCACCGATGGACGAGAACTTTGCCTATTGGTCCGCCTTGTTCAACGAGCAGGAGATGGTTCTCTTCGTCCCTCGCCCTTGGTACCGACGTTGTTACCGACATAACTGACAGGTTATTCTCTGGCATGCCTTGCTATCATAACCGTGCAAGATGTCACCGCTCTTTCAACGTTTAACCCACATGGTGGGCCCATAACCCACAGTTCCACAGGATCAAAACCTGACTCTCCTGTACAGCCCTGTTACTAATGCTTATTTCCCACGCTTGGCTTCATATTTAATTCACGGGCCACCTTCCTAATGCTCTATTCTGGTATCAGACGCAATACTTACTCTCGTTGCTCTGAAACCCTTTCTCACTCCGGTTCAGACTTCGAGAAACTATCTATCCGCTTGGAACCTCTTATTGTACCTTCGTACCTTACCCTCGACATATTTTATTGGTTCAACTCAAGAGATACTCTTATGCTCATTCATGGGTTAACCCCAGATTGTCTCTCTCATAAGCATTCTGTCGTAGCCGAGCTGCCCCTTACCCATTCGTAAGTACGTTGGAGTTCCCGAAGAAAAGGACGACCTCACCATGATGACCTGAAGCACAGAAATAAAGACGTCAATGTAACGGATCGACCTCTTCGAGAAGAGCAACTATGACCGAGAAGAATCGTTAGAGTTTCGAAACCAGATCCCTTCCCCCTTATAACCGCTCCTAAATCTCGGGACGAGATTTCTTGTAGTGGAGGAGAATTGTGACGCCCGGATAATTAGGCTACAATAATCTCGCGTTAACGATGCCACGTCACCTCGGTTACTGTTGATAAACTCGAGTTAGTTCAAAAACGATTCAAATTAAAATTTAAAATATAGGCAAACAATAAAATTTTCAAATATTAAAACTAAAATGTTTGGGTTGTGTCAAATAAATCGTAAGTAATTATGGTGGAGAAACCAAACTTTGTTATAAAGTTTAAAGGCTCTAAATTAATTAAAAAAATGGCTAAAAATAAATATTTAAATGCCTTCTAAATTTATAGAAGTGCAAAATATTTCATTTAGGTACCGAACTTTTTGTGACCGTGTCTCATTTTGCCACTCTAAATATGGAGCCAGTTTAATATTTTGTAAAACTATTTTACTAACAAAAACAAAAGAAAACAGTACATGAAAATTATATAAAAGGAAGAGGTATAAACAAAAGCAAAACAACAAAAAAAGGAAGAAAGACCCCCCCCCCCACGCTGGGCCTCAGCCCAGCTGGCCATCCAACCGGACCGGCCCACCTAACCCCCCCATAACCCCCCACCGACGGAAACCCTAGCCCGGTCCACCCCCACTGCTCCCGCACGATCCCCACTCCTCCCCCACGTCTCTCTCCCCCTCGTCTCGATCTAGATCGGGGCCGCGCCCGATCCCGACGCAGGCGCCCATCCCCGACCGCGCCCTCGCCGCCCGGTGCACGTGCCGCCGCCTAGACCTCGCCGGCCTCCCCGCCGGACCGCACGCCTTCCTCGTCCTCCTCCCCGACGCGCATCACCAAGCCTCGCCGCCCCGTTCCCCTGCACCGCAAGTGAGGCCCAGCCTCTCCTCCGCTCTTCCCCTGCTCCGTGCCCGCCCCCGGCCTCCTCTCCCCTCCTCCTCCCCGCGCTGCGCCTGAACGGCGCCCGACGCGCGCCTAGCTCCGTCCCGGCCCCAACCGCGACCACCCACGGCCGCCGCGTCCGCCACACTCATGGCCGCTCGCCGCCCCACTCCGACCTTCCCCGTGTGCGCCCGCAGGCGCCACCCCCCTCTCGCGCCTGCCCTTGCTGGCGCGCCCGCGGCAGCCAACCGCCGGCGCCCAGCCAACCGCGGCCCCTGCTACCTTCGCCGCAGCCGGCGCCCTCCCCTGTCCGGCGCCCGGTTGGGTTCGGCCACGTCCTGGCGCCCCGCACCCGATCCATCGCCCGCGCCCGTTTGGCCCTATGGGCAACTGCCCAGTGGGCCCCCCCTCACACCCCTGCTAAAAAAAAGAGATAAAAAAAGAAGAATAATTAATTAATTAATTAATTAATTAACTTAATTAATGTTGCTTAATTAACCAATTAACTATCTAATTAGCCTAAGTAAACATGTTAGTTAACTAGACAGTCAATGACAGGGGGCCCCACCCCTGTTGACCAGTCAAAGTTTGACTGGTCAAATGGGTTCCCCTGGTCCCACTTGTCAGCCTGTGTACAATTTTTGTGTACACTGTGCTGGGTACATCTAGCAATTTAACATTAATTTCGAATTAAAATAGATTAGAAAATGAATTAAAACTTTGAAAATTAATATAAAATAATTCATAACTCGGATGGAAAAACTTTGTACATGAAAGTTGCTCAGAACGACGAGACGATTTCGAATACGCAGTCCGTTCGTCCGCCACACACCCCTAACCTATCGAACTCGCAACTTTCCCCCTCCGGCTCCTCTGCCCGAAAACGCGAAACACCGGGAATACTTCCCGGATGTTTCCCCCCTTAACCGGTACCACCTCATACCACGTTAGGGCACACCTAGCACCGCTCATTGTCACGTCACGCATCGTCGTGTTTATGTTTGCATTGTATTCATTGTTTCTTCCCCCTCTTATCTCTGGTAGACTACGAGACCGACACTGCTGCTGCCCAGTTCGACTACGGAGTTGACGACCCCTCCTTCTTGCCAGAGCAACCAGGCAAGCCCCCCCTTTGATCACCAGATATCGCCTACTCTTTTCTCTATACTACTTGCATTAGAGTAGTGTAGCATGTTACTGCTTTCCGTTAATCCTATTCTGATGCATAGCCTGTCATTGCTGCTACAGTCATTGATACCTTACCCGCAATCCTAAATGCTTAGTATAGGATGCTAGTGTTCCATCAGTGACCCTACACTCTTGTCCGTCTGCCATGCTATACTACTGGGCCGTGATCACTTGGGAGGTGATCACGGGTATATACTATACATACATACATACTATACAGATGGTGACTAAAGTCGGGTCAGCTCGTTGAGTACCCGCAAGTGATTCTGACGAGGGGGCTGAAAGGACAGGTGGCTCCATCCCGGTAGAGGTGGGCCTGGGTTCCCGACGGCCCTCGACTGTTACTTTGTGGCGGAGCGACAGGGCAGGTTGAGACCACCTAGGAGACAGGTGGGCCTGGCCCTGTTCGGCGTTCGCGGATACTTAACACGCTTAACAAGATCTTGGTATTTGATCTGAGTCGGCTACGAGCCTATACGCACTAACCATCTACGTGGGAGTAGTTATGGGTATCCCGACGTCGTGGTATCAGCCGAAGCACTTCAGACGTCAGCGACGGAGCGGTGCGCGCCGGATTGGACTGGAACGCCTACTAGGCTAGGTCTGCTTCCGGCCGCCCTCGCAACGTGCAGGTGTGCTATGGGCGATGGGCCCAGACCCCTGTGCGCTTAGGTTTAGACCGGCGTGCTGGCCTCTCTGTTTTGCCTAGGTGGGGCTGCGACGTGTTGATCTTCCGAGGCCGGGCATGACCCAGGAAAGTGTGTCCGGCCAAATGGGATCAAGCGTGTTGGGTTATGTGGTGCACCCCTGCAGGGAAGTTAATCTATTCGAATAGCCATGATCTTCGGTAACAGGACGACTTGGAGTTGTACCTTGACCTTATGACAACTAGAACCGGATACTTAATAAAACACACCCTTCCAAGTGCCAGATACAACCGGTGGTCGCTCTCCCTCAGGGATACGAGGGGAGGATCGCCGGGTAGGATTATGCTATGCGATGCTAATGGAGATGCTACCTGGATATGCTACTTGGAGATGCTACTTGGAGGACTTCAAACTACTCTCTTCTACATGCTGCAAGACGGAGGCTGCCAGAAGCGTAGTCTTCAATAGGACTAGCTATCCCCCTCTTATTCTGGCATTCTGCAGTTCAGTCCACTGATATGGCCTCCTTACACATATACCCATGCATATGTAGTGTAGTTCCTTGCTTGCGAGTACTTTGGATGAGTACTCACGGTTGCTTTCTCCCCCCTTTTTCCCCTTTCCTTTCTTTCTGGTTGTCGCAACCAGATGCTGGAGTCCAGGAGCCAGACGCCACCGTCGACGACGACCCCTACTACACCAGAGGTGCCTACTACTACGTGCAGCCCGCTGACGACGACCAGGAGTAGTTAGGAGGATCCCAGGCAGGAGGCCTGCGCCTCTTTCGATCTGTATCCCAGTTTGTGCTAGCCTTCTTAAGGCAAACTTGTTTGACTTATGTCTGTACTCAGATATTGTTGCTTCCGCTGACTCGTCTATGATCGAGCACTTGTATTCGAGCCCTCGAGGCCCCTGGCTTGTATTATGATGCTTGTATGACTTATTTATGTTTTAGAGTTGTGTTGTGATATCTTCCCGTGAGTCCCTGATCTTGATCGTACACGTTTGCGTGCATGATTAGTGTACGATTAAATCGGGGGCGTCACAGTTCATTAATTGGTCAAGACGATTAATTGGCATTTAATCGGTTGTCAAACGATTAACTGGTTGTCAAACCGATTAATCGGTGATGGGGCAGGTAACTGAAGTAGCATCCATAAAAAAAGGGGGTAACCGAAGCGGCAATCCAGGCCATTATTTGGCCCCGTAACCTCCGGTGCTGCACCTTCCCTCTCCCAAATCACAACACCCTTCCTCTCCCGACTCTTCATGAGTCACGACCATGGCTTCTCCTCGCCGGCCCTAGCCACTGTCGACGATCTCCCTACTCCCGTCGCTGGCCCTAGCCTCCTTCTGTGACCCCCATCCCCTCCCATCCTCTTCTCCCCGTCTCTCCTCTAGCTCCTACCAGCAGGCTACAACAGCGGCGACATAGGACAGGCAGCAGCAGCAACCTAGGCCAGGCAGCAGTGTCGTCGACCTAGGCCAGGCAGCAGCGCCGGCGACCCCTCGAACCAGGTCCCCATGGATTCACCAACCAACAAGGTACAGTTCTGCTAAGATTCATCTAAATGTTTTAATCTCTGCTATGATTTCCATCTAGGTTGGCAACACAATTTGTAGGGGTCTACCGTAGGTTCTACCGCTGCAAGTTCTCAAACTCTCAAGAGAAATTCAGATGACATGGTTGGGAGTTCGCAACCTTGATTGATCCTCTAGATTTTATCGCGAGTGAAGTGCAAGTTGTGTGGAAAATAGATGTTTGGAGGGATCAATAGGATGAAGCAACATATTGCTCAGATTAGGGGGAAAGTCGCACCCTGCATGGTGGCCAACGCGGATCAACAAAAGAGGTGTAGGGAAGCTTGTGAGGCACCATCAAAGAAGAAGAAGCTAAAAGCAAAACATGATGCAGAAGTGGCGGCTAAGTTGTCATTGAAGTTGAGGAGAATGAAAAGAACGATGAAGAGCTTGCTGCAATTGGAGATGGTGAAGCTTACAGCATATAAAAATGCATATCTATCATCAATTCTGTAGGTTTGTTGCCTTCCGGTTTGGATGCATCATGACCAAACCGTCTAGGTAACAATTCTACCTCTTTTCCATGCTTTTTATATGCCTACGACATTATATTTTAGTATAAAAATATATAATCGTAGCTATGAGCATTGGATTATGTGGTACAATACGTGAAAAACTAGCTAGATGTTGCCAATATATTCTCATGTGCAGCCGATTAATGATCGATCGATTAATTCAGTTAAATGGCTGATTAACCGATTAATTGCTAATCAGTAGTCGACCGAGAAATTACCAGTTGTCGAATTCCTGAACAATGATAAAAACAATGTCATAATTAGTAAACAATTTTCAACCAAAAAAGGGATAAACAACAATAGGAATTCTAAAACAAAACCTGCAGCTACATAAGTAAATTTTACATTAGCACAAGTGCAGATTCTCTCCCACTTCTCACATTTTTTTTATAAAAAAGTAGAATACACAATTAATCCAAAGTCTAAATTCCAAAAAATGGATCGTCCTACATAACTGACCTAGCTGCGCGATTGCTGTTGATATATCATCCTACACATACAATTCATCTGATTCCCATCCATATAAACCCCTTAAATAATAAGTAAATCATATAACACTGTTCCCCCAAGTGAATCATGTTATCAAGACAAACCACCAGGGCAAGCATGGTAAAAATTATCTTGAATAATCAAATTAATAAGAGCTAAACCTTCCTATAGAATAAAGTTAACAAGCTTAATCAACATTTAGGTTGGGTTCAACATTAAAAAACAACTATTCTAGATAGTAGATAGATCACGGACATGAGTTACTTATGCAAATATGCTTGTGGCAAATTCATTCATCCGTATATACTATATCACCAAGAAGATGAGAACAATACTTCTGATCCGGTATGTGTGTGTGTTGAACTGAAAAGTTTAGTACAAATAATAAAGGTGTACTCAAGAGCAGGTGCAGGACCTAGAATAGCCCTGCTTCCAATTAGTACTAGCATGATTTACAAAGAACCTTTACCAGAAGAAGCCACCTAAAATATTGAAGAAGTTAGGGGATAATGGACGCATCAGAGATCAATGAAATGAGCATCGTTAGGAGACATAAAAACAATTATTAATCTTTTAGTTGCTAAAATGGTTTTCTTCACTGCATCCATGAATTGCTAAAAAAGTTGGTGCATGCATGCATATCTAAACCATTTTTCATCCTAATGTCATTGTCCTCCAGACGAAATAATAGGACAAACCGATCAGCTTTCCTGTATGCTTTTAGGCTCTCAAATAATTCCTAAATACCAAAATAACAACGGTCCTTCAGGACATCCAAGAATACTGCATATTTCACATGTTATTTATGCTATAGGTTCCTATTCCACCACATGTATGAAACAAACCTGTCCATAATTCAAGACTCTAGCAGACGGACTTACTGTTATGGGTCCAGATGGAAGAATTTATCCTTTGGCAAAGCTTCCATGTAGCCCACATTTGACCATGTAAGTCGGTATCGATAAGGGCAAAGCCACGGATTCCCAAGAAGAGATCGACTATCTAAGGTGTTTCCCTGGTAAAATCATACTGGTGAGAATTAAATGTTTGTGTGTTGCTACAGACTCAAAAAACATTGGCTTATCTCTTACAAACTACGACTATAGATGCACCTCCTCACATCTCTTGCTTCCCATGAAATATTCCATTCGTATTAATAAAATAATCAGAGCTTCATATAAACCATTTTCACACCATTCGTATTCTGGAAACATTAAAATACTGTCTCAGAGTTAAATGTGCCAGAAAAGTACACAATAGAAATCAAGAGAAAGAGGTAAGATTTTACATTAAAAACATATGTTTGTGTAGAGAAATCAAATTATACAAACTAATTAGAGGCAAACTTACTCAGCCATAAGCCCTTTAGAAAAGGACATGTGATCACTTGGCCAATTGTATTTAAAATGTAGTGAAGAGTCATAAGAAAAAACAAAGGGGTGGCACCTTACTCAAGAAGTATATATCAAGTGGCACATAAAAGGGTCAAGATGTAAAGGAATTGTTCCTTTGCGATCTTCATCGCAAATGTACTGACCCACCCCGGATGAACATACATTGGAGATGTCGATTTCACTTGATAGGAAGACTACATATATATCATGGACGTATTAGAGCCCAATGAAATGAGAAACATTAGGAGACATAAAAACTAGTTACAAATCTTCTAGTTGCTAAAACGGTTTTCTTCACTGCATCCATGAATTGCTAAACAGTTGGTGAAGGCATGCACATCCTATCTAAACCATTTTTCATCCTAATGTCATTCTCCTCCAGATGAAATAATAGGACAAACCCATCAACTTTCCTATATGCTTTTAGGCTCTCAAATAATTCCTAAATACCAAACTAATAACGACCCTTGAGGACATCCAAGGATACTGCATATTTCACATGTTATTATTGCTGCAGGTTCCTATTCCAGCACATGTATGAAACAAACCTATCCATAATTCAAATCTCTAGCAGACGGGCTTACTGTTATGGGTCCAGATGGAAGAATTTATCCTTTGGCAAAGCTTCCATGTAGCCCACATTTGACCATGTAAGTCGGTATCAAAAAGGGCAAAGCCACGGATTCCCCAGACGAGATCGACTATCTAAGGTATTTCCCTCTTAAAATCATACTCGTGAGAACTAAATGTCCGTGTGTTGGTACAAACTCAAAAAACATTGGCTTATATATTGCAAAATACGACTACATATGCACCTCCTCACATCTCTTGCTTCCCGTGAAATATTCTATTTGTATTAATAAAATAATCACTGCTTCATATAAACCATTTTCACACCATTCGTATTATGGAAACATTAAAATAATGTCAGAAAAGTACACAATTGAAATCAAGAGAAAGAGATAAGATTTTACATTAAAACCATATGTTTGTGTAGAGAAATCAAATTATACGAACTGATTACAGGCAAACTTACTCAGCCATAAGCCCTTTAGAAAAGGACATGTGATGACTTTGCCAACTGTATTAAAAATGTAGTGAAGAGTTGTAAGAAAAAACAATGGGGTGTCACCTTACTCAAGAAGAATATATCAAGTGGTACAGAAAAGGGTGAAGATGTAAAGGAATTGTTCCTTTGCGATCTTCATAGCAAATGTATTGATCCATCCCGGATGAACATACGTTGGAGATGTCGATTTCAATGGATAGGAAGACTACGAAGATGCTTTGCAATCTTGTAGGAAATGTACCCAGCATACATTGGAGATGCAGAATCATCAGGGATAACTATATATGGGTCCATAATAATTCACCTCATATTGCCTATAAGTAATAATTCAATTAGTTGGAAATAAAGGGTATTACAACCGCAGAAAGTTACCTGAAGAATATCTCTTACCAAAAAAATTTGGCCAAGCTTTATAACCACCATCATGATAATTTTTTTAATCTACACAACATGATAATTAGTGGGTCATCTTGTTCCTTAATGGACTTCTGAATGAGCAATCAGACTGAATATACATATAGTATAGTAGAAGAAACAAATCAACAAGTTTGGGACACCCCTTATCTGTGCCAACATAGATACAGAGGTAGAAATCGAAATTTTGCCAATTTGTAAACCCATCATAGTTGTTTAGACAAGTTAGCCTTGTTGGGAAACGTAGCAAAAAACAAAAAAATCGCGCCTACGCACACCCAAGATCAATATGAAGATGGATAATGGCTTGTGATCATGGTCGTTACCGTCAACAAGTTGCAGCGGAAGAACGACGTGTCCATGTATATAAGCTCTACCAGACTCTCTCTAGGTCTCCATCGGAAGTTCAGAATTCTCCTCCTTGCTTCGTATAATTTCATTTTCAGATAAAAGTCTAATAAGAAGTTTTTGCCAATTTATCCCATGTATCAGAGGTACCTACAGGGTGAGACACTAACCATTTTTCTGCCTTATTAGCCACAGTGTGAGAAAATAATTTCAACTTCATGTCATCAGGCCTAAAAACATTTAATTTAATGTCCCATTTATATCTTCGAAAAATTGCAAATGTTGATAAGGATCTTCACCTTCCTCACCTTTAAATTGCTTACTGCGTAATAATTCGAGGACGCTTGGATTCACCTCATAAGAAACACCGACAGGGTTAGGACCCAATAGTGTGAACATTTCTTGCATCGGTGGTCCCATAATACGCATGGCTGATAGCTGAGTGATGCCCATATTCAGCCATGGCAGCTTTGGATTTGCAAACAACTTAGTTCACAAAATTCAAACCAAACTCGAGTCGAAGACCAAAACCGCTTAGCTCACCCGCAAGTGCATAGGGTTTAGTTTTAGCCTTTTCGAAGTAAGAGTATCGATCCAACAGGGAGCACAGAAATTAATCTTTTCGTCTCTTGAAGGATATGAATTAAGTGCTTGGAAGTTGTTAGTTACTGAGAGCAGTAGGGATTCAAAAAGAAACAAAGTTGAAGGTGCAATGGTAAATAAATTAACAGATGTAAAAAACTAGAATTATAAATAAGAGGCTTGGAACGAATAGGGTTAAAGCGTTCCCGGGGAGTCCGGAATCCTCTCTAGTGTGCATCTATTGCGGTGCCTAAGCACAATGCTACTTCGAATTCCTAATTAAGCCACTTTGCATGTTTCTATTTTGGGGCATAGCTGGTATAGATATGTGCATATACGCGGCAACTCCGCATCTCATACACTACCACCATTCTTCCCCACTCCGGTTATGAAACAGTAATTATGAGGAAAGGATTCCCTATGCATGTAGCCAAAGTGGTCTCTGTTCTATCCCCTATTGCAATGATCAGCTACGAAGGGAGATGGGGCCTGTCACTCACCCACCTCGCCAACCATACGGTTCGCCAACAGTAATAACCTTCCATCCAAAACTTGCATACATTGGATGGTCGACTTCACCCAACATTAAGAAGATTATCAACATAAACATGCAAAGAGGATGTAAAATCCTAATATCAAATGATCTATCACACACTAGGGTTCATCCATATCCCCGTGAACTAAGGAAACTAATCACACATGAAGGCAACAAAGATCATACCACCAAAGATGGGAAACATGAATGGATCACACATGTAATACACAAGTTATTCCTCTAGGGATCTTGATATTACAATAGGGGAAAGGTGTATGGTGATGATGATGACAGTTGGGATGATGCCGAGGCCTTCTTGATGGAGATGGTGAAGATGACAGCCTCCTCCTTGCCAGTTCCTCCCTCCGGTTCCTGCTTCTGGACGAGTTTCTAGTGTCTCTGGGCTTCTGATCCACGATCTGTCTTCACAGGGTGAATATAGTTGATCCGGAGGCAACGATGGCAGTCCATACGACCGCTCATACAGGAGGGTGCAGTCGTATGGAATGCCGTCTTTTTCTCTGGTCGTTCTGTGATGATTGCCTCTTTGCCCAATTTGCTTCTCTCTTTTATGGTAGATGATTATCAGTTTAATTGTGTGATTCCACTACCATTCCTAATATTTCCTCCATATATTAATATTTGGTCCAAATAGCATTATCTAAGGAAAATGACAAAAGGAAGTGCGCGAACGTAGTAAAATTCCACAAGAATAGGCACAAAAAACCAAAAAAATACACATAATTTGGACTCATCATGTTGCACAGTTGTTTTATCTAGTAGATAAAAAATGGAGTTGATTATATTTGATTCACTAACACTTGCATAATAACCATGCCACTGCTACAACCATGCTAAGTTTTTAGGTCAAGAAACGAAGGGCTATCTAGGCGTACCGATCAATAGTGAACAAAAACCTTCTCGTTATTTCGGTTTAAACAAGTGAGTTCCTTATGATTCCGGTTTCTATCTATGTTGCTCGAGGATGATCAATTTTAGACTTGGGGGAGTTGATGAGTGATATTTTTACACTCGTCTACCCTTAGTTTAAACCGAGATATTCGCTTCGATATTGCTAATAATGACTAATGGATGCATATAATTTCGCAAATTGTAACACCCCCGTAGTTAAGCTACAATGATCTCACACTAATGGTGTCGTGGCATCAAGTTTAACTAAGCCAAATTGCCACTTGATAAAAATCAAAGCCATTTTTAAATTTAAATTAAAGAAAAATAAATTATCTCTTCAAATAGTAAAAATTGTTGGTAATGTCCCATAAAATCCCCAAGTAATTATATTGTTGAAACCAACCTCATTTGAATTCCCAAAATGTCCATGGAAATGAACTAAGTGGACCAACACCAAAATATTTGATATTTTCAATTATTAAAAATATTTAAACTTTTTCAAATGCTCTGAAACTTTTTGTGCAATACCAACATATTGAGCTTGATTTATGTACAAAGTATCACATTTGACAAAAACCAATTAGTAGCTAATTTAATTAGAAAACAGAGTAGGTTTAAATAAAAAGAAAAGGAAAATGGAAATTGGAAAAGGCGCACTGTGCACCATGGCCCAGCTGCGCTATAGACTGGCCCGACCCATTCAGGCCGGCCTTTCCTCTACCTCCTGACCCTCGTGCAAAGGCCAGCGTGCCATGGCGCTACCGACGCACGCTCGGCCACTGAGGGCCGTGGATGGATAAGGACGTTTCCCAACCACTCCCCTGGCTCTCCCTCACCAACTTTCCCCTTCTCCTTTGCCCTCTCCATCGATCTGGAGAGGAGGCCGCCGTGGTCGCCGCCGCGCCTGCTTCGATCTCGTGCCCAGCAGGCACCCCTCGCCGGCCTTCCATGTCCAGGAGCTTCACGAGCCTCGACTTCGTCTACCGCGCGTACCACTTCGAGGCGCCAACCCCTGCATTACCACTGTCGCCTTGCTCATCACTGCCACGGCCAGGTCGCCATTGCCGCTGATCTCCACCATCGCGCCACCCCGGCTTCCCCGAGATCACTCACGACCTCACCGTGAGCAGCACCTCGAATTCCCCTCTCTCTCTCTCTCTGTGCTCCCGGGTACTCCCTAGCCAGCTCGCATTGGTACCGTACTCCGGCCGCTGCCGCGAGCTCATTTTCGGCGAGCTCGGGCCTACCCGCGTCCAGCCGCTAGTGCCATTGGATGCGGCGTGCTTCGCCCATTCTCCTGGTGCCCCGGCAGTCCAAACGGACGGCAGGTTCGGCCGCCGGTGCCCTGCCGCCGCCCCTATAGGTCGCCGCCGGCATGCGCTAGTTTAAACCAGTGGGTCCCGACCGTCATCTGATTAGATTAAGGCCTAACCACCAATTAAGTTAACCCTCACCACTGACATACACTGACTGGCGGTCCCCCCCTCTAAATAACCCCTTGATTAAAAATAAACCTATGAGAAGTGGGTCCCTTGGACTGTAACAATTAGGATGATTCTGATTAAAAGTCTTGTGACACTCACAGTGGCCCCCACCTGCTAATTATACTAATTAATACTTAGTTAAAAGTATATTTCAATGACACCTAGGCCCCACGTGGCAGTTTTGACCAGTCAATAGTCAACCCTGTTGACTGCTGACTGGACTATTTACTTGGTCAACTGGGCCCCTGGCCCATCTGTCATCCAGTGTGACTAGCCCACAGTGGGTATAAAATGAATTTCTCCAATTAAATTTGAATTGATAATAATTCCAGAAAATGATTAAAACTTTGAAAATTAGTAAAAAATAAATCGTAACTCGGATGAAAATTATTTATATATGAAAGTTGCTCAGAGAAATTGTTGGGGATATAACTATTGAGTATAAACTACCCAGGAGGGGCCAGGTTATGCTCATAGTGATTTACCAGTATTGAAGCCCATGAAGACATAGAAGATGGTGATTTACGAAGGAGACTTAATAAGAAGGCCCAAAGCCCAAAGGCGGGTTAGGGCCCATAGATGTAAACCGCCATAGGTGTATGACTTGTATTGTAAGATAGGAAAGAGTGGATACCGAGCTAGACACGTTTATGAGCCGGCCGGGACTCTGTGAATCACCGGGCGTCAACCTGTGTATATAAAGGGACGACCCGGCGGCGGTTTGGGGACAAGAAACAACGACTCGAGAGCCAGGCAAAGTGTATTCGCTCCCTGGTCATCGAAACCCTAGCAATACCACCTCAAACTGGATTAGGCCTTTACCTTCACCGCAAGGGGCCGAACCAGTATAAACTCCTTGTGTCCTTTGTCCCGCTTTAACCCCTTTAAGCTAACAACGTCGCCATGGCTCCACGTTTAAGTCCTTCCACTAGGACATCTGCCGTGACAATTCCACGACGATTGGCGCCCACCATGGTGTTGGGGAACGTAGTAATTTCAAAAAATTTCCTACGCACACGCAAGATCATGGTGATGGCATAGCAACGAGAGGGGAGAGTGTTCTCTACGTACCCTCGTATACCGTTAAGCGGAAGCGTTATGACAACGCGGTTGATGTAGTCGTACGTCTTCACGAATCGACCGATCCAAGCACCGAACGTACGGCACCTCCGTGTTCAGCACACGTTCAGCTCGATGACGTTCCCCGGGCTCCAATCCAGCTAAGCGTCGGTGATGAGTTCCGTCAGCACGACGGCGTGGTGACGAAGATGATGTTCTACCGGCGCAGGGCTTCGCCTAAACTCTGCGACGATATGACCGAGGTGGAATATGGTGGAGGGGGGCACCGCACACGGCTAAGGAATGATCCGTAGATCAACTTGTGTGTCTATGGGGTGCCCCCCTCCCCCGTATATAAAGGGGGAGAGGAGGAGGGGGCCGGCCTAAGGGGAGGTGCGCCCTAGGAGGGGGAAACCTACTCCAAGTAGGTTTGCCCCCTCCCTTTCCTATTCCAAGAAGGAGGGGGAAGGAAGGAGTGGGAGAGGGGGAAGGCAAGGGGGGCGCCGCCCCCCTCCTTGTCCTATTCGGACTCAAGGGGAGGGGGCGCGCCTCTTGCCCTGGCCGACCCCTCTCTCTCTCCACTAGGGCCCATCAAGGCCCATTACTTCCGGGGGGGGGGGGTTCCGGTAACCCTCCGGTACTCCGATTTTTCTCCGAAAACACCCGGAACACTTCCGGTGTCCGAATATAGTTATCCAATATATTAGTCTTTATGTCTCGACCATTTTGAGACTCCTCGTCATGTCCGTGATCACATCCGGGACTCCGAACAACCTTCGGTACATCAAAACTTATAAACTCATAATAAAACTGTCATCGTAACGTTAAGTGTGCGGACCCTATGGGTTCAAGAACTATGTAGACATGACCTAGAACTATTCTCGGTCAATAACCAATAGCAGAACCTGGATGTTCATATTGGTTCCCACATATTCTACGAAGATCTTTATCGGTCAAACCGCATAACAACATACGTTGTTCCCTTTGTCATCGGTATGTTACTTGCCCGAGATTCGATCGTCAGTATCCAATACCTAGTTCAATCTCGTTACCAGCAAGTCTCTTTACTCGTTCCGTAATACATCATCCTGTAACTAACTCTTTAGTTACAATGCTTGCAAGGCTTAAGTGATGTGTATTACCGAGAGGGCCTAGAGATACCTCTCCGACAATCGGAGTGACAAAACCTAATCTCAAAATACGCCAACCCAACATGTACCTTCGGAGACACCTGTAGAGCACCTTTATAATCACCCAGCTACGTTGTGACGTTTGGTAGCACACAAAGTGTTCCTCCGGTAAATGGGAGTTGCATAATCTCATAGTTGTAGGAACTTTGTATAAGTCATGAAGAAAGCAATAGCAACATACTAAACAATCAAGTGCTAGGCTAACGGAATGGGTCAAGTCAATCACATCATTCTCCTAATGATGTGATCCCATTATTCAAATGACAACTCTTTTGTCCATGGCTAGGAAACATAACCATCTTTGATAAACGAGCTAGTCAAGTAGAGGCATACTAGTGACACTATGTTTGTCTATGTATTCACACATGTATTATGTTTCCGGTTAATACAATTCTAGCATGAATAATAAACATTTATCATGATATAAGGAAATAAATAATAACTTTATTATTGCCTCTAGGGCATATTTCCTTCACTCTCCCACTTGCACTAGAATCAATAATCTAGATCACATCACCACGTGATTAACATCGATAGTTCACATCATCATGTGATTAACACCCATAGTTTCACATCGCCATGTGACCAACACCCAAAGGGTTTACTAGATTCAGTAATCTAATTCACATCGCTATGTGATTAACACCCAAAGAGTACTAAGGTGTGATCATGTTTTGCTTGTGAGAGAAGTTTAGTCAACGGGTCCGTCACATACAGAGCCGTATGTATTTTGCAAATATTCTATGTCTACAATGCTCTGCGCGGAGCTACTCTAGCTAATTGCTCCCACTTTCAATATGTATCACGATTGAGACTTAGAGTCATCTGGATCAGTGCCAAAACTTGTATCGACGTAACCCTTTACGATGAACCTTTTTGTCACCTCCATAATCGAGAAATATATCCTTATTCCACTAAGGATAATTTTGACTAATGTCCAGTGATCTACTCCTAGATCACTATTGTACTCCCTTGCCAAACTCAGTGTAGGGTATACAATAGATCTGGTACACAGCATGACATACTTTATAGAACCTATGGCCAAGGCATAGGGAATGACTTTCATTCTCTTTCTATCTTCTGCCGTGGTCGAGTTTTGAGTCTTACTCAATTTCACACCTTGTAACACATGCAAGAACTCTTTCTTTGACTGTTCCATTTTGAACTACTTCAAAATCTTGTCAAGGTATGTACTCATTGAAAAATCTTATCAAGCGTCTTGATCTATCTCTACAGATCTTGATGCTCAATGTGTAAGCAGCTTCACCAAGGTCTTTCTTTGAAAAACTCCTTTCAAACACTCCTTTATGCTTTCCAGAAAAATTCTACATTATTTCCGATCAACAATATGTCATTCACATATACTTATCAGAAATGCTGTAGTGCTCCCACTCACTTTCTTGTAAATACAGGCTTCACCGCAAGTCTGTATTAAAACTATATGCTTTGATCAACTTATCAAAGCGTATATTCCAACTCCGAGATGCTTGCACCAGTCCATTGATGGATCGCTGGAGCTTGCACATTTTGTTAGCACCTTTTGGATCTACAAAAACTTCTGGTTGCATCATATACAACTCTTCTTTAAAAAAATCCATTAAGGAATGCAGTTTTGACATCCATTTGCCAGATTTCATAAAATGTGGCAATTGCTAACATGATTCAGACAGACTTAAGCATAGATACGAGTGAAAAACTGTCATCGTAGTCAAAACCTTGAACTTGTCGAAAACCTTTTGCGACAATTCTAGATTTGTAGATAGTAACACTATCAGCGTCCGTCTTCCTCTTGAAGATCCATTTAATCTCAATGTCTCGCCGATCATTTTGAAAGTCAATCAAAGTCCATACTTTGTTTTCATACATGGATCTTATCTCAGATCTCATGGCCTCAAGCCATTTTGCGGAATCTGGGCTCACCATCGCTTCTTCATAGTTCGTAGGTTCGCCATGGTCTAGTAACATAACTTCCAAAACAGGATTACCGTACCACTCTGGTGCGGATATTACTCTGGAAGACCTACGAGGTTCTGTAGTAACTTAATCTGAAGTTTCATGATCATCATCATTAACTTCCTCACTAATTGGTGTAGTAGTCACAGGAACAGATTTCTGTGATGAACTACTTTCAAATAAGGGAGCAGGTACAATTACCTCATCAAGTTCTACTTTCCTCCCACTCACTTCTTTCAAGAGAAACTCCTTCTCTAGAAAGGATCCATTCTTAGCAACGAATATCTTGCCTTCGGATCTGTGATAGAAGGTGTACCCAACAGTTTCCTTTGGGTATTCTATGAAGACGCACTTCTCCAATTTGGGTTTGAGCTTATCAAGATGAAACTTTTTCACATAAGCATCGCAGCCCCAAACTTTAAGAAATGACAACTTGGGTTTCTTGCTAAACCACAGTTTATATGGTGTCGTCTCAACGGATTTAGATGGTGCCCTATTAAACATGAATGCAACTGTCTCTAATGCATGATCCCAAAACGATATTGGTAAATCGGTAAGAAACATCATAGATTGTACTATATCCAATAAAGTACGGTTATGACGTTCGGACACACCATTATGATGTGGTGTTCCAGGTGGCATGAATTTGTGAAACTATTCCACATTGTTTTAATTGAAGACCAAACTCGTAACTCAAATATTTGTCTCCGCGATCATATCGTAGAAACCTTTTTCTTGTCACGATGATTTTCCACTTCACTCTGAAATTCTTTGAACTTTTCAAATGTTTCAGACTTATGTTTCATCAAGTAGATATACCCATATCTGCTCAAATCATCTGTGAAGGTCAGAAAATAACGATACCCGCCGCGAGCCTTAACACTCATCGGATCGCATACATCAGTATGTATTATTTCCAATAAGTCAGTTGCTTGCTCCACTGTTCCAAAGAACGGAGTCTTAGTCATCTTGCCCATGAGGCATGGTTCGCAAGCATCAAGTGATTCATAATCAAGTGATTCCAAATTCCCATCAGCATGGAGTTTCTTCACGCACTTTACACCAATATGACCTAAACGGCAGTGCCACAAATAAGTTGCACTATCATTATTAACTTTGCATCTTTTGGTTTCAATATTATGAATATGTGTATCACTACGATCGAGATCCAATGAACCATTTTCATTGGGTGTGTAACCATATAGGGTTTTATTCATGTAATCAGAACAACAGTTTATTCTCTTACTTAAATGAATAACCGTATTGCAATAAACACGATCAAATCATATTCATGCTCAACGCAAACACCAAATAACATTTATTTAGGTTCAACACTAATCCCAAAAGTATAGGGAGTGTGCGATGATGATCATATCAATCTTGAAACTACTTTCAACACACATCATCACTTCACCCTTAACTAGTTTCTGTTTATTCTGCAACTCCCGTTTCGAGTTACTACTCTTAGAAACTGAACCAGTACCAAGTACCGAGGGGTTGCTATAAACACTAGTAAAGTACACATCAATAACATGTATATCAAATATACTTATGTTCACTTTCCCATCCTTCTTATCCGCCAATCACTTGGGGTAGTTCCGCTTCCAGTGACCAATCCCTTTGCAGTAGAAGCACTTAGTCTCAGGCTTAGGACCAGACTTGGGCTTCTTCACTTCAGCAGCAACTCGCTAGCCGTTCTTCTTGAAGTTCCCCTTCTTCCCTTTGCCCTTTTCTTGAAACTAGTGGTCATGTCTACCATCAACACTTGATTGTTTTTCTTGATTTCTACCTTCGTCGATTTCAGCATCACGAAGAGCTCGGGAATTGTTTTCGTCATCCCTTGCATTATAGTTCATCACGAAGTTCTACTAACTTGGTGGTGGTGACTAGAGAATTCTGTCAATCACTATCTTATCAGGAAGATTAACTCCCACTTGATTCAAGCAATTGTAGTACCGAGACAATCTGAGCACATGCTGACTAGTTGAGCGATTCTCCTCCATCTTTTAGCAATAGAACTTGTTGGAGACTTCATATCTCTCAACTCGGGTATTTGCTTGAGATATTAACTTCAACTCCTGGAACATCTCATATGGTCCATGACGTTCAAAACGTCTTTGAAGTCCCGATTCTAAGCCGTTAAGCATGGTGCACTAAACTATCAAGTAGTCATCATATTGAGCTAGCCAAACGTTCATAACGTCTGCATCTGCTCCTGTAATAGGTTTGTCACCTAGCGGTGCATCAAGGACATAATTCTTCTGCGCAGCAATAAGGATAAACCTCAGATCACGGATCCAATCCGCATCATTGCTACTAACATTTTTCAACACAATTTTCACCAGGAACATATCAAAATAAACATATGAGAGCAACAACGCAAGCTATTGATCTACAACATAATTTGCAAAAAACTACCAGGACTAAGTTCATGATAAATTTAAGTTCAATTAATCATATTACTTAAGAACTCCCACTTAGACAGACATCTCTCTAGTCATCTAAGTGATCACGTGATCCAAATCAACTAAACCATAACCGATCATCACGCGAGATGGAGTAGTTTTCAATGGTGAACATCTTATGTTGATCATATCTACTATATGATTCACGCTCGACCTTTCGGTCTCCGTGTTCCGAGGCCATATCTGCATATGCTAGGCTCGTCAAGTTTAACCTGAGTATTCTGCGTGTGCAAAACTGGCTTGCACCCGCTGTAGATGGACGTAGAGCTTATCACACCCGATCATCACGTGGTGTCTGGGCACGACGAACTTTGGCAACGATGCATACTCAGGGAGAACACTTCTTGATAATTTTTAATGAGAGATCATCTTAAAATGCTACCATCAATCAAAGCAAGATAAGATGCATAAAGGATAAACATCACATGCAATCAATATAAGTGATATGATATGGCCATCATCATCTTGTGCTTATGATCTCCATCTCCGAAGCACCATCATGGTCACCATCGTCACCGGCGCGACACCTTGATCTCCATCGTAGCATCGTTTGTCGTTTACGCCATCTATTGCTTCTACGACTATCGCTACTGCTTAGTGATAAAGTAAAGCAATTACAGGGCATTTGCATTTCATACAATAAAGCGACAACCATATGGCTCCTGCCAGTTGCCGATAACTTTGGTTACAAAACATGATCATCTCATACAATAAAATATAGCATCATGTCTTGGCCATATCACATCACAACATGCCCTGCAAAAACAAGTTAGACGTCCTCTACTTTGTTGTTGCAAGTTTTACGTGGCTGCTACGGGCTGAGCAAGAACCGTTCTTACCTACGCATCAAAAACCACAACGATAGTTCGTCAAGCTAGTGCTGTTTTAACCTTTGCAAGGACCGGGCGTAGCCACACTCGGTTCAACTAAAGTTGGAGAAACTGACACCCGCTAGTCACCTGTGTGCAAAGCATGGCGGTAAAACCAGTCTCGCGTAAGCGTACGTGTAATGTCGGTCCGGGCCGCTTCATCCAACAATACCACCGAACCAAAGTATGACATGCTGGTAAGCACGTATGACTTATATCTCCCACAACTCATTTGTGTTCTACTCGTGCATATAACATCAAACCATAAAACCTAGGCTCGGATGCCACTGTTGGGGAACGTAGTAATTTCAAAAAATTTCCTACGCACACACAAGATCATGGTGATGGCATAGCAACGAGAGGGGAGAGTGTTGTCTACGTACCCTCGTAGACCGTTAAGCGGAAGCGTTATGACAATGCGGTTGATATAGTCGTACGTCTTCACGAATCGACCGATCCAAGCACCGAACGTACGGCACCTCCGTGTTCAGCACACGTTCAGCTCGATGACGTTCCCCGGGCTCCAATCCAGCTAAGAGTCGGGGATGAGTTCCGTCAGCACGACGGCGTAGTGATGATGATGATGTTCTACCGGCGCAGGGCTTCGCCTAAACTCTGCGACGATATCACCGAGGTGGAATATGGTGGAGGGGGGCACCGCACACGGCTAAGGAACGACCCGTAGATCAACTTGTGTGTCTATGGGGTGCCCCCTCCCCCGTATATAAAGGGGGAGAGGAGGAGGGGGCCGGCCTAAGGGGAGGCGCGCCCTAGGAGGGGGAAACCTACTCCAAGTACGTTTGCCCCCCCCCTTTCCTATTCCAAGAAGGAGGGGGAAGGAAGGAGTGGGAGAGGGGGAAGGCAAGGGGGGCGCCGCCCCCCCTTCCTTGTCCTATTCGGACTCAAGGGGAGGGGGCGCGCCTCTTGCCCTGGCCGGCCCCTCTCTCTCTCCACTAGGGCCCATCAAGGCCCATTACTTCCCGGGGGGGGGGGGTTCCGGTAACCCTCCGGTACTCTGGTTTTTCTCCGAAAACACCCGGAACACTTCCGGTGTCCGAATATAGTCATCCAATATATCAATCTTTATGTCTCGACCATTTTGAGACTCCTCGTCATGTCCGTGATCACATCCGGGACTCCGAACAACCTTCGGTACATCAAAACTTATAAACTCATAATAAAACTGTCATCGTAATGTTAAGTGTGCGGACCCTACGGGTTCGAGAACTATGTAGACATGACCTAGAACTATTCTGGGTCAATAACCAATAGCGGAACTTGGATGTTCATATTGGTTCCCACATATTCTACGAAGATCTTTATCGGTCAAACCGCATAACAACATACGTTGTTCCCTTTGTCATCGGTATGTTACTTGCCAGAGATTCGATCGTCGGTATCCAATACCTAGTTCAATCTCGTTACCGGCAAGTCTCTTTACTCGTTCCATAATACATCATCCCGTAACTAACTCTTTAGTTACAATGCTTGCAAGGCTTAAGTGATGTGTATTACCGAGAGGGCCCAGAGATACCTCTCCGACAATCAGAGTGACAAAACCTAATCTCGAAATACGCCAACCCAACATGTACCTTTGGAGACACCTGTAGAGCACCTTTATAATCACCCAGTTACGTTGTGACGTTTGGTAGCACACAAAGTGTTCCTCGGTAAATGGGAGTTGCATAATCTCATAGTTGTAGGAACTTTGTATAAGTCATGAAGAAAGCAATAGCAACATACTAAACGATCAAGTGCTAGGCTAACGGAATGGGTCAAGTCAATCACATCATTCTCCTAATGATGTGATCCCGTTAATCAAATGTCAACTCATGTCTATGGTTAGGAAACATTTATCATGATCTAAGGAAATAAATAATAACTTTATTATTGCCTCTAGGGCATATTTCCTTCACATGGGGCCAACGCACGGTGGTTTTGAGTTCTTAAAGGGCAGCTTTGAAGGGATTAAGGGATATGCTATGGGCCGGATGACCAAGAGTCATCGCGGCAAGCTCTACATCAACGATGCAGGCTGGGGCCTCGAGGCCGGCTCAATTGAGTACGGGTACCGGGTCCCCTTCGACGGAATCCACGTCTTCATCGACAAGATCAGCGCACCGGGCCCTGAGCCGGACATCTGCACCGACATCATCGAGGCGGCTCAGCGTGTGAGAGCCGCCCGAGTTCAGCCCGCCATGAAGCGTGCCTTTGTGGGATCCATCCATGGAGCGGAGTCTGAGGATAGATCGGTGTCTAACGGTGAGACGGTTGTCTTATCGGATGGCGAGTCATCTACCGGTGAAACCAAGTCATTGTATCAACTGCAAGACGGCCAACTTGGGGGCTGTTTCGATGGTGACAGTATTCTGGACCCCTACGAGCCGCGAAACCGGGTTGTAATCTTCATGGCCGGTACACAGCTGGTGCAGAATTCCTCGACTGTGGTGGCATTGATTCCTGGGTTAGCAGCGGCGACGGCGGCTAGGGCAAGAGGCCTTGCGCGCCCGCCGGCTCATGTCTTGTCCGGTTTACTTAACGCTTTGGCAACGCTGATGACGGCGGAGGTTAACCCGGAAAACCGCGATCAGCATAATGCGGAAGTCGCAAAGCTGAGAGATTAGATAGCTCAAGCCAAGGAATACCTGGCATCTGAGGACGTGAGGATGGCCATGGTGCGGGCCGAGTTGGATGCTTAGGCGCAACGGATTCAGTCGGAGTCTTACCGACTCATGCTAGATCAGAACGCTTGCAACGAAGTCATGAGGAGGAGGCATCAGACTCGCCTGCTGCCGGTTTACGAGGCATGGGATCTCTTTAACATGCCAGGAGCAGGAACTAGTAACCCGCCAGTGGTAGACCATGTTGAAGCGTCTGGAACGGGAACGCCTGTTCAGCCATGCACGATGGATCCGCCTCGTCAGAACAATATCCCGCCACAACACATGTAGACACCACCGGGTCATTATTCTAACCCTTTGGATAACATGATCGCTGCGGCGTCATGACTAGCGGGTCTCCCAGTTGAAGGCGAGTATCCGACGGCAGTTGAGACGTCTAGGGACAGAGAGCTTCTTCAGACAACATTGGTTCAGCAGCAGGCTTATTCTTACAGCCGTGAAAGGATTCATTCCACCCCTTGCCCAAGCCGGAGTTACAACATGCATATTGATGAGCCAGCTGTGTCAAGCAGTGGGCGGAACTGTAACCCGCCTCGTGGACATAACCCGGCGGGCGGTGGTGCTGATGCTCAGAACGTGGTGGATCAAGGTAGAGCACGTTGAGAGGCCGTGCTGGCAGCGCAGTATGCGGCCCGTAAACCTTCTCCGGTTCGTCTGAGAACTTCGGTGGAGACAGGTGTGACTTTCAGGACTTTGGGTGTGCCGTGTTTGGCCTCGGCTCTACGTAACATACGATTGCCCAAGGATTTCAAAGGTCCCCGTAAGGTGCCCAACTACACTAACGACTTAACCCCTGAAATATGGGTTGAGAGTTATGAGATGGCAATGGAACTGCTGGATGTTGACGATGCTACATGTGCTAAGTACTTCACCATGATGTTGGAAGGGACGGCTTGTACTTGGTTGAAGGGGTTGCCAGCCAACTCCATTGGATCATGGACCGAGTTAAAAGCCCGGTTTATCCAAAATTTTAAGGATACATGCAAGCAGCCCATGTCAATTGTGGATTTAGCCTCCTGTGTCCAAGAAGAGGGTGAGTCGACAGCTCATTGGGTACGCTGGGTCTCAACAATCCTGCACTCGTCGGATCGCATCAATGTTGATTCGGCAGTCTTAACGTTGGAAAACAATTGTCGGTTCACGCCCCTGAAGCAGAAGTTAGGGTGGCTCAAACGCCACTGCAATGACATGGGGACACTCATGGCGGCTCTAGTTAAGTATGCTGACTCTGATGGTACCAAGGACCCCGAGTCTGGTGATGAAAAGCCGGGAAAGGGAAAGAAGAGCAGCAGCACTAGAGGGCAGCAGCATAACCCGGTGAGCCATGGAAATAATGGTAAGCGCAAAGCTGACAATAGTTTGGAATTTGTGGCTAACACCAATACGCACAATAATGGTCAGTGTCGCAAGGGTACGCCGCCCCCACGTGCTGGGGGATCAGGCATCAATCTTGAGCAGCTGCTAAATCAGCGCTGCCAAAGGCATGGTACACGAGAAAGACCGTCTGGTCACCTCTGGAAGGATTGCTTCATGATCAAGGAGTACAAAAATTCCAATCCGTTTCAAGACAATCATGGACCAGGTGGTGGCTTAGGGTCCGGCTCTCATGGACCGGGTTACAGTGATAGCGGTTCTAACTCTGGATTCCAAGGTAATAAAGGCAATCAAGGCAATCAGGGTGGCTACCATCAACAGTGAGGTCAGGGGAATTAGCAGCAGCAATCTGGGTATCAGAGTAACCCAAAGCAGTTGAATAGTGGGCAGTACCATGTCTTCACGACCAGTTTATGCAAACGGGATCAGAAACTTCATAAAAGGGCAGTGAACGTTGTTGAACCGACAGTTCCCCGTCACTTGCGCTGGTCTGAGCAGCCCATTGTATGGAGTCGGGAAGATCACCCGCCCCGGGTTGATAATCCGGGTCACATGGCGTTGGTGGTCGCGCCACAGGTCAGAGGGTATAAGTTCACCAAAGTACTCATGGACGGAGGGAGCAACATCAATATCCTTTATTATGAAACTTTCCGTCGCATGGGGTTTACTGATAAGAATCTTAAACCATCGAACACTGTCTTTCACGGTGTGGTACCTGGTAAGTCGGCATACCCGGTTGGTAAGATATATAGCTCTGGAAGTTGCTTTTGGAAATGATCATGACTCCAGGTCGGAGACATTGACCTTTGAAGTGGTGAAAATCCAGAGCCCTTATCATGCTCTGTTTGGATGGCCGGCTTATGCTAAGTTCATGGAGAGTCCTTGCTATGTTTATCTGCAGCTCAAGATGCCGGGTTACAAGGGAACCATCACAGTGCACAGAAGTCGGAAGATAGCTCTGGAGTGCGAAGAAGGTGATGCTGCTTATGCTGAGTCTGTTTGTGCAATAGAGGAATTGAAGTTTTATAAGGACAAAGTTGACCTGGCGGATATGACATCTTTGAAAAAGCCAACTACGGAGCATGACCCGGCTTTGAAGTTTAAGTCGACAGATGATACCAAGATGGCTGATTTCGTTCCTGGCGATTCATCCAAGCAGTTCAACATCAGTGCTAATCTGGATCCAAAATAGGAAAGCGCGCTCATCAAGTTCATCCGTGAGAACCGGGACATCTTTGCATGGAAACCTTCTGACATGCCAGGTGTATCGAGGAAACTCTGTAGGATCGAAAGTATGTCTAGAGGGGAGGGGGTGATTAGACTACTTGACCAAATAAAAATCTAGCCTTTTCCCAATTTTAGTTCTTGGCAAATTTTAGCAACTTAGAACAAGTCAAGCAATCTTAACACAATTCAATCAAGCATGCAAAGAGTATATGAGCAGCGGAAAGTAAAGCATGCAACTTGCAAGAATGTAAAGGGAAGGGTTTGGAGGATTCAAACGCAATTGGAGACACGAATGTTTTTGTCGTGGTTCCGATAGGCGGTGCTATCGTACATCCACGTTGATGGAGACTTCAACCCACGAAGGGTAACGGTTGCGCGAGTCCACGGAGGGCTCCACCCACGAAGGGTCCACAAATAAGCAACCTTGTCTATCCCACCATGGCCGTCACCCACAAAGGACTTGCCTCACTAGTGGTAGATCTTCACGAAGTAGGCAATCTCCTTGCCCTTACAAACTCCTTGGTTCAACTCCATAATCTTGTCGGAGGCTCCCAAGTGACACCTAGCCAATCTAGGAGACACCACTCTCCAAGAAGTAACAAATGGTGTGTTGATGATGAACTCCTTGCTCTTGTGCTTCAAATGATAGTCTCCCCAACACTCAACTCTCTCTCACAGGATTTGGATTTGGTGGAAAGAAAATTTGAGTGGAAATCAACTTGGGGAAGGCTAGAGATCAAGATTTATGTGGTTGGAATGGATTGTCTTGACCTCAACACAAGTGTATGTGGTTCTCTCTCAGAAAATGTGTGTTGGAAGTGTAGGCATGTTTTGATGGCTCTCTCCACGAATGAAGAGGAGGTGGAGGGGTATATATAGCCTCCACACAAAATCTAACCGTTACACACAATTTGCCAAACTCGGTGGGACCGAATTGTTAAACTCGGTCGGATCGATTCAGCAAACCTAGTGACCATTAGGATTTTCGGTGGGACTAACATGCAACTCGGTAGGACCGATATGGTTAGGGTTAGGGCATAACGTAATCTCGGTGAGACCGATTACACAAACTGGATGAGACCGATTTTGGTAATAAGCTAACCAGAGAGTTGGTCAGGTAAACTTGGTGGGACCGATTTGCTCATTTCGGTGAGACGGAAATGTCACAAAAGGGAAACAAAGAGTTTACATTGCAATCTCGGTGGGACCGATCGCTCATCTCGGTTAGACCAAAACGTTACAAAGGGAAACAAAGAGATTACAACCCCATCTCGGTGATACCGAGATCCCTATCGGTGAGACCGATTTGCCTAGGGTTTGTGGCAGTGGCTATGACATATGAACTCGGTGGCGCCGGATAGAAAGAATCGGTGGGGCCGAGTTTGACTTTTGGTTTAGGTCATATGTGGATGTGAGAAAGTAGTTGAGGGCTTTGGAGCATATCACTAAGCATTTTGAGCAAGAGCCTCATTAAGCAACACCCCATCCCTCCTTGATAGTATTGGCTTTTCCTATAGACTCAATGTGATCTTGGATCACTAAAATAGAAAATGTAGAGTCTTGAACTTTGAGCTTGAGCCAATCCTTTTGTCCTTAGTATTTTGAGGGATCCACTTTTCTCATCCATGCCATGCCAATCATTGAGCTTTCCTGAAATATTGTTCTTGAAATAGCATTAGCTCAATGAGCTATATGTTGTTAGGAATTACCAAAACCACCTAGGGATAGTTGCACTTTCAAACTCGCTGAGCACACTCTCAATATTGATCCCAAGTTTAAACCGGTCAAGCAATTTCTTCGTCGTTTCAACGAAGAAAGGCATAAGTCCATTGGTGAGGAGGTAGCCCGGCTCTTGGCGGCTGGGTTTATTGTTGAAGTTTTTCATCCTGAGTGGTTGGCTAATCCGGTGCTGGTACTTAAGAAGAACGACACTTGGCGTATGTGTGTGGACTACACGGATTTAAACAAGGCTTGTCTGGAGGATCCTTTTGCTCTCCCTCGTATTCATTAGATTATTGATGCTACGGCGGGTTGTGAGTGTTTGATTTTTTTGGATGCTTATTCTGGTTATCATCAAATCAAGATGGCAATTAAGGACCAGAAGAACACAACTTTCATAACTCCATGTGGAGCCTTTTGTTATGTCTCTATGCCTTTTAGGCTCAAGAGTGCCCAGGCGACTTACCAGCGATGTGTGTCGAATTGTCTTCACAATCAGATTGGGCGCAATGTTCATGCTTATGTGGATGATATTTTGGTGAAATCCAGAAAGAAGGAGACATTGATAGACGATTTGAAGGAAACCTTTGATAATCTTCGGGTTTATAAGATGATGCTTAACCTGGCCAAGTGTGTTTTTGGTGTGCCGGCAGGCAAGCTCTTGTGTCTAACAGAGGCATTGAAGCTAATCCGGAGAAGATCAAGGCTATTACCTCTCTGGCTAAACCAAAATGTGTTAATGACATCCAACGCTTGGTGGGTCGGATCACAACTTTGAGCCGGTTTATAAGCCGCCTTGGAGAAAAGGCCATCCCTCTGTATCAGATGATGAAGAAGATGGATAATTTCGTTTGGAGTGATGCTACTAATGAGGCGTTTGAGGCACTTAAGAAGCAACTGGCTGAACCGCCGGTTCTTGCTGCTCCTATTGATAAGGAACCTCTATTGTTATATGTGGCCGCTAATAGCCGGGCTGTCAGTGTGGCTATTGTGGTGGAAAGAAAGGCGGCAGGTGAGGGAGTCCTCGACTAAGGGGTCCTTGGGCGTCCGGCCTATTAGCCATGGGCCGGACTGATGGGCTGTGAAGATACGAAGACCGAAGACTCTCACATGTGTCCGGATGGGACTCTACTTGGCATGGAAGGCAAGCTTGGCGATCTAATATGAAGATTTCTTTCTTTGTAGCCGACTTTGTGTAACCCTAGATCCCTCCGGTGTCTATATAAACCGAAGGATTAGGTCTATAGGACCGAATAATCATTATCATAGTCATACATGCTAGACTTCTAGGGTTTAGCCATTACGATCTCGTGGTAGATCAACTCTTGTAATACTCATATTCATCAAGATCAATCAAGCAGGAAGTAGGGTATTACCTCCATAGAGAGGGCCCGAACCTGGGTAAACCGCTTTGTGTCCCCCGTCTCCTGTTACCATCAACCTTAGACGCACAGTTCGGGACCCCCTACCCGAGATCCGCTGGTTTTGACACCGACATTAGTGCTTTCATTGAGAGTTCCATTGTGTTGTACTCAAAAGGTTTGATGGCTCCTTCAATCATCTACAACAACGCTGTCCAAGAGGAAACCTTCCTCCCCGGACAGATCTTCGTGTTTGGCGGCTTCGCACTACGGGCCAACTCGCTTGGCCATCTGGAGTAGATCGATAACTACACACCTGGCCACCGGGTCAGATTCGTAAGCTTAAATTATGTCACGGACATCCGTGGCGATTTGATCTTCGATGGATTCGAGGCCGCGGCGGCCTCTCCCAGTCACCTCGATGATCATGACTTAAATCGGTAATCGAACCATACTCAGGAGATAGCTCCTGTGACTGCCCTGGCCTTAGATCCGGAGCAGATCGTGCCATCCGTGGACGGGAATCTCAACCCCTACCACGGAGGCTGCAGAATCCGTGGCGCTGGAGCCGCACACTGACCTAATCACGCGTGATATCTGTGTCATTGGAACCCCAGACTCTTTTCCGGCTGTGAGTTCCGAACTATGTGCGTCTACGGACACCAAGCTTGATCTGTCATCGATCATCGAATTCAGCGCCGCGGACATCTTCTGGGACTCACCTTTCGATGACATGCTGAGCTCATTAAAAAACCTGTGCTTGGCGGGGGACTCACAGCCGAATTATGTCTGGTTCGAACTGGAGGCTAATGATGGAGGATTTTGTTCCCCACCCGCCACCCACTTCATAGCCACTGTCGAGGACTTAACCGACATGCTCGATTATGGCTCCGAAGACATCGATGGTATGGATGACGATGCCGATGAGGAGCAAGGCCACAACCTGCCATTTAATGGACGCTGGACGACCACTTCTTCGTAGGATGTGTACATGGTAGATGCACCTAAAGAAAATAACGATGACGACAAAGAAGATCCAGTTGAGAATACACCTCCTGAGAAACAGCCCAAACACCGGCGTCCGCGGCGCCGCTGTAAGTCATGTTGTTCAAAAGATAGTAACACTGGCATCGGAGAAAATAATGCTCCGGATGATGCCAAAAACAATGAAGACCTTGTTGAGGTAACTTACGAACAAGAGGAAAAAGGAAACGGGCAAGTTAGCCCTGACGAACAGGCCACAAATGACGACTCGGAGGATGATAATTATCTTCCGCTCTCTGAGGATGAGGTTAGCCTTGGCGACGAGGAGTTCATCGTGCCTGAGGAACCTCTTGAGCAGGAGCGCTTCAAGCGCCAGCTAATAGCCACTTCAAGGAGCCTGAAAAAGAAGCAGCAGCAACTTCAAGCTGACCAAGATCTGCTCAACAACAGATGGACTGATATCCTGGCAGCCGAAGAATACGGCCTCAAGCGCCCATCCAAGGGTTACCCGAAGCGCAAATTGCTACCTCAATTTGACGAGGAAGCACCATGTGGCCGACCACCATGCGGTTGGGATATTGCGGTGGACCGACCACCACGCGGTCTGGATAAAGCGGCAACTCAAGCCGAACAACAGTCCGCCCCACCGCAGCGTAAAATTAGAGATAAGACAGCTCGGGGCTCTACAAATGACCTTCTATCGGACCTGGACAATAGAACAGGACATACCAGATCGATCTACGGATCGCGAGGACGTGCTTTGACACGCGATGACGACTATCTATTTGGACGTGACAAACCTGGTTGCGCTCGGGCCGAAAACCACAGACGAACTCCATCTGAGCTACGTCGCGATGTGGCCCAATATAGAGGCGCCGCACACCCATCCTGCTTCACTGACGAAGTAATGGAGCATGAATTCCCAGAAGGGTTTAAACCCGTGAATATCGAATCATACGATGGAACAACTGAACCCACGGTCTGGATCGAGGATTTTCTTCTCCATATCCATATGGCCCACGGAGATGACCTCCACGCCATCAAATACCTACTGCTAAAACTCAATGGACCAGCTCGGTACTGGTTAAACAGTCTGCCGGAAAACTCTATCGACACCTGGGAGGACTTGGAAGACGCTTTCCATGACAACTTCCAAGGTACATATGTCTGTCCACCAGATGCCGATGACTTAAGTCACATTGTCCAGTAGCCAGGAGAGTCATCCAGGGAGCTCTGGACTAGGTTCTTAGTTAAAAAGAACCAAATCATCGACTGTCCGGACGCGGAAGCCCTAGCGGCCTTCAAACACAGCGTCCGGGACGAGTGGCTCGCCCGCCACCTCAGTCAAGAAAAACCAAAAATCCATGCTAGCCCTTACTGCTCTGATGACCTGCTTTTGCGCGAGAGAAGACACCTGGCTTGCTCGTAGAAGCACCTGCGCCAGCGACCCGGGTACTTCCGAAGTCCGAGACGGCAATGGTAAGCCGCGACGCAACAAGCACAAACATAATGATAAAACGCATGACACATCGGTCAACACTGGGTTTAGCGGTCCCAAACCTGGTCAGTGGAAGAAGCCATTCAAGGCAAACAAAGAAGGACCATCCACTTTAGACAAGATATTGGATCGGCCCTACCAGATTCATGGCCACCCCGATTAACCAGCTAATCACACCAACAGAAGATGTTGGGTCTGCAAGCAGGCCGGCAAGCTTAAAGCCGAACACAAGGGGACGAGACCGCCCGGTGATAGCAACGACAAGGAGACTCGCGAACCACATACCAGGGGTCAGAAGCAATTTCCCCCCAAAGTAAAAAACAGTGAACATGGTATTAACGACACACATCTCTACAAGGGAGCAGGAGGAGCACTCTCTCCGGACTAGGGATCATACTACGACAACCTCAGCCAAAGTAAAAAGCGGTCTCATTGAACCGCATACCCTGTCGGCCATTAAGCCACCGGTCTCCATTCAACAGGATCGACCAAATTCAAAGCGGGACTAGCAGTTCGGCTTCCGCCGTCCACCTCGTATACCTGTGAAATCTGTACTGCGCATACATAACTATGCACTTAAGATACCTCGGGCACCGGCGGAAGCACAATACGGACAAGCCCGCAAGCACTCCCATAACTTATGTTTCTTCTCTAATTACTCTTTCTCTTTCATTATTATTTACCGCAGATGGCTCAAAGGACGGTCATCTATCAGACTCCATCGGGGTTCGGGTTCACACATTCATCCAAGGGCCATTTCCGTCAAAGGAGCCCCTTAACCAAGGACAGGCGACGGAGACGTGCGACAGGAGGTCCAAACTAACTTTTTGTAGACCGCACCCTATATTTCGAGCCTGTAAGGTGCCTTTTTTCCTCAGCCTTCGACCCCTGGCATGTCAAATAGCCGGGGTCGTGGCGTTTTTATCTGTAACATAATGATTGGCATATCACTCAGGTCCCAGTTAACATAATCCGTATTCAGTATTTGCTTTTTTCTAGAGAACTGAATTTTGTCCTTTTGGTTGTTTCACACACCTCGACATAACTTGCCAGGGGCTCGGGATGGGAACAAATGAGTTGCCGACAAAGTCCGAACAACTCTATAGCGTACTTCAGCGTCGCAAGTTTGGCCTTATATGCATCAGCTCCGAATCATGTCTTGGGTCAATAGTTAGGTTGCCTGGCTCCTGTGCTTGCTAGCTTACGTTCCGCTCTATCGGCTAAGGTAGTTAAGGGAGAACTACTGCGATTGTGCTTCCGGTTCATCTGGTCAAGCACCTCAGTAGAGAAAGCCGAAAACTGACTGTCATGATGCGGCGAGAGCTGGTCAACCACTCGATGACTTATCGGAATCTATCGCGATTCCCTCCGTGTTATATGAAGGACCTTTTCTTCAGGTCAAATACGTAACGCACCATATTGGATTAAGCCGCGTGCATACCAGGGGCTATATTGTAGACCCACCATAAAACTCCTATGGCTAAGCGAAAGTGTTAACGCCCTATAGTCCGATTGCCTAGTTCGCCGCATTGACACCTCCTTAATGGATGAAGACGTTGGGTCAAGAGTGATCAAATGCTTTTCCGAACACCCTCGTATTTTCTACAAGGGGGCTGAAGCTGATGACTAGAAATCTTTTAGATTATACAAAAATGGCCGCACAGGAGGAACAAAAAGTTTTTAGGCGAAACTGAAAATAAACTAGCCTTATTATAATATTGTCTTGTACGACTTCCACATAATTCACTCGAACATTACATCTTTCGAGCATTGACCCTCTATTAAGCGGGCACCCTCTAAGACGTCCTCGAAGTAGTGCTCTGGCGCGTGATGATCCTTGCCCTTGGGTGGATTCTTCGCAGCAACATCGGCGGCCTTCATCTTCGCTCAGTATGTCTTGACACGGGCAAAGGCCATCCGTGCACCTTCAATGCATGTTGACTGCTTCACAGCGTCAATATGTGGCACCGCGTCAGCAAGTCGCTGCACTAAACCAAAATAACTATCCGAAACTGGCTTGGTTGGCCACAGCCGGATCATGACGTCCTTCATGGCAACACTGGATAGCCTGTGAAGCTCGGCCCATTGGGTCATCTGTTTGTTTAGCAATAGTGGGCGCTTCGACGCACCAAATTGTGACCAGAAAAGCTTCTCGGTTGCATATCCTTCTTGCGCTTGGTAAAATTGCGCCGCATCGGCAGCTCTCTTCAGCAAGTCCAATAACGCGTCTGGAGAACTCCACACTTGGTTAAGCAGGGCACAATTCGGATTGCCAAACTTAGTTTGCAATAAGAAGGGCTTACCAGCCGCAATCTCCCCAGCTTGTTGGATCTCCTCTCGGGCCGCTCTAGATTCGGACCGCACTTCTTTTGCCTCTCGTAAGGCCTTATCAAGATCAACCGTTTTTGCTTTATTATCCTTCTCGAGGAATTCACAGTGGCTAGCGGCACCTTCTAGCTCACGCGTCATCATGGATATTTTCTCCTCGTCCTGACGCCGAGCAGCCTGTTCGGCCTTCATTCGGCTGATGCCTTTTCGGCAGCCGCATTACTAAGCCGGGCCTGCTCCTTGGCCCGGAATAGCCCTGCCCAAAGAATCTCAACTGCGGCAGCACCATCTGCAGTTATGCATATCTTAGCATACACTCCTTCACGTCCCGCTCATATTATAAGCAAGAGCATATAATGACTGCCCCAAATACATACATTGTGACTCGTCAAGACGCTTGTGGATAAGCGTGACGTTGTCACTCGCCAAATCAAGCTTTCGCTGAAGCTCGGCGACTTCTGTAGTCTGGGCGGTTGCTGAGGGGGAAATAGCCTGTGTTCCAATTAAATCATGTTATTCCCTGAGCATCTCTCTTTTTAATCCTCTGATCGCCTCCCTTGGGAAGCCAATCCGAGTCTAAGGGGCTACTACTTATATACAGGTGCATTTTGTGAATAATATACAGTTGAAAATATTACATCACAAACCTTGAAGCCTCTTAGCAGGCTCGTGAAGGCTTCATGCAATCCGCTCTTTGCGGACAGAACCTTCTCAACAACCGTACCCATCAAGGTACGGTGTTCCTCTGAGACAAACACTTGTCGCAGCATGTTCTTCAAGGTATCCGGCGCTTCCGGATCTTCGTAAGCCGCCGTGGGAGCATGGCCCCCCTTTGAAGGAACCCGTTTGCTCGTCCCTGGAATTATCTCCAGCTGTAAACCAGATAGTTCGGGGCCGTCATTATTGGCCACCGAACCCTGGGCGACTGGGGTATCACTTCCGGATAATGTCTTCTTCATCCCCCGCACCGCTGGCTGATCGGGAGAGACCCCCCGGGAAGACACTTCATAGTCGTCCGCCTTATTGGGCGAGGAAGCTGGCGGAGGCATTTCGCTCTCCATCATCTCCAGAAGAAGGTCTCCCGAGGAGGAGGATTGTTGAAGAGGACGGGGTGTCAGACTACAAAATATACATACTCTCAATGTTACCTTGGTAGCGGGAAAGGAACGGGATATGCTTAGAACTCCCTTGTTCAACTTATGACTTGGCTAGAGGCTTATCCTTGCTATGGAACTGTGCGATAACGTTGTCTTCCAAGCCTGAGCTGCCTAACGATGGCATTTTGCCTTGCTTGGGAGCCTTTTTCTCCCAATCTTCGGAGGCAGCCCTTTTCTTATCCCGGGGGGAAGATACCTTGACTTCTCCTTCACTTTTTTCTTCGGATGATGGAATTTTGTTTCCCCCGGACGCAGTGCCTGATATACCTTCGAGGTGGAAGCCACTTTTTGTCTTCCCACTTTCCGCTTTGTCCTCCTCTGCAAGCATATGGTATTGTGCCGGGGCAAGCATCCTTGTTAGTATGGAATCCGCTGAGTCTTCGGGGAGGGCGGGGGGGGGGGGGGCGAACACCTGATTCGCTCCGCTTTCTTTACCCAGCCCTGGGAAAAGGCATAGTAACATACTACGACATACTCAGCTACGAAGTGTTCGGGAATTAAGCGCTTACCGGGGTATCCGGGTGGTTGCAGTCGAGGCCGATGTCCTCGGTGGTGTCCATCCACTATTTTCGTTTCCTGAAGAACAACTCCCACATCCCTTTGTGCATCGTACCGACGAAGTGTTGAAGTGTCTGTGGTCCTTCCGGATTAAACTCCCACATACGGAGATGCCGTCGCTGGCACTGCAGGATCCGGAGAACTAGCATTACTTGGACCACGTTGATGAGATCGATGTCCTTCTCAAGGAGGCTTCGGATGCGGCTCTACAGAGTTCGCACTTCATCAATTGATCCCCAGTCTAGCCCCTTATTGATCCACGATGCAAGCTGAGTCGGAGGGCTAAATTGAAACACAGGTGCAACAACCCACTTGGAACCACGGGGCTCGGTGATATAGAACCACTCCTGCTGCCATAAGTTTGAAGATTCTGTAAAGGATCCCTTTAGCCAAGGAGCATTAGTAAGTTTGCTCACTGTGGCACCACCACACTCCGCCTGCCTTCCCTCGATCACCTGCGGCTTCACATTGAAGGTCTTGAGCTATAAGCCGAAGTGTGGAGGGATTCGGAGGAAGGCTTCGCACATGATGATAAATGTCGATACGAGAAGGAAGGAGTTCGGGGCCAGATCGTGGAAATCTAGCCCGTAATAGAACATGAGCCCACGAACAAAGGAATTGAGACAAACCCTAAACCTCGGAGGAAGTGGGAGATAAACATGACCCTCTCGCCGGATCTAGGGGTAGGGATTGAAGGAAATATGCCATAGAGGCAATAATAAAGTTATTACTTATTTCCTTATATCATGATAAATGTTTATTATTCATGCTAGAATTGTATTAACCGGAAACTTAGTACATGTGTGAATACATAGACAAACAGAGTGTCACTAGTATGCCTCTACTTGACTAGCTTGTTGAATCAAAGATGGTTAAGTTTCCTAACCATAGACATGAGTTGTCATTTGATTAACGGGATCACATCATTAGAGAATGATGTGATTGAGTTGACCCATTTCGTTAGCTTAGCACTTGATCGTTTACTATGTTGCTATTGCATTCTTCATGACTTATACATGTTCCTATGACTATGAGATTATGCAACTCCTGAATACCGGAGGAACACTTTGTGTGCTATCAAACGTCACAACATAACTGGGTGATTATAAAGATGCTCTATAGGTGTCTCCGACGGTACTTGTTGATTTGGCATAGATCGAGATTAGGATTTCTCACTCCGATTGTCGGAGAGGTATCTGTGGGCCCTCTCAGTAATGCACATCACTATAAGCCTTGCAAGCAATGTGACTAATGAGTTAGTTACGGAATGATGCATTACAGAACGAGTAAAGAGACTTGCCGGTAACGAGATTAAACTAGGTATGAAGATACTGACGATCGAATCTAGGGCAAGTAACATACTGATGACAAAAGGAACTACATATGTTGTTATGCAGTTTGACCGATAAAGATCTTCGTATAATATGTGGGAGCCAATATGAGCATCCAGGTTTCGCTATTGGTTATTGACCGGAGATGTGTCTCGGTCATGTCTACATAGTTCTCGAACCCGTAGGGTCCGCACGCTTAACGTTCGGTGACGATATGTATTATGATGTACCGAAGGTTGTTCGGAGTCCCGAATGAGATTGGGGACATGACGAGGAGTCTCAAAATGTTTGAGACATAATGATCGATATATTGGAAGGCTATATTCGGACATCGGAATAGTTCTGAGTGGTTCGGGTATTTATCGGAGTACCGGAGAGTTATGGGAATTTCCCGGGGAGTATATGAGCCTTATTGGGCTTTAGGGGAGAGAGAGGGGCTTCCTACGGCAGGCCGCATGCCCTCCAAAGGCCTAGTCCAAATTGGACTAGGGGGAGGGGCTGCGCCCCCTCCTTCCTTCTCGTCTCTCTTCCCTTTCCTTCTCTCCTACTCTTACTACTTGGAAGGGGGGGGGATCCTACTCCCAGTGGGAGTAGGACTCCCCAGGGCGCGCCATAGTAGAGGGCTGGCCTTCCCCCTCCTCCACTCCTGTATATACGAGGGAGGGGGGCACCCCATAAACAAGTTGATTATTGATCTCTTAGCCGTGTCCGGTGCCCCCTCCACCACAATCGACCTCGGTCATATTGTTGCAGTGCTTAGGAGAAGCCCTGCGCCAGTAGGTTCACCATCACCGTCATCACGCCGTCGTGCTGACGAAGCTCTCTCTCGACACTTTGCTGGATCGTGAGTTCGTGGGACGTCATCGAGCTGAATGTGTGCTGAACTCAGAGGTGTCGTGCATTTGGTACTTGGATCGGTCGAATCATGAAGACGTACGACTACATCAACCGTGTTGTCATACGCTTCCGCTTATGGTCTACGAGGGTACGTGGACAACACTCTCCCGCTCGTTGCTATGCATCACCATGATCTTGCGTGTGCGTAGGAAAATTTTGAAATTACTGAGTGGTATCAGAGCCAGGTTTATGCGTAGATGTTATATGCACGAGTAGAACACAAGTGAGTTGTGGGCGATACTAGTCATACTGCTTACCAGTATGTCATACTTTGATTTGGCGGTTTTGTTGGATGAAGCGACCTGGATCGACATTACGCGTACGCTTATGCAAGACTGGTTCTACCGACGTGCTTCGCACACAGGTGCCTGGCGGGTGTCAGTTTCTTCAACTTTAGTTTAATCGAGTGTGGCTACGCCTGGTCCTTATGAAGGTTAAAACAACACATACTTGACGAAATATCATTGTGGTTTTGATCCATAGGTAAGAACGGTTCTTGCTCAGCCCATAGCAGCCACGTAAAACTTGCAACAACAAAGTAGAGGACGTCTAACTTGTTTTTGTAGGGCATGTTGTGATGTGATATGGTCAAGACATGATGCTAAATTTTATTGTACGAGATTATCATGTTTTGTAACGGAGTTATCGGCAACTGGCAGGAGCCATATGGTTGTCGCTTTATTGTATGCAATCACCCTGTAACTGTTTTTACTTTATCACTAAGTGCTAACGATAGTCGTAGAACCAATAGTTGGCAAGACGACAATGATGCTACGATGAACTATAATATGCAAGGGATGACGGTAACAATTCCCAAGCTCTTCGTGATGCTAAAATCGGCGAAGGTAGAACTCAAGAAAAGCATCAAGTGTTGATGGTTGACAAGACCACTAGTTTCAAGAACAGGGCAAAGGGAAGAAGGAGAACTTCAAGAAGAACGGCAAGCAAGTTGCTGCTCAAGTGAAGAAGCCCAAGTCTGGACCTAAGCCTGAGACTAAGTGCTTCTACTGCAAAGGGACTGGTCACTGGAAGTGTAACTACCCTAGATATTTGGTGGATAAGAAGGATAGCAAAGTGAACAAAGCTATATTTGATATACATGTTGTTCATGTGTACTTTACTAGTGTTTATAGCAACCCTTCGGTATTTGATACTGGTTCAGTTGCTAAGAGTAGTAACTCGAAACGGGAGTTGTAGAATGAACAAAGACTAGTTAAGGGTGAAGTGACGATGTGTGTTGGAAGTGGTTTCAAGATTGATATGATCATCATCGCACATTCCCTATACTTTTGGGATTAGTGTTGAACCTAAATAAATGTTATTTGGTGTTTGCGTTGAGCATGAATGTGATTTAGTCATGTTTATTGCAATACGTTTATTCATTTAAAATCAGAGAATAATTGTTGTTCTGTTTACATGAATAAAACCTTCGATGGTCATACACCCAATGAAAATAGTTTGTTGGATCTCGATCGTAGTGATACACATATTCATAATATTGAAGCCAAAAGATGCAAAGTTAATAATTATAGTGCAACATATTTGTGGCACTGCTGTTTAGGTCATGTTGGTGTAAAGCGTATGAAAAAACTCCATGCTGATGGGCTTTTGGAATCACTTGATTATGAATCATATGATACTTACGAACCATGCCTCGTGGGCAAGATGATTAGAACACCGTTCTCCGGAACAATGGAGCAAGCTACTGACTTATTGGAAATAATACAGACTGATGTATGAATTCCAATGAGTTTGAGGCTCGCGATAGGTATTGTTATTTTCTGACCTTCACAGATGATTTGAGCAGATATGGGCATATCTACTTAATGGAAACACAAGTCTGAAACATTTGAAAAGTTCAAAGAATTTCAGAGTGAAGTGGAGAATCATCGTAGCAAGAAAATAAAGTTTCTACGATCTGATCGCAGAGACGAATATTTGAGTTACAAGTTGGTCTTCAATTAAAACAATATGGAATAGTTTCACAAAGTCATGCCACCTGGAACATCACAGTGTAACGGTGTGTCCGAATATCGTAACCGCACTTCATTTGATATGGTGCGATCTATGATGTCTCTTACCGATTTACCAATATCGTTTTCGGGTTATGCATTAGAGATTGCTACATTCACGTTTAATAGGGCACCATCTAAATCCATTGAGACGACACCATATGAACTCTGGTTTGGCTAGAAACCAAAGATATCGTTTCTTAAAGTTTGGGGTTGCATTGCTTTTGTGAAAAAGTTTCAGCCTGATAAGCTCGAACCCAAATCGGAGAAGTGCGTCTTCATAGGATACCCAAAAAGAAAATGTTGGGTACACCTTCTATCACAGATCCGAAGGCAAGATCTTTGTTGCTAAGAATGGATCCTTTCTAGAGAAAGGAGATTCTCTCAAAAGAAGTGAGTGGGAGGAAAGTAGAATTTGATGAGGTAACTATACCTGCTCCCTTATTGGAAAGTAGTTCATCACAGAAATCAGTTCCTGTGATCCCTACCCCAATTAGTGAAGAAGCTAATGATAATGATCATGAAACTTCAGATCAAGTTAGTACCGAACCTCGTAAGTCAACCAGAGTAAGATCTGCACCAGAGTGGTATGGTAATCCGGTTCTGGAGGTCATGTTACTTCACCATGACGAACCTACGAACTATGAGGAAGCGATGCTGAGCCCAGATTCTGCAAAATGGCTTGAAGCCATGAAATTTGAGTTAGGATCCATGTATGAGAACAAAGTGTGGACTTTGGTTGACTTCCCCGATGATCCGCAAGCCATCGAGAATAAATGGATATTCAAGAAGAAGATTGACAATGATGGTAATGTTACTGTCTACAAAGGTCGACTTGTTGTGAAAGTTTTTTTGACAAGTTCAAGGAGTTGACTACGATGAGACCTTCTCACCCGTAGCGATGCTTAAGTCTGTCGGAATCATGTTAGCAATTGTCGCATTTTATGAAATCTGGCAAAATGGATATCAAAACTGCATTTCTTAATGGATTTCTTAAAGAAGAGTTGTATATGATGCAACCAGAAGGTTTTGTCGATCCTAAAAGGTACTAACAAAATGTGCAAAGCTCCAGCGATCCATCTATGGACTGGTGCAAGCATCTCGGAGTTGGAATATACGCTTTGATGAGTTGATCAAAGCATATAGTTTTATACAGACTTGCGGTGAAGTCTGTATTTACAAGAAAGCGAGTGGGAGCACTACAACCTTTTCTGATAAGTATATGAGAATGACATATTGTTGATCGGAAATGATGTAGAATTTTCTGGAAAGCATAGAGGAGTGTTTAAAAGGAGTTTTTTCAAAGAAAGACCTCAGTGAAGTTGCTTCTTACATATTGAGCATCAAGATCTATAGAGATAAATCAAGATGCTTGATATGTTTTTTCAATGAGTACATACCTTGACAAGTTTTTGAGGTAGTTCAAAATGGAACAGTCAAAGAAAGAGTTCTTGCCTGTGTTGCAGGGTGTGAAGTTGGGAAAGACTCAAAGCCTAACCACGGCAGAAGATAGAGAGAACGAAAGTCATTCCCTATGCCTCAGCCATAGGTTCTATAAAGTATGCCATGCTGTGTACCAGACCTATTGTATACCCTGCCCTGAGTTTGGCAAGGGAGTACAATAGTGATCTAGGAGTAGATCACTGGATAGCGGTCAAAATTATCCTTAGAGGACTAAGGAAACATTTCTCGGTTGTGAAGGTGATAAAGAGTTCGTCGTAAAGAGTTATGTCGATGCAAGCTTTGACACCAATCTGGATGACTCTGAGTGTCGATCTGGATACATATTGAAAGTGGGAGCATTTAGCTAGAGTAGCTCCGTGCAGAGTATTGTAGACATAGAATATCTGCAAAATACATACGGCTCTGAATGTGGCAGACCCTTGACTAAACTTCTCTCACAAGCAAAACATGATCACACCTTAAGTACTCTTTGGGTGTTAATCACATGGCGATGTTAACTAGATCACTGACTCTAGTAAACCCTTTGGATGTAGGTCACATAGTGATGTGAATTATGGGTGTTAATCACATGATGCTGTGAACTATTGGTGTTGAATCACATGGCGAAGTGATCTAGATTATTGACTCTAGTGCAAGTGGGATACTGAGGGAAATATGCCCTAGAGGCAATAATAAAGTTATTATTTATTTCCTTATATCATGATAAATGTTTATTATTCATGCTAGAATTCTATTAACCGGAAACTTAGTACATGTGTGAATACATAGACAAACAGAGTGTCACTAATATGCCTCTACTTGACTAGCTCGTTGAATCAAAGATGGTTAAGTTTCCTAACCATAGACATGAGTTGTCATTTGATTAACGGGATCACATCATTAGAGAATGATGTGATTGACTTGACCCATTCCGTTAGCTTAGCACTTGATCGTTCAGTATGTTGCTATTGCTTTCTTCATGACTTATACATGTTCCTATGACTATGAGATTATGCAACTCCTGAATACAGGTGGAACACTTTGTGTGCTATCAAACATCACAACGTAACTAGATGATTATAAAGATGCTCTACAGGTGTCTCCGATGGTACTTGTTGAGTTGGCATAGATCGAGATTAGGATTTGTCACTCCGATTGTCGGAGAGGTATCTATGGGCCCTCTCGGTAATGCACATCACTATAAGCCTTGCAAGCAATGTGACTAATGAGTTAGCTACGTGATGATGCATTACGAAACGAGTAAAGAGACTTTTCAGCAACGAGATTGAACTAGGTATGAAGATACTGACGATCGAATCTCGGGCAAGTAACATACCGATGACAAAAGGAACAACATATGTTTTTATGCGGTTTGACCGATAAAGATCTTCATAGAATATGTGGGACCCAATATGAGCATCCAGGTTCCGCTATTGGTTATTGACCGGAGACGTGTCTCGGTCATGTCTACATAGTTCTCGAACCCGTACGGTCCGCACGCTTAACGTTCGGTGACGATATGTATTATGAGTTTATGTGTATTGATGTACCAAAGTTTGTTCGGAGTCCTGGATGAGATCATGGACATGATGAGGAGTCTCGAAATGTTCGAGACGTAAAGATCGATATATTGGAAGGCTATATTTGGACATCGGAAAGGTTCTGAGTGGTTCAGATATTTATCGGAGTACCGGAGAGTTACGGGAATTCGCCGGGGAGTATATGGGCCTTATTGGGCTTTAGGGGAGAGAGAGGGGCTGCCTAGGGCAGGCCACGCCCCCCCCCCCAAAGGCCTAGTCTGAATTAGACTAGGGGAAGGGGCTGCGCCCCCTCCTTCCTTCTCTTCTCTCTTCCCTTTCCTTCTCTCCTACTCCTACTACTTGGAAGGGGGCGGGAATCCTACTCCCGGTGGGAGTAGGACTCCCCAGGGTGCGCCATAGTAGATGGCCGGCCCTCCCCCTCCTCCACTCCTTTATATACGAGGGAGGGGGCACCCCATAGACAAGTTGATTATTGATCTCTTAGCCGTGTGCAGTGCCCCCCTCCACCCTAATCCACCTCGGTCATATCGTTGCAGTGCTTAGGCGAAGCCCTGCGCCGGTAGCTTCATCATCACCATTATCACGCCGTCATGCTGACGAAGCTCTTCCTCGACCCTCTGCTGGATCCTGAGTTCGTGGGACATCATCGAGCTGAACGTGTGCTGAACTCGGAGGTGTCGTGCGTTTGGTACTTGGATCCGTCGAATCATGAAGACGTACGACTACATCAACCGCGTTGTCATAACGCTTCCGCTTACGGTCTACGAGGGTACATGGACAACACTCACCCGCTTGTTGCTATGCATCACCATGATCTTGCTTGTGCGTAGGAAATTTTTGAAATTACTGCGATCCCCAACAGTGGTATCAGAGCCAGGTTTATGCGTAGATGTTATATGCACGAGTAGAACACAAGTGAGTTGTGGGCGATACTAGTCATACTGCTTACCAGCATGTCATACTTTGATTCGGCGGTATTGTTGGATGAAGCGGCCCGGACCGACATTACGCGTACGCTTACACGAGAATGGTTCTACCGACGTGCTTAGCACATAGGTGGCTGGCGGGTGTCAGTTTCTCCAACCTTAGTTGAATCGAGTGTGGCTATGCCCGGTCCTTGTGAAGGTTAAAGCAAGACATACTTGACAAAATATCGTTGTGGTTTTGATGCGTAGGTAAGAACGGTTCTTGCTCAGCCCATAGCAGCCACGTAAAACTTGCAACAACAAAGTAGAGGACGTCTAACTTGTTTTTGCAGGGCATGTTGTGATGTGATATGGTCAAGACATGATGCTAAATTTTATTGTATGAGATTATCATGTTTTGTAACGGAGTTATCGGCAACTGGCAGGAGCCATATGGTTGTCACTTTATTGTATGCAATCGCCCTGTAACTGGTTTTACTTTATCACTAAGTGGTAACGATAGTCGTAGAAACAATAGTTGGTGAGACGGCAATGATGCTACGATGGAGATCAAGATGTGGCGCCGGTGACGATGGTGATCATGATGGTGCTTTGGAGATGGAGATCAAAGGCACAAGATGATGATGGCCATATCATATCACTTATATTGATTGCATGTGATGTTTATCCTTTATGCATCTTGTTTTGCTTAGTACGGCGGTAGCATTATAAGATGATCCCTTACTAAATTTCAAGGTATAAGTGTTCTCCCTGAGTATGCACCGTTGCGACAGTTCTTCGTGCTGAGACACCATGTGATGATCGGGTGTGATAAGCTCTACGTTCACATACAACGGGTGCAAGCCAGTTTTGCACATGCAGAATACTCGGGTTAAACTTGACGAGCCTAGCATATGCTGTTATGGCCTCGGAACACTGAGACCGAAAGGTCGATCGTGAATCATAGAGTAGATATGATCAACATAGTGATGTTCACCATTGAAACCTACTCCATCTCATGTGATGATCGAACATGGTTTAGTTGATTTGGATCATGTGATCACTTAGATGATTAGAGGGATGTCTATCTAAGTGGGAGTTCTTAAGTAATATGATTAATTGAACTTTAATTTATCATGAACTTAGTCCTGGTAGTATTAGCATATCTATGTTGTAGATCAATAGCTCGCGATGTAGCTCCCCATTTTTTTATATGTTCCTAGAGAAATATAAGTTGAAAAATGATAATAGCAATGATGCGGACTTGGTCCGTGATCTGAGGATTTTCTTCATTGCTGCATAGAAGTATTATGTCCTTGATGCACCACTAGGTGACAGACCTATTGCAGGAGCAGATGACGTTATGAATGTTTAACAAAGCTCGATATGATGACTACTTGATGGTTTAGTGCACCATGCTTTACGGCTTAGAACCGGGACTTCAAAAACGTTTTTAACGCCATAGAGCATATAAGATGTTCCAAGAGTTGAAATTGGTATTTCATACTCATGCCCGTGTCGGGAGGTATGAGACCTCTAACAGTACTTTGCCTACAAGATGGAGGAGAATAGCTCAAGAAGTGAGCATTTACTCAGATTGTCTAGGTACTACAATTGCTTGAATCAAGTGGGAGTTAATCTTCCAGATAAGTAGTAATTGACAAAGTTCTCTAGTCACTATCACCAAGTTACTAGAACTTTGTGATGAACTATAATATGCAAGGGATGACGATAACAATTCACAAGCTCTTCGCGATGCTAAAATCGGCGAAGGTAGAAATCAACAAAAGCATCAAGTGTTGATGGTTGACAAGACCACTAGTTTCAAGAACAGGGCAAAGGGAAGAAGGAGAACTTCAAGAAGAACGGCAAGCAAGTTGCTTCTCAAGTGAAGAGGCCCAAGTCTGGACCTAAGCCTGAGACTAAGTGCTTCTACTGCAAAGGGACTGGTCACTGGAAGTGTAACTACCCTAGATATTTGGTGGATAAGAAGGATGGCAAAGTGAACAAAGCTATATTTGATATACATGTTATTCATGTGTACTTTACTAGTGTTTATAGCAACCCTTCGGTATTTGATACTGGTTCAGTTGCTAAGAGTAGTAACTCGAAACGGGAGTTGTAGAATGAACAAAGGTGAAGTGACGATGTGTGTTGGATGTGGTTCCAAGATTGATATGATCATCATCGCACATTCCCTATACTTTCGGGATTAGTGTTGAACCTAAATAAATGTTATTTGGTGTTTGCGTTGAGCATGAATATGATTTGATCATGTTTATTAAAATACGTTTATTCATTTAAAATCAGAGAATACTTGTTGTTCTGTTTAGATGAATAAAACCTTCGATGGTCATACACCCAATGAAAATAGTTTGTTGGATCTCAATCGTAGTGATACACATATTCATAATATTGAAGCCAAAATATGCAAAGTTAATAATGATAGTGCAACATATTTGTGGCACTGCTGTTTAGGTCATATTGGTGTAAAGCGCATGAAGAAACTCCATGCTGATGGGCTTTTGGAATCACTTGATTATGAATCATATGATACTTGCGAACCATGCCTCATGGGCAAGATGACTAGAACACCGTTCTCTGGAACAATGGAGCAAGCTACTGACTTATTGGAAATAATACGTACATATGCAGTCGAATGAGTGTTGAGGATCACGACATGTATTGTTATTTTCTGACCTTCACAGATGATTTGAGAAGATATATATGGGTATTTCTATTTAATGGAAACATAAGTCTGAAACATTTGAAAAGTTCAAAGAATTTCAAAGTGAAGTGGAGAATCGTCGTAGCAAGAAAATAAAGTTTCTACGATCTGATCGCGGAGACGAATATTTGAGTGACGAGTTGGTCTTCAATTAAAACAATGTGGAATAGTTTCACAAACTCATGCCACCTGGAACACCACATTGTAGCGGTGTGTCCGAACGTCGTAACCGCACTTTATTTGATATGGTGCTATCTATGATGTCTCTTACCGATTTACCAATATCATTCTGGGGTCATGCATTAGAGATAGCTACATTCCCGTTTAATAGGCACCATCTAAATCCATTGAGACGACACCGTATGAACTCTGGTTTGGCTAAAAACCAAAGCTGTCATTTCTTAAAGTTTGGTGTTGCGTTTCTTTTGTGAAAAAGTTTCAGCTTGGTAAGCTCGAACCCAAATCGGAGAAGTGCGTCTTCATAGGATACCCAAAAAGAAAATGTTGGGTACACCTTCTATCACAGATCCAAAGGCAAGTTCTTTGTTGCTAAGAATGGATCCTTTCTAGAGAAAGGAGTTTCTCTCGAAAGAAGTGAGCGGGAGGAAAGTAGAACTTGATGAGGTAACTGTACCTGCTCCCTTATTGGAAAGTAGTTCATCATAGAAATCAGTTCCTGTGATCCCTACCCCAATTAGTGAAGATGCTGATGATAATGATCATGAAACTTTAGATCAAGTTACTACCGAACCTCATAGGTCAACCAGAGTAAGATCCACACCAGAGTGGTACGGTAATCTTGTTCTGGAGGTCATGTTACTTGACCATGAAAAACCTATGAACTATGAGGAAGCGATGATGAGCCCAGATTCCGCAAAATGGCTTGAAGCCATGAAATCTGAGAAGGGATCCATGTATGAGAACAAAGTGTGGACTTTGGTTGACTTGCCCGATGATCCGCAAGCCATTGAGAATAAATGGATCTTCAAGAAGAAGACTGACGCTGACGGTAATGTTACTGTCTACAATGCTTGACTTGTTGCAAAAGGTTTTTCAACAAGTTCAAGGAGTTGACTACTATGAGACCTTCTCACCCGTAGCGATGCTTAAGTCTGTCCGAATCATGTTAGCAATTGTCAGATTTTATGAAATCTGGCAAAATGGATATCAAAACTGCATTCCTTAATGGATTTCTTAAATAAGAGTTGTATATGATGCAACCAGAAGGTTTTGTCGATCCTAAAAGGTACTAACAAAATGTGCAAAGCTCCAACGATCCATCTATGGACTGGTGCAAGCATCTCGGAGTTGGAATATACGCTTTGATGAGTTGATCAAAGCATATGGTTTTATACAGACTTGTGGTGAAGCCTGTATTTACAAGAAAGTGAGTGGGAGCACTACAACCTTTTATGATAAGTATATGAGAATGACATATTGTTGATCGGAAATGATGTAGAATTTTCTGGAAAGCATAAAGGAGTGCTTAAAAGGAGTTTTTTTAAAGAAAAACCTCGATGAAGTTGCTGCTTACATATTGAGCACCAAGATCTGTAGATATAGATCAAGACGCTTGATAAGCTTTTTCAATGAGTACATACCTTGACATGTTTTTGAAGTAGTTCAAAATGGAACAGTCAAATAAAGAGTTCTTGCCTGTGTTGCAGGGTGTGAAGTTGAGTAAGACTGAAAGCCTGACCACGACAGAAGATAGAGAGAACGAAAGTCATTCCCTATGCCTCATCCATAGGTTCTATAAAGTATGCCATGTTGTGTACTAGACCTATTGTATACCCTACCCTGAGTTTGGCAAGGGAGTACAATAGTGATCTAGGAGTAGATCACTAGATATCGGTCAAAATTATCCTTAGAGGACTAAGGAAATATTTCTCGGTTATGAAGGTGATAAAGAGTTTGTTGTAAAGAGTTATGTCGATGCAAGATTTGACACCGATCTAGATTACTCTGAGTGTCGATCTGGATACATATTGAAAGTGGGAGCATTTAGCTAGAGTAGCTCCGTGCAGAGTATTGTAGACATAGAATATCTGCAAAATACATATGGCTCTGAATGTGGCAGACCGTTGACTAAACTTCTCTCACAAGCAAAACATGATCACACCTTAAGTACTCTTTGGGTGTTTATCACATGGCGATGTGAACTAGATTACTGACTCTAGTAAACCCTTTGGGTGTAGGTCACATAGCGATGTGAACTATGGGTGTTAATCACATGATGATGTGAACTATTGGTGTTGAATCACATGGCGATGTGATCTAGATTATTGACTCTAGTGCAAGTGGGATACTGAGGGAAATATGCCCTAGAGGCAATAATAAAGTTATTATTTATTTCCTTATATCATGATAAATGTTTATTATTCATGCTAGAATTCTATTAACCGGAAACTTAGTACATGTGTGAATACATAGACAAACAGAGTGTCACTAATATGCCTCTACTTGACTAGCTCGTTGAATCAAAGATGGTTAAGTTTCCTAACCATAGACATGAGTTGTCATTTGATTAACGGGATCACATCATTAGAGAATGATGTGATTGACTTGACCCATTCCGTTAGCTTAGCACTTGATCGTTTAGTATGTTGCTATTGCTTTCTTCATGACTTATACATGTTCCTATGACTATGAGATTATGCAACTCCTGAATACAGGTGGAACACTTTGTGTGCTATCAAACATCACAACGTAACTGGATGATTATAAAGATGCTCTACAGGTGTCTCCGATGGTACTTGTTGAGTTGGCATAGATCGAGATTAGGATTTGTCACTCCGATTGTCGGAGAGGTATCTATGGGCCCTCTCGGTAATGCACATCACTATAAGCCTTGCAAGCAATGTGACTAATGAGTTAGCTACGGGATGATGCATTACGGAACGAGTAAAGAGACTTGCCGGTAATGAGATTGAACTAGGTATGAAGATACCGACGATCAAATATCGAGCAAGTAACATACCAATCACAAAAGGAACAACATATGTGGTTATGCGGTTTGACCGATAAAGATCTTCGTAGAATATGTGGGAGCCAGGTTTCGCTGTTGGTTGTTTACCGGAGACATGTCTCGGTCATGTCTACATAGTTCTCGAACCCGTAGGGTCCGCACGCTTAACGTACGGTGATGATATGTATTATGAGTTTATGTGTTTTGAGTATCGAAGGTGGTTCGGAGTCCCGGATGTGATTAGGGACATGACGAGGAGTCTCGAAATTTTTGAGACGTAAAGACCGATATATTGGAAGGCTATATTCGGACATCGGAAAGGTTCTGACTAGTCCGGGTATTTATCAGAGAGAGTTACGGGAATTCGCCGGGGAGTATATGGGCCTTATTTGGCTTTAGGGGAGAGAGAGAGGGGTTGCCTAGGGCAGGCCACGCGCCCCCCAAAGGCCTAGTCCGAATTGGACTAGGGGGAGGGGCTACGCCCCCTCCTTCCTTCTCTTCTCTCTTCCCTTTCTTCTCTCCTACTCCTACTACTTCGAAGGGGGGGGGGGAATCCTACTCCCGGTGGGAGTAGGACTCTCCAGGGCGCGCCATAGTAGAGGGCCGACCCTCCCCCTCTTCCACTCCTTCATATACGGGGAAGGGGGGCACCCCATAGACAAGTTGATTATTGATCTCTTAGCCATATGCGGTGCCGCCCTCCACCATAATCCACCTCGGTCATATCGTTGCAGTGCTTAGGCGAAGCCCTGCGCCGGTAGCTTCATCATCACCATCATCACACCGTCGTGTTGACGAAGCTCTCCCTCGACACTCTGCTAGATCGTGAGTTCGTGGGACGTCATCGAGCTGAACGTGTGCTGAACTCGGAGGTGCCGTGCGTTCGGTACTTGGATCGGTCGAATCATGAAGATGTACAACTACATCAACCGCGTTGTCATAACGCCTCCGCTTACGGTCTACGAGGGTACTTGGACAACACTCTCCCGCTCGTTGCTATGCATCACCATGATCTTGCGTGTGTGTAGGAAATTTTTGAAATTACTGCATTCCCCAACAGGGATAACCCGCGCTTTAGCAAGGAGCCGGTGGTGGATTTCCGCAGTCAGATATCTTGCCGCTTAGAGCTTCGCAATATCCTCTTCTGTAACAGAAGAGGCCACCCACTGCCCTTGAAGGCTGGGACCAGCCATGATCGAGGTTCGTGGTGATTGAAACCCGGGTGTTGGAGCTCGAGGTGGGAAAGGCTAAAGAAGGAGCAAGCGCAAAGGAGAAGGGCAGATCTGTACCCCTCTATAAAAGTTGTGAATATCAAAACGCCTCCTCTCGGGCCTTAAAGCTTGCCTATTCCCAAGGAATCGTACCAAAGAGATGGTTGGATTACCCACATCCATGTTGATAAGAATCCCGTAATAAGGGGACACGATGTCTGCTTTGATAAGACGTGCCAATAGGGGCCACGCCCTGAAACATGGAATGGCAGGACAAGAAACGGTTTGAAATAAAGACCAGACAAGCGTGATGTCACGTTACAAAAAGTTGTCAGCAGATTGGACTCGTGAAATATTATATTCTCCACGGCTGTGTGTGGTATGTATGTTGCAAATCCGGACACATCTTTCATCCGAGGACCATCTTGAAGTTCGGAAAGGTGAACCCGCCTTGCAATGTCGAAGACAATCTGTGTGCCGAACACCTCGTCATTGAAGCCTGGTTCAGGGGCTACTGAGGGAGTCTTGGACTAAGGGGTCCTCGGGCGTCCGGCTTGTTAGCCATGGGCCGGACTGATGGGCTGTGAAGATACGAAGACCGAAGACTCTCACATGTGTCCGGATGGGACTCTCCTTTGCGTGGAAGGCAAGCTTGTCAATCTAATATGAAGATTCATTTCTCTATAACCGACTTTGTGTAACCCTAGATCCCTCCCGTGTCTATATAAACCGGAGGGTTAGGTGTATAAGGCCGAATACTCATTATCGTATTCATACAGGCCAGACTTCTAGGGTTTAGCCATTACGATCTCGTGGTAGATCAACTCTTGTAATACTCATATTCATCAAGATCAGTCAAGCAGGAAGTAGGGTATTACCTCCATAGAGAGGGCCCGAACCTGGGTAAACATTGTGTCCCCCATCTCCTGTTACCATCAAACTTAGATGCACAGTTCGGGACCCCCTACCTGAGATCTGCCGGTTTTGACACCCACAGTAGGCATGGAATATCCGGTTCAAAGGCTGGTTTATTACATCAGAGAGGTGCTTATTGAGTCCAAGCAGAGATATCCACACTGGCAGAAACTTGTATATGGGGTGTTCATGGCCAGTCGGGAGCTTAAGCAATATTTTTTGGGTCATCCCATCACTGTGGTTTGTTCTGCTCCTTTACGTTATATTATTCAGAACAGAGAAGCCACAGGTCGGATAGCCAAGTGGGCTATTAAGCTTGGTCCTCATGGTTTGAAATATATGCCTCGCACGGCCATCAAGTCTCAGGCACTGGTGGATTTCATCAATGAATGGACAGAGCTGCAGTTGCCTGAGGAAAAGCCAGATAACACGTATTGGACTATTCACTTTGATGGGTCCAGGCAATTGGAGGGCTCGGGGGCTGGAGTTGTGCTCGCTTCCCCTCGAGGTGATAAATTTTGTTATGTTCTCCGTTTGATGTTCCCTTGCACTAACAATGCAGCTGAATATGAGGCCTTGCTCCACGATCTTCGGATGGCTAAGGAGATGAACTTAAGCTGGGTAAGGTGCTTTGGTGACTCAGATTTGGTGGCTCAACAAGTCTCTGGTACTTGGGATTCTAAGGATCCACTCATGGCGGCTTATCGATGAGAGGTGGATTTTATTGCCGGTTACTTCAAGGGTTATCAAGTTGAGCATGTTGATCAGAGAAAAAATGAAGTGGCTGATGCCTTATGCCGGTTGGGTTCTCAATGTAAACCGGTGCCGCCTAATGAAGTGGCTGATGCCTTATGTTGGTCAAGTTACCTACAGAGGAGGATTTGGCTATTCCTGACCCGGAAGCTCAGTTGGTGGCGGCTATTCATGCTATTCCTGATTGGACAGTCCCTTATTTGGCTTATATGACCCGGGGCGAGTTACCTGAGGATGAAACCTTGGCCAGGCAGATAACCCGGCGGTCTAAGTCGATGACAATTGTCAACGGCAAGCTGCACCATTGCAGTGTTATAGGGGCTTTTCAACGTTGTGTTTCTCCAGAGGAGGGCCGAGAGAATCTTCATGAGATTCATGAAGGAGATTGTGGTCATCATGCCGGGTCTAAGTCTCTTGTGTCTAAAGCTTTCCGTCATGGATTTTATTGGCTGACGGCTCATGCTGATGCAGAGGATCTGGTCAGTAGATGTGATGGTTGTCAGAAGTTTTCCCGACGAGCCCATGTGCCGGCTGAAGAATTGAGGATGATTCCAATTACTTAGCCGTTTGCAGTCTAGGGGCTTGATATGGTTGGACCTTTCAAAAGGTCCAAGGACAAAAATACACACCTCCTGGTGGCGGTGGATAAATTTACAAAGTGGCTTGAGGCAGAGCTGGTCAGTAAATGTGATGCGGCAACGGTGGTTCAGTTCATGAAAAAGGTGATTTTCTGTTTTGGCTTTCCCCATAGCATTATAACACACAATGGCACTAATCTCTCCAAAGGTGCTATGAAAGAATCTTGTCAGCGTGAGCATATCCGGCTTGATGTATCGTCAGTGGCTCACCCCCAATCTATTGGTCAAACTAAGAGAGCCAATCAAGAGATCCTGAGAGGCATCAAGCCCCGGCTTATGGTTCCCTTATAGAGGACGCCGGGTTGTTGGGTGGAGGAGTTACCTTCCATGTTATGGAGCATTAATACCACCCCCAACAGATCTACGGGTTACACGCCTTTCTTCTTGGTTTACGGAGCAGAGGCGGTTCTCCCAAGTGACATCCGTCATGACTCACCTCGTGTGGCGGCTTATGTTCAAGCTGACAATGAAAAGGCCCGTCAGGAGGCACTTGACCTGTTGGATGAGGAGCGTGACATCGCAGCGGCTCATTTGGCGATTTACCAGCAAGATCTGCACCGTTATCATAGCCACCGGCTTAAAACCAGAACTTTCCAAGAAGGCGATATGGTGCTCCAGCTTATTCAGGATCAGACCGATATGCACAAGTAGGGCTGGAATTCGAGCCGAGTCGAGCCAGCTCGGCTCGACTCGCTAGAGCTCGTTTCGTTAACGAGCTAGCTCGACTCGACTCGTTATTATAACGAGCTCAAATCCAAGATTGGCTCGACTCGTATAACCCGCGAGCTAGCTCGTTTAGCTTGTTAAGCTCATTAAAGATATGAACATAAAACCCTCATATATTATAAAATGATTATGTATATATTAAACATATATATCACTAAACAATAGTAATTTCCTTGTAACGCATGAGTCTCCTAGGCAGTTGGGCCTTCAATGGCTAGGCCTTGTGTCGTGCGCCTGGGACATAGGGTGCTGAGTGGCTGATCTTTTTTTGTATTGGGAATGGCTGATCTTTTGTACTGAGCCTAACGAGTTACATGAGTACTCGTGAGATTGGCTTGTTTAACTTGGTCTATAAACGATCTTAAGCCGAAGCTCGGCTCGACTCGTTATTCTTCGAGTTCGAGTCGATTCGAGCCGAGTCACGAGCTACTTGTTTAGCTCGCGAGCTTCGAGCTTTTTTTCCAGCCCTATGCACAAGTTATCCCCACCTTGGGAAGGACCCTTTGTGGTCAGCAAAAATCTGAACAACGGGTCATACTACCTTATCGATGTCCGAGAGCACAAAGACTCACGTAAGTCAGAGGAGGAGACCCACTGGCCCTGGAATATTGCTCATCTTCGGCCTTACTACAGATAAGCCACTAGCTCTTCTGATGTACATATTTTGGCAATGTATATATTATGATCAATATAATAAAGTCGGCATCCCTGTTAAAGCAGGGCTTCTGTCGTTTTCTCTTTAAATAATGAGTTTTTGGTCACTTGGGGGCTTCTAGTTTATGGACTGAAGTTATGATTACCCTTTGATCCGGCTTAAAAGCCATATTAAAAAAACATGGGGGCTTGCTACCCAGGTTAACGGTACCAAAGAGAGTCACTTGCAAAAGCACAACTCAAACATAGGTGCCCCTTGAGCACAGCTCAATAATATTGCTTGGGGGCTCTTTGTTCTAAAGAACAAGAGTTTTTATGACCCTTGTAATAGGCTTAAAAGCCAGGCTTGAAAGCTAGGTGTATTCACCTAAAACTCCGGGTTATCCTGCCTTTTTAAGTCTGCCACTCCGCCTAGGTAATCCTGGAATGAACCACCATATGTTTGACAAGTCAATCTTATGCAGACCCTGAACTTGTCAAAGTTAAAACGACGATTGGTTATGTGAGTACCATCTTATAAGGTTTAACAGGTTTAACTCAATGGTTGTGCGGCCCGTGAAAGCACTTGAGTTTTAGGCCTGGCCGCCTATGAAAGCCTTGATTTTTTGTTGTTTGATTTGAACATTTTTTGAGGTTTTTACTCCTGTAACATAGTAATACATGGTTAAAAAGCCGATGAGGGCTGTGATGCCTTATGGTTTATACATGAAACTACCCGGTGTTTATTAACCTAGCCTGGCTTTCGACTATAAGTCGCCAGTTTGAGATAAGATAATATTTGGTGTTTATTAACCCGGTCTGGCTTTGTTCATAAGCCGGCAATAAATGATAATTACCAGTGCTTAGATTTTGGGTTATCACCCTTATTACACTGGCTTGGTAAACCAAATAGTGTGATCAAATATCACAGGTATGATATATTTTAAATTGTATATGGTTATTCTTAAATCCAGCCTTGGTTATAAACTATGTTAGTTTCCCATGGTTTTATATTGGGCATTACAACCCGTCTAGCGGTAAACCGCCAGGACACTTTTAATCTATTGTATGCAGGAACAGTTTCAAAATTGTTAATATCATAAGCATGCGTGGCATATCTTAAGATGGCAAATTAGCAGTGTCATGCAAAGCAAATATGCATGATGGCATAGCAGATTAAGAGTTTTAAGCTAGCCTATTACAAGGCGTTCAGTGCCCAAAAGAACAATTGTTTTTAACAAGTCTCGCAGAAAGCAGATGCTAAACCGACCCCGGTTTATGGATCTTGGCCTAGCTGACTTGAAGGTTGCGGATCATCCAGCACCGGTTCATCTTCCTCTTCTCTACCCAGTGGGTGGAAGTCAATGGTTGTCCAATCGATCCCAGTTAAGGCTTTGAATACAGCTTCATCACTTACAAGTGTGGAGGGATCAACATCAGGGGCATAGGTATGCTTACGGATTGGAGGAATGAGATTTGGAGCATCATAAGTTGGCGATTTAACTCTCTTGTTGTTAGCATCATAAATTGACTGATAATGTGAAAGATCGGTCTCTTCAGCCAATTTGCTAGCCAATGGGCGCCTTTCCCTCGTCAGGGCTCCGAGGTCATCAGTATTAAAGTTTAACCCATGCTCCTTTATGCTCGGGTAGCCGTTTCCCAAATTGGCCGGATCAAGATCAGATATCCAGGCTTTAGCCCGAGTTAATGCAGTAAGAGCACCCGCCCTGGCGGCTGATTTCTTTAGTTCTTCAAACCGGACATGCATCATCGCCAGCCTTTCCAACGTCTCCTTGATCAAGGTTGGGGGCGGTTTGTTATGGGAAGCTGTGCAAATAACCTGTTGTACGCCGGTATATAACTGCTCTATAAGTGTATAGGCGGCTTTCAGTTTTTGCCGCATATCTGAGCCAAGATGAGCAACACGAGGTCCCGCATCATCAAAAGCGTCTGTAAACCGGCAGTTTATTAGATAATACATGTTTAAAGATTATGAAGAAGCTATTTACCAAAAACGGTAGCAGTCATGGCATTTATTTGCTGTTTCAAGCCAGTCAGCTCCTCCCCTACCGGATTAAGGATCGTTTCAGCATCCTCAGCCCTCTTCAGCAGAGTTTATTTTTCTGTATCCCAACCTGCCCGCTCATTTTTGAAGTTTTCCTTCAGTTTTTCCATTGCTGCTAAGGCACTGGTCAGTTCATCCTTGGCCTTGGAAGTTTCTGCTTGTTGCAATTTGATATTTTCTTGAAGGTCGGCGATTTGGGATACCTTCTTGATAAGCTCAGCCTGAAAAAAGACAAGCAATTTATGAGATAACAGTGCATATTCAAAGTCCCAAGCACATAACAAGTAATATACTTGGCACTTGGGGGCTAATGCATATTTTCTCCAGTTAAAACTATGGATTTTCCTTCCACTCTCAGCTTGGTGGTCAACCGGTTTACAAAGGTCCTCAACAAGAATTTTGAGCCTTACAGCATAATTAGCCCCAACTTAAAATATTTATTAAGTCGGCCCTTGGGGGCTACACAGGCAAAGTTGTAGAATTGTTATTATACAAAGTCCCGGTTCATATTGAAAGTATAAACCGGCCCTTGGGAGCTACTGGAGTTGATCTATATGGTTCTTGGAAGTTTACATAGCATTATATTCTTTTATGTCCAATAAATTTGGCGGCTAAGGGAAGAATATTTATGCAGAGTTAACAACATTTACCTCATATCGCTCCTTCATCATATTCAGTAAACCGGCTTCATAGTCATGGCTTGTGTACAAATGGTTTAAAAACACATAATGAATATCTTGAGCACTGAGGTGGGCATAACTTTCCAAGGCTGCCTTCCACTTGTCTTTGTAAACAGTAGAAAATTCTTCTTTGGCACTATGTTTTGACAAAGCAGTGGGGTTACCTGGGGCTGTATAACTAACACCAGTGACTATAACATCGTCAGTCTTGTCATCAAGAACTTCAGTTGGGTTTGGCGGTTTATCAGCATTAGTCATCGGGTCAACTCCCATAGGCTCAGCAAATACTGCATGATCTTGCGGTGGTGGATCATCAGGAGTGATTTCAATATTTGGATTACAAGGTTCTGAGGTTCTTTCTGGATCAGATGGATTTGGGTCATCAACCGGTTTATTCAGTTTGGCCTTCTTGCTGGGTGTCGGCACGGAAAATCGCCGCGCAACCCTAGGATAACCGTCGTGCTTTCGTGACGACGAATGATTGCTTTACGAGCAAAGCAACAAAGATTTCCTCGCTTTCGTGGAGGAGAACCGGCCGCTTTCCAGCGCAAAACGGCAAAGATCGCCAAACCCTAGGGCTGCTAGGGCTCGGCAGGAAGTAACGATGAAAATAGACGTACGTGAAAATAGACTTTGTATTGATAGATCGATTGTTCGGGGCTTTTCCAATCGGCCGTGGCCTTATAGATAAGGTACGCTGGACTTTGCGTATACAAGGCAGGACTTGGTTCCATAGCATGCCTTGCCGTACAGGAATACAACTCCAAAACTAAAAACCGAACAGGACTTGATTCAGCTACCATGTAACATGCGTACAAAAAATATACTTGCCAATCTAAGTACGTAACAAATCTAGGCCATATCCACGTACATGCAGTCTTGCATATATAAATAAAGTATTCCGGCCACGTCACCATCACACTAAATATATTGGCTAAGCATATGTATAAATACCTTGAGCCCACCAAGAAAATATTAAATATTCCGACAACGTCGCAAATCAACTGGATAATGGCCATCAGGACTAAGCATACTTCTTCATATACGTAGATATATATCACTTGCATGCATCACGCCCATGGTCCAGTATAGCATATGCTTCTTCTTAAGACTTGTATCTTCACCTTCCATTAAATTTCCTGTGGCAATACTTCAACAATGCATTAACCGGTCAGCTTGATAAATCATTGATTTAATTTGGCTCATCACATACTAAGTAGCCAAATTATACCATCAACACTGGGTCTGGCCTGGGCCCTGAGAATGCGATGCAAATAACTGATTAGTATAATGATCAAACATAAAACATAAGGAGTCAAGATAACATGTTTACCCAGGAACAATTTTGAGGGTTGGAATTTGTGTTCTTTTTGACTCGCCAGAGGAGGAATGAGAAGTCCCCTGATAGTTTGAATCAGACGGGTTAAGAGGTTGTCGAAAATAACCCGCCTTGGGGTAAAGTATGTCAGAGATATGTAGAACCTCTTGACGACGTTTGCAAAGTGGAGTGTTTGGTAAACCGGAAGAGGTTATCACATTGCCACTATGCTGGGTTGTGCGGCGAGCTTTGTGGTGCTGCTTATTCAAAAGAAAGTTTGGATCCAAGTGAGCTAGAGGATGAGAAAATCTTACTTTCCGGCTTGCTTGACGTTTTTTTGTGTTGGCAGGGGTTTTGAGCCTGAGGAAAGAATAATTACCTCTACGTCATCGGCATGGCTAGCCTCTGCGTCATCCTGATAATAATCATTGTCAATGAGATGTATGAAAAAGTAGCCAAGTGAATCAAGTTCTACCTCTGACTCATGATTATCATCGTCATCATCAATGTTTAACTCGGTGGGCTCAACGATTTTCTTCTTGGTTGGCTTCTTGATGACCTTGGTCTTGGCACGAGATGTTTTAGCCGGTTTATCCTGCGGCTTCTTCCCCCAGAATGGATCATCACCCTGTTAAAGATTGAAAAGATCATATGGAGGATTAATAATATGGGTAAAGCAGGAGTTGGGCAATTCTTAAAGCTGGTGGTTTATTTGAAGTGCAGAAAGGACTAAGCCCTGTTTTACTATAGTCTTCCACCGGTTCATTCAGCATTTTCTTGACAGATTCGGTAATTTCAGTATCAGTCAGCTGAATATCAGTGTGGCTTTGAGGGTCTTTCACGTACCCTGTGTATTCACACATTAAACCGAGGCGACGGCTTAAAGGAAAAATACTCCAAGATAGCCAGCAACGGACAAAAGCAATGCGTGTTAAACCGTTTGCCACAAAGGCTCTGAGCTTTGAAAGCTATGGTGCATACTTGGCTCGTTCCTTTGCACTGATTCTTTGAGGGAGTGGATGTGTATTGGTAAGCCGGTGAGCACGGTAACCCGGCAAAGGATTCTTGTCAGCTGGAGATGTATCTTGGCAATAGAACCAAGTTTGATTCCAATCTTTCGGGTGGCTATGATGATTAGTGTTAGGGAAGCTGACGTCTTTTCTTTTCTGAATTGAAACCCCGCCAAGGTCAGTATTGGGCCCGTTTGTAAATTCTGTACAGCGGTTTAAATACTAGAAATCTCTGAATAGTTCGACTGTGGGCTCTTCTTGCAGGTAAGCACAGAACACTTGAAATTTGCAAATATTGGACACGGAGTTAGGTCCAATATCTTGAGGGTGAAGTTGGAGGAAATTAAGCACATCACAGAATTTTTTTGATCCGGGAGGGCTAAACCCTCGACTCAGATGATCAACAAAAACGATCACTTCCCCATCCTTGGGCTCAGGAGGATTTTCTGGACCGGGGGCTCTCCAGTGGATGTCTTCCTTTTTCGCTAAAGCACCAGTTGCAACACACCCGTTCAGCTCTTCTTCCGTAACCTGGGATTGAACCCAGTTACAGGAATAAAAGGACTTGGCCATTTATTAGATAACCTAAAAGAAGATTTGTGCCAGTTTAAGGTCCATGGTTAAACCGCTAAAGGTTAAGAGGCAGAAAGTGTTGAAGCATGCATAAGTATTAAACCGGAGATTGACATTATCAAGTTACAAAGATGAGCACTTGGCGGTTTAAGAGGGGACTAATGGTACCTGGCGGGTTATTATTTTCTGAGTTAAACTGCCTACACAGATATTGAAAGTATAGATTGAACATGGAAAATGACTAAGTGATGAAAAACAGGTTTCACAGATTGACATCACCATTTTGGATCTACCGTGTGTCAGAAAATGAAAATATATTCAGACCTAAATACTGGTGTTTGAATAGTTTATAAGGTCCAGATGGGATTTTCTACATAAAAAGAGATGCTCTGATGAGGAAAAAGGAACTATGGCTATTACGCGTAGGGAAAATGTCATGTTCGAATCAAATATTCATGCTACAATGAAGAACAAGTGAAGAACAGCGACGAACTTCCATGAACTCATGTAAAACCTAATGAGATCTACGGAGGAGGCAGAGGAAGAACTTACCAAGGCTGTTGGGCGGCGGAGGCGCGCGAGCAGAATCTGGACAAGTCAGGTTGATGGAGCGGCTGACATTGAAGCAGAGGTGAAGCTTGACGACGGCGGCTGGGCTCGAGCGCTAGGGCTTCGCAAGGTAGAAGACGAGACGAAGAGGCCGAGGGAAAAAAAGAAAAGAGAACTCCAGTCCTATTTATAAGGCAAATGCATAAGTGGCATGCGTGGGAATCCAGGAGCTCCAAATTGGATATGTGATAGGGCTGACGCCTCGATTTTCAGAGGTTCATTAAAAAAAGAGATGCATATATGATTTTGGATTTGTATAAAATTAGTGACAGGTGACATCATGGCGGGTTTCATGATCTTTGGAGATGACGTCACGGTGAGTTACAAGTTCTAGTGAAGGTAATGAAGTAGGAATTTTCCTAAGTGTTGAAGATTGACATGAACAAGTTTAAATCAACCTGGGGCCTAATGTTGGGGATATAACTATTGAGTATAAACTGCCCTGGAGGGGCCGGGTTATGCTCATAGTGATTTACCATTATTGAAGCCCATGAAGACATAGAAGATGGTGATTTACGAAGGAGACTTAATAAGAAGGCCCAAAGCCCAAAGGAGGGTTAGGGCCCATAGATGTAAACTGCCATAGGTGTATGACTTGTATTGTAAGATAGGAAAGAGTGGATACCGAGCCGGACAAGTTTATGAGCCGACCGGGATTCTGTGAACCGCCGGGCGTCAACCTGTGTATATAAAGGGATGACCCGGCGGCGGTTTAGGGACAAGAAACAACAACTCGAGAGCCAGGCAAAGCGTATTCGCTCCCTAGTCATCGAAACCCTAGCAATACCACCTCAAACTAGATTAGGCCTTTACCTTCACCGCAAGGGGCCGAACCAGTATAAACTCCTTCTGTCCTTTGCCCGCTTTAACCCCTTTAAGATAACTACGTCGCCATGGCTCCATGTTTAAGTCCTTTCACTAGGACATCTGCCGTGACAATTCCATGGCAGAAATGAATGAATCTGAATATGCAAACCGTTCATCTGTCACATGCCTCTAACATGATGAACATGGATCATTCCGCTTTGATTCATCTGTCCAAGAAATGCCAAACGCCGGGAAAACATCCCCAGATGTTTTCCCTCTTCATTTGTATCATGTAGATTTGCGTTAGGTTACCCCTAGCACTACGTATTGCCATGTCATGCATCATGATGCATCTGTTTGCTTTATATTTATTGTTTCTTCCCCCTCTTCTCTCCGGTAGACACCAAGACCGACACTGCTGCCGAGTACGACTACGCCCTTGACGTCCAACCACTTGCAGTCGAGCCCCCAGGCAAGCAAAACCCCCTTGATCATTCGAATATCGCCCATTCCATTCTCTCTCATGCTTTCATTAGATTTTGCTACTGTAAATGTTTGCTCCTATTCGGATGCATAACCTACTTTTGTAATCTGCTCTTTGTACCTTACCTACTTATCCTATATGCTTAGTATAGGCCAGTTAGTGATCCATCAGTGACCCCTCACCTTGTCCAAGTTGCCCCCGCTTCACCACCGATGACTCGATCAACGTGATCAACGTCCAGAGCCCGACACATCACCTCACCCCCCTTTAGTTGTATGACTCTGCAGAGCTCCTATCGACTGCCGAGGGTGATACCTCGTAACTCACGCCTGATGATAAATCTGTAGTGTAGCTAATCGGTAGTGGTCTTCGATGGTGATTCCTCCTTCACCACTCCCGATGACAAATCCATCATGCAACCCATCAAGTGTGAACCATCGAGGGTGATTCCTCCTTTTCACCTTGACGGTTACATCAAATGGAATCCATCGAGGGTGATTCCTTGGATTCCCCTTTGGTGTTATGGACACACGGTTACTTTACTTTACCCCCAGAAACATGATGAGAATGGGTCGGCCCCGAGGGGTACCCATGCGAGTTACTAAAGTCGGGTTGACCTAGAGGGTACCCGCGAGATTATTATGAGGCACGACCGAGAAGGCAGACTGCCCTGGAGTGGGCTGGGCCTGGCCCTTGCCGTAAGCCCTCGAGACGAGGCAAGATGAGCACTGATTGTCACCGCGCGCTCCCAAGACACTAACGAGATTGGGTATTTGATCTGAGTTGGTCATTGACCTTGTCGGCGTTCTGGGAACGGGGGTCCCCAGACTTGCCTGCCTGCGGTCCACGGCGTGGCTGTGCTGCAGGCTTGTATGACCCATCTTCATCAACAAAGCACTCAAGACCCTCACGAGGTGCCAATCCTCGCGAGGCGGGTGACGCAAGACCTCCACAGGAGCGGCCACACCAGGCTGCCTCATGAGGAGCCGTGATGATCAAGATCAGGGGGGCGCCAGCGTGCGCAGCGTCCATGTTTCCTCTTTGGTGCTAAGGCGGCAAGCATAGGCGCGGGGTACCGAGGCATCAGGCAAAGGTTTCCTTATCAGTGCAATGAGACCAGGACCGGAAGGACGGCACGACGGAGGTCACCATGGAGCCCAAGATGGCGTCACCACCAGAGCCTTTTGCAGGCGAAGACCACTTTTGTTAGGATAAGTTGTACTAGCTGTCCCCTTTGAAATTGGCCGTTGTTGGCTCCCTTCCCGCTCAATATTTGGGAAGAGGACCAGGGCCTATATAAGTAGAACTAGAGAACAACTGATCTGGGATCGGATCCACTCCATCCACACACCCACACAAGAACACCTCAACCTCAAGAGGCTGCTCTTCCCCCTTGTACTGTTCATCATCAGCCCAAGAGGCAATCCATCCACCACCACACTGGAGTAGGGTATTACACCACAATGGTGGCCTGAACCAGTATAAACCCTGTGTCCCTTTGTGTTGCGTGTTCATCATGTTCGTCCGCGAGATCTTAGCGAGCCAGGGCATAGATCAGTAGGGAGGAAATCTCCGCACGCACCCCAGTGTTCGAACCTTGAGGGTTTTGCCGGAACCCGTGATCCAACATTTGGTGCGCCAGGTAGGGGTGCGTCGGAGCTTACTTTCTGTCGTCTCGCGTCCAGTTGCACCGTCGTCTCCATGGCGGATGATACATCTCCAACGTATCTATAATTTATGAAGTATTCATGCTATTATATTATCTGTTTTGGATGTTTATGGGCTTTATTAAACACTTTTATACTCCCTCCGTTCCTTGATATAAGGTGTATAGTTTTTTGATAATTTTTTTAAAATATAAGGTGTATTGCGTTGCACCACTCGTTTGAACAATTTTTTTAGGGATTTGATAACATTTTCTTATGTTAGGCAAGCTCCTTTATTTTCTCATGTCAATTAGTAAGCTGTAATCCTGCCAAAAACTTGTGAAATTCTCCCTCCATGTGCGTTCTTTAATTTCCGTGCCAAAAACTATACACCCTATATTTAGGAACGGAGGGAGTATTATTTTTGGGACTAACCTATTAACTCAGATCCCAGTGCCAGTTCCTGTTTTTTCCCTTATTTCGGTGTTTCGTAGAAAAGGAATATCAAACGGAGTCCATACGGAATGAAACCATCGGGAAAGTTATTTTTGGAATGGAAGCAATCCAGGGGACTTGGAGTGCATGTCAGGGAATCAACAAGGAGGGTACGAGGCAGGGGGTCAACTTGTATGTTTTGGTGATCAACTTGCGGGTTCCTTGACCTTGGAATCTATGCATAGGGGTTGGCACACGTTTTCGTCTTGACTCTCCGGTAGAAACTTTGGGGCACTCTTTGAAGTACTTTGTGTTGGTTGAATAGATGAATCGGAGATTGTGTGATGCATATCGTATAATCACGCCCACGGGTACTTGAGGTGACGTTGGAGTATCTAGGTGACATTAGAGTTTTGGTTTATTTGTGTCTTAAGGTGTTATTCTAGTACGAACTCTATGATAGATTGAACGGAAAGAATAGCTTCGTGTTATTTTACTACGGACTCTTGAATAGATTGATCAGAAAGGATAACTTTAAGGTGGTTTCGTACCCTACAATAATCTCTTTGTTTGTTCTCCGCTATTAGTGACTTTGGAGTGACTCTTTGTTGCATGTTGAGGGATAGTTATATGATCCGGTTATGTTATTATTGTTGAGAGAACTTGCACTAGTGAAAGTATGAACCCTAGGCCTTGTTTCCTAGCATTGCTATACCGTTTACGCTCGCTTTTATCATTATTTACCTTGCCGTTTTTATAATTTTAGATTACAAAAACTTATATCTAACATCCATATTGCACTTGTATCACCATCTCTTCGCCGAACTAGTGCACCTATACAATTTACCATTGTATTGGGTGTGTTGGGACACAAGAGACTCTTTATTATTTCATTGCAGGGTTGTTTGAGAGAGACCATCTTCATCCTACACCTCCCACGGATTGATAAACCTTAGGTCATCCACTTGAGGTAAATTTGCTACTGTCCTACAAACCTCTGCACTTGGAGGCCCAACAACGTCTGCAAGGAGAAGATTGCGTAGTAGACATCAGCGGACGCTCGCCGTACTCATGCTGAGCGCCAGGCTGCCCTAGCCACCCGCATCGCTCAGACGGCTCCCGCGGTGGGCCACCTTGTCGTTCTCCGTCTCCTGCCGCCAACGCTGCCACAGGCCTGGTGGGGAACGAGCAGCAAGCATCTTCGCCACACCCCTCGGTGCGGCGGGACGGCCGCACCGCCACTCCATCACTGACTCCCACTGGTTCGTCGTCCCATGCTTGTCGTGCTCCTACGAACGCACGGGCCACGCTCCTCATGGCGCATGAGCTCCTGCGCTAACGCCCGGTCGACGACCTCTACGAGGACTGGCTCGACCGCATCGCCGAGCTTGTCCGCGCCGCAGGGGGCTCCCCTGCGCAGTCCCTCTCTCCGCCTCACGCTCCGCTAGCTATAGGCGATGTAGCTCACGGAGCGCCTCCACCACCTCTGCCCCAAGATGGCGTCTTGGCGCCAAGGAGTGCGGCTCCACGATGCGATCCACCGCGTCCGGCACCCGCGCGTGAAGAAAGAAGCTGCCAAGAAGTCCCTCGGCCGCAAGAGAACGCTCCACCACTCCTCGCACCACCACGCCAGGATCGTCTACCGCAGCAGGCCCTCGCGCCGCTCATCGTAGCGGCGCATGGGCGCCAAGACCAAGCTCCACCTCCAAGACGGGCCCCGGCGACCAGGCCGGCTGCCGCACCTTCACCCCTGAGATGTGTAGCGTCGCCTGGCCATGCAAGTTCAAGCCCGACTTCCCTCCTCGCTACGACGGCACCTCAACCCCGCGGAGTTCTTGCAGCTTTACGAGCTGAGCATCGAGGTGGCCAACGGTGATGAGAAAGTCATGGCGAACTGGTTCCCTATGGCACACAAAGATGGCGCCCGTTCGGGGCTCCTGAACCTGCCTCATGGCTCGATTTCCTCCTGGGACGAGATGCGCGACCGCTTTGTCGCCAAATTCTAGGGCACTCGCGACCGCCCGCCGGCCGCGGGTGACCTGCACCGCATCAAGCAACAACTGGGAGAGACCCTCCAGAAGTACATCCAGCGCTTCAACAACACCCGCCTCAAGATCCCCAAGGTCACGGATGAGGCCATCATCTCCGCGTTCTCTGACGGCGTCCGCGACATCAAGATGAAGGAGGAGCTCGCTATCCACAAGGAGCTGTGCACGTCTCAGGAGCTATTCAACCGGGCGACCAAGTGCGCAAAGAGCTGAGGAGGGGCGCCTCTCCCTCCTCGAGCTGCCAGCTATGGGCCCGGAGGAGAAGAAAGCCAAGGCCAAGGACGTGAAACGCAAGGAGGCAGTTGTGATCGCAGCGGAGCCGGACACCAAGAGAGGCAGAGATCAGCCTGAGTCATCCAAGAGCAGCCGACCATTCTGCACCTTCCACAACCTGAACACCCACCACACCAGTGACTGTCAAGAAATCAGAACCATTCGTGAAGGGCGCTTTGGTCGATACCCCAAGCGCAGCGACCGGGGCTATGGCCGAGAAGGAGGACGTGGTGGCGGGCGCTCGGACGACCGTGGCCCGCGCCAGGAGTGGCGCGACATGCCTCGCAAGGACCACTGGCAAGATCATCCTCGCGAGGGTGCCTAGAGGGACCAACCTCGAGAGGATCGTCCTTAGGGCAACGCCAGTCTTCCCCCGCTGCCGCCACCACCAAGAAGGAATGACGACCACCATCAAGACGAGGGGGTAGGGGGCTTCCAGTAGCCGCGCACTATCGCCTGCATCTTGGGCGGAGCCCAGCCCCCAGCCTCGCAGTGTATCTTCAAACATTTTGCTCGTGAAGTGAATGCAATCCTCCCCAAGCTCGAGGCCACGCGCCCACTCAGATGGTCCCAGTGCACCATCACCTTCAACTCAGCAGATCAGCTCAAGTGCGCGGCCACCGCTGGCGCCCTCCCGATGCTTTGCTCACCAGTTATCAGCAACGTGCAAGTCACCAAGACCATCATCGACGGCAGCGCAGGGCTCAACGTCCTGCCTGTCGACACGTTCGACAACCTCCAAGTGTCGTATGATCAGCTTCGGCCTACCAAGCCATTCTCAGGAGTGACCAACGACTCCACCACACCGATAGGGTAGGTCTGCCTCCCTGTCACCTTCGGAGAATGCAAGAACTACCGCACCGAGCTCATTGACTTTGACGTCGTGCACATCCGTCTGCCATACAACGCCATCCTTGGGTATCCAGGCCTGGCCAAGTTCATGGCGGTAACACACCACTGCTACAACATCCTCAAGATGCCAGGAAGCGGCGGAATCATCATGATCCCATGCGAAGAAAGAGACGTGGTGTGTTCCCTCGAGCGTGCCTTTCAAGCTGCAGCAATTGACGACCTCGACAGCAAGGCCGACGGCCCTCCAGAGGCCATCCCCAAGAAGAAGAAGCAGTTGTGCCATACCGGACCTCAGGAGGATGGCGTCACGATTGGAACCTCATCAGGATCAGCGCCCGCTCCAGGAGCGCCTCCCTCCACCGCATAGGAAGGCACGCCTAGCGCCTTCCTCGGGCAGAGCTCGGGGGCTCTCTCATTGAGGGCCTCAGACCTTGCCCACATCACGAGGTAGGCGCTCGGGCACCACTTGGAGGCGTGCTTCACGGCACATTTCTCTCAGGAGGACATGGGGCAGGGATCGCCCACCGTTCAGGAGTTCATCACCAAGACCACTCAGGGATTGCAAGAAGCAAGGGCCATGCGTGGCGAGCGCCGCTCACGAGGCGCAGCTCCCCATCCAGGCGAGGATGCCGGGCTGCATGTCTGCATCGACGTCCCCGGGATCAACAGGGCTGCTTCTCAGGAGCTTTTCTGGCCTTTGCGTGTGGGCCGTTGTGAGGGCCCACCACACAGCTACGTCTGTAGGCCTTTTGGCTTGCCGAGCGTGTCAATGGTCTACCAGCGCAACCTTCGGCGCATCCTGGCGGCTCAGGAGGACAGGCACTGGGCCGTCCTGGCAGATATGGAGACGGTCCTCGAGGAATCACCTGAGCCCCCAGAGCCTCGTGACGCTCAGGACCCTGGTGGCTCGTGAGGAATGACCCCTTCGCCGCATGCCTTCAGCTGCCCCGACATCTCTTCATCGACATAACCAGGTGACATTTTCCAAGTTCATTTAGCTGGGAGCGCCCCTCGGGCTGCATCATACCCAGGCCACGTGGGTCTGTCCCTGTGGCATGTATCCCTTTTTACTTGTGTCTTTAGTTTACCTTGTTGGGGGCGCCCCTCAGGCTCCATCATCCCCAAGCCACTCGGGCCTGACCCAGTGGCATGTATCTTTTTGCATTTACCCAAGATGGTTTGCCTTTCATGCCTAACCTATCCATGACTGTCGCCTGCTCGACTATCACCTCCCCCGAGGGCTACTCATGCTGGCACGATGCTTGTGCATGGGTCCGTCCCTGCAATGTCGACAAATCTGAGCGGCCGAGCTCTGGCTCGCGGCACGCCCCGTGCACGTCACCCCACCAGGCCCTCAGTGTCGTCGCCTCCTCACGAAGCAACCAGGCGGACTAACAACCATAATGGCAAACCATGTTTCTCCTTGTGCTGGTTCACAGGGATCTCATGAGGAAGATAGTAGGCGGCACCACGAGCTTCCTCTTCTCCTGTGTAATTCGCTTGCGAGTTAAAAGGGGGGCTCCTAACCACCGTGACTCAGGAGCTCTTACTGGCTCTCCAACCCTCACCCCCTGGCCTTGACCACGGCATCGCGACCTCGCATACCAGCGGCGGCTGAGCTCGCTCGTGGGCCGGGACCTGAGGACGTAGAGCACTAAGGAGAGCACGGGAGGAGGGAGACTCGTATGGGCCCGACTTAGCTATGCTGCGGAAGCTTGCGCGCCAGCCTCGCGCATCGCAAGGGATCGACCCCAAACCACCAAGATAAGTCTCACACTCAGATTGTCTAATTGATGGAGCCTAAGGGTTACGCATGCTGCAGCCCCGTTGTGGCCAAGTCTCCTCCCTTTCTTGCCTTACCATGGCTGCTTGAGCGCTATAGGGGACCTACTGAGCATCGCGCCTCAGGGGCTCTTACTGGACCCCGGGCCGCACACCTTCTGGCCTTGACCACGGAACGCGACCTGGCATACCAACGATGGATGTAGCCTGCCTGGGGACTGGGACCTATCAGCGTAGAGCAACAAGCTATCACGAGGTTGGAAAGGGGAAACTGAGCCTTAACGGGACATGCATTCGCAAATTTTCATAACAAGGAAGGTGTACACAAAAGACATTACATACCCTTTACACGCCCCCACGGGGCACTTCATGATCCTTCGCAGGGAACAGTGGAGGCGAGCGCTGTCTGCGCCAGCATTTTGTCAAGTCGAGCAGTTGCCGAGGCAGCATGGAGAAGTGGATACGCCCACGACCAATCAACCGCCACGGGTCGACCAAGGCCGCAGGCTTTTGGGGCCCACGGCGCTCCGCACTTGACCTTTGGCTTCGCTTCGAAGCCAAGCTCGAGCGCACCTTGGGCCCGGGAGCTACTGTAGGCGTTCTGGGAACGGGGGTCCCTAGACTTGCCTGCCTGCGGCCCACGGCGTGGCTGTAGGCGTTCTGGGAACGGGGGTCCCTAGACTTGCCTGCCTGCGGCCCACGGCGTGGCTTTTGGGGCCCACGGCGCTCCGCACTTGACCTTTGGCTTCGCTTCGAAGCCAAGCTCGAGCGCACCTTGGGCCCGGGAGCTACTGTAGGCGTTCTGGGAATGGGGGTCCCTAGACTTGCCTGCCTGCGGCCCACGGCGTGGCTGTGCTGCGGGCTTGTACGGCCTATCTTCATCAACAAAGCAGTCAAGACCCTCGCGAGGGGCCAAGCCTCATGAGGCAGGCGACACAATACTTCCTCAGGAGCGGCCACACCAGGCTGCCTCGCGAGGAGCGGAGAAATCAAGGAGGGACAGACCTCGCGAGGCTCTCGTGACGTGAGCCGTGACGATCAAGATCAGGCGGGTGCCAGCGCGTGCTGCGTCCTTGTTTCCTCTTTGGTGCTAAGGCGGCAAGCGCAGACGTGGGGTGCCGAGGCATCAGGCAAAGGTTTCCTTATCAGTGCAATGAGACCAGGACCGGAAGGACGGCAGGACGGAGGTCACCATGGAGTCCCAGACGGCGTCACCTCCAGGGCCTTTTGCAAGCGAGGACCACTTTTGTTAGGATAAGCTGTACTAGCTGTCCCCTTTCAAATTGGCCATTGTTGGCTCCCTTCCTGCTCAATCTTTGGGAAGAGGACCAGGGCCTGTATAAGTAGAACTAACCACCACCGTAGAGAACAACTGATCTGGGATCGGATCCACTCCATCAACACACCCGCACAAGAACATCTCAACCTCAAGAGGTTGTTCTTCCCCTTGTACTATTCATCATCAGCCCAAGAGGCAATCCATCCACCACCACACTGGAGTAGGGTATTACACCACAACGGTGGCCCGAACCAGTATAAACCCTGTGTCCCTTTGTGTTGCGAGTTCGTCTGCGAGATCTTAGCGAGCCAGGGTGTAGATCGGTAGGGAGGAAATCTCCGTGCGCTACCCTAGTGTTTGAGCCTTGAGGGTTTTGCTGGAACCCGTGATCCGACAGACCTATACGCACTAACCTCCACACGGGATAAGTTATGGGCACTCGATGTCGTATGTTTCTTTCGAAATCTCATAGACGTTAGTGGTTTAGCGGCGCACACCCGGGTGGCCCGCGTAAGCAACTGCTTTCTATAAAGAGGTAGCCAGGACTGATTCTGGCCGCGTTCACAGCGTGCAGGATTGCAAAGGGCGATTGTACCATGACCCCTTCGCATTTAGGATGTAGACCAGCATGCTAGCCTCTCTCTTGAGCCTAGGTAATTCTACAATTTGTTGATCTTTTGACGCCGGGCATTATCCAGGAAAGTGTGTCCGACCAAAGATGATTGAGCGTATCGGGTAATGTGGTGCACCCCTGCAGGGAATTTTATCTATTCGAATATCCATGTCCACGGTAACATGAAGACTTGGAGTGGTATCCCGATCTATACAACTAGAATTGGATACTGGAGATGATAATTGGATATGATGGCTCTGGGATTGCTTTCTTGCTGGGAGTTGAGGAAGGATCTCTGGGCATTAATACTACAATATGTTTGCTACTTATAATATGCTAATCTACACTCTTTTAATGTTGCAAGATGCTTCAAGATGCTAGTCTTCGATAGGCTAGGCTTTCTCTCTATTCTGGCATTCTGCAGTTCAGTCCAAAGATATAGCCCCATTCCTTTGATACGGATGCATACTTAGTATAGTTTTGATATAAGTCTTCACTACTAGGGAAAACCTTATACACGGAAGTTTATCAGCAGCGCGGTTTAAAAATGAGCGCTACTGCTAATTAGTAGTAGCGAGGGGTATAAAAACTGCGCTACTACTAAGTTGATAGTAGTAGCGAGGGGTATAAACCCGCGCTGCTACTAAATGGTCTCCAACAATGCCCCCGGGATAGGCCATAGTAGTAGCGAGGGGTATAAAACCAGCGCTACTACTAAGTAAGTAGTAGTAGCGCCGGTGAGACCCCACGCTACTACTAAGCGTGTCCACCCCGGCCCGGTCCCCACCCCCACCCCACCAACCGTCCCTGTCCACCCACTCCCGTCTGTCTCAAAAAAAACCACGGAGCCCGATCCAGATCCCCAACCTCCTCTCCTCTCCCAACCCACTCGCCGCCGGCCTCCCTTCCACCTCCTCTCCTCCGTCCGTCCGCCCCCATGCCCCCCGCCGCGTGCGCCATGCCGGCGGCCGCGCGCCCGCCGCTCCCTGTCTCGCGCCGCTGCCCGCCCCCGCCCCCCTCCGCCGCGCACGTGCCCGCCCGCCGCCCTGAGCGTGTCATACGACCGCCGGAGGTCTCTCCGCCCTCGATCGTATGTCTTCCTAAGTATGCCCGCGTGAGGGAGAGAGATGGAGATGGTGCTCCGACCGACGCCATGGAGGTCTCTCCCCCCTACCTTCCCTTCATGCGTGTGTGTGTGTGTGTTGGTCACGATTTTGGCCAGATCCCGGATGTTGTTCGATTCAATTTGAATTGCCATTTTCTGATTCAATTTGGCCGAATTCCTCACGCAACACAGGTCACAAGAGACCGCCGACACCTCCCTGCTGTGGGCCAACGCCACGCATGGATGTTGGAGCCGGCGAGGTACACGACGGCTCCACCTGCGCCTCCCACAGCAGCAACTCCTAGCCGAGGTATGCCCTCCTCTCCTCTCCTCTCCTTCCTCCCTCTTCACAGATCTCTATCTTGCCCAAGGCAATCGATCAAGTTTATTCATGTTCTGTACGTAGATGCTGCACTATTTAGATCTCTGGTTGGTTGGTCACATTGGAGACCAAGACTGGAATATCACAAGGATTCCACTGAAGAAAACTACTGCACTTTTATGCAGGGATTGACGTCCCAACAGACACTGATTAGGCTAATTGCTACCCGTTTTTGCATATATATATATATATATATATTAATAAACAACAAGTTCGATGCTTCCTTCCAGCATGTAACCAACCTGACACCACAAAGTGTTCGAAAAGTGACAGAATGGATATCCGAAGACCGGATCATTTTGAATTAACACGCACAATGCTGATAGTCAACGTCTCAATCTGTTTCTCAAAGAAAATAAAAACATCTTGAAGTCCAACTCAAGATAGAAAATTAGTAAGTCCAAGAAACACCACGTGCACGCTTTGTTTCCTCAATTAAGTGCCAATAATTTCCTCCTAAAATTACTGATACCCCTACCACACTTCTGAATTTTTTTCTTGTCACAATGAGCCAATGTGCTGCTTATAGGGATCCCATATGAATCAAAAGTTTGACCGGGAAAGAAGAGTGTCGTGCATTGTGCATTATCTGCGGATAGTTTGTATCGTGATTTGTATTTGCACTTTCATGCGGTTGAGAGAACCAAGTATTTGTATTTGCACGTAGGCTAAAGACTACTTGTGATTTCTATGTAGTATTATTTTCAGTTGGTTACTGTAACCTGAAGGCAGAATCTGCAAGCAAAATAGCAGTTAGCAAGTCCTGGACTGGATGATATGTGTTTGGTCATGATTTGTTTGGCTGTAGCATCTCTCTCTAGTGTTAAGCGCGTCGTGGATATGTCCTTGTAGTATATGTTTGCTGTCGCAAATTTTTTACAGTGATAGGAGTTCTTGCAGACCAATTTACAGAAGAAGAGGGATTACAGTGACAGAGCATTGGACCTTGTCAAGTGGTTTCAGAGGAGGATGGAGATGGCTGCCTTACTACAGTGGAGGGCTTAATAGACTCAACTGTATTTGCTATCCCTTTGTGCACTACACGCATGTTCAGTAGCTGCCATTTTCTTGTACTAGCACTGCCAAGATGGATGTTCCTAAAGAGTTGTGACTCCCAAGTTCCCTGTATTCTTCCTTCCTTCCTTCTGTCCAAAATCACAGCACGTTCACAGCACCTTCAAACCTGCATGTGATGGACATAATAAAAGGTTCAGAACAATATGACCCCACAATTAAGAATAGTATGCAAGAACTTAAACAGTTGTATGCTCCCAATTAAGCATAGATGCAATAATAGTACAATAATAATCAAATATGCTTGCACTCATAAACAGAACGATTTATTTATAAAGATGTAAGTACATATAGGCTGATGATAATTTGAGTTACGATATGTTATGCTAACAATTTTATGGGACTACAGGTTTTGAGATCTTTGCTTTCCCATGCAACCAGTTTGGTGGGCAGGAACTTGGCATTGATAAGGAAAATGTTCAGATTGATTTCTGACAAGGTAAATGTGTGCCTGATACTTCCTCCTTTTTTGGTGTCTCTGTTTCAAGCTGATGTAAATGTTACTGGCCTACGTCGTATAGAAGATGATTTAGTGATCTCAAATGATCACACTATCAAATGGTGAATGTGCACCGATAAAGCATGGGAGTTTTTCTTGTGTTACTAGTGTCCGACCAGAATTAGTAAGGTATGATCAACGTGGCCGTATAATTAGATTTGGAAAAATACTAACTTGTTATTTCCTTTGCATTTTTTACTGTAAAAAGTCATGGCTCACCTATTAACCGGCGGCCGTAGAAGGACTAATCACCTAACTGAAACACTAATAATCAGAAGATAGATTGAACTTCGTTTAATGGATATACAACATATTGAATTATTTTCTATTTGGTCTAATTGATATAATCATGTCTAATAGAGTTCACAATCTTTACTTTGAAGATCTGTAGCTAGACGTTAGAACTGTTGACATGCAAATAATTAACTAACTGCATGTCGTACTTGAATTACAGGTTTTTTGGTTTCGTCACTCCTTTGTTATATGGAAGAAGACTTCATGGTTAGCATTATTTATTATAAGACATTCATATAAGATTTTCTTGCCACTGTAAGTAGGAAGTTAATTTTTTTGGTCTGTTTTGTTCTGCGGGGATTTTGGTCTGTTTTTCTAATAGTATATATGATCATTCAGTCACAGTTCCTGTATTTTAGAACTAAATCTCCCCCTAATTAAAATGCAGAAACGTGTTTTCTTTTATTATGTTTCAGTCACTGTCTTAGAAACACTAGAAAATATCTCTTGACAAACTTCTTCATGGAACTAATATTTTTATGCTAATGACAAATTGGATTTATAATCTTTAACCTCGAATCTTTATAGGATTTTGGTTACTACCATATCTGCTCTTGCAGGTCTACTAGAGTATCCACTTCTGAGGTTGATTTTCAAAATGTGTATATCTAATATTTCTTACTGCAGCTTTAAGCTTCACTGTCATCTAACTTTGTCTAGTTAATATACTTACTCGGCAACATGGAAAGTTTCCACATTTGTTCTAGCTGTCTCTATGGGTTAGCGACTTAGCATACATGTTGTAATAAGGTTTCACATTTGCTTCTCTGACAAGGTCTGTTTTTATTCATAGGTAGAAGATAGCGACAGAGTGCTGCCGGATAATGAGATGTTGAAGCGGCAGATTGAATCCATGACACCGAAGTGCAATTGCGGCAGATTATCTCTATCTTTTCTTTTCATTTTTCTTATTATTGAGTGAGAACAGAATGAGGAACTGTGTGATAGTACATACAACAACTGTAGTAAAAAGAAACTTATGTTTGCAATTGTTAATGACATAGATACTTGCATGTTCTTTGAAGTGGTCATTTGTGAGTTGCAATGCATAATGAGGTTTTTTGGCTGATTTATTTCCTTCGGTTTCTGGTTAACCATGAAATAGGAGCCCAGCAGTGCTCACTATTGTTGTGTTTACTGGGAACTGTATGCATAAAATGGAATTGGTCGATTTTATTTTTTTTAATTATAAATTAGTTAGTAGTGGCGTGGGAAAAGACTGCGCGCTACTAGTATTTAGGATACTAGTAGCGTTGGTAGTATGGACACGCTGTTACTATTTTGTTAGTAGTGGCGCGGGTACTAAATAGCAGTAGCGTGGGTGGCACACGCTACTACTAACTTTGTTAGTAGTAGCGCGGGTTCAACCCACGCTATTACTAACTATTAGCTGTAGCGCCTTATTGGTAGCGCGGGTATCTGCACTGCTGATAGGCCTAAAACCCGCGCTACTGCTAGGCTTTTCCCTAGTAGTGCTTGCGAGTACTTTGGATAAGTACTTACGGTTGCTTTGCTACTTCTTTTCCCCCTATACCCGGTTGATGCGATCAGATGACGGATCCCAGAAGTCATATGCCACCGCCGACGACCAGGAATAGTAGGAGGCTCCCATGGAGGAGGCCTTGCCTTTTCGATCATTGATGTTGCTTTTGTGCTAGCCTTCTTAAGGTAGACTTGTTTAACTTATGTTTGTACTTAGATATTTTTGCTTCCACTGACTCATTTGTATTCGAGCTTATGTATTTGAGCCCTCGAGGACCCTGGCTTGTAATATAAAGCTTGTATGACTTTAATTTGTGTCTAGAGTTGTGTTGTGGTATCTTCCCGTGAGTCCTTGATCTTGATCGTACACATTTGCGTGTATGATTAGTGTACGATTGAATCGGAGGCTTCACATAAATCATCTCTTTATTTTGTTTCTACGGGAAATGGGATATATATGGGTGAAATCAAGTGAGAACATGAAAAGGAGTAAAGGAGGAGATATAAGAAGTCAAGAGGAGGCGCACCAGAAGAAGCAGTACAAAAGATGGCGTTCCATACGACTGCGAGTGCTCGTATGAGCGGTCATATGGTGTGAAAACCGAGCCTCCTCGTCCACCTGAACAACTTCTATAAAGTGTCGAGGCCGAAATGTCAATAAAGCAACCGTGAGTGGAGCCAAAATAGAGCTATCGTCATCAACCCTAGTCGCCGCTATTTCCCATCTCCATATCCACCATCTCATCACCACATCCTCCACTAGATCATACTTGTAATCGTGAATCACACACGACATCCATTGTAAGACATATTATCAATTAATCTACCCTCGCGATGTGTTCTTCGTGTGATTTGATCTTCATGTGTGAGTAGTTTGGTAAGATATGGGTTGAGGCAAGAGCTTTAAAACCCGATATATTTGCTATGGGGATCAATGGAAGTTCCTTTGAATTAAGGTCCCATATGTGTGAAATAAAATTGTTCCGTAGATGTTTCTCGTCTCTTTCACATTCTCCATCCCTCCAGGTACCCAGGATCATGGAGAGCAAGCCACAGAGAGGCTAAGGGCAGAGAGACCGTGAAGTGTTATTCTGACCACCAGTGACAAAAACGTTTAGTATGGTAACATGGATCCTATCTCTGAGGATTCAATAGGTGTAGTCATTTAATGTGCAAAGCTCTTGTATGATTGTTGCAATCTTAATTATCGAGTAAACCCCACAAGACGGATAGGGCCTTCGGCTGGACAATTAACTCTTGATGCAGGACGCGTGCCGATCAAGACGTAATTTAAACACATCCCCCACTTTAGTTCATAACAATCACATCTCGATGGATGACTTTTAGCGCACAAATTAAGATCATATCTGATCCCGACATAAGTATATAGTTGTAGGCATTTAGACCTCATACACATGCCTATTTTATTATAAGTGTTCTCTTTCAGTTGTTTGATTTTGTCCGGCCAAAAGCTGGAATTATTTTTTAACAAAAGCTTACTTGAGACCCTAGCTTCATGGGGGTCCTCCTCCCATGGGTTCGATAACTCAGGGACACCTCTAGGGAAAAAGGCGAGAATCCTTTCTGCTTCATTTTCGGATCACCCAAGGAAGTAATCTGCTGGTTACAAACTTCTCAAGGGCGAAGAAGAAAAATAGTGCTCCTGTTGCTTGACCCGGATGGACTCGACCGAAGGAACATTATGTAAAGCTCAATGTAGATGCTGCTTTTGATGTTAATAACAAATCTAGTTGAGCCGGCGGAGCTCTCACGGATGATCGGGGCTACTTTGTGGCGGCTTCCAACCGATCTTTGGATGTTGTTAATGACACAACACCGACAGAGGTGATTGTTTGATGGACGGCCTTTCATTGGGAAACACTATGGGGTGCAACAGCATTGTAGTGAACTTCGATTGCACAGAAGTCATCGAGATTATGAAACATGGTGGTCATTCTGTTGGGCCTGTGACAACGATGTATGATGATTGTTTCTTCCTTTGTCACAAGTTAGTGATTTTCATTTGAGTTTTGTCCTAGGAAAGCCAATATGGCGGCACATGTTTTAGCTAATAAGTCGGAGCTTAGCCCTCTTGTGTGGCAAGAGGATCCTCCTAATTTTCTTGTGGTTGTCTTATCAAATGATGCAAGTGTTTTGCATAATGAATAAAACCGCCATGAAGGCTTTCCCTAGAAAAAAACAGCGTAGATTTGTGTTCCGAAAAGTGAAAGAAAAATGTACACGAACAGACGTAGGTAATACAAATGAAGATGAAAAGATTCCAATGTACTACGAGGAGATACGCAAGCGTACCTCATTGATATGTACTAGTACCTGATCCCCTATATACTGGAAGAGTATGCATGATAATTGAAGGTAAATTACATCCATGTGAGTTGAGTACACCGGTTCGTCGCGTGAATTTCACGCGGAAACTTAATACGGATTCAAGAAGGAGTGCGGCACAAGGCTATCCTTGAAGAGGTAGCAGTAAGAGTATCTCCAGCCATTGGCCCCCAGGGGGCGCCTAAAATCGCCGCCTGGGGGTGAGCCGGTGCAAAAAATCGGCCTGGGGGCAAGTTGGTCCCCAGCCGCCAGTCCCAGGGCCGTCCCCAGGCGCGTTCAAAAAAATAAAAAAATATAGCAAAGTTCAAAGTTCGGCGAAGTTGGGCATATATTACATAATAGTGGCGGATTTTTATTACATAATATATCTAATTAAAAAAGAAATTGGCTGAACGTGGAGTAGTCGCCGTCGTCGCTGCAGTCATCGTCGTCGGGCTTCTCCTCCTTGACGTGGCCGTCCCTGGTAGACCCCTGACCGGCGTCGCCTACGCGGACTGGTGGCGGCGGCGCGTCGTCGTCGTCGCTGTCCTCGATGACGACGACTCCTCCTTCGTCACGGCCCCGGCGGTGCTGCGCGGATCGCCGCAGGGCGGCGCACTGGCGCTCCCTCGCCATCTTCAGGGAGTCCGTGCGCGCCCATTCCAGGCTCGCGTCGTTGTCGAGCTCGACGTCGCCGCCGTGCTCCGTCTTCACCGTGGGGAGGCCCGGCTCCGTCTGCACCGATGCGAGCCCCGGCTCCGTCTTGGGCTTGACGAAGCACAGATGAGCCGACGAGGGGGCGCGCTGGCCGCCCTCGTTGATGATGAAGCTGGCGCTGCGAGTGCACCGGCCGAGCAGCGTCTCCGCCGCGGGCTCGGCCTTGACGCCGAGCAGCACCGGAGAGCGGGAGGAGTGCGAAGAAGAGCGTGATGAGGAGGAAGAGGACGAGGCGCCAAACCTCCTGTGCAACCATTGCCCGTCACGTCGGCGGTGAGCCGTGGCCGTGGCGGCCGGCCTCGCCGGGGGGTATGCCAACCGCGTGTCATTGCCGCCCTCGAGGTACGTCAGAACGCCCTCAAGGGTGCGGCCGAGGACACCCCAGCATAGGTAGCATCCCTCGTTGTTCTTCAGGCCGGCCACCACCGGCGCGTCGTTGGTGGACGCCATCCTCTGCTGCTGCCGTCACTGGAAGTACGCCGTCCATGCCGCTTGATTGTCGGCGGCGTACTCGGGGAGGGCGAGCTGGTCGTCGGTGAGGGAGGCGCGCACGACCTCGACCTCGTCGGTGAAGTACGAGGGTTTCGCCATGGCGTCGGGCAACGGGGGAATGGGCACTCCCCCATTGTTGAGTCTCCACCCCGTCGGCCCGGCGCGCATGTCTGGTGGCGTCGGGATGTTCGCCTGGAATAGGAGCCAAGACTCATGTTCGCGGAGCGAGCGGCGGCCGAAGCCGTTGGCCGCCGCCTCATCTCTGGGGAAATGCTCGGCCATCAGGAGAGGGAGGAAGGGAGAGGGAGGGCTCGACGGTGGCGCGCGGGAGAGGGTGGGCTCGGCGGCGGCTCTTGGGAGAGGTAGAGCGCCGCGGCTAGGGCGGGCCGGTGTGGCCAGAGGCGAGGGAGGCCACTGGCTTATATGGCGGCGCCACGCCCGTGTGTACGCGTGCGAGGGAGGGGAGGCGTCGGCGCGCCGCCCCGTGACGCGGCGCCCGTGAGGAATCAATGGTAAGGCTGACCGGTGGCAGCCTTGCCATTGATTCCCCGCGGGAAACCGAGGCGTTGGCGGAAGACGACGCGCGGTGTCGCTGACGCGGCGGGCCACTACAAGAAATATGTCAACTTATGACCTTCTGTCAGTGACCCTGGAAGAATTGGTCATAGATTTATGACCATTTGAGACCAATTGGTCAAAAGCTGTTCGAGGGGCTCCAAACCCTAAACCATTGCGACCATTTTGGTCAGAAAGGTCATAATTTCCTTACATGAAATGGTCATAAAGCTAACAGCGCTAGTCCGCTGCCTTATTTCTAGTTGTTAACGACCAATATAGATGGTCATAGCCTTGTAAATTGTGGTGGGTTGCTATGACTAGGCGCCACCTCATCAGTTTTGCCTATGTGTCATGTCCATGTGGCAGTTTTTGCCCTAGGTTGTGAAGCAACCTATATTTCTGTCATTCCCAAAATTCCCAAAAAAATCTCATAAATTCTTTGGGTCATATCTTCGTCAAATATGTAAAAACCTTCCTTGCCTAGTTCAAAAATAATTCCAAAATATTCATTTTCCTATTCTGTTCAGAGTAACAGTTTGTGAAGGAAGTACCACTTTGGCATGTCCAAATAGTATCCATTTTCTACAGTGCTTTCCTATGCCCAAATAACCATCCTCCACCAAATGCCAGCTCAATCCATTCATTATTTTGAGCCGAGCTTCAACATTCGTATTTATGTCCAGTGTGGTGGTTTGCAAAGCAAGTACCACCTAGGCTCGTCCTTTTGAGCTGAAAATTTGTGAAAAGGGTGTTCTTAGTAACTGATCATCCTCAGCCAAAACTCACGCCCATTAGCCATGTACATTTCCCGTACCGCTAATCAAACACTTGGCTGCTAATTCATGTTTGAGCATCGATTGGTCTCCTCGTGAGAATCTTATGTTGTAATTTTCTTCCTAGCACCAACCTGGAGAGTGCCCAACCCAGTAGACATGCCTAGGCCGCCCAGAACACATGGCAACGCCACGGTCACGCGGTGACCACGCGGCGGGCATGCGAGTTTACGCGCTCTAGCGTTGGGGCCCTCGGCCACCGCCCAAACCTCGACGTATCGCCACCAAACCATGTATTTATGATTAAATAGGTCCTTATGTAACTAGAAATGATTTTTGGAAAAAATAAATAGCAAACTATGAGGCAGCTGCAGTTCAAATTTGACCCGCTTCCAACTGAATCGGCAGAAATTTGTCTTTTTCACGAGAGGTGGATCAAAAAAATTTACACCAGACCATTTTGTCAATTGTGCATTAAATATGGACTAGTATTTTATAAAAATGATCTGGTCCAATTTTGCAACACTTATTTGGTAGTTCCTTCACAAAAAAACCTCCTTTTGGGCACTCGAAAAATGGAAAATGGTTTTTTCGTACAACGAAAATGAAAACTTCCTTAGGCAACATTGTTTGCTATTACAATATGCACCCTTGTGCACAATATGAGATCATTTGAACAAACTATGCCATGAATGTGGCCATAAGATTGATCATTTGGCTTGAAAGCCATGAATCTTCACACTTGATAGCTCATTTCTGAGAACACTTTTTTAAAATAATTACTGTATTACAAGTTTATTATTTTTCCTGGAAACTTGGTCACATATAATGACACAATGCGAAGGTTTTCCAATTTTTTGATTTTTTTTGAATTTTTTATGCCCGTTTCAAAATGCAGTCAAAACGGCGGGCTTGACCGTTCCTAGCTAGTGGTTGAATCTTGGAATTTTTTTGGTGTTTCTATGATTAAATAGATACTTATGTAACTATAAATGATTTTTGGAAAAAATAAATAGCAAACTATGAGGCAGCTGCAGTTCAAATTTGACCCGCTTCCAACGAAATCAGCGGCAATTTGTCTTTTTCACGAGAGGTGGATCAAAACTTTTTACACCCAACCATTTGGTCAATTGTGCATTATATATGGCCTAGTATTTTAGAAAAATGATTTGGTCCAATTTTGCAACAATTATTTGGTAGTTCCTTCACAAAAAAACCTCATTTCGGGCACTCGGAAAATGAAAAATGGTTTTTTCGTCCAACGAAAATGAAAACTTCCTTAAGCAACATTGTTTTCCATTCTAATATGCACCCTTGTGCACAATATGAGATCATTTGAACAAACTATGCCATGAATGTGGCCATAAGATTGATCATTTGGCTTGAAAGCCATTGATCTCCACACTTGATAGCTCGTTTCTGAGAACACTTTTTTAAAATAATTGCCGTATTATAAGTTTGTTATTTTTCCTGGAAACTTGTCAACATATAATGACACAATGCGAAGGTTTTCCAATTTTTTGGTTTTTTTTTGAATTTTTTATGCTCGTTTCAAAATGCGGTCAAAACGGCGGGAATGACCGTTCCTAGCTAGTGGTTGAACCTTGGAATTGTTTTGGTGTTTCTATGATTAAATAGATACTTATGTACCTAGAAATGATTTTTGGAAAAAATAAAGAGCAAACTTTGAGGCAGCTACAGTTCAAATTTGACCTGCTTCCAACTTAATCGGCGGCAATTTGTCTTTTTCACGAGAGGTGGATCAAAACTTTTTACAACCAACCATTTGGTCAATTGTACATTAAATATGTCCTAGTATTTTAGAAAAATGATTTGGTCCAATTTTGCAACAATTATTTGGTAGTTCCTTCACAAAAAAACCTCCTTTCGGGCACTCGGAAAATGAAAAATGGTTTTTTCGTCCAAAGAAAATGAAAACTTGCTTAGGCAACATTGTTTGCCATTCTAATATGCACCCTTGTGCACAATATGAGATCATTTGAACAAACTATGCCATGAATGTGACCATAAGATTGATCATTTGGCTTGAAAGCCATTGATCTCCATACGTGATAGCTCGTTTCTGAGAACATTTTTTTAAAATAATTGCAAAGAAAATGAAAACATTATTAGGTAACATTGTTTGCCATTCCAAGATGCACCATTGTGCACAATATAAGATCATTTCTTTGAATTTTTCATGTGAAAAAGTAGAAGAAAAACAAAAGAATGTCGAGGTAGATGCTTTTTTGAAACACAATTTGTCTTTTTGATGAGAGGTGGACCGAAAGCATTTTACATCTAAAGATTTGGTCAACTGTACATAAAATGCTGTCTTATAGTTTTGGAAAATGGAGTGGTGTTGTAAACATTTTTGGCACTCCGAAAATAGAAAATGATCCCCCCCCCACTAAAAACTCATTTCTCATAACAATTTTTAAAAGATATTTGTCTTATTCCAATTCCAAGTTTGTTAGTTTTCCTAAAAACTATGTCACATTTGGTGACACAATGAGAATGTTTCTTTTTGAATTTCTCATATCATAAAACTATTTATATGATTCAACACCTTTTTTTGAAAAAAATATGGTTCAACACCTTATTTTTAGTCAATTACGACCAATTTAGAAGGTCATAACGTGTACTGGGTTCTGATTGGTCCATTGACATGTCACGCGGATCGTGCTCAAACACCGTCGGATGCTCTTGGATCCGACGGCAGCCCTTTCTCCGTCACCCCCTCCCCCTCTTTATCTCAAAAAAGAAAAAGAAAAAAGAAAACTCCCTCACCCTCTCACCCCACGAACCCTAGCGCTCCAGATCCGCCATCCACCTCACGCGCTCCCACATGGCTGCCGCCACCCCGTCGATCCCATCCCTCCCGATTCAGATCCGACCCCGCCGCCCGCGCCCGCGCGCCACCCGCTCCTCCTCGCCTCCTGGAGGACGTCCGCCGCTCTTCCTCCGCCCGTCCCGGACGCCTCAGTCGGAGCCCTCCGCCGCAGGGCCGCCGCGCTCATCCCGCCCTCGGCGCCGCACCTCCTTTTACTCATGGCCTCGCACCTCCCCGATCCGGGTTCCTCGCACGCTCACCGCTTCGCCTCCGTCTCCCACCATGCCGCACGCCCCACGCCGGAAAAGGGAAGGCGAGCCACCTTCGCCCTCCCCTCGCCCCCGCGCTGGTCCCGTTGCCGAGCCGTCGCCATCCAGGCGTCGTCGCCATCAATCGATCTCCCGAGCAAGCGACCTTCCTCCTCGATCTACTCATTGGCTATGGCGGACGAGCCGGAGGGGCGAGGGGAGGGGGAGCATGGACGCCAACTGGTGCCCCACCGAAGACTCAGGTCCCGCCACCGCGACCGCCGGAGGCGGGGTTGACCCGAACGCACCGGCGCCCCATCGCCGGAGGCCACTAGCACTCCGGGCTCCAGCCCGATGCCCGCGCCAGGATCGTCAGTAAGATATAAGCGGCGACCTCAATCTTTGATTTGATCCTTCATCCCCTTGATTTATTGTTGCACTCCTTCCAGATCCAGTCGCACTCCTCATTCAGCTCCATGTCTCCTGGTGCGGCGGCACAGTGAGAGGATGTAAACGCGCGGCCTGCTCGTCCCTCGTCCTCATCACCGGCCTCTCCGAGGTCGCTGCTGGGGCAATCTCCATGGGCCCTTGAGGGTAATTTCCGATCCCTCCTCTGCAATTGTAATTCTACAGTAATATAAGGCTTCCATCTAGGATAATGTCTGACTGTAACTATATTAGATTGCATGTACTGCTAATAGTGAATCTACAGTAGTATTTCTACACATCCTAGCTAGTATTTGTATTTTGTGAAGCTACTTCAAGTCAGCCATGACTGCATGCATTCACCACGGCACATGTGTTAGTGATGAATACTTTTCATTGCATGGCCTGACTAATGACTCGCATTGGAGCCATTTATTAATCTCGTACTACTAGTTGAGCTTCCAAATGTAACTTATGGAAATATCAGGTTATCCTATGATGCAGAAATCTCGTATTTGCTGCATCTTTCCATTGTATTACAGATTTTCAGCTTGACCCACTGTTTTATTATGTGAATGCCATGCAAGCAACTAATTTTCTCTTGTTCATGTAGATGGAGTAGGAGGATGAGCAGCAGCAAATGAGCCTGATGGTGAAGAAGCACGTAATGACAAGAACTCGTTCAAGAGCTCTTTTGTCCTTCCAAAACAGGGTCTTGATGTCCCCCTTACAGAAAAATGTTCATACATGTTCCTGCATAATGCGTGTGTGCATGTTGGATGGTCACATTCTAGTGTACTAGCTAGCTAGTAAGCTTGTTTTGCTATCTCATTTTTTACCTCATGTAGCTCACCGCCTAATTTGTAGGTAAAGATACCGTTGGCATATATTATCAGCAGCATTTTTTCATAAACAAAATATAAAATGTTGATTTGGTCCAGAATGTGTATTATGTCCATGTTGTTGGCTAGATGGTTATGGCTCATCAGAATATACACACACGAGTGTATCATGTAACAATTGGCAGAGTCACCAGGATATATACACATTAAATCTATTGTTCTGTTTCATCATTGTGCTGCATATGTTTCTAACTCCACTATTTCTGTTTTTCTTTATCACCTTATCCAATATTGTAGATTCCTGTATTGATGCATGCCAACTATGAATATGAAGCTTGCTGTGTGTAGGGTGACTAGTGATGTTCAGTGTTTATTGTGTGTGTTCTGAACATCTGAAGCTTGCTGTGTGTAGGGTGACTAGTGATGTTCAGTGTTTATTGTGTCTGTTTTATACACACACACACATGGTCCTTACGTTTCAATCTCCTCTACTGCTTACTGACAGAGTACTACGCACGTATAGTAGTTGAGTAGTAGTGTGTAGGGACTCTTGAGGAAAGTTTACGTACTTAAACATTATGCTTAAAATAAATGTTGTAATTCCCTTGTAGTAGTATGTTTATGAATGGCTGCATGAAATGATTGTCCAGTACTTAAAATATTTGAATCGGGGTTAATGTAATCACTTGCTGCATCCTGTTTGATTAACCGGAGATGCTAATAGGAAAGCAAAGCAAATAGGAAAAGCATGTGCTGCTACTTTTGCTTATCCTCCGCACACAAGTAAAGTGAAGCATCCTATTTTGATTTCTTCATTCATGATGCATAAAATTCTGGTATTGTGTTCTTATAGCTAATCTGCTGGTGTTGTGCATAAAATTCCAGGATCTTTGCGTGTTAGTTCTGGCTGTAGTGCCTATCTTTAGTAAGATTAAATTGCTACTATTACTGATGAATGGTTGAGTTCTAAAACTTGAAGTAGCACCTACTTTCTGGTCCTGTAGTGTTTAAAACTGATAATTATGATGCATTGGTTGTCCATATGGCCTTCTTTTTTAATGCATATATATGATGTAGTTGATAGGCCTTGATCTCAACCTCTCAAGTTTATGTTCCCTGGTGTGTAGTTAACTTGTCATTTTTATTGGCAAGCGTGTAATGAATTTATTAGAATTTTTCTCCTATTGCCGTGTACAGTATGTAGCAAAAAGGTCTATATTACTGAGGATGTATAATGTAGAAGTATAAAAACCATAAATTCAAGCTTCTACTGTAGCATGCTCAATATATATTGTTATAGAATAGTGTTCTACAAAAGGTTGAAATACCATGGTCTCAGTCATTTGTAGGAAATAGAAACACTAAGGCAGAAACTAATTAACCTGTGGAAACTAACCTGACTAGTAGCTTCTCTGGCTTCCAGTTTACAACTTCCAGGATATCAATCATTCATTCTCAAGTTGCTGCTGGCAGCTACAAGTCGCCTTTTTCTGGAATTTTCATGTTCTTTTTTTTTGTGTATATGCCTTCCTCTTCGATTTCGAGCTTGTGATTGAGGTCAATTGATGGTGGTGGTTGTGCGATGCAGATGTTCGGGATGGCGGAGAAGGAGATGGAGTACCGGGTCGAGCTTTTCAACCGGTGAGCGATGAGCCTTCTAGCTGCTGTACTACCACCAGTCCACCACCTGGGTGGGGCTTGTGAGATCAACTTCTCTCTGGTCTGGTCGTTGGAACTTCAGGACAAGGTACGTAGCATCCCCATCTCCCTCCCTCTCTTTCTCTGCTTACAAATGCCGCTAAATTAAGGAATATTTGATGCAAATCCTGGCTGTGTAAGGAATTCAAGAGGGATTTGTATGAATAAGTCCAGTTTTTTTAGTTAGTACCAAACAGAGAAGATGCGGTCCGGATTGGCCAATTTTGCTGCTACCACATGGATTTGTATCTATGCAACCATCTTCCTACTGTTTGTGTTGTTTGGATTGCAAGAAATTCAGCTTTGGGTGACCTGCACTTAGTTTAATTTCTTTGAATAATCAACCGTATTGTTTCTGTATTGTTTTGCTGCTGTATTGTTTCTCACTCATGATTGATCTACTCCCAGGTGAAGGTTTTCAAATGTTGAAGGAGGAGGACAATAGGAACTTCTGTGATGTCTTGTCATCTATTTTCTTTTCTTTGTTGTAGAATAGTTTTGTTTGGCACTTACTGGTTGGATGTAAAGATATGTACTGCTAGAATGAATGCATGTAACTATATTTTGGGCTCCTATAATATTTCAGGTTGCTTTCAAAATGTATCGGAACTGGGCTAGGCCCAAGATAACTTGTAGTGTGATGTGTTGTAATGTCAATGGCATAATAAAAGAAGTTGGATTGGATCAATTATTTCGGCCCAGCCCAAGATATATTGAACAATTATTTTTGAGGGGAAAACTTGAGAGGCCCAGCAAAGAAATGGCCCAGAAAAAACAAGACCAAAAAAATCTGTCAAAAGGGATAGGCAAAGAAATTTAAAAGGCCGAATTACTGGGCCAGGCCCATGTAGCTAGTGAAAATTAACAGAAATAAATATATATTGAAAAGGCCGAATTGTTGGGCTCGGCCCATGTAGAAAATCGAATTGGACCGGGCTGAATCTGGTGCCACATCAGCTTGCCACGCTGGATGCCTACGTGGCCTGGGGGAGGTTGCTAGTGACCAAAATGCCATAGTAGTAATATTTTGGTCATAAACGTCTTTGACCATTCCAGAAGAAAGGTCGCTATAGTCAATTTACGACGGCCAGCTTTTGACCTTCTGTTTTTGGTCACAAAAAGGTCATAAATAGAAATTTGTGACCTTTCAGTGACCAATAGTGGTGGTCATAAGTTGACATATTTCTTGTAGTGGGCCCGCGGCTCTTTCTGGCAAAAACCGCTCGCCCCGGCGCCCCCGAGCGCCCCCAGCGCGTCGGGTTCGGCTTGGGTCCGCCGGCGCTAATTTTGGCCCAGGCCGGCAAAAATCGGGCTTCTGGGAACGCGACTGGGCCGATTTTTCTACGCCGGCGCGAAAAAATCGTCTGGGGAGGCCTTTCTGGGGGCGCGGCTGGAGATGCTCTAACCCCATGTGACATTGATATACTCTATCTGCTTTACGATCCTCTTCTCGGTAAGATGGTACAGCGCCTTGAAATTATGTGTGTAGCTTGCCATGAAAACAACGTTGGAGACCCCGGTGCCCGTCCACCAATGTGGAGAGAACCGCGGCGGCCGGACGATCTGGAAGCGGTGTGACCAGCTCTAGTCGTCGTCGTAGTCGTCGAGCACCCAGAGCTCCGTGGAATCTCCATGGAATTCAGTGGCTGTTACGGCTAGCCTACCGTCCAACTCCAAGAGGCAGAGATCGTCGTCGCGGTAGTGCTCTCTCGGCCACGGTTGGCGCGATATCAGCCGAAAATCCTCGGACACCGTGTCGAACGCCAGGATCTTCTCGGTGCTTCCGGCCAGAGGATGGATCGTCTAGTGAATTTTGCCCCTATGGTGGGCGTAGTGGTTGATGAAATAGGCGAACCGTCTACGACTACACCGTCGGCCACTGGTCCGAGACAGCGAGGAAGTTGTGAGCTGGCGGTGACGGCGGCGGCGAGCGAGTAAACATAGTGTATCGGCAAGCCAAGTTCTGGTTCATTGGCGAGAACGAGAAGCCGGTGCTCGCCGGACGGGCTGTGGCGGTGAAGCCGCACAGCCTGGCCACGTCGGGGGAAGAAGGTGGCTTCACGTCCAACCTAGCCCCCTGCTTGGTCACCGGGTTGCACACGAAGAAATCGGACCTAAACAAGCTTTCGCGGGATTTCTGGAACAACAGGAGCCCGTCGCAGCTACCCATCAGGGCGCCAACCTCACAGTGCTTGGGGCAGTGGAGTTGGTCCGGTGCCTCGTCAAGTCGACTTGCAAAGACAGCAGGATTTTTTTAAAAGGAGGTCATCCTGGCCTCTGCATCAGAGAGATGCATACAACCACTTTACTAAAACAAGTTCAACACAAGCAAATAGTCTGGTCTACAAAGTACGGCTCACGGAAGGATCCAAAACAAAAAAACAAGATAAACTCAAAGCCACAACCGGCTGGACAAAAAGATACTAAGGACATATCCTATTATGCGGCCGCCATCCAAACCGGTTGAATATAACACGTGCTACCATCTCCCACCGGTTGCACCCAGTAGCCAGCTGCTCCCTGGAGCCCATAGGAGTGAGTAAGGACCACGTACGGGTCCATGCCATAGCCCTGAAGATAACCTATAAGAAATTAATAGTAGCTACTCTATTAAAAATCAAACCATTCATGCAGTTCCATATAGCTCAAATAAGTGCGCATATTCCAATTCGAATACTTGACGCAACATGAGGAGGCACTCCATTTAGCCACGTCACAAACAACGTGTCTATGCTTACTGGAGGCGTAATATTAAATGCTATATGGCAGACCGCCAAAGTAACTTCGCGAGAGGGCAATCAAGAAATAAGTGTTGAATTGTTTCATCGTGAACACAAAAGCAACATCGTGAACTCCCTACCCATCTCCGCTTTATCAGGTTATCTTTGGTGAGGATCACTTGCTTGTGAACAAACCACATAAAGATTTTAATACGCAAGGGAACCTTAACTTTCCAAATGTGTAACAATCTTGGGATTGGGACAGAGTTAATGAGATCTGAGTACATCGATTTAACCGTGAACACTTCATTACTCCTTAATTTCCAGTTCAATGTATCTCCTTGATTAGAGAGTTGAGCATCCGTCAACCTCCTCACTAGGTGTAACCAGGAAGCCCATCTTTTCCCTACCAGGGACCTCCTAAACTAGATATTCAAAGGTAGCGTCTGCAAGATTGTTGCTACGTAATCTTATTTACGTTGAGCAATATGATAGAGGGAAGGATACTGGAGAGCTAGCGGTGTGTCGCCTAACCAGGTATCCTCCCAAAACCTTGTTGTTGTTCCGTCCCTAACAATGAATTTCACCCTATGGAAGAAGGGTTCTTTCACTCTCATGAGACCCTTCCAAAATGGTGAATCATTAGGCCTTATGGTCACTTGAGCAACAGTTTTAGAGTGCAAGTATTTATTTCTTAGGATTTGAGCCCACATACCCTCGGGTTCAAGTGCTAACCTATACAACCAATTGCTCAGTAGACATTTGTTTTTAATCTCGAGGTTCTCGATCCCAAGACCCCCCTGATCTTTCGGTCGACAAATAATATCCCATCTTGCCAGACGGTACTTTGTCTTAACCTTGTCAGACTGCCAGAAAAAAGGGCATCGATAGTAGTCTAGTCTCTTACGTACCCCTTTAGGCACCTCAAAGAAAGAAAGAAGGAACATTGGCATACTCGTGAGCACCGAGTTGATCAATACCTGCGTTCCTCCATATGACATAAGCTTACCCTTCCAGCAGCTTAGTTTCTTATCAAAACGATCCTCGATACACTTCCACTCCTTATTAGTTAGTTTCCTATGATGAATTGGAATGCCCAGATAACTGAATGGTAATGATTCTAGTTCACAGCCGAATAGTTGCTTGTAACTGTCTTGGTCATCTTTGGCCCTACCAAAGCAGAACAACTCACTCTTGTGAAAGTTGATCTTAAGACCCGCCAGCTGTTCAAATAAACATAAGACCAATTTCATATTCCTCGCCTTTGCAAGGTCATGCACCATGAAGATGATAGTGTCGTCTGCATATTGTAAGACAGACACGCCCCCATCCACCAGATGGGGAACAAGACCACCTACGAAGCCTCTCTCCTTGGCCCGACCTATGAGAACATCCAACATGTCTGCCACAATGTTGAACATAATCGGAGATATGGGATATCTTTGTCTCAAGCCTTTATGCATTTGGAAATAATGACCAATGTCATCGTTCACCTTTATGCCCACACTACCTTTCTGGACAAAGGAATACACCTGAGTCCCCCATGCCCCATTAAAACCCTTCATGCACATGGCCTGTTGCCAAAATGGCCATTTGACCTTGTCATATGCCTTCTCAAAATCTACTTTGAATATCACCCCATCAAGTTTCTTCGAATGGATTTCATGTAGAGTTTCGTGTAAGACAACAAACCCTTCTAGGATATGTCTTACAGGCATAAAGGCAGTCTGACTTGGTTGCACTACTGTATGAGCAATCCGTGTCAGCCTATTAGTGGCTACTTTCATAAATATCTTGAAACTAACATTCAAGAGACAGATGGGTCGGAATTGCTCGATGCAAATTGCTTCCTTTTTCTTTGGCAACAGTGTTATTGTACCAAAATTCAAGTGGAACAATTGTAGATGCCTACAAAAGAAATCATGAAACATAGGCATAAGATCATCTTTCACAATATGCCAACATTTCTTATAGAATTCTGCTGGGAACCCATCCGGTCCCGGAGCTTTATTGGGTTTCATTTGAGCGATCGCGTCAAAAACCTCCTTCTTGGTAAAAGGTGTAGATAGAATGTCATTTTCATCTGACCTTAGCTGAGGAATATCCTCGATTACCTGCTCATCTAGGGTCACCGCGTTATCCACCGGGGGCCCAAAGAGTTGTTTGTATTAGTTGGATATATATAACTTGAGATTCTCATGACACACCACGGTTACCTCGTCTTGCTCAAGTTGGATAATTTTCTTTCTCCTATGTTTTCCATTCACAATCTTATGAAAGAATTGAGTGTTATAATCCCCTTGGACGACTTTAAGTACTTTAGTGCGTAAGGCCCATTTCGTCTCCTCTTCCCTAAGCAAAACCCGCAGTTTCAGCTCAGCTTCGGATTTAACAGCTTGCTCTGTCGCATCCAGTAGAGTTGTTTCCGCCTTCAAATCTAGCGTCAGTATCAACTGGGTAAGTCTATCCTTCTCTTGTTTATAAACTCACTCTCGTCTCTGGCCCAACCCCTCAAAAATTGTCTCAGATGCCGAATCTTTTTCTGCCAGTGCTCCATACTGGTTCTACCCGCGACGGGCCGCGCCCATTCCCTCGCGATCATTTCTAAAAAATCTACTCTTTTGAACTAACTTAGTTTGAAAGAGAAGGTATTCTTATTGCCAATATGTGTGGCTTCACCTGAGTTAACTAACATGGGTGTGTGATCGGAGATTCCCCTCTGCATCGCATGTACTGATACCAGAGGGTATTTCTATTCCCATTCCACACTTGCGAGACAGCGGGATGGTGTCTAGAAAAGATGGTTCTCCTCTTGATACGACGAGCAGCTCGGCGGGCTACCGGTCGGCATGGGCGGCAAGAAACGAGGGGTCGGTGGTGATGCGGTGCCACGCCTTGCACACGGCTCGGCAATGGAGCAAGGAGGCGGACGGCAGCCTCAGAAGGATCTCGGTCACCACGTCGTCGTCCAGACTCACGACTTTGGTAACACTCTCGCCCGGCAGGAACATTGTATCGATCATCGTATGTATTCATTTCTTCGTATATATTCCATACATATATGTAGAATTATAAAAAAACATATATGTAGATGTGCAGTCAGCTTGACCTGAATAGTTTGTCCGGTTCGAATTGACTTTTCACTAGGAGTCCGGTTTGAACTGTTAGCGTGTGCCGGTTCGAAGTGAATTTCCAGCGGGGTAGAATCCGATTCGAAGATGCTTTAGGGATGGAAGTAGGGATGGAAATGGGTATGGGCGGGTACAACCTTCTTCTGCCCAAACCCATACCCACAGAAATTTTCCATACCCACACATTTCAATACTCATGGGCATAAATTGACACCCATGCTCATACCATCGGGTATCCTATACCATAGGGGTATTCACTGGGTACAATATATAGCATTCACATTTTTAAAATGTAGATAAATGGGTTTAAAATTCAAGTGATAATGGGTGGGATGTAGAGCATTAACACTCTCTCTTACGGTGGGTGGGCTGTTGGAGGCATCAAGGGAGTATGAGTGCGGGTTGGTAGAAGCCCGACGCCGTGGGAGGTGGTGGTAGGAATGGGGGGATCGCTAGATTGAGAGTTGGACATGAGTCTAGTAGCAAAGAGTCAAGATTTCATCTTTTCGAAGTCACATAGGACGTAGGAGGAATGGCGAGCAGGTGATTACGAGCATATGAGCTATGGACGGTTTAAAAAATACAATACTTTAGGGTGGGCCTTAGTAGTTTGATGTTGACCCCACATGTCATAGGAGTTATTTTCATATATTACATTTTCTGGGTATCCATTCGGTTACCCATGTGCATGATTTCATACCCATACCCTACCCATATATTTTGTGGATATGGATACCCACTACCCATGGCTACAAAATCTCTCCAAGTCTTGCCCATGCCCATTGTTTTTGGGTAGGGTACCCGCGGGTACCCATACCCATGGGCAAAACTGCCATCCCTAGATGGAAGCATAGGGGATCCGATCAGTGGGAGCGCATCTGCACAAGAGCCGATTTGGTCCAACAATCATGACCGTCACACCCTCCCAAATGAAAGGATCCGCGAAGTGCACAAAGAGAGTTACAAATCCTACTAGTGCAAGCTACAGGCAGATTCTAAAAGTTAACCTTTGCTTCGAATCTCCAACACTGACCTGCAAACTGGACACCGCATCCGTTCGTGTACAGGAATCAGTCCAGGAACACGAATGCGAAAGCCGGTCATCCAATGATATCCGAATACATTTCAAAGCGCGTTTCTACCAACTCGACAGTCATGCAAACTGGATGATATTCATATAAACATAGACTACGGCGGCATCCGTCATCCAAGTCATTGTTGTTTCCTTCCGGCGACCGCGTACTCCATCTGCCATCTCCATGAGCGATGGCAATAAGACCCGTGAAGTGATGATGTGGTCGCCGGCATGGAAGAATATAACATGGGAGAAGGAGTGGCGCACTTGGGACACAAGGCCCTCCCACCTCCTATGCCGAGCACCTCTACCACTTCTAGCCATTGTCGGCGGCTAAACGCTGGCCAAATCACTGTTTAGTTTGTGCTAATGACCCTTGGGTCACTAACAAGTGGGCCCAGGCGCCCTAATGACTTTTGTTGAGTTAACTAAAATCACTAATCAACATTGTCAGTTAACTAAGTCACTAACCAGTGGGCCCCACTGGTCATATTTGACTGGTGATGCAATGCTGATGCATTGTTGACATGATCTAGGATTTTCTGGTATTTATATTTCAGAAATGGTTTTATAAATTCATAAAATAACTTAAACTTTAAAAAACCATAGAAATTAAACTATAACTCATATTGAAATTATTTATGTATGAAAAATGATCAGAAAATTCCAATCACCCATCCGCACCATTTGCATGCATGTTTGAACCACTTAAAGTTGCCGGATAAGACAATTTAAATGAATGGCATTTGGAATGCCTTATGAGGAGCTTGATTTTGAACCTTGGGTTCAATTCAACTTCATTTAAATCTGTTGTTAATTGCATTAGCCCAAACAAGACGATGTTGCCATGTCATAATCATGCATCATATTGTTGCATTTGTCATGATTTGTATATTGTTCCCTTGCTTACTAGTGTTTGTTCCTTCTCGATAAAAGACAATTCCGACGTAGTGACCGTTGACACCGATGAAGAGTAGTACTATCTTTAGAAGTGCCATGTGTTGGTGTCAAAACCGGCGGATCTCGGGTAGAGGGTCCCGAGCTGTGGATCTGGGATCGATGGTGAACAGGAGACAAGGGACACGAGGTTTTACCCAGGTTCGGCCCGTCTCGAAGAGGTAAAACCCTACTCCTGCTTGATTATATTGATGGGTATGATTACAAGGTTGATCTACCTCAAGATTAGATGAGCTAAAACCCTAGATGGTAAAGGTGAGGGATGAAGGTCTACCTCTAAAGACTAAAACCCTCGGTTGATATAAACACCGAATAGGGTTAGGGTTACATTAAGTCGGTTTACAACAAAGGAAAGATCATGTGGGCCTTTCCTTGGAGGACACACCAGGGCCCCATTGGTCTCCGGCTGATGCTTCGCTACGGCCCACTAGTTCGGCCCGCACATCATGAACCGATGCCCTGAGGACCCCTTAGTCCATGACTCCCTCAGTAGCCCCCGAACTAGCCTCTGACACCGGGGATACTCTGCCAGTATATTCATATCTTCGGCTTGCAGGGCGAGTTCCCTCGTTACTCTATACAGTCCGGATCTTTTCTTCCGCCAAACATTGTTCGGCATCCGGACCAGTGTCGTGAAATCATCGACCGGTGTGACTAGTATTGTTCAGATGCTTAGGGCCGGACAATCTTTCACTACTGCAGGATGCTGCTAACGCGACACAACGATCAGAGACCCTACGACGAAACTGTGTGCGATGCAATAATCGCAAACGGTGGTGTAAAAGAACCGTCAAAAAAGGTGCAAAATGTTTGCGATGGCGGAGCCATCAAACACGGTTCAGATTTTAGTTGCGTGTGCGATCCAGGGCATACGGTTCAGTCCAATGAACTGTTTGCGATGAGGCGGAACAAAAGAAATGGGAAGTCTGATGAAGGCGTGTGCGATAAACAACATACAGTTCACTGAGATGAACTGTTTGTGATTAGGCAACACAAAAGAAACGGTCAGCCAGATCAAGGTGTGTGTCATTGAGGGCATACGCTTCAGAAGGATTAACTGTTTGCGATTAGGCAACAGAACAAAAATGGGTCTACTAGATCAAAGTATCTGTGATTGATGGCATACACTTGACATGGATGAAATGTTTGCGATTAGCCACAACAAACTGAAACGGTTAGATAGATCAATGTGTGTGCGCTAGATGGACACACACTTTCTAATTAAAAGAAGTGTGCGTGATGGTAATAACGAGCACGCACGGTTGTTGGAACAAGACGTGTGCTGACATTGCCTATATTGCGGTGCACCCTATGGTGAAAACGCCACGTACGCGACCGAGAAGGCGTACGTGCCCACGTTACGCTTTCCGGGAATAGTGCCGCACTTATAACCGTCAGCAAATTTTGAGCATGCTTCCCGTCACATTTTTTTAGAAGAACAGGGAGGCCGCGTCCCGTCACATACACAATTGCAAACCTATTCACACCGATCAAAACCCGAACGGTTTCCCACTTAGGAGATTATTACTAATCGGTTATTAATACTACAACTCCAAGATGAGTGCACATTCCTCCTCAACTCCTCATCCACAAAAACAAACAAGTCATTCATCATCGTTCCCTTGCATCTGCCATGGCCAACGTGAGTTCTGGGTCAAGAGATTGCCACCAGTGAGACATATAGCCACGTCGTAGAACAAGTGCTTGGGTTCCATTAATGGAGACGTTGGGAGGGAGGTGCGCGGTGGGTAGCGGTCAAAGGGCTCTCCTCCCGATAAGCACGCGTAGGGGTCTGATCGCACGCCTCCCGTACTCAAATAGATACCCCGCACGACACCTCCTAGCCAATAAAAAAAGGTGACGTGTGGCGGCACGTAATTGGTAAGTAGAACGCCCATGGTTTCAATAATACATGTGCTTTCGATTAGTAGCGGGACAACACTTGTTCAAAATGACACCTTCGCAAATCGGACAGAAATATTACCACAACATGTTGGTGCCATGTCATCACACCATGCCAAGTTTCATGATTTTCAGGCGTGTTTTGGATTTACAGGAATTAAAAAACAAAGTTTCTCAATCTTTCCGGCCAAGCCACGACGCCCAGATGTTTGAATTTCATTCCCATCTCTTGCATGGAGCTAGAAATTCACTCAAGGACACACATATGATTTTTCAAACAACTTTGGTGCACTAGAGCTTGTGCTTGTATTTCAAATTTGAATTATGCACATTAAATGCGCAGAAACTCAATTAATGTATAAAAAAGGCTAAACGAACCCGGAATAATTCCAAAATTTAGCACGATACTTCTATTTGGTCCAATCTGCCTATGTAAAAAAATTAAGGCGGGAGAAGGCAGTGTACGTATGTCGTTTCGCACACTGAGGTGACGCGTTCCCTCTCGGAACCACGAGCCTTCTTGAGGGAAGTTCCGGTTTGCAAGAAGCTTACACCAAAGCTTGTCCCAATTCGGCCAACAAAATTACCGCAACATGTTGGTGCCATGTCATGACACCATGCCAAGTTTCATGATTTTCAAGTGTGTTTTGGATTTATAGGAATTAAAAAACCAAGTTTTCAATCATCTTTTCGGCCGAGCCACGACGCCCAGATGTTTGAATTTCATTCTCATTTCTTGCATGCGACCTATAAATTCACCCAAGGACACACATGTGATTTTTCAACTAACTTTGGTGCATTGAAGCATGTGCTTGTAGTTCAAATTTGAATTATGCATATTAAATGCGCAGAAACTCAATTAATGTATAAAAAGGCCAAATGAACCCGGAATAATTCCAAAATTTAGCACGATACGTCTATTTGGTCTAATCTGCCTGTGTAAAAAAAATTAAGGAGGGAGAAGGCGGTGTACGTATCTCGTTTCGCACACGGAGGTGACACGTTCCCTCTCGGAACCACGAGCTTTCTTGAGGGAAGCTCCGGTTTGCCAGAAGCTTACACCAAATCTTGTTCCAATTCGGCCAAAAAAAGTACCGCAACATGCTGGTGCCATCGCAAGACACCATGCCAAGTTTCATGATTTTCAGGCGTGTTTTGGATTTACAGGAATGAAAAAACCAAGTTTTCAATCATTTCGGCCGAGCCACAACGCCCATATGTTTGAATTTCATTCCCATTTCTTGCATGGGACCTATAAATTCACTCAAGGACACACATGTGATTTTTCAACCAACTTTGGTGCACTGGAGCATGTGTTTGTAGTTCAAATTTGAATTATGCACATTAAATGCGCAAAAACTCAGTTAATGTATAAAAAGGCCAAACGAACCCAGAATAATTCCAAAATTTAGCACGATACTTCTATTTTGTCTAATCTGCCTATGTGAAAAAATTAAGGCGGGAGAAGGCAGTGTACGCATCTTGTTTCGCACACGGAGGTGACACGTTCCCTCTCGGAACCACGAGCCTTCTTGAGGGAAGCTTCGGTTTGCAAGAAGCTTACACCAAAGCTTGTCCCAATTCGGTCAAAAAATTTACCGCAGCATGTTGGTGCCATGTCATGACACCATGCCAAGTTTCATGGTTTTCAAGTGTGTTTTGAATTTACAGGAATTAAAAAACCAAGTTTCTCAATCTTTCCGGCCGAGCCACGACGCCCAGATGTTTGAATTTCATTCCCATTTCTTGAATGGGACCTATAAATTCACCCAAGGACACACATGTGATTTTTCAACCAACTTTGGTGCACTTGAGCATGTGCTTGTAGTTCAAATTTGAATAATGAACATTAAATGCCCAGAAACTCAGTTAATGTATAAAAATGGCCAAACGAACCTGGAATAATTCCAAAAGTTAGCACGATGCTTCTATTTGGTCTAATCTGCCAGTGTAAAAAAATTTAGGCGGGAGAAGGCAGTGTACGTATGTCGTTTTGTACACGGAGGTGACACGTTCCCTCTCGGAACCACGAGCCTTCTTGAGGGAAGCTTCGGTTTGCAAGAAGCTTACACCAAAGCTTGTCCCAATTCGGCCAAAGAATTTACCGCCGCATGTTGGTGCCATGTCATGACACCATGCCAAGTTTCATGATTTTCAAGCGTGTTTTGGATTTACAGGAATTAAAAAACCAAGTTTCTCAATCATTCGTCCGAGCCACGAAGCCTATATGTTTGAATTTCATTCCCATTTCTTGCATGGGACCTATAAATTCACTCAAAGACACACATGTGATTTTTCAACCAACTTTGGTGCACTGGAGCATGTGCTTGTAGTTCAAATTTGAATTATGCACTTTAAATGCCCACAAACTCGGTTAATGTATAAGAAAGGCCAAACGAACCCGGAATAATTCCAAAATTTAGCATGATACTTCTATTTGGTCTAATCTGCCAGTGTTCAAAAATTAAGGCAGGAGAAGGCAGTGTACATATGTCGTTTCGCATACGGAGGTGGCACGTTCCCTCTTGGAACCACGAGCCTTCTTGAGGGAAGCTCCGGTTTGCAAGAAGCTTACACCAAAGCTTGTCCCAATTGGGCCAAAAAAATTACCGCAGCATGTTGGTGCCATGTCATGACACCAAGCCAAGTTTCATGATTTTCAGGCGTGTTTTGGATTTACAGGAATTAAAAAACCAAGTTTTCAATCATTTCGGCCGAGGCACAACGCCCGGATGTTTGAATTTCATTCTCATTTCTTGCATGGAACCTATAAATTCACCCAAAGACACACATGTGAATTTTCAACAAACTTTGGTGCATTGGAGCATGTGCTTGTAGTTCAAATTTGAATTATGCACATTAAATGCCGAGAAACACAATTAATGCATAAAAATACCAAATGAACCCGGAATAATTACAAATTTAAACAAGACACTCATGTACTAGTTGCATGTTCACTGTATGTAAATGTTCTAGCAATTCAAACACCATCCTTTCCCTCCGTAACACCATTTTGTCTTTCAAAACATAATGAAAAAATCAGGTATACCACAAATAGTTACTAGAAAGAATTGTGTGGGATGTGATATAAAATAACTTGGCGCACCGTCTTGTCTGGCTTACGCGGGAAGCTTCGTCGTCTACAGTCCACCGCCCCCGCTTGAACCACACTTGCGCGTCAGTTTCTCGCGGCACCGAGCGAAATTTTTTTGCCACCGCGGAAATATCTATCTCCCCGCCCCCTCCCTCATACCAAAAGCCACATTTCCACTGTTCCTCCTTGCTTTCCAAGTTCAAACCTTCACTGCTGCTTACTGGCAGCCCAGCCTCCTCGCCGCCGACCCTTCTTCTTGCAGTGCCGCCTCCTCGCCGGTGACCCTTCTTCTTGCTGTGCGGCCTCCTCGCCGTCGACCTTTCTTCTTATCGTGCGGCCTTGTCGATATGGTCAGGTAATCCACACCCCACCCACACCATCCTCCTCCTTTCCCGTCCCACATGCCCCAACCAACGGAGCGACACCTCCACCGAAATCACTGCCCCCTCCTCCAATTAAGCGCCGCCCACAGCCATTTTGCATGCAGTATAACATGGAGCTCAGTAGCATGCGGCCGCACACGCGCACGAGGTCGCTATGGCTGCCATGCGTGTCGACCGCCAGATCTTGGAGGAGCACCTTGTCTTCGAGGCCACCGTCAACACCGCCACGCGGTTGTCTACTTTAAAATACAGTTCGTGATGTTTTCTCGAGGCCACCGCCAGTGCCTTCTATGATTTGTCCTCTGTAATGTTAATATGCAATCTGATGTTCAGTTAATAGTTTGGTCCTCTGAAATGTAATGTTCAGTTAACACTTTGGTCCAACAATTGCTACATTTCGTAGTACTGTTCTCAAGCATTCTTTGTTTTGTTATCTGTCTTATCTTCTAGTACATGTTTCTATTCTGCAATGGCGTGCTCAGTTAACTATTTTGGTTCATTTGGTCTGTTTTCCATTTAACTGTTTGGTTCAGTTCTACAATTTGATTTTCATTTGTTGTGGGTACAATTTTGTATTGTTATGCATGTGACACCAATCGAATTTGGCTGTACTCAATACATATTCTACTGATAGTATGGCAACTCTTAGTTAACCTAATCAAGATCTTCCTTATGTGTGTTGCAAGGAAACAATGGGAGACACTGCGGTTTACCATCGAGGTTTGTTCAAGCAGGGTCTTTTGGCTAATCGCACATTATTGTGCAGTTGCAGGAATCATTCTAATATATAGGTTTCTTAGAATTTGGTCTTGCACATGTAGGTCCTGCTGTCAGGGGATTAGACCCACTGTTCGACCCATTTTTCATAAGGGAAATGGAATGTCCATGAATACCAGTCAAGTCAAGAAACTCAGAAAGATTGTTAGGATGAAGAAAGTTGTGACGAATAACAGCAAGATCTTTGTTTGCACAATGAAGAAGACATCAGTCAACTATAGGATGGTACCAACTCTTTTAGCTTGTGTTCACTCCCCTTGTGCCATTTCCAAATTTACAACAGGGATTTATGCATAGCTTTGATTTCAGTACTTTTCAAAGCAGTTCACTGATGATTACCTCTCAAACCACCTGCATGATCAAGAGGCGAGGAAGGTATTCATTCAACACCCATGGTACAAAATTGGAGTCTTGCTGAAGGAGACGAAGGTTGGGCAGGCAATTATCCATAGCCACTGGCCTAAAGTTGCAAGGACATTCAACATCACTTAAGGCTCAATATTTGCCTTCCACTTCTGCAGTTTCCTAGATGAGATTCATCTGTCTATTTACCGAGTATGATGCTACTTTCCAAAGGTTTTTGATGCTGCATGTGAAACTTGGTGCTATTGTGTAATGGTGTAACTGAGTGCCGAAGCTATCTGATGTAATTCTATTATGAAATCCTGGTTGCTTTTATACGGATATGAAATATCCAGCGTGTTTTATAAGAAATATTAGTTTGATTAGTACATGGATTATCAATAATAGGCTAATTACCCTGCTTATTGGGGGTTCCTATTGCCGACGGTTACTTAGACAGAACAATGGGCGATGAACTCAAACAACCCGCACGGTTTCTAGGAAGTAGGTGTGTTCGATTAACTAAGAATCACACATGGCTTCCGGCAGCGAACCGTCTAAGTTAGGCCACCTTATACAAATGTTTCCACACAAAAAACTGTGTGTGATATACATACCTCCGGAAATGTTTTTCTAGGATTCACCGTGTGGGATGTACATACCTACGGAAATGATTTTCTGGGATTCACCATGTGGGATGTACGTACCTACAGAAATGATTTTCTAGAATTCACCGTGTGGGATGTACATACCTACGGAAATGATTTTCTGGGATTCAACGTGTGGGATGTATATACCTATGGAAATGATTGGGTTTTGATGCCTCGCCCGATTGCACATGGCCCCAGCCTGTGTCCCACGAGGGCCTATCCCCGACGGTTTGTGGGTCGTGTGGGAAGGACCCCCCTATCGCCCACACTCACTTGGTGACGGTTCCAAATGCCTTCGCGGAAACGGGTTAAAAACCATTTGTATAGCACGTCGATGTACTAGTGTTTATTTATCAAACATCAGAAGACATCCTATGACCCAAGTGGGACCGCCGGTGCTTCAATGCATTACCTTGCAACAAAGGCCAGACCTGTCCATCGCACACCCTTTCAGAAGGTGCACGGCTCAATGCCGCCCTTCCCCTAGACCCATCCTTCTAGCTTCTAGGTGAGATACCTATTTATAGATCCAAAGGAGCTGGGGGCAGATGACCCACCCCTCTTGCCAAAGACAACATACAGAAAAATCTTTAAACATCATGGCCGACCTTCCAGGCTAATCCTCATGGCCTCACGGTCCTCTCCCAGGCGATTGGTCAAGTTGTTCAGTGTCGCACCTCTAGCTGGACATACTACAAACATAGAGTTATCTTCCTGTGGTGGATCTGGTCCCCTCCAGCGCCAGGATGATCTTTATCGATGGCCAAGCCCTTGCCGAGATATACCCTGCTCCAAGCAAGGAAGAGTGGTTATGCTTCGTGCCATTCCTTTTGAGAGGTTTGGGCTTTCCAATCCATCCCTTTTTAGGGGTTTAGAAGAGTTTTATGGGATCCAGCTCCACAACCTTACTGCAGGGGTTGTACTGCATATTTATGGTTTTGTGACCCTCTGTGAGATATTCTTGAGCTGCGAGGCCCATTTGATTTATGGAGGAAGTACTTTCGTCTCGTTCCCCGCTCCCGAGGAGGGTCTATATTCGAAGTGGGTGGAGCCGAAGTATGGCAGATAACCGGGACACGATACCCCATCGGGACCCCACAAAAAGACCCCAAGGAGTGGACCTCGGAGTGGTTTTATATTGAGGATGTTCCCCTTACCGACCCAATCCGGCAGGGGCTACCTGAATATTCGAGCATCCCACCAGTGAAGCGATTCAACTGGTGGACCAAAGGCCTATCGCAACCAGATAGCAAAGAGGTGAGTATGCTTACTTCCAAAATCAGGCTACTAACTCACGACAAGCTGACCATGATTTAAGTGATCGCCGTTGCCATACCCCGATGCGTGCAACCTCTCCAGCAGAGGGGACACCCTTTATGGTGATACAATGGGACTAGTGATGTAACCCGCCAGATGCGACAACGCCTAGATAACAAGGCAGCTATGACCAAAATACTGGTCGGCCTCTTCAAAGGGGAAGAAGCAGATTTCACCCAGATGACAATCCGAGAAGGTTGTTCCGGTTACAATCCGGCAGACTGTGTAAGCCGCAGTCTATTGTCCCTAGTTCGAATATTACGCCCAAACTCTGACTGGTTTTATCTTTTGTTTTTGAGCAGGATTGGAGGCGTCGAACCGAGTCCGTCCATTGCCCTCCTCCTCAACCAGAGGATCATTCCCGTGACGACGATCTGGGATATCATCACAACCTAGAAACGTCGATCTATTTTGAAGACTTTTTTTTACCAAGAGAGCCTTGACGGCACCAAGGTTGCTTCGAGAGCCGACCACCCTGGGGCTCTTCCCTCCTCCATAGTGAGTGAAATGAGGAATTCCTCCCGAGCAAGGCGCTCATCTCGCACCACCCCAAATGTGCTGACTTCTACTCCCAAGGGTCATCGTACTATGTGCCGCACAGTCGCAGGTGGGGTGTGGACCACGCCAACTTCGGCCCCCGACGGGGGATCTAAGAGGAAAGCTCTCGCGGAAGCGGAAATTGCTGCTCCTTTGGCCCAGCGGCAACGTATTCGATGCCATGACAAGTATTTCTCCTTGATATCCCTTTTAATGAAGTTCCGCCTTTGCAGAAGAAAAGCGTCACTGTATCAGCCCGAAGATTCACCGGCTATGTCGAGGCGTGGGTCCGGTCCTGAGTCTTCAGCATGAGCTGGAGCTTCCGCCGAACATGTAGCTATGGGCGTCCCTCCGGAGGATTCGGACGATGTTTCATTCACCAACTCCGAAGTTGAAAGCGTGATGAATCATCGCCGCCGGAAGGAAACTTTATGCCACCCTACTTTTACCAATCAGGAATTCAACGCCTTCAGTTTGGTGGATGCATATCTTGGAGCAGCCTAGACAGGCCTTGAAGGGATCGTCGGCCTTTTTGCTGCCAAAGTGCAGGTGCGTAGCAAAAATAGCTTAAAAGCGGATTCTGTTACCTAACCAACTAGCCCCCAAGCCTTAATTTGGGTGGGACGGCCGAGTTAAGAATTTATAGTGATATGATTTTTGTAGGCTCCGAGAGAGCACAGTAACAAGCTCTCCGAGGACCTTGAGCTAAGCCGGACACAGTTGGTCAATACCAAGGCCGAGCTGAATGTGGCTCGAAAAGCCACCATCAATTTGTCCGGTAAATAGAAAAACTATTTTACAATGCATAGGAAGATATGTGGTGTATTTTATGTATTAACACCTTGTTCTCCATACAGCCGCAGAAACTGTAAGCAAATTACAGAAGGAGCTGGAGGCTAGCAAATGAGTGCTGACGTGAAGTCATGAGGAGAAAAATGAGCTCAAGGCAGAGAATCAACGGAAAGCCAAAGAAATTGAGGTTTTGAAATCTCAATTGGCACAAGCCTTGGAGGAGAACCAAAAACTCAATGGCGACATATTTGGTCATTATCAAATTTTGCCTAACCATTGGTGCGATCATCATAGCGTGTTAATAACGATATGCCATACCTTGTGTTTAGGTCTCCTAACTGGGTGGCCAGAGGAAGAGGTCAATTCCTACGGTGGGAAACTTTGAAAGGAACTGACCAGAGCTCACGAGAGGCTCGGAAGGCCATGAAGAGTATGATCAAGGCGTTATGGCCGTCAGAGAGTATGGCTGAACTGGCCGAATGCTTCAAAGGAGCTCGGCGATGGTTTTATTTGTGTAAGATCTTAGCTTGTCGAGACGGAGCGCGCGAGGCCTGGGTGATGGTGAACACCTATTACACCAAACTGGATTCGCATCGTATGGCTCGAGTTGGACTAGGAGGCCCTGATGGTCAAGAGATACCCCTTAATCTGCTGTATGAAGAGGTGATGCCTGCTTCTCACTATTCTCAGCAAGATTGTTCTTTAGAGCAATTGATAGACAATATAGATCAAGAGTAGTTTTGCCAATTCTATGTATCTATGTACTTTACATTGGTTTGTCTCCATTTACTAGTTTCAAAATGTTGTCTGAACTGGCCATCGGCTTCCACCTCCCTGACCAGTGATCGGGATGTGTTCTGTACTATGTGTTGTTGAAATTACAGCGACAGTTCTGTCGGTGTTTAGGGAACGGGGGTCCCCAGACTTGCCTGCCTGCAGCTGATACGTCTCCAACATATCTATAATTTTTGATTGTTCCATGCTATATTATTTTATGTTTTGGATGTTTATTGGGCTTTATTATACACTTTTATATTATTTTTGGGACAATTGCATATTTACCCCTAGTTGGTTCCTACCCACGGGTTTTCCCCTTACTTTTTGAGCTTGCTCAGTTTTTCCCTTACTTTTTCCGTCGAGGTCCCTCGAATGCCCTATGACCGTTTGACCAAAACTTTGAAATTTCATAACTAATTCATATGAACTCAGAAAAATGCAAACAAGATATCAAAATGTTGAGATAAACATTACCTTTAGGTGCATATCATTTGTATTCAGGACAAAATATCCATTAAACTACCTGAGGTAATTAATGTTATTAACATTATTAAAAATAAAAAGGTATAAACAATATTTTTTCATGAATAAAAATTAAATGCAAATGTAGGTGATGTTTTCTGAACATCTAGATATCTTATTTGCATTTTTCTAAGTTCGTATCATCTTGTTAAGAATGTTCTAACGACTTTGACCATTATTTGGGAACTTCATAGCAAGTTGATACGAACTCAGAAAAATGCAAATAAGATATCAGGATGTTCAGAAAACATCATCTACATTTGTATGTAATTTTTTTATGAAAAATATATATTGTTTATACCTTTTTATTTTTAATAATGTTAATAGCATACGTTACCTCAGGTAGTTTAAACCATGCATTTTTCCTGAATGCAAATGATATGCACATAAAGCTAATGTTTATCTGAACATGTTGCTATCTTATTTGCATTTTTCCGAGTTCATATGAATTAGTTATGAATTTTCAAAGTTTTGGTCAAACGGTCCAAGGGCATTCGAGGGACCTTGACGGAAAAAGTAAGGGCAAAACTGAGCAAGCTCGAAAAGTAAGGGCAAAACCCATGGGTAGGAACCAACTAGGGGTAAAAATGCAATTGTCCCATTATTTTTGGGACTAACCTATTAACCGGAGGCCCGACCCAAATTGCTGTTTTTTGCCCGTTTTAGTGTTTCGCAGAAAAAGAATATCAAACGGAGTCCAAATGGAATGAAACATTCGGGAATGTGATTTTCGGAACAAACATGATCCAGAGGACTTGGAGTCTACGCAAAGCAACGAATGAGGAAGGCATGAGGTAGGGGTCGCGCCTAGCCCCCTAGGCACGCCCTCCACCCTCGTGGGCCCCTCGTTGCTCCACTGACGTACTTCTTCCTCCTATATATACCCACGTACCCGCAAAACATTAATAGGAGATCCAAAACCCTATTTCCACCGCCGCAACCTTCTGTACCCGTGAGATCCCATCTTGGGGCCGTTTCCGGCGCTCCGTCGAAGGGGGCATTGATCATGGAGGGCTTCTACATCAACACCATAGCCTCTCCGATGAAGTGTAAGTAGTTTACCTCAGACCTTCGGGTCCATAGTTATTAGCTAGACGGCTTCTTCTCTCTTTTTTGATCTCAATACAAAGTTCTCCCCCTCTCTCGTGGAGATCTATTCGATGTAATCTTCTTTTGCAGTGTGTTTGTCGAGATCCGATGAATTGTGGGTTTATGATCAAGATTATCTATGAACAATATTCGAATCTCCTCTGAATTATTTTATGTATGATTGGTTATCTTTGCAAGTCTCTTCGAATTATCAGTTTGGTTTGGCCTACTAGATTGATCTTTCTTGCAATTGGAGAAGTGCTTAGCTTTGGGTTCAATCTTGCGGTGTCCTTTCCCAGTGCCAGCAGGGGTAGCAAGGCACGTATTGTATTGTTGCCATCGAGGATAAAAAGATGGGGTTTATATCATATTGCATGAGTTTATCCCTCTACATCATGTCATCTTGCCTAATGCGTTACTCTGTTCTTATGAACTTAATACTCTAGATGAATGCTGGATATCGGTTGATGTGTGGAGTAATAGTAGTAGATGCAGAATCATTTTGGTCTACTTGTCGCGGACGTGATGCCTATATACATGATCATACCTAGATATTCTCATAACTATGCTCAATTCTATCAATTGCTCGACAGTAATTTGTGTACCCAATACTTACGATATCCTGAGAGAAGCCACTAGTGAAACCTATGGCCCCCGGGTCTATTCTCCATCATATTAATCTTCCAACACTTTGCTATTTCTATTTCGGTTTATTTTACTTTGCATCTTTATCATAAAAATACCAAAAATATTATCCTATCATCTCTATCAGATCTCACTCTCGTAAGTGACCGTGAAGGGATTGAAAACCCCTTTATTGCGTTGGTTGCGAGGTTCTTGTTTGTTTGTGTAGGTGCGTGGGACTCGCGCGTGGACTCCTACTAGATTGATACCTTGGGTCTCAAAACTGAGGGAAATACTTACGCTACTTTGCTGCATCACCCTTTCCTCTTCAAGCGAAAACCAACACAGTGCTCAAGAGGTAGCAAGAAGGATTTCAGGCGCCATTCCTGGGGAGTCTACGCACAAGTCAAGCCATACCAAGTACCCATCACAAACTCATCTCCCTCGCATTACATTATTTTCCATTTGCCTCTCATTTTCCTCTCCCCCACTTCACCCTTGCCATTTTATTCGCCCTCTCTTTCATTCGCCTCTTTTTCGCTTTCTTCTTGTTTGCTCGTGTGTTGGATTGCTTGTTTGTCATGATGGCTCAAGATAATACTAAATTGTGCGACTTTACCAATACCAATAACAATGATTTTCTTAGCACTCCGATTGCTCCTCTTAATGATGCTGAATCTTGTGAGATTAATGCTGCTTTCTTGAATCTTGTTATGAAAGATCAATTCGCCGGCCTTCCTAGTGAAGATGCCGCTACCAATCTAAATAGCTTTGTTGATTTGTGTGATATGCAAAAGAAGAGGGATGCTGATAATGATATTGTTAAATTGAAGCTATTCCCTTTTTCGCTTAGAGATTGTGCTAAAGTTTCGTTCTCGTCTTTGCCTAAAAATAGTATTGATTCTTGGAATAACTGCAAAGATGCTTTTATCTCTATGTATTTTCCTCCCGCTAAAGTCATCTCTCTTAGAAACGATATTATGAATTTTAAGCAACTTGATCATGAACATGTTGCACAAGCTTGGGAGGGGATGAAATTAATGATATGTAATTTCCCTACTCATGGTTTAAATTTGTGGATGATTATACAAAATATTTATGCCGGATTGAATTTTGCTTCTAGAAATCTTTTATATTTGTCCGCGGGAGGCACTTTTATGGAAATCACTTTAGGAGAAGCTACTAAATCCTAGATAATATTATGGTTAATTATTCTCAATGGCACACCGAAAGATCTACTAATAAAAAAGTGCATGCGATAGAAGAAATTAATGTTTTGAGTGGAAAGATGGATGAACTTATGAAATTATTTGCTACTAAAAGTGTTTCTTCTTAGCCTAATGATATGCCTTTGTCTACTTTGATTGAGAATAATAATGAATCTATGGATGCGAATTTTGTTGGTAGGAATAATTTTGGAAACAACGCGTAGAGGAAACTTTAATCCTAGGCCGTTCCCTAGTAATTCCTCTAATAATTATGGTAATTCCTACAACAATTCTTATGGAAATTTTAATAAGATTCCCTCTGAATTTGATAATAGTGTTAAGGAGTTTATGAATTCGCAAAAGAATTTCAATGCTTTGCTTGAAGAAAAATTGCTTAAAGTTGATGAATTGGCTAGGAATGTTGATAGAATTTCTCTTGATGTTGATTCTTTGAAACTTAGATATATTCCACCCAAGCATGATATCAATGAGTCTCTCAAAGCCATGAGAATTTCCATTGATGAGTGCAAAGAAAGAACCGCTAGAATGCGTGCTAAGAAAGATTGCTTTATGAAATCGCGTTCTTCTCATTTCTATGAGAATAAATATGAAGATCTAAAAGTTATTGATGTGTCCCCTATTAAATCTTTGTTTTGCAATATGAATCTTGATAATGATGGAAATGAAGATGAGTCACCTTTACCTAGAAGGCGTTCCAAAAATTTGGAGTTTTTAGATCTTGATGCAGAATTTGGTAAAACTGGGATTGAAGAAGTTAAAACTTTAGATATCAATTTACCCACTATTTTGGATTTCAAGGAATTTAATTATGATAATTTCTCTTTAATAGATTGTATTTCCTTATTGCAATCCGTGCTAAATTCTCTGCATGCTTATAGTCAAAATAAGGCTTTTACTAAACATATCGTTGATGCTTTGACGCAATCTTACGAAGAAAAACTTGAGTTGGAAGTTTCTATCCCTAGAAAACTTTATTATTAGTGGAAACCTACTATTAAAATTAGAATTAAAGATCATGAATGCTATTCTTTGTGTGATTTGGGTGCTATTGTTTCCACGATTCCGAAAACTTTGTGTGATTTGCTAGGTTTTCATGAACTTGATGATTGCTCTTTAAATTTGCACCATGCGGATTCCACTATAAAAATACCAATGGGAAGAATTAATGATGTTCTTATTGTTGCAAATAGGAATTATGTGCCTGTAGATTTTATCGTTCTCGATATAGATTGCAATCCTTCATGTCCTATTATTCTTGGTAGACCTTTTCTTAGAACGATTGGTGCAATTATTGATATGAAGGAAGGAAATATTAGATTCCAATTTCCATTAAGGAAAGGCATGGAACACTTTCCTAGAGAGGAAATAAAATTACCATATGAATCCATCATGAGAGCCACTTATGGTTTGCCTACCAAAGATGGCAATACTTAGATCTATCCTTGCTTTTATGCCTAGCTAGGGGCGTTAAACGATAGCGCTTGTTGGGAGGCAACCCAATTTTATTTTAGGTTTTTTCCTTTTTGCTTCTGTTTAGGAATAAATATTTGATCTAGCCTCTGGTTAGATTTGTTTTGATGTTTTAATTAGTGTTTGTTCCAAGTAAAACTGTTAGGATAACCTACGGTGATAGTTATTTGATTCTGCTGCAGAAAACAGAAACTTTGCGCGCACGAGATTAATTTTCATAAATCACAGGAACGTGCTTTTCAGTTGATTATTTTTGCTGTAGATCAATAAAAAAATTATCTAGAACTTCCTAATTTGGTGGAATTTGTTTAGGTTCCAGAAGTTTGCGTTAGTTACAGATTACTACAGTCTGTTCTGTTTTTGACAGATTCTGTTTTTCGTGTGTTGTTTGCTTATTTTGATGAATCTATGGCTAGTAAAATAGTATATAAACCATAGGGAAGTTGGAATACAGTAAGTTTGACACCAATATAAATAAAGAATGAGTTCATTACAGTACCTTGAAGTGGTGTTTTGTTTTTTTTGCTAACGGAGCTTAAGAGATTTTCTGTTGAGTTTTGTGTTGTGAAGTTTTCAAGTTTTGGGTAGAGATTTGATGGATTATGGAAAAAGGAGTGGCAAAAGCCTAAGCTTGGGGATGCCAATGGTACCCCAATATAATCTAAGGACACCAAAAATCCAAATCTTGGGGATGCCCCGGAAGGCATCCCCTCTTTCGTCTTCGTCCATCGGTAACTTTACTAGGAGCTATATTATTATTCACCACATGTTATGTGTTTTGCTTGGAGCATCTTGTATGATGCGAGTCTTTGTTTTTTTAGTTTACCACAATCATCCTTGCTGTACACACCTTTTTGAGAGAGAAACACATGATTCAGAATTTATTAGAATACTCTATGTGCTTCGCTTATATGTTTTGAGCTATATAGTTTTTGCTCTAGTGCTTCACTTATATCTTTTAGAGCACGATGATGGATTTGTCTTATAGAAACTATTGTTCTCTCATGCTTCACTTATATTATTTTGAGAGTCCTCCAAAACTGCATGGTAATTTTATTTAACGAGAAATTAATCCTAATATGCTAGGCATTCAAGATTAGTAAAAAATTTCTTATGAGTGTGTTGAATACTAAGAAAAGTTGGATGCTTGATGATTGTTTTGAGATATGGAGGTAGTAATATTAAATTTGTGGTAGTTGAGTAATTATGAAATTGAGAAATACTTGTGTTGAAGTTTACAAATCCCGTAGCATGCACGTATGGTAAACATTGTGTAACAAATTTGAAACATGAGATGTTCTTTGAGTGTCATCCCTTGTGTGGAGGTCGGGGGCGTGCGATGGTTAACTCCTGCCAACCTCCCTCGTAGGAGCATGCGTGTAGTGCATGGTTTTGATGACTTGTAGATTTTTGCAATAAGTATGTGAGTTCTTTATGACTAATGTTGACTCCATGGATTATACACACTCTCGCCTTTCCATCATTGCTAGCCTCTTCGGTACCGTGCATTGCCTTTTCTCACCTTGAGAGTTAGTGCAAACTTCGCCGGTGCATCAAAATCCCGTGATACGATATGCTCTATCACACATAAACCTCCTTATATCTTCCTCAAAACAGCCACCATACCTACCTATTATGGCATTTCCATCGCCATTCCGAGATATATTGCCATGGAACTTTCCACTGTTCCGTTTTTCATGACACGTTTATATCATTGTCATATTGCCTTGCATGATCATGTAGTTGACATCGTATTTTGTGGCAAAGCCACCATGCATATTATTTCATACATGTCACTCTTGATTCATTGCCCATCCCAGTACACCGCCGGAGGAATTCATATAGAGTCATACTTTGTTCTATTATCGAGTTGTAATCATTGAGTTGTAAATGAATAGAAGTGTGATGATCATCATTCATAGAGCATTGTCCCAAAAAAAGGGGCCAAAAAAAGATGGGCCTGAAAAAAAAGAAAAAAAAAGAAAAAGGGGCAATGCTACTATCCTTTTCCATACTTGTGCTTCAAAGTAGCACCATGATCCTTATGAGAGATAGTCTCTTGTTTTGTCACTTCCATATACTAGTGGGAATTTTTTGTTATAGAACTTGGCTTGTATATTCCAACAATGGGCTTCCTCAAATGCCCTAGGTCTTCATGAGCAAGCAAAGTGGATGCACACCCACTTAGTTTCTTTTGTTGAGCTTTCATACATTTATAGCTCTAGTGCATCCGTTGCATGGCAATCCCTACTCCTCACATTAACATCAATTGATGGGCATCTCCATAGACCGTTGATTTGCCGCGTTGATGTGAGACTATCTTCTCCTTTTTGTCTTCTCCACATACCCCCCACCACTATATTCTATGCCACCCATAGTGCTATCACTACTGGAATCAGCTACTTTGCCATCTGCCAGCTCTTTGCCGTCAGCTAGCGGACGGCAAAGAAGCTCTTTGCCATCAGCTACCCGAAAGCAGACGACAAAGAACTGGCTGATGGCAAAGAAAGCCTTTGCCATCAGCCTGTTCTTTGCCGTCCGCTAGCTGACGGCAAAGAATCTTTGCCGTCCGCTAGCTGACGGCAAAGAATCTTTGCCATCCGCTAGCAGACGGCAAAGAGGGAGGGGGGGCACTGAGGAGCTGGTTAAAAAAATACTTAACGTCCCCCCGCTTTGCCGTCCGCCGCAGATGACAAATATGAACAAAAGCGGACGGCAAAGGAGGGCGGACGGCAAAGGCTACCCTAACTAACCTAACTAACGGCCGAGCCCCCTCCCCCGCCCGTTACTCATCTCTCTCCCTCGACCTCCTCCGCCCCCGCCCCCGCCCCCGTCGCCCGGCGCCGCCCCCGCCCTCGCCGCCCCCGCCACCGCCCCCCGCCGCCCGGCGCCGCCGCCACCCCCACCCCCTCCCCCACCCGCCACCGCCCCCACCGTCCCGCCGCCGGGCGCTGCCCCCGCCCCTCCCGCCCCCGCCCCCGCCCCTCCCGCCCGGCGCTGCCCCCGCCGCCGCCGCCCGGCCATCCCACTGCACCGCCGCCCCCCACCCACCCACCACCCCGGCGCCAGCGTCGCCCCCTGCTCCGATGAGTTTTTTTTTCTGTTTTTCTTTTTTTTGCTGTTTAATTCTTGTTTAATTGTTAGTGTTAGGGTTAGGGTTAGATTTAGTTTTAGAAAAGAAGAAAATTTATTGTTAGTGTTAGAAAAAATAATATGTAGAAGAAAAGAAGAAGAAGTGGAAAAAAGATGAAAAAGAAGAAAAGAAAAGAAGTAGAAAAAAGATGAAAAAGAAGAAGAAGAAAAGAAGTAGAAGAAGTAGAAGAAGAAGAATAGAAGAAAAGAAAAGAAGTAAAAGAAGTAGAAAAAAGATGAAAAAAGAAGAAGAAGAAGAAGAAAGGAAAGAAGAAGAAGAAGAAGAAGAAGAAAGGAAAGAAGAAGAAGGATAGAAGAAGAAGAAGAAAGGAAAGAAGAAGAAAAAAGAAGAAGAAGAGAAGGAAAGAAGAAGAAGGATAGAAGGAAACACCCCGACCACTGACCCCGACACCCCGACCCTGACACCACACCCCGACACCTGACCCCGACACCATGACCCCGACACCCCGACCCCGACACCACACCGCGACACACAAACCACGACACCACACCCCAACACGACATCCTGACCCCGAAACAGCACCCCGACACCGACATGACACCCCGACCCCCTAAACCTCCCGAAAAGGTGCTCTTTGGCCTTCCACAGGCCAACGGGGTTATATATTTATGAATTATTAGTTAGGTCATATATTTTTCGATTTTGTTATGAAAAACATCATATATAATTGTGTTGATCGGGTAGATTTAAATGTGCAGTTATTTCATCGCTGCGAGGTTTGGTGTTCGAAGACCTCACCGTGCGTTTGACGAGCTCTGCCCCTTCGTTCGTGGGTGAGCACAAATGACATGTCCTTCTAACCCATTAATTATTTGCACAAATGACATGAAATTTGGTAACTAGCTATATATGTGTCTTGAATCATCAGTATGCGTAACCAATATGTGTCTCCCGTTCGAAAGCGTCATAGTTATAAATATGCATGCATTTGCATATTTATAACATTGATTCTTTCGAATTGTCCAACGCTATCCATGGACAGCCCGAGTATGTGTAGATTGGGTTCGTTTTCCCATATGCTTTGCTCCGGATCCGACGCATAAATTTCGTCAGTGCCTCCCCTGTTGTTCTCCGGGTACACATCCTCTTTGTTTATTGCAGAGACGTGTATCAGGAGAACAGCGGGGAGGTGCTGCCGAAATTTTGCGTCGGATCCGGAGCATAGCTTGGGAAAATGAACCCAATCTACACATACTCAGGTGGGATTAGGACCTATCATTACCTATTAGAGTGTAGGTTGCATGGACGTAATAAAATTGACAAAGTAGATCAACTGATCAATATATACATGGTGAATTATATATATAATTGTTGTGTGTCTAGTAGCTCTGAAAGTCAAGATGAGTGATCATGCGTGGATGTATACCGGTCACACTGGTCAGAACAAATGGAGCGCTGAATGGTTCACAAAAACCAAGGGGTTTGTGCAAGCCGCATTTGCAAATGGCCAGAGGAAAACTTGGTTCCCCTATTTCCGATGCGGCAATTGGGAAAAGAGGACAGAGGCTGAAATGGGTAAACACCTGCAGAAGAATGGTTTTACGCCCGATTATACGGTGTGGACATTTCATGGTGAGTCTGCCCAACGTGACCGAGCTGAGGTGGATCATCGTCGCACCGACGAGCATGGTACCGGGATGGAAAACATGGTGCAAGACTATGATGATGCTCGGGATTCGGACGAGGAGATGGAGGAATCTGCAAAGGCCTTCAATGAAATGTTGGAGTCTTCAAAACGTCCGCTCCACGAGCACACTGAGCTTTGTCAGTTGGATGCCATCTCACAAGTAATGGCTTTGAAGGCTCAGTTCAACTTGGGCAGAGAATGCTATGACGCAATTATGACAGTATTTGGATGCTTTCTACCCAAAGGCCATGTAATGCCTGCAAACCTGTACCAGTCGGACAAAATCCTCCGTGCACTGAAGATGCCCTATGAGAAGATACATGCCTGTGAGGAAGGATGTGCCTTATTTAGGCTTGACTATGCGGACTTGAACTATTGTCCCATTTGCAAGTGTTCCAGGTATATTGTGGTAGACAATGGTATGGGTGAGAAGATACAAACCAAAATCCCTGTTAGTGTTCTTCGGTATATGCCAATCGTACCAAGACTTCAACGTCTTTTCATGGTCGAAGAGACGGCCAGACAGATGACATGGCACAAAACAGGCAAAAGAACCGAACTAGATGCAAATGGTAATCTGATGATGGTACACACATCGGATGGTGTTGTGTGGAAAAAGTTTGATGAATTACATGCTGACAAAGCGGCAGATCCGAGGCATCCTCAAGTCGGCATCAGCACCGATGGGTTCAGTGTGTTTGGTATGACGGCAGCCCAATACAGTTGTTGGCCCGTATTTGTCTTTCCACTCAATCCCCCCCGAACAGATTATGCAAAGAAAGAACATTTTCCTGACATTGATAATTCCAGGTCCCAACTATCCGAGCAAAAATATGAATGTACATGCAGCCGCTTAAGGACGAATTGCAAGAAGCCTGGGATAATGGGTTCAAGACATACGACGCCTATAGCAAACGAAACTTCATAATGCATGTCTGGTACATGTACTCGACGCATGACTTGCCGGTGTATGCGCTATTCGTTGGTTGGTGTGTGCATGGAAGGTTCCCATTCCCCACATGCAAGGGAGCTCTTGAGTTTCGTTGGCTTCAGGCCGGTCGCAAGTTTTCTTGCTTCGACATGCATAGACAGTTCTTGGATCCTCGCCATAAGTTCAGGAAAGACAAGAAGAACTTCATTAGTGGTAGAGTTGTAAAAAACTCTGCACCACCTGCGTTGACATGCCAACAGACCCTGGATCAGTTAAACGCTCTCGAGCCAGATCCATAGCGTCCAGGGTACTTCAAGGGGTATAATTCTGAGCACGCCTGCACTCACAAAACATGCTTATGGGATCTGCCTTACTTCAAAGACCTCCTTTGCCCACACAACATCGACGTGATGCACACTGAGAAGAATATAGCCGAGGCACTTTTTGGTACATTATTCGGCATAGATGGGAAGGATAATACTAAGGCTAGAGTCGATCTGGAGGCGCTATGTGATAGGCCGTTACAAAACATGAAAGAACCGAAAGGAAAGCAGAACTGGATGAAGCCAAAGGCATGGTTCAATCTTGGAAGGCCAGCTATGAGGGAAATTATCTTGTGGGTGAAAATGCAGTTGATGTTCCCCGATGGGTATGCAGCGAATCTAAAGAGGGGAGCGCGTCTTGATAAATTGAAGATATTTGGTCTCAAGAGTCATGATTGGCACATATGGATTGAGCGGGTAATGCCGGTGATGTTGCGTGGCTTCATCCCTGAGGATGAATGGCTAATACTGGCAGAACTCAGCTATTTCTTCCGTGTTCTTTGTGCGAAAGAACTATCGCCTGGCGTGCTAGAAGAAATGGAAGAGTTGGCGCCAGAGTTGATCTGCAAGTTAGAGAAGATCTTTCCACCGGGCTTCTTTAATCCAATGCAGCATTTGATTTTGCATCTCCCGACCGAGGCAAGATTGGGGGGGCCCATGCAAAATCGTTGGTGCTACCCAACTGAGAGGATGCAGAAGACGCTTCGAGAAAAATGTAAAAATAAACGTAGAATTGAAGCGTCTATGGTTGAGGCATTCATCACTGAGGAGGCGGCAAACTTCGTGATAGCACACTACGAAACCAAAAATCATCATTTGCATAATCCGAAGCCTCGGGACAATGCTGACGAGCCTAAAAAGGGTGGATCCAACCTCAGCCTATTCAAAGGCAATCTCACACCAGCCAGTGTTTCAAATCCAGTATCTTTGGATAACAAAGAATGGCAGACCATTTCGTTGTATATCTTCAACAACCTGATATAAGTGCGGCCGTACATCAAGTAAGTTCTCGGTACATTGTTTCGCAACTTCTATTTCCTTTGAACTGCTCTTATTCCTGGATATTTCATATAGTCGATACGTCGCCCTATTCTCGTATGGAGCGGTGATCCAAAAGGATTCCGTAGAAGAGTATGAGCTTCTCGCAAAGCAAGGAGGCGGCTATCCCGGTTTCATCTCTTGGTTCAAACAAACGGTAAATTCTATTAGACAATTTCATTTCATTTGCTAATTTGTGTGTAATGCAACAATCCTTTCATATTAAACTTGTAGGCTAATTCAAAGTCTATGGACGCCGAATTGAGACAAGTCGCTAATGGTTTTGACTATAAGGTCCATTCATTTGACAAATACGACATCAACGGGTATCGTTTTCGTATCTATGGCAAAGAGCTATCTATGGCTGACCGAAAGTCTACAAATTGTTGTGTAGCTGCTATCGGCGAAGCAGGTACCGAGTATTATGGGAGAGTTGAAGCAATTTATGAACTTCTATTCTATGGTGAAAACCCACCGAATGTCGTAGTCTTCAAATGTTATTGGTTTCAGCCGAAGGAGACTAGAAGGACTCATGAACATATAGGGCTAGTTGAAATCAACCAAAGCACCCATTTAGATGTTCCTGATGTCTATATTATGGATCAACAGGCGACCCAAGTATTCTATCTACCCTGGGCCTGCCAAACTTATCCAAATCTGAAAGGTTGGAATGTCGTTTATGAAGTGCCGCCACGTGCTAGACTATCTCCCCCAAAGGAAGAGGATTATGAACCTCACATTAACCTAGACACATATGAAGGAGAATTCTTCCAAGAGGCACGTCTTTCCAAAAAAGCGTTTCAAGAACCGGTATACTTCACCCCAAATCATTGACAGCGACAGTGAATCCCACATCACCCCAGAGGAGGAACAAGAAGAGCCGGAACAAGAAGAGGTTACTGCTGCGGACGACCTCTCAATGCTTGACCGATTACGTAAAGGTGGCACTACTAGGGAAAAGCCTATACACAGAAAGTTACTAGTAGCAAGGGTTAAAAACCCTCGCTACTACTACTTACCAGTAGCGCAGGTTTTTAAACCTCGCTACTACTAAGTTGATAGCAGCAGCGCGGGTTTTTAACCCTCGCTACTACTAAGCGGTGTCTACCGTGCCCCCCGGGACATGCCTTAGTAGTAGCGCGGGTTTTTAAAACCATGCTACTACTAAGTTTGACAGCAGTAGTAGCGCGGGTTTTTAGCCCTCGCTACTACTAAGTGGTGCCATAGTAGTAGCGTGGGGGTAAAAAACCGCGCTGCTACTAAAGGTCCCATTTTCAAACTCTACCCCCCCCCCCCCCCCCCCCCCCCCCCGTGGATCGCCTTTTCAGTTTTTAAAAAAATAAAAGAAAATGATGAAAATGTCAAAAAAATAAAAGAAAATAAGTTTCCCATGTGATATGTGGTCTAGTTGTTGGGAAAATTTGCAAATATGAATTTCGACTTTATTTGCAAAATCTCTCGAGAATTTGTAAAAATGGGCATAACTTTTGCATACTAACTCGGATGAAAAAGTTTTTTATATGAAAAATCATCTACTCGGTGGCCCAAACCAGTATAAACCCTGTGTCTCTTGTTCTGTTCTTCGGTTTCGTCGAGCTACACCGTGAGATCGTGGAGCGTGTGAGCTAAGGGGAGGAGAGATCTTCGTGCACACCCCGGTGTTCGAACCTTGAGGCTTTTGCCGGAACCCATGATCCGACATTTGGCACGCAAGGTAGGGGTGCACCGAAGCTTCGCCTCCCCGACGGCTTCGCCTCTCCGACCAGCTCTCATGGATGGTGCCGCTTCTCCGACTGGATCAACGGGTGCCCTCAGCAGCGCCGTGGGGCTGCGGACCTTCACCCACGCCTTGTGGCGGGTGCAGTGGCCTCACAAGTTCAAGCCCGAGATGCCGCCTCGCTACGATGGCACGGCAGATCCGGCGGCCTTCCTGCTGGCGTACGAGGAGGCCATTCTGGAGGCCGGGGTCCTAGGGTGAGTTGCGCGACCTCTTCAGCACGCGCTTCGGGGGACCAGCACGCCCCGTCGTCGCGGCTCTCCTCGGCGGCTCGCAGGCGCCGCCCTTAGACCGTCACACCAAGCCGTTCTCCGCGCGACAGGGGGCTCCCCTGGGTTGGGCTGCGCCCAAGGCCGACATGACCTTCGACTCGGGGGATCACCCTGTCACCACCATAGGCTCGGGCATGCTCCCAATGCTCTTCACGCCCACCATCTGTAGCGTAGCCGTCACCAAGATCCTCATCGATGGTGGCGCCGGCCCCAATGTGCTCTCCGTGGAGGCTTTTAGCCTCCTCCACGTACGGCTTGAGCGGCTCCGTCCCAGCAAGCCCTTCTCTGGGGTCAGCGGCGGCTCCTCCAACCCCCTGGGGCAGATTTGACTCCCCATGACCTTTGGCACACGCGACAACTACCACACCGAACTGATCAACTTCGACATCGCCTGCATCGACCTACCGTACAACGCCATCTTCGGGTACCTGATGCTGGCCCAGTTCATGGCAGCAACTCATCCTGCCTACAACCTCATGAAGATGCCAGGGAGCAAGGGCGTCCTCACCATGGCTGGAGACACCAAGGAAGCCTTGGCGGCCCTCAAGCTCGCTTTCCGGGCCACGGCAGCAGCTTGTCTGGCCGACAAGGCCAAACCCAGGGCCAAGGGGATGCACCGACCAAGAAGAAGCCTCTATTCACTCAAGGTCAAGCCAAGACGAAGCAGATACTGGTCGACGAGGATGGGGCCTCAGGCGCCACCTTTAGTATAGGCGTCGCCATCACCCCAGATCAAGAAAAAGAGTTGGTGAAGTTCTTGCACGCAAACAAGGAAGTATTCGCATGGGAGGCCAAGCAGCTAGTTGGGGTCCCGAGAAGAGTGATTGAGTATCATCTAAAGGTGTGCCCCAACGTGCGCCCTGCGAAGCAGAGGGCGCGGCGACAGTCCACGGAGAAGCAGTCTTTCATCGTCCAGGAAACCCGCAAGCTGGAGGCAGCAGGCGTCAATCGCGAGGTCCGGTACCCAGAATGGCTGGCAAACCCCGTCGTGGTACCGAAGAAAGGAGGAAAGGAGCGCATGTGCGTCGACTTCACCAACCTCAACAAGGCCTTCCCTCAAGACCCATTCCTGCTACCGTGCATCGACCAGATTGTTGACTCCACCATAGAATGCGACCTACTGTGCTTCCTGGATGTGTTCTCGGGTTATCATCAGATCAAGATGGCGGTGGAGGATGTGGAGAAGATGGCCTTCCTGACCCCGTGTGTGGTATACTGCTACACTTTCATGCTGTTCGGACTGCGCAACGTAGGAGCGACCTTCCAGCGGCTGATGCACATTGCCTTGGGATGAGAGCTCGGGAGAAACACTGAGGCCTATGTCGACGACATCATGGTGAAATCTCGGGAGGCGAGAACTTTGATTCAGGTCCTGGAGGACACCTTCGCGAGCCTGCGCGAGGTGGACTTGCGGCTCAACCCGGAGAAGTGCATGTTTGGGGTCCCTTCTGGCAAGCTGCTGGGTTTCCTCGTGTTCCACAGGGGGGTCGAGGCCAATCCAGAGAAGGTCAAGGTGATTGAAGACATGAGCCCACCGCAAACCCTCAAGGAGATGCAGAAGCTCGCCGGCTGTGTGACTTCACTGGGGTGCTTCATCTCCAAGATGGGGGAGCGCGCCATGCCATTCTTCAAGCTGATGAAGAAGAAAGGCCCGTTCGAATGGACCCCGGAGGCCGACCTGGCATTTCAAGACCTCAAGAGATACTTGACCAGCTCGCCGGTGATGGTGGCACCTCGTCCTCTTGGGCCCTTGGTGCTCTACCTGTCTGCCGCACCCCACTCCGCCAGCGTAGCACTGGTGGCCATCAAAGAAGAGCGCCAGGCCAAGGGCCCGCCAAGTGGAGACACCAAGTCGGACGAGGCAGGGCAACGCCAAGGCGATGCTCCTGAGGTAGCGGCTGCCCTGGCAAGTCACCAAGCCCCTGAAGCCGGTGATCCACAAGAAACACCTCAGCCCCTGGGAGCCGAAGACTCCGCCAGCTCTCTCGCCCTCATCGAGCACCCGCTGTACTTCATCAGCACAGTGCTACAAGAAGCGAGAGCACGATACTCCATGCCTCAGAAGCTCTTGCTCGCGCTCGTGGTTGCCTCGTGCAAGCTGTGCCACTATTTCCAGGGTCACCCCATCAAGGTCGTCTCACCTTACCCACTGGAGAGAGTGCTCAGGAGCCCCAATGCTATGGGAAGAGTCACCGAATGGAACATCGAGCTGCAAGCGTTTGACTTGGAGTTCAGCACAACCAGGGTCATCAAGGGGGCTATGCTCGCCGACTTTGTGGCAAAATGGACCGATGCCCTGGAACTCGAAGCAGGCGAGAACCAGTCCCTTTTGCTAGGGAGCGAAGCGCCTGATGGCTGTGTCATGTACTTCGATGGCATGTTCGCACGCTAGGGCGCGGGGGCTGGAGCTGTGCTCATCTCGCCCAATCAGGACAAGCTTTACTATGTCGTACAACTCTGCTTCCAGTGGGGCGAAAAGGTCTCCAACAACATTGCTGAATATGAGGGCCTCATTGCTGGCCTTAAGGCTGCGGTGGCCCTGGGGGTGAAACGCCTCACCATCAGGGGAGACTCACAGCTCCTCGTCAACTTCTCCAACAAGGTGTATGAGCCGAAGGATGAGCACGCTGAGGCATACCTCGCGGAGGTATGCAAAATGGAGAAGCAGTTCATGGGCCTGGAGCTACTGCATGTGTCCCGTGACACCAACCAGGAGGCCGATTACATCGCCAAGAGGGCGTCTAGGCACTTTCCCCAAGAGCCCGTCGTCTTCGAAGAACGACTCTTGAAGCCTTCGGCGGCACCTCCGCTCGTAGAACCGGTGCCACCTCAGGAGGAACTTCCCTGGCCATCGGCCTCGGGAGCCCCTGCCTGCGGCCCGACCTCAGGAGCACGCCTACTCCTACCACTCGAGCCTTAGGAGGCGTGTTGGACTGAGGAGTTCAAGGCATACCTAACACAAGGCGTGTTGCTGGAAAAGGAGGAAGACGCGGGGCGCGTGGCCCGACAGGCTACGGCGTACGGCATCCAGGACGGTGAGCTATACGGGAAGCGGCCAAATGATGTTTCTCTGTGATGCATCTCCAGGGAGCAGGGGAAGGAGTTGCTGGCTGACATACACGGTGGAGACTGCGGGCACCACTCATCATCGTGCACCCTGGTTGGCAAGGCTTTCCGCAGCGGGTTCTACTGGCCCACGACACTCAGCGACGCGGCCGAACTGGTGAAATCCTGCGTGGCTTGCCAATTCCACGCCAAGCAGATCCACTAACTAGCTCAGGGCCTCCAGACTATCCTGCTCTCATGGCCGTTCGCGGTCTGGGGGGTGGACATCATGGGCCTGCTCCCTCGAGCCCCCGGGGGCTACCGCTACCTCTACGTCGCCATCGACAAATTCACCAAGTGGGCGGAAGTGGAAGCCGTCCGCACCATCCCAGCCGGGTCAGCAGTTAAGTTCATCAAGGGCCTCGTAAGACACTTTGGGGTCCCTAACCGCATCATCACCAATAACGGATCACAGTTCACTAGCAATCTCTTCAAGACATATTGTGCTAACCTTGGAACGCAGATCTGCTACGCTTCCGTGGCGCACCCCAGGAGCAACGTAATACGCTTTGGGGTCCCTAACCGCATCATCACCAACAATGGATCACAGTTCACTAGCAATCTCTTCAAGACATATTGTGCTAACCTTGGAACGCAGATCTGCTACGCTTCCGTGGCGCACCCCAGGAGCAATGGCCAAACCGAACGCGCCAACGCGGAGGTCCCGAGGGGCTTCAAGACCAGGACCTTCAAGAAGAAGCTCGAGGCCTGCAGCAGGGGATGGCACGACGAGCTCCATTCCAAGCTGTGGTCCATCCGCACCACCGCCACCAAGCCGACGGGCGACACCCTGTTCTTCCTTGTCTACGGAGCAGAAGCGGTTCTCCCACACGAGGTCAAGCATCACTCCGCGTGGGTCCTGGCGTTTTATGAAACACAGCAGGACGCCATGCGGGGGATGGAGCCCTTGCTGGGGGAGGAACGCCGCCGTGAGGCCTCACTCCGAGCTACAAGGTACCAGTAGGCGCTGCGGCGGTACCAGTGTCGCAGTGTCCGCACCAGGACGCTCGAGGTGGGAGATCTCATCCTGAGGCGGGTGCTCTCCAGGGAAGGGCTACACAAGCTCTCACCCATGTGGGAGGGCCCGTTTCGGGTCGCCCACGTCTCCAGGCCTGGCGCCACGCGCCTAGAGACGCGGGACGGGATCCCCATCCAGAACGCCTGGAACATCCAGCACCTCCGGAAGTTCAACCCATGAAGCAAGGCCCGGTGCCTGTGACACAAGGCCCAGTGCCTGTGAAGGTCTTCGCTCGTGACACTCTCACGTAATAATGTGCGGCCTGTACACGCCCCGGAGTCTCAGGAGTGCCACCCTCGGGCCTCAGGGGCTCCATCCCTGACGTGGGGCGGGTGAAAAGACTAGAAGAATAGACTAGGTGCCGGACGTGGCTTTTCATTTGCTTTCCGCAGTTGGCTTGCCCCTCTTTAATGAAAATTTGCTTTCTGGTGTTCCTTATCGGCTTGGTTTCATCGCCTTTTTCCTTCCTTTTCTGCCCTCGGTTCCTCCTTTTGGCCCGTACTCTCCCTCGCATGCCTCTTCAGGGGCTGGACAGGTGCCCTCGTGAGCATTTTTTCCTGTTCTTCACGAGGCACCCTCGCTCGAGCTCACAAACTGGCGCACCTCTCTCAATCCGTGCCCCTCGGGTACCGTGATACGAAGCGCTGGGTACGGTCGGCTGCGCCCGCAACCAGGACTCAGAAGGGCTCAGAGAATAAGAATTTCCTAATGAATTTTTGCAGTCCCCAGATGACTGCCAAGCTGTGGAAGCCTCGCCAGGTACTGAGAAACGCGCGCCTCATGAGGCAGAAGCTACTACTTCGGGCGCGTCAAGCTAAGTTATTTCTACGCGCCTACATCAAACGTTGATGCTGCAACATCACACAGGAACGATAAACATAGCATAACAACTTGGAAATCATAGTCTGTTGCACGCCCCTGCGGGGCCCCATACTTGTCCCTCTCTTAATACAGGAAGAAAAGGAAGAACGAAACAAAAGTGGTGCGTGCTCCTGTGGCAGTTCACGAGGATGGGCCCATGGCGTTCTCCTGAGCTCAGCCAGACCCCTCCTCACGCTTCACTACGGCGCGGCGACGAGACGACCGCTGCCACCCTCGAAGTGGGTGCGGCGATGTGGCGACTGGTCGTAGCCGCGCTGGTGGAGCTGTCGCCGGAGGAAGAATCACTGTAGCTGGATGAGCAACGGCCAGCGCCGAGGGCAAGACCATCCTCACCCTCGTCACGACCGTTTCCAAGGCCGAGCACCTCGCCGCCGTCGTTGTCCTCGGGGAAGCACCCGACACGGCGGCCGTCTTCTCCAAATACCCTCACGTAGGGAGTCGCGTTGCTGTCATACTTGAAGTGGAGGGTGAACCGCTTGCCCAGGCCACGCGCGTGGGCAAATGTCTGCCAGCCGCGGGCCAGGGCTACGTTGCCTGCGACGTAGACCTCAACCATGACCCAGGAAGCTTTGCTGTTGCAGCCGTCCGCCTGCAGCCAGAGCCCGCCTGGACCTGTGGCCGGCAGCTCGCTGGCAAAGAAGCGCGGGAGCTGAAGCCAGGTGCCGACCGGGTTCTCCGACCACACGACGAACTCCGGCAGCACCTCCGCCCAGTGGAAGCGCGGCTGGGGAGGCTGCGCGACCACGACGCGCCTCCCGTCATCGACGGGGCTGACACGACATGGGCGAGTCCCGCCACGCGAAGAGGCGCAGCTGCGGCCGTGAGGGACCACGGCGGGGGTTGCGGTGTGCTTGCATGGGCAGCCATGCCCCTCTTGGGTGGAGGTGAGCCGGGCCCCTCCTGGCGGGCCTTCCCCTTCTTAGCTTCCGAGAACCTCTTCATGGGCACCATGGGTGTCGCTACTAGCAATGGAGCAAGGGAGAAGAAGCGAGCGGAGCAAGAAGAGATGAGCGATGGGGGCTTCGCCCCCGCCTCATTTATAGCAGGAGAAGGCCAACCGGCGATCCCCACGATCACAGGTAATGATGATTTTTCACTACATGCAGCAGGGACTCGTCAAATCGGGCAGTGGCCGAGGCAGCATGGGGAACCGGAGACGCCCACATCTAATCAATCGCCATGCGTCAAGCGAGGCCGCGGGCTGTTGGGGCACACAGCGCTCCGCACTTGACCCTTGGCTTCGCCTCGAAGCCAAGTACGAGCGCGCCTTGGGCCCGGGGGCTACTGTCAGCGTTCTGGGATTGGTGGTCCCTAGACTTGCCTCCCTGCGGCCCAAGGCGTGGCTACACCATCAGGCCTGTATGGCCGACCTTCACGAGGGGCCAAGCCTCATGAGGCAGACGACACAAGACCTCCTCGGGGGCGGCCTCGCCAGGATGGCTCACGAGGGGCGGAGAGATCAAGGCAAGGGGCACCTCGCGAGGTTCCCGTGACGTAACCCATGCCGACCAAGACCAGGCGGGTGCCAGACGGGCGCCAACGCGTGCAGTGTCCCCGTTTCCTCTTTGGTGCTAAAGAGGCAAGCGCAGGCGAGGATTCCCGAGGCATCAGGCAAAGGTTTCCATACCGGTGCAACAAGACCAAGGCCAGTAGGACGGCATGATGGAGGTCACCGTGGAGCCCAAGACAGCATCATCACCAGAGCCTTTGGCAGGCGAAGACCACCTTTAGTGAGGATAAGCTGTACTAGTTGTCTCCCTTCAAACTTGGCCGTTGTGGGATCCCTTCATGCTCAATAATTGGGAAGAGGGCCAGGGCCTATATAAATAGGACTAGCCACCACCATGGCAAAGGGAGGAATCCGGACAGATCATTCGGACCACCCTTGCACTCACCAGCTCACCAAGCACAAGAGCACCTCTCCTCAGGAGGCTGTTCTTCCCTTGTAACTATTAATCCTCAGCCCAAGATGCAATCCACCACACCACACTGGAGTAGGGTATTACACCACATCGGTGGCCCGAACCAGTATAAACCCAGTGTCTCTTGTTCTGTTCTTCGGGTTCGTCGAGCTAGACCGTGAGATCGTGGAGTGTGTGAGCTAAGGGGAGGAGAGATCTTCGTGCGCACCCCGGTGTTCGAACCTTGAGGGTTTTGCCTGTACCCGTGATCCGACAAGTTCGGGTAACCAGGTAATCCGGCCATTAGGTGCGAACAGACTAAACATATGCGGAGAGTTATGTTATATTACTTTTTGACGTAAGAAACATCTTCCGATGAAAATAGTTCCTCCAAGGGTTCGTTTTTTTGGGTAAAACTATAATCCGGATACTTACGATCAACGGAAAGCAACGACTTCAAAAAGCCGCGGTGATGAGCGCGAGGCTCTATTCACTTCCCTTGAGGCCGACTTATTGGATTCTGTAAGAACGCTAGCTTTCGGCTTCACCCATCTGAGGCACGATCCCAGATGACCCGGTTGTAACAATCGCAGAGGTGCTCCCTTTACTCCCTAGACGACAATCGGGAAAGTAGGGGTAAACACAGGAGCTAGGCAACCCAGCTTGACAAAGATCTTAAGTCGAATAAGTGCATATGATGGCTTGAAAGATATGAGAAGGCTGCAATCGAGATGAGTGCGGTTTTACATTAATTATAATATTCGGCTCATCTAAGGGAGCCCCCAAGCCAATCTGGGTGTTACATTCGATAATGTACATAATACGAGATTAGCGTGGTTCAGTTTAACCGAACACTTGCCGTATCGGATGATAATGTAAAGAAAAGGAACATACAAAAAAGTCACCGAGAGGGGGGGTTCCAGACTCACGCGTAAAAACGCCGCAGCCGAGCTGCATTCCACAGGTTCGGCTTGAGGCCATCATTGGATGAGCGGCAAAGGCGATATGCTGTGTCAGATCATGGGTTCCGGCAAAACCCTCGAGGTTTGAACACTGGGGTTCACATGAAGATCTCTCCTCTCCCTAGCTCTCGCACTCCACGATCTAGCGGACTAACTCGCCGACCAAAGAACACAGAGACACAAGATTTATACTGGTTTGGGAAACCATTGTTGTTTAATACCCTACTCCAGTGTGGTTTTGTAGATTGCCTCTTGGGCTGAGGATGAATAGTACAAGGGGAAGAACAGCCTCCTGAGGCGAGGTGTTCTTGTGCTTGGTGAGGTACTGCGTGTGAGGATGGAGTGGATCCAATCCAGGATCAGATGGGTCGATCCCGTACTGTGGTGGTGGCTAGTCCTATTTATAGAGGCCCGGGTCCTCTTCCCAAATATTGAGCGGGAAGGAATCCCACAATGTCCAAGTTTGAAGGGGAATATCCAGTACAGCTTATCCTGACAAAAGCGGTCTTCGCCTGCCAAATGCTCTGGTGGTGACGCCATCTTGGGATCCACGGTGACCTCCGTCCTGCCGTCCTGCGGGTCTTGGTCTCGTTGCACCGATATGGAAACCTTTTCCTGATGCCTCGGGACTCCACGCCCGCGCTTGCCTCTTTAGCACCAAATGGGAAACAAGGACACTGCGCGCGCGGGCTCCCGCCTGGCGCCCGCCTGGTTGCGGTCGTCATTGCCTTCATCATGGGAACCTCGCGAGGTTTGCCTTGCCTTGATCTCTCCGCTCCTCACGATCCAGCCAGGTCAGGCCACTCCTGAGGAGGTCTTGTGTCGTCTGCCTCACCAGGCATGGCCCCTCGCGAGGGTCTTGAGAGCTTGCTGGTGAAGATGGGCCGTACGGGCCCGCTGGTGGAGCCACGTCGTGGGCCACAGGCAGGCAAGTCTTGGTACCCCCATTCGTAGAATGCCGACAGTAGCCCCCGGGCCCAAGGCGCGCTCGGGCTTGGCTTGGAGGCGAAGCCAAGTGGAAAATACAGAGCGCCGTGGGCCCCGACAGCCTGCGGCCCTGGTCGACGTGCGGTGATTGATTGGATGTGGGCGTCTGTGCTTCCCCATGCTGCCTCGGCAACTGCCCGATTTGATGAGTCCCTGATGCATGCAAAGAGAGTTATCATTACCTATAATCGTGGGGGTCGCCGATTGGCCTTTCCTTGCTATAAATGAGGAGAGGGGGGCAGAGCCCCCATCAATCATTTCTTCCTACTCCGCTCACTTCTTCTTCTTCGCCCCATCGCTAGTAGAGACACCATGGCGCCAATCAGAAGGTTCTCGACCACGGAGAAGTGAAAAGCTCCCCACGAGGAACCTGGGCCGCTTCCGCTGAAGAAAAGGCCGGTCCACTGTCATGACATAGTCGTAAGGCAGGAGGTGACAAGGCCTTGGTACGATCCGCCACCCCCCGGGTATCCGCTGCCTTTATACGCCCGAGCCGAGGGCTCAGGAGGGAGAGGCGGTGATCCGCACCACTCACGTCACGGCTGTGGTCGCCATGCTGCGGTGGCGCACGCCATCGCCCCAGGAGTCCACGCCATGGACTACTCGCGCGAGCTCGTGCTGTGGGCGGCGATGCCTTCACGTACTTGGATCCGCCTTCCCCAGTTCTTCCCCGCTGAAATGCCGCCGAGGGGGGCCCTTGAGCTATGGCTGCAGCACGCCGACTGCGATGCCCTGGCGACCAGAGCTGAGGTGGAAGTCGTCTCCCCGGGCAAGATCTTCATGACCCGCGGCTGGGACGAGGTTGCCCGGGTCTGCTGCACGGAAGGCGCCCTCGCCATCCACTTCAGGTACGACGTCGTCTCGACGATGTTCTTCAAGGTCTTCGATGCAAAAGGCCGCCGCTTGGTGTGCTTCCCCAGACAGGACCGCCAGGACTGCCTCGCCAGCGGTCCCTCTAGAGGCAGCAACGATGCTTGGGAGTCCAGCGATTCTCCCGAGCGCTATGAGCCTCCGGAGGCGAGCGACGACAGCTACATGCCCTCGAGCTCTCGCCGCGCCCGGAGCAAGGCCGCAACACCCGGCCGTCGCCGTCGCTGATCTGGATGGGGTTGGCACTGGTCTCCCCGGGCCCACTGTTGATGATGGCATCGGCGTCACTGGCGCGTAGATAGGGCTCCTAGAAACTCCTTTCTTTTGTTCCCTGCGAGGATTTGAAACGGACCCCGTGGGGGCGTGTAAGTGGCCTGTAATGCTTTTGTTGATATTATCCTTATTATGAGGTTGTGCGAGCGTGTGTCTTGTTTCAGCTCGGTCTCCTCTTTCCATCTTGCGACAACTTGGTGCTCTACGCCGACAGGTCCCGGTCCCCAGGCAGGCTGCAGCCATCGCTGGTATGCCAGGTCGCGATGCCATGGACAAGTACAGGAGGTGAGCGGCCCGAGGTCCAGTAAGAGCTCCTGAGGCGTGATGTTCAAGAGGTCCCCTTTAGCGCTCAACCAGCTCCCGAAAGGTTGGAAAGGGAGGCGACGTTGCCGCAACAGGGCTGCGATAGGTGGGGATTTCATAATGAGGTGCTTGAGCAAGTTGTGAGCAGCATCGGCCAAATGGGAGAGGAAGAAGCTTGCGTCCTTTCTTCAGCTGCGCTGACGCACGTCTTCATGCACCTCCATCTTCGCGATCCTGCTGCCCGCCTTGACCAGCTGCTGGAGCCTGTGGACGACAAGCACTGCGCAGCTGCCGCTACAGCCGTGAAGGATCAGGTGGAGGCCCTGCTGAAGATGTTCCACGCCTTTGCTCCCGCGCCTTTGACCGACGGTGCTACTACTCATGCAGCTCTGGCCGATAGCATAGGTGAAAGCGACGCCACCAAGGAAGGAGCGCCCATTGTGGGTGCCGGCGATGTCCAGGGATGACTTGTTTGCAGCTCCTTTCCTGTTTAAACTCCTGCAACATGTATCATGCCTCGTGGAGGCGTTTAAACTTGTGTTTGATATTCAGAGAACAATAAGTCTTGTAATATTTGTTTGAGATTTTGCAATTTCCTTCCTGTTTTGCTTTTATGTTCTACGTCGGCAGAGCCCAACCCCATGCATACCTCAGCTGCCACTGGCTCTGAGCGGAGACCAGGATGAGGCCAGGGGGTGAGGTGCTACGTGTCTAGTTAGGCTCCTGAGTCGCGATGCTCAGGAGTCCCCCTTGATGCGCAAACAGCTTACAGAAAGCAGATGCAGGGACAAGTCTTGATGTTCTACGTCGGCAGGGCCTAGCACCGCGCGTACCTCAGCCGTCGCTGGCTCTGATCAGAGACCAGGACGAGGCCAGGGGGTGAGGGGCTACGTGGCTAGTTAGGCTCCTGAGTCGCGATGCTCAGGAGTTCCCCTTGATGCTGAAACGACCTTTGAGCAGGAAGTGTGAGAGCAGGTCTTGGCGTTCTGCGTCGGCAGGGCCCGGCCCCGCGCGTACCTCAGCCGCCGCTAGCTCTGACCGGAGACCAAGACGAGGCTAGGGGTGAGGGGCTACATGACCAGTTAGTCCCTTGGGTCGCGATGCCCAAGGGTCCCCCTTGACGTACGAACAGACCTCATACCTGTCCTCGTCGGGCTTTCGCTCGGGAGGGTTTCGCGACGACCAGGTCCAGGAACCTGGTGGGGCATACGCCAGGCGTGACCTGAGAGCATCCCCTGGGCCCAGCCCCCTCGCGCTATCCTCCCGAGGGGAAACAGCGCGGTGAGGCTAGGGACCGAGCTCAAGGGCTCCCTGAGGTTCATACGGCCATGGGGCCGCCCTCAGTTGTTTATCACCAGCGCGGAGCATAACGCTTTCGTACTTGCACGGGCATAGCCGCTCCATGGCAGTGTCGACGGCCAGCACGGAGCATGGTGCTTCCACTGGTGCGTGGGAGGTGACTCCCTACTGCGGAGAACCCCCGGGGCATGTACAGGCCCACCCTGACATGTGGCTTGCACGACAGGGCTAGACGAGGTGTGTCTGGGCACTCCTGAGCCAGCGCGGAACTCATGAGGCCCTACCTCAAGGCGGGTTGCGCCTGGTCTTGGTTCCTGTTGACTGCGATGATCCTGCAAGATGGTTAGGCAACCTACGCCGAATGAATCTCCCGAGGCTATCGTATGAGAAGGCCAAGCACCAACGACCCCAGGAGGTGACGTGAACAGGTCCGGCCCGCTAGAGAGAGAGCTCAGCCATTGGATTTATCGACACTATATATAGGGACGGACCCGAGCATAGACGCTGTGCCTAACCCTCTCATGTGGAAGATCCTGAAGAAAGACAATCGGCCCGCAGCTCCCCTGGTGGGTGATAATCAAGCAGGTGATAATCATAGATAGGTCATGCATAAGAAGCGAACTAGCTTAGGTAAATGCAGGAATGATACATGCCACTGGGTAGGACCCAAGCCGCCTGGGGATGGTGCGGCCCGAGGGGCGCCCCCAGCAAGGTAAGCTAAAGACATGAAAGGATACATGCCACTGGGACGGACCCACGCAGCCTCGGAATGATGCAACCCAAGGGGCGCTCCCAGCTAAATGAACTTGGAAAATGTCACCTAGTTTAGCCGCTGAAGAGATGTTGGTGTACCGAAGATGTGCGATGAAGGGGTCGTTCCTCATGAGCAACCGGGGCCCTGAGCCTCGGGAGGCCCTGGGAGTCCAGGCGGTTCCTTGAGGACCGTCTCCATCTCCGTGAGGACCGCATGGTGCCTGGCCTCCTGAGCCGCCAAAATGCTTTGAAGGTTGCGCTAAAAGGCGGACGCCACGCTTGGCAGGCCGAATAGCATGCGAACGTAGCTGTGGGGCGGGCCCTCGTAGCATCCCACGCGCAAAGGCCAGAAGCGCTCCTGAGATGCGGCCCGATTGAGCCCTGGGATGTCGATGCAGACGCACAACCCACCATCCTCAGCTGGATCGGGGGTCGTGCGTGGTGGGCGGCGATCACCGCGCATGTCCCTTGCATTTTCCAACTCCTGAATGGTTTTGTAGACGAACTCCTGAGCGCCGAGCACCCCTTGGTTGACGCTTCATGAGGGAAACATGCCGCAAAGCACGCCTCCACATGGTGGCCGAGTGTCTCGCTCGTGATGTTGGCGAGGTCTGAGGCCCTCCAGAAGAGAGCCCCCGAGCCTTACCCGAGGATGGCACCGGGCGCGCTTTCCTATGCGCGGCAGGGAGGTGCCCCACCTGAGGGCGCTGGTCTTGAGGTGGTGCTACTGGTGGTGTCGCCCTCCTGAGGACCTGCATGGAGCAGCTGCTTCTTGTTCTTGGGGACAGCCTCAGGAGGATACAGGGTTCCTTCGTTGTCGGGGTCTTCAATTGCTGTGGCTTGGAAGGCGCGCTCGAGGGAACACACTGCTCCCTAGCATCTTGAGGATGTTGTAGCCATGATGAGTGACTGCCATGAACTTGGCCAATTCTAGGTACCCGAGGATGGCATTGTATGGCAGACGGATGTGGGCGACGTCGAAGTCGATGAGCTCAGTGCGGTAGTTCTTGCGCTCTCCAAAGGTGACATGAAGGCGGACCTGCCCTATCGGGGTAGTGGAACCGTCAGTAACTCCTGAGAAGGGCTTGGTAGGCTGTAGCTGTTCATATGGCTCTTGGAGGCTGTCGAACGTCTCGACGGACAGGACATTGAGCCCTGCCCCTCCATCGATGAGGGTCTTGGTGACTTGGACGTTGCTGATGATGGGCGAATAGAGCATCGGTAGGGCGCCGGCAGTTGCGGCACACTTGAGCTGGTCAGGGAAGCTGAAGGTGATGGTGCACTTGGACCACCTAAGGGGGCGTGTGGCCTCGAGCCCGGGAAGAGCCGCGTTCACCTCACGAGCAAACTGCTTGAAGAGGCGCTGGGAGGCTGGGGTCTGCGCACCGCCCAAGATGCAGGCGATGGTGCGAGGCTCCAGGAAGCCCCCAGCCCCCTCGTCCTGGTGGTGGTCATCGTTCCTTCTTGGTGGTAGAGGCAGCAGAGGAAGACCAGGGTTGCCCTGAGGGCGATCCTTGCTAGGCTGATCCCTCTAATTTCCCTCACGAGGCTTGTCCAGCCAGCGGTCCTCACGAGGTCGGTCGCGCTAGTCCTGGCGAGGGCCGCGGTCGTCCCAGCATCCTCCGCCTCATCCTTCTCCTCGGACATAGCCCCGGTCGTTGCGCACGGGGCACGGACCGAAGCATCCATCTCAGATGGCCCTGAGCTCTTGACAGTCGTTGGTATTGTGGCTATGCTTGTTGTGGAAGGCGCAGAATGGTCGGCTGCTCTTGGATGACTCAGGATGGTCCCAGTCGCGCTTCTATCTGACTCCGCTGCGAGTACGGCTACTCCCTTGCGCTTCACGTCCTTGCCCTTGGCTTTCTTGTCTTTTGGATCTGCTACCGGGAGCTTGATGAGGGAGAGACGCCCCTCCTCAGCTCTCGCGCACTTGGTTGCTAGGTTGAATAGCTCCAAGGCGGTGCACAAGTCTTCATGGATAGCAAGCTCCTCCTTCATCTTGACATTGCGAACGCCGTCGGAAAACGCGGAGATGATGGCCTTGTCCGTCACCTTGGGGATCTTGAGGCAGGCGCAGTTGAAACGCTGAATGTACTTCTGCAGGGTCTCTAAAGGCTGTTGCTTGATGTGGCGCAGGCCACCCACGGCCGATGGGCGGTCGCGAGTGCCCTAGAAGTTGGCGACAAAGTGGTCACGCATCTCACCACAGGAGGAGATGGATCCCGCGGGCAGGTTCAGGAGCCAAGAGCGTGTGCCGTCCTTGAGAGCCATGGGGAACCAGTTCGCCATGACTTTGTCGTCGCCATTGGTTGCCTCGATCCTCAGCTCGTAGAGCTGCAAGAACTCCGCAGGGTCGGGGGTGCCGTCGTAGCGAGGAAGCAGGTCTGGCTTGAACTTGTCCAGCCTGACGATGTTGCGTAGCTCCGGAGTGAAGGCGCGGCAGCCTGTTGTCGCCACCGGGGCCCGCCGTGGGAGCGGAGCTAGATCTTGGTGACCTCGCGCCGCCACGGCAAGTGGCGCATGGCCCTGCCGCGGCAAGCAATCTTGACGTGGTGGTGCTGGGAGTGGTGGAGCATTCTCTTGCGGTCGAGGAACTTCTTGGCAGCTTCTTTCTTCACGCACGGGGACCTGGCGTGGTGGGTCGTGCCGCGAGGCTGCGTGCCTCGGCGCCAGGACACCGTCTTGGTGCGGGGGTGGCGTAGGTGCTCCATGAGCCACATCGCTCGTAGCTGGCGAGGGACAAGGCGGCGAGAGGGACTGTGCAGGGGAGCCCCCAGCGGCGCTGACGACCTTGGCGATGCGGTCGAGCCAGTCTTCATAGAGGTCGCCGACCGGGCGATAACGCAGGAGCTCGCTCGCCATGGGTAGCGCGACCTGCGCGTCCATGGGAGCGCGACGAGCGTGAGATGACGAGCCGGTTGGAGTCAGCGGTGGAGTGGCGGTGCGGCCGTCCCGCCACACCGAGGGGTGCAACGAGGATTCCTGTTGCTCATTCCCGGCCGGGCCGGTGGCAGCGTTGGCGGCGGGTGATGGAGAGCCATTGGGAGGCTCGCCGACGGCAGCCTTCTGAGCGACACGGGCGGCTATGGAGGCCCGGCGCTCAGCGCGGGCGTGATGAGCGTCCGACATGGTTGAGGTGGAGCAGGGAAACACGGATCGACGAGAGGAAAGCTTCAGCGCACCCCTACCTGCCGTGCCAAATGTCGGATCACGGGTTTTGGCAAAAACCCCGAGGTTAGAACACTGGGGTGCACACGAAGATCTCTCCTCTCCCAAGCTCTCGCACTCCACGATCTAGTGGACTAACTCACCGACAGAAAGAACACAGAGACACAAGATTTATACTGGTTCGGGCCACCATTGTGGTGTAATACCCTACTCCAGTGTGGTGTGGTAGATTGCCTCTTGGGCTGAGGATGAATCATACAAGGGGAAGAATAGCCTCCTGAGGCGAGGTGTTCTTGTGCTTGGTGATTCTAGTGCGTGTGAGGATGGAGTGGATCCAATGTAGGATCAGATGAGTCGATCCCCTACCGTGCTTGTGGCTAGTACTATTTATAGAGGCCGGGGTCCTCTTCCCAAATGTTGAGCAGGAAGGGATCCCACAACGACCAAGTTTGAAGGGGAACATCTAGTACAGCTTATCCTGACAAAAGCGGTCTTTGCCTGCCAAAGGCTGTGGTGGTGACGCCGTCTTGGGCTCCACGGTGACCTCCATCCTGTCGTCCTGTGGATCTTGGTCTCGTTGCACCGATATGGAAACCTTTGCCTGATGCCTCGAGACTCCGCGCCTGCGCTTGCCTCTTTGGCACCAAAGGGGAAACAAGGACACTGCACGCGCAGGCGCCCGCCTGGCGCCTGCCTGGTTGCGGTCGTCATTGCTTGCATCATCGGAACCTCACGAGGTTCACCTTGCCTTGATCTCTCTGCTCCTCGCGAGCCAGCCTGGTGAGGCCACTCCTGAGGATGTCTTGTGCCATCCGCCTCGCGAGGGTCTTGAGTGCTTGCTCGTGAAGATGGACCGTACGGGCCCACTGGTGGAGCCACGTTGTGGGCCATAGGCTGACAAGTCTGGGTACCCCCGTTACCAGAACGCCGACACGCTCCCCCTATTAGCACTTCGTCGATGATGAAGGGGCCCTCCCATTTGGGCGAAAGCTTATGCTTATGCTTCTCAGGGAGTCGAAGGACGAGGTCGCCTACGTTGTATGTCTTCGCCCGGATTTCATGGTTTTTATACCGCCGTGCTTGTTACAGGTAGAATGCGTATCGAGCCCGAGCTATGTCCCGCTCTTCTTTGAGAATGTCCAGATCATCCTGCCGATCCATCTCGACTTCCTTTTCTTCATACATGCGCACTCTAGGTGCGTCATGGATCAGTCGCATGGGAGAACTGCTTCCGCACCGTATACCATGAATAATGGTGTATAACCGGTTGATCAATTAGGGGTAGTGTGCAGCCCCCATAGCACGGAGTCAAGCTCCTCTACCCACTTGCAATCCGACTGCTTTAGGGATCAGACTAGTCGAGGCTTGATGCCACTCATGATGAGCCCATTGGCCTGTTCTACCTATCCATTTGTTTGTGGATGGTACACCGAAGCGTAATCGAACTTAATGCCCATTTTGTCGCACCAGTTTTTGACTTCCTGGGCGGTGAAGTTAGTACCATTATCGGTGATTATGTTATGGGGGACACCATATTGGTGTACAACGTCATATAAGAAGTCGACAACTGGTCTGGCTTCTTCTGAAGTGACTGGCCTTGCCTCGATCCACTTGGTGAATTTATCAACCATGACCAATAAGTACTTCTTTTTCTTTGTCCCCCCATTGAGTGGCCCGACCATATCGAGTCCACAGACCGCAAAAGGCCAAGTTATTGGTATCGTCTGAAGAGTTGTTAGGGGCATATGGCTTTGATTTGCGAACAACTGGCAACCAACACAGTGTTGGACTAGAGCGCGGGCGTCCACACGGGCTGTGGGCCAGAAGAACCGAGCTCGGAAGGCCTTGCTAACGAGAGCCCGGGCTGCCACGTGGTGGCCGCCCATGCCAGCGTGTATTTCTGCTAAGAGTTGTTGCCCTTCCTCTTCGGAGATACATCTTTACAAGACCCCCTTTTATAGAGCTCGCTGATACGTCTCCGTCGTATCTACAATTTTGATTGTTTCATGCCAATATTATTCAACTTTTACATACTTTTGCAACATTTTATATGATTTATTTGGACTAACTTACTTATCCAGTACCCAGTGCCAGTTCCTGTTTGTTCCATGTTTTTGTTTCGTAGGAAATTCATATCAAACAAAGTCCAAACGCGATAAAATTTTACAGAGAATTATTTTGGAATATATGTGATTTTTGGGAGTTGGAATCACTGCAAACGGAGGCCCACACAGCCCACAAGACACCAGGGTGTGCGAGGGGTGCCAGACACATGGTGGTGGGTTGTACTCACCTCGTACGTCGGTTGGAGCTCTACTTCGGGCGCAAGGAAGCTTATATCCAGAAAAAATCCTGTTAAAATCTCAGCGCAATCGGAGTTACGGATCTCCCGAAATATAAGAAACGGTTTTCGGCCAGATCTGAGGAGCCCGAAATAGAAGAGGACAGAGAGACATATCCAATCTTGGAGGGGCTTTCGCCCCTTCGCAGCCATGGAGGCCATGGACCAGAGGGGGAACACTCCTCCCATCTAGGGAGGAGGCAAGGAAGAAGAAGAAGGAGGGGGCTCTCTCACCCTCTCCCTCGGTGGCGCTGGAGTGCCGCCGGGGCTAGGATCGTGACGGCGATCTACATCAACAATCTTGCGACCGACTTTCTATGCAGTGGTGTAACACCTCTTCTCCCCGCTGTAATCTCTACTTAAACATGGTGCTCAACTCCATATATTATTTCCAGATGATCTATGGTTATCTTATGAAGTTTGAGTAGATCCGTTTTGTCCTATGGGTTAATCGTGATCTTGGTTGGTATGATTGTATATTTTATTTTGGTGCTGTCCTACGGTGCCCTCCGTTATCACACAAACGTGATGGGTCCCCGCTATAGGGTGTTGCAATACGTTCATGATTCACTTATGGTGGGTTGCTAGAGTGACAGAAGCTTAAACCCGAGTAGGTGAGTTGTTGCGTATCGGATAAAGAGGACTTGATACTTAATGCTATGGTTGGGTTTCATAACCTTAATGATCTTTAATTAGTAGTTGCGGATGCTTGCTAGGGGTCTAATCATAAGTGCATATGATCCAAGTAGAGAAAGTATGTTAGCTCATGCCTCTCCCTCCTATAAAATTGCAAGAATGATTATTGGTACTTGTTATCGATTACCTAGGGACAAATGACTTTCTTGTTGACAAAAGCTATCCACTTTTATTACCTTGCATTTTATTCGTAGTTTTATTCTCGCAAAGTACTCCTAGTTTCATACTTGTTCTAGGTAAAGCAAATTTTAAGTGCGCGTAGTTGTATCGGTGGTCGATAGAACTTGAGGGAATATTTGTTCTACCTTTAGCTCCTCGTTGGGCTCAACACTCGTACTTATCAGAAAAGGATACAAATGGTCCCCTACACTTGTGGGTTATCAAGACCTTTTTCTGGCGCCGTTGCCGGGGAGCAATAGCATGGGGTGAAAATTCTCGTGTGTGCTTGTTTGCTTTATCACTAAGTAGTTTTTATTTTCCGCTCTAAGTTGTTCTCTATCTTTAGTTATGGGTAGGAAACGCAAAATACCAAAAAAATTAGTTGTACTTACGAAACCAATGGTTGAAGAACCACCCAAAATCTATCACACTACTGAAGCTTTTTACTTGGATCATCTTCGATCCCTACGTGCTCGGGCTAAAACCCCAACTAGCTTAGTTGAGGGCAAATCTTTAGATGAGCATGCTTGTTATGTGCGACACCGCTTATCTCAAAAACCCGCTCCTGCTGGACTTCTTCCCCTTCCCCTTCGCCGCTCCCTTCTTCGCGCGTTCCAGCGCCGTCGTCTTGTCCTTCGCCATCGAAGCAAGAGGAGCGCAGGCGAGAGGTGGCATCAAGAATGGAAGCGGCAGCGGTGGAGAAGCAGAGGAGGAAGAAAGGGGAATTAGGGCGCACTGTGCAGAATTGCCCAATCCAATGCCTTATATGGAACCGTTTCGGAGTGACTGACCACTAGGCCCGGGCAATCCTGTCAAATCCCACAACTGGCGCTCGCTTAGTATGTGGCGAAGAAGGTGGCGCGGATATTGAGGCGTCCCTGCCTAATCCGTCCCGATTACTGCGGCCTCCTCCGTCCCGCGCGCTTCCCAAAATTTCGAATCTCGCAAGATCTGGGAGCAGCAGAGTAGCCTGTCAGACCGAAGATTTTTTCCATATCAATACCCAAAGCTTAGCAGCAAATTTCACTCAACAAACTAAGAATGGATCTAGGCGACTGAAAAAGAAGTTGAAGTCATCGCGTTGTTCATTGATCCCAGCAAGACGCTTCCAAAGCGCAAAAATTGAGTCGGAAGTATTTTCAACTCCTTCTCCACTCGAACTCTGAACCATTCAGGGGCTAATGATGAAGCTATGTACCTAGGCTAGGGTCATAGGCCTGACCTAGACACCCTTCCCTAGGAAATCACCCTAAAGTTAGAAGCATTCAAGGGATACCATCATCCACTTGACCAGAAGCATTCCACTCGGAAGATTCAAGTTCATTCCACCAAGAGATAGTACTCACTCGACCGTAGCAAGAATCACTCGACAGACAGAAGATCTAAAGCCGCTCTGCGCATGGCAACGGTCGGACATTTACTCTGTAGACTTAATGATCATTTATGTATATTTACTACTGGGGTTACCACAAATGCCCCATATTTATGTACCTTAAAACCCCATGTAACTGAGGGCGGGAGGGGTCTGGCGAACTCTATATAAGCCACCCCCTCCTCAGGGACAATGGTTCGCACCCCATGTAACTCCACACACATATAATCTAGTCGACCACCACTGGGCACCGAGACGTAGGGCTATTACTTCCACCGTGAAGGGCCTGAACTCGTAAATCTTGTGTGTACAACTTCACCATAGGCTGGATCTTGCCTCCTCATACCTACCCCCGGCCCCATTATACTGTCAGTCTTAGAACCACGACACTTACTACCTTACGTTCCGCTATATTGGCCAGGGTAGTAAAGGGAGAACTACTGCAATTGTGTCCTGGTTTATTCGGATGAGCACCTCAGTAGAGAAAGCCGAAAACTGACTATCATGATGTGGCGTGAGCCGGTCAGCTGTTCGAGAGGTTACAAATCTTTTGCAATTTTTCCCGCATTATGAGATGAATCGGCTTTTATCCGATCAGGCATTTATAGTACCCCAAATTCAGACTTACGAATACTAGGTGTTGCGCCTAAATTTCCATTGTCAAACTCCTATGGCTAAGTGAGGGTGATAAAGCCATATAGTCTGATTGCCTGGTTCGTTGTGCTAAACACCTCCATCAAGGACCAAACCTTTGGATCAAGAGTGTTTAGATTTCATCCCGAACACCCCCGTATTACCTACATGGGGGCAGAAGCCGACGACTGGCCTACTCTCAGATTTAATAAAAACGGCCGCACAGGAGGTAAAATTTTTAAAAAATAAAAAAGCATTACAGTGCATACGGCTTTGTTTCATCATACAGGACAGGACAACATGAATATCTTCATTCAGAAAATAATGTCCTTAGCACATTGCTCCGCTACAATGTGGGATCCCTCTAGGACATCATCAAAATACCGCTCAGGCGTGCGGTGCTCCTTGCCCGCGGGCGGTCCCTCGGTAGCGAGCTTGACGGCATTCATCTTTGCCCACTGCTCCTTGACACGGGTGAAGGCCATCCGCACACCTTTGATACAGACCAACCGCTTTATGGCGTCAAGCCAGGGGCAGGCACTGACCAGCCGCTTCACGAGCCCGAAGTAGCTGTTGGGTATGGCTTCGGCAAGCCACAACCGGATTATCAAATCCTTCATGGCCAGTTTGGCCACCCTATGCAGTTTGACCAGCTACTTTAGCGGATCGCTAAAGAGCATCGGATGTTCTAGCGCAAGGTATTGCGACCAGAACAGCTTGTCCGTTGAGCTCCCTTCTTCGGCCTGGAAGAATTCCGCAGCGTCAGAAACACTACACAGTAGATCCGCAAATGCCCCTGGAGAACTCCAAATCCGGGTCAGTAATAAGTACCTTTTCTTCACATACTTGCTTTGCATAATAAAAGCCTTACCCGTCACAATTTTCCTGTTCTCTTGGATTTCTTGGAGGGCGCCCTGGGCTTCAACCCGGGCATCTTGTGCACTATGGCGACCCATGGCGAGTTCGGTCTCTTGATCCGCAATATTGCGCTCCAAGGACTCACGTTTTTTCATGGCGTCCTGGAGCTCCTGCTGGACATCACCAACCTTGGCCTCGTGTTTTTCATGGGTGGCTTTCTCCTTTGCCGCTTTATTTTTGGCCTCAGCCAGCTCCTTTTTAAGAGCCTCCACCTCGGTCGCCGCTCCTACAAATAAAATGGCACTACGGTCATTGCAAATCATCTATCCTTTCTGATATATAGAAGGTCATTGCAAACCTTGTCTATCCTCTAGCTGCTTTTTCAATCCAGAAACCTCAGCAGTATGAGAGGTCGCAGCCAGTAATGACGCCTGCTCATTCACATTGACTCATCTGGTTAGTCTCCTGTGAAACTTGTTTGATCCTCTGTCCGACTTTTTCTTTTCGAACACCGGACAGTGTCTCAGGGGCTACTGTCTATACTGTGACATTATTTTTACATAATTGTGTTGCTTACCTCAAAGCCTGTTAGAAGGCTTGTGCAAGCTTCGATCAATCCGCTCTTCGTGGACTGAATCCTCTCAACCACCGTACCCATAAGGGTACAGTGTTCCTCAACAATGGAAGCACTTTGCAGCTCTTCCATTAGAGTGTCCGGCGCCTCTGTCTGTACAGAGGTCACCGCAAGAATAGGCGCACCTCATCCTTTGAAAGGAGGCTGCTTGCTGGGTTCCGGAGCCGCATAGGTCTCCGGGACCGTATTCGGCTGGGGGCCGAACTGAATATGGCCCCCATCGCCAGTCTCCATGGGGATTTGCTCCCCCATGTGTCCGGAGGCCGGGGTCTCACCCTCCGGCGCCGCCCTGACGGCCTCCTGAGTCTCTCCCTGGCCTGGGATCCTTCGGGACAACACCTCGGTGTCATCCATGGCCTTGGGAGAGGAGGCCGTGGGAAGGGACCCGTTGTCCATCGCCTTCGGGTCCAGCGAATTCCCCGAAGATGAGGATCGCTCGAGGTTGGACCGAGCCGGACTGCAAGTGCATGTTTCAACATGTTAAAACTATGAAGTAAAAGAGGCTGGATATATGAATGCGTCAGGGTCTTTGAGTACTGACGATTCGGCCAGGGGCTTATCTCGGGGGCGCCGCTCTGGGCTGCTATCGATGTCCCACACGGAGTTATCCGCGAGGGAGACCTTCCCCTTCTTGGACGCCTCTGCCTTCGTATTTGTGGAGGCCGCCCTTTTCTTCCTTCCCCCTCAGGGGGAGAGTTCCTTTCCTGTTCCTCCTCATCGTCCTCGGCGGCGGAGGAGTGAGTCTCGGTTTCTTTGAATGGCACCCTTGCAGCAAAGGCCACTTTTGGTCTCCTTGGCCTTTCTCTCCGGTGCCTGGTAGGGCACCGGAACCAGCATCTTCGTCAGAAGCAGGATTACTGGTTCCTCAGGCAGCGGAGCCAGACACTGAATCCACTCCGCCTTCTTTTTCCGGGCCTGGAAAAATAAATAGGGAGGCTTAGGCATCTTCCTTGAGTAAGCAAGTAAAGGATACACCTTGAAACGCGAAAGACTTACCGGGCTGGCAGGGTGGACCAGGTCGTGCCCACGGTCCTCGGTCGTCTCCGGCCACATCCCATTGGCCTTAAAGAGCACCTTCCAGATATCTTCATGCGTAGTTCCGAAGAACCGTTGCAAGGTTTGGTGCTCGGCCGGATCGAACTCCCACAGATGACAGTTCCAGCTCTGGCATGGAAGTATCTGGCAAACTAGCATCACCTGGATCATGTTGACGAGCTTGATGTTCTTGTCCACCATGCTCTGGATGTGCGTCTGCAGCGCGGTCAGCTCATCCAATGAAGCCCAAGTCAGGCCTTCTCTAGCCAGGAGGTGAGCCGCATTGGGGCTCCGGACTTGAATTCAGGAGCTGCGGCCAAGGTGGCGTCGCAGGGCTCTATGATGTAGAACCATAGTTCATGCCACCCTTTGACGGTCTCCACAAAATTACCTTTGGGCCATGTGACATTGGGCATCTTGCTCACCATGGCGCCTCCGTACTCTGTGTGTTGACCATCCATCACCTTCGGCTTCACATTGAAGATCTTGAGCCACAGTCCGAAGTGGGGAGGGATGCGGAGGAAGGCCTCGCACACGACAATAAACGCCGAGATGTTAAGGAAAGAATTCGGGGCTAGATCATGGAAATCTAGCCCGTAGTAGAACATGAGTCCGCGGACGAAAGGGTGGAGAGGAAATCCTAACCCAGGGACGAAGTGGGGGATGAACACCACCCTCTCTTGAGGCTTCGGGGTGGGGATGATTTGTCCCTTGGCCGGAATCCGGTGGGCGATATCCTTGGCCAAATACCCCGCCTCTCGGAGTTTCGTGATGTCCTTCTCCTTGACGGAGGAGGCCATCCACTTGCCTTGCGCTCCAGATCCGGACATGATCGGAGTGCTTTTTAGGCGAAAAGGATGGAAGCTTGGGCGCGGGAGCTCGAGAATGGGTGGGCAGAGAGGAAGAGGGCGTGGGTGAAAGAATGGATCCTTATCTCCTTATAAAGGCCGTGAATATCAAGCGCCTCCCCACTCGCCTTAAAACTCGCCTATTCCCCAAGGGCCGTGCAGACGGCACGGTTGGATTATCCATGCCCGTAGTGATGAGAGTCCCGCCATAGGGGGACACGATCTCTGCTTCAACAAGACGTGCCAATAAAACCGCATCTCAAAACATGGAGCGGCAGGCTAGAAAAACGGTTCGAAATAATGACTGGATGGTGACGTGATGTCGCGTTACAAAAGTTGTCAGCAAATTGGACTCGTGAAATATTATACTCTCTGCGGTTGTGTGTGGTACTTGTTTTGTAGAGCTGGACACGATTCTTGTGTTCAGAGACTATTTGGGAGTATTCGGAGAAGGAACCCGCCTTGCAACACCGAAGACAATTTGCACGCCGGACACATCATCATGAAGCCTGGTTCAGGGGCTACTGAGGGAGTCATGGATTAAGGGGTCTGTCGGTGTCAAAACCGGTGGATCTCGGGTAGGGGGTCCCGAACTGTGCGTCTAGGCGGATGGTAACAGGAGACGAGGGACACGATTTTTTTACCCAGGTTCGGGCCCTCTTGATGGAGGTAAAACCCTACGTCCTGCTTGATTAATATTGATGATGTGGGTTACAAGAGTAGATCTACCACGAGATCAAGGAGGCTAAACCCTAGAAGCTAGCCTATGGTATGATTGTTGTTCGTCCTATGGACTAAAGCCATCCGGTTTATATAGACACTGGAGAGGGCTAGGGTTACACAGAGTCGGTTACAATGGTAGGAGATCTACATATCCGTATCGCCAAGCTTGCCTTCCACGCCAAGGAAAGTCCCATCCGAACACGGGACGAAGTCTTCAATCTTGTATCTTCATAGTCTTGGAGTCCGGCCGATGATGATAGTTCGGCTATCCGGACACCCCCTAGTCTGGGACTCCCTCAGTAGCCCCTAAACCAGGCTTCAATGACGACGAGTCCGGCGCGCATATTGTCTTCGGCATTACAAGGCGGGTTCCTCCTCCGAATAATTTCTAGAAGATTGTGAACACCAGGATAGTGTCCGGCTCTGCAAAATAAATTCCACATACAACCGTAGAGAGAATAATATTACACAAGTTCAATCTGCTGACGTATTTTGTGGCGCAACGTCACACCACTACCAAGCCTTCAAATTGTTTTTATTGTTCCATCTCAGCGCGTTTAGCGAGGCGGTTTCCTTGGCACGTCTTGTGGAAGCAGAGATCGTGGTCCCCTTATTCCGGGATTCCCATCAATACGGACGTGGGTAACTCAACCGCGCCATTGATTGTGACGCTTGGGAGATAAGCGAGTTTTACGAGGCCGGTGGGGAGGCGTGTTTCTGTCCGCCCATATAAGGGGATAATGATCCAACCTTTTTACCTGCGCCTTCTTCCTCCTTGGCTTATCCATCTCTGCAAACTCGAGCTCTAGCGCCCAAGCCCGCACATCCCACCTCAACCTTCTCCAAATATGTCTGGAGCGGGAGGCAAGTGGATGGCCTCCTCCATCATGGAGGGGCATATCCAGAAGTTGCGCAGCGCCGGATACTTGTCCAGCGACATCGCGCATCGGCTCCCCGACGAGGGAGAGCTCATCCCCACCCCTAGGCCCCATGAGAGGGTAGTATTCCTTCCTCATTTCCTCCGCGGACTGGGCTTCCCACTTCATCCCTTTGTCCAGGGGCTCATGTTCTACTACGGCCTAAATTTCCACGATCTGGCCCCGAATTTCATTCTCAACATCTCGGCGTTTATCGTCATGTGCGAGGCCTTCCTCTGCATCCAGCCCCACTTCGGCTTGTGGCTCAAGACCTTCAGTGTCAAGCCGAAGGTTGTGAAGGGCAGCCAAGCGGAGTGCGGAGGCGCCATGGTGGGCAGGATGTCCCACGTTACATGGCTGGAGGGCACCTTTGTGGAAACCATCAAGGGGTGGTAATCGGGGTGGTTCTACATCACCGAGCCGCGTGATCCCCAATGGGAAGCGGTCCCCGAATTCAGATCCGGCATCCCTACACGGCTCACCTCCTGGAAAGAGAGTGGCCGGATCTGGGGGGATTCGGAGGAGCTGACCAGACTCCAAGCCTGTATCCAAAAGCTGGTGGACAAGAAGCTCAAGCTTGTTAACGTAGTCCAGGTCATGCTCATCCGCCGGATTCTCCCGTGCTAACGACGGGGCTTCAATATGTGGGAGTTCGATCCGGCGCAGCACCAGACTTTGAATGGGCTCTTCGACACTACGTACGAAGAGGTCTGGAAGGTGCTGTTCAAGGGCGCCGAGGCTCCCGCATCCGCTACCGAAGATCGCGGATTCATCTCGCAACGTCCAGCTGACGAGGTAAGTGATATTGTCCTTTACGGGACGCTTGTTATTCATAGTTTGACTCTATGCGGGATCTAAACTCCCTTTCCTTTGAGAAGACTGGCTGAAGAAGGCCGCACAGGCTATCTGTCCAGCCCCATTGCCAGAGGACCCAGCTGACGCCCGCCTAACGGGGCTGCTGGCTTCGGCACCCCACGTGGTGCCGGAGAAGAAGGCCAAAAAGAAGGCCACGGGGACTCGGAGGAGTTCCCATTTTCAGGTGCTATCGGACGATGAATCCGAGGCCGACTCCTCCCACCAAGGCGAGGAGGAGAAGAAGAAAGCCTCTCCCCCAGCTGGGGGAGGGAAGAAAAGGAAGGCCTCCCCAACAAGGGAGGCCGAAGGGTCCAAGAGGGGAAAAACTCTTCCCCCGGACTATTCCGCCAACGCCAGTGACGACGACGAGGACTGGCCTCCAAGGGCCAAGCCTCTGGCGAGATCGTAAGTATTCGGACTCCCGAATAACTTCAAGGTTTTCGTTTTCCGCCACATTATGTCTTTCTAATGCCGCATACAACCCTGCAGTCCGCCTAAGGATGATCTCCCCACTTCGTCGAGCGGGTCCTTAGGGGCGTCGGATATGGATTCGCTTCCGACTGCCTCCAAACCCCGTGATGCGGACGATGCCAAGGTGGGATCCCAGGAAGGGCCCAACCAGGAGGGGAGGGCCCCGGAGGTGTTGCAGGACAACCTCCGGGACTTTGCACCGGATTTAGCCCGGAACCCATAGTGGCTCCGGAGTCCGGCGGGCGACCCCTTCGTAAGAAGGGCAAGCCCGCGACGCCGGCTGCCTCCGTCCAACCGGAGGTGCCGGATAATTTGCTAGAGGCGCTCAATAGCGCCTCTATTGAAGAGGAACACCGCACTGTTATGAGTGCGGTGATTCAGAAGGTTCAGCTCGCCAAGAGCGGGCTGACCGAAGCCTGCAGCAGCCTTCTAACAGGCTTTGAGGTAAGAATTTCAATATGTAAAAAATGGTACCGCATAGACAGTAGCCCCTGATGCTCGGTTCGGTGTTCGGAAAGAAAATCCGGACTGAGGATCCGATAAGATATACGCAGGAGTTACTAATATGTCAATATGGGATTGCATGCTGCACTGCTGACCTCTGCCGCATTGACTGCGAAGGTCGATACTTTGAAGAAGGACCTCGAGCGGTCCGAGAACGAGCTCGGCCGTGCCAAGAAGCAGCTCGAGGTCAAGGAAGGTGAGTAACACCATATTAAAATTGCACCTTACAAAAAAGGATTTTGGTTGCAAAAAGAATAACGAGGATAACGTGGGTATTGCAGGGGCCACAAACAAGGTGGCGACCCTGAAAGAGGCGGTGGTCGCGGCCGAATGCAATGCGGCTGCAGAGCGCACCGAGCGAGAGAAACAGGAGGCGCGGGTGGCGGAGGTATAGCAAGAGCTCCAGGATCTCGTGAAGAAACACGAGAGCCTGGAGCGTGACTTGAAGACTCGAGAGTCTGAGCTTGCAACGGCTCTTGAGAGTGCCAAAGCCGCTAAGGCCGAAGCCTACAAGGCCCTCCAGGAGATAGAGGCGGTGAAGAAAATAGCAGCGGGTAAGGCATTTTTCATGCAAAGTAAGCATGTGAGTATTAATTACCTGTCGCTTACCTGAATTCGGAGCTTTCCAGGAGCGTTTGCAGATCTTCCCCGCAGCGTGTCCGATGCTGCCGCATTCTACCGGGCCGAGGAGGGGAGCTCAACGGAGAAGGTCTTCTGGTCTCAGTATGCTGAGGCCGGACATCCGGTGCCCCTTAGCGACCAGCTGAAGCAGTTGGTCGAGCTCCACAAGGCGGCCGAACAGGCCATGAAGGGCCTCATAGTTCGGTTGTGGCCTAAGGAGGCTATGCCTGGGAGCTACTTCGGCCTGGTGCGGCGGCTGGTGGACGCGTGCCCGTGGGTTGAAGTTATCAAGCACTCCGCCTGTATCGAGGGTGCGCATCAGGCCCTTGCCCGCGCAAAGGTGCACTGGGGCAAGATGGATGCCTAGAAGCTTGTGACGGACCCCCACCAGAGGGCAAGGAGCATCGTACGCCCGAGATGTATTATAGGAGTGTGCTGAAGGGCGCCCGCACTATTGCGGGTGAGTGCTCCAAAGATGTAATATTTGAGTAGACTCGCATTTTGTTATCCTGTGCACTGAAAACTTGGTTCATATGCGCTAAGCAACGCTTGTTAATTTAAAATATTACCTTCTGTGTGGCTGTTTATCAAATCTGAGAGATGGCAAGTCGTCGGCTTCAGCCCCCATGCCATGAGTGCTGGGGTGTTCGGGATAAACTCGAGCGCACTTGTTCCCATTTTTGGGTCCATCTAGGGAGGCGCTCAACACAATGAACAAGGCAACCGGACTTATAATGCTTGAACACTCTCACTTAGCCATAGAATTCTATAATTTTAAATTTTGGCGAAGCCCCTAGTTTTTGGAAGGCCAAATTTGGGGTGCTATCCGCGCCTTGGCCGGACAGAATCCGGCTCATCACTCGAAGCGGCATAAGTCTTTAGGGACTCGCAAAGAACCTCTCGAACAACGACCAGCTCTCGCCTCATCATGACGGTCAGTTTTAGCTTTCTCCACGGAGGCGTTAACCCAGCTCAACTGGGGCGCAATCGCAGTGGTTCTCCCAGTGCTACCTTAGCCGATAAAACGGAACGTAAGGTACCAAAACATGGGAGCCGGGCAAACCCAACTATTGACCCAAGAACATGATTCAGAGCTGATGCATATAATGATATAAGTTCGGGGTGCCGCACTTGTGAAAGTGTTCGGACTTATCACACCATAACGCGGGAAACATAAGCCCCTGGTGTATTTAGCCGTACCAAAACTTACGGATGCAACATGTCATAGATGAACATATGTGTAAGAAAGAAATGCAATTAGAAGCAAAAATGTGCTGCATTGCTTTATTCAAATAAAAGCTGCTGTAAGTGCAGGACGATACAAGTGGTGCGGTAAGCAAGGGATGGGACTGTTTAACATGTCCCCCTCCAGGGGTAGGCTACGGAATAATGCATAAAACAGATTTAATGCTCATAATGGAGACCACCTGGATATTCGTTGTAGCCTTTCTCCTTCCCTGGCTGTTGTATCATGGGTTCGGCATATCTGCTGCCAGACAGGGCCTCTGACGAACGGAGTCCTGTAAGTAAAAAATAAAAGGAAAAGAAAAATAAACGACACACTTAAGAGCCCCTGGTGCGGTTGAGCCGCAGTTTGGGCTTATCGTGGTCGAGCCCCTTGCCCCATGCCCATGGTATCTTCAGAGCGTAATGGAGTACGCGAAGGGTCTGTCTTAATGTTTTACAGGGGCTGGGGTTGGGGCCGCACTGCTACGCGTGCTTGGAACGTGCCAGGTGGTCGTATTGTAGGTTACTCCGGGCACGCTTAGCTGTGTCTGGCTACTTGGCAGCTGGACTCGAGAATTGCCTTAAAAGGCTGCTTTGTACTTCTGCCGCGAGAGCCGCTGTATGTTCCTCCGTTCGGAGGGAGCGTTCAGTGTTTCCATTGACCGTGATGACTCCTCTAGGGCCTGGCATCTTGAGCTTGAGGTATGCGTAGTGCGGCACCGCGTTGAACTTCGCGAACGTGGTGCGTCCGAGCAAGGCATGATAGCCGCTGCGGAACGGGACTCTGTCGAAGATTAACTCCTTGCTTCGGAAGTTATCCGGGGATCCGAAGACCACTTCCAGTGTAACTGAGCCTGTACAATTGGCTTCTACACCTGGTATGACGCCTCTAAAGGTCGTCTTGGTAGGTTTAATCCTTGAGGGGTCTATGCCCATTTTGCGCACCGTGTCCTGATAAAGCAGGTTTAGGCTGCTGCCGCCGTCCATCAGGACTCTGGTGAGATGAAATCCATCGACGATTGGGTCTAGAACCAATGCGGCGAACCTGCCATGGCGAATGCTGGTGGGGTGGTCCCTTCGGTCAAAGGTGATCGGGCAAGAGGACCATGGATTGAACTTCGGGGCAACTGGCTCCATCGCATATACATCCCTAAGTGCACGCTTTCGCTCCCTTTTGGGTATGTGCGTGACATATATCATGTTCACCGTCCGCACCTATGGGGGGAAACCCTTCTGTCCTCTATTGTTTGGCGGTCGGGTCTCTTCCTCGTCGTCGCTATGTAGCCCCTTGTCGCTGTTTTCGGCAATTAACTTGCATGCCTGCTTGAACACCCAACAGTCCCTATTGGTGTGGTTAGCTGGCTTTTCAGGGGTGCCATGTATCTGGCACAAGCGGTCGAGAATTCGGTCCAAATTGGACGGACCCTGAGTTGTTCTTTTGAATGGCTTTTTCCGTTGACCAGGTTTAGAGCCTCTGAATCCGGAATTGACTGCCGTATCCTCACTATTATCGCCGTTAATGCGGCGTTTGTTTTTGTTGCGACGCGACCAGCCACTACGGTCCTTGATATCCGGACTGCCAGAATTTTTGTTGAGGTTGTTGCTGCATGCTAGCCAGCTGTCCTCACCCGCACAGAAGCGGGTCATGAGTGATGTAAGGGCTGCCATGGATTTCGGCTTTTCCTGTCCCAGGTGCCGGGCAAGCCACTCGTCGCGGATGTTATGCTTGAAGGCCGCGAGGGCCTCGGCATCCGGACAGTCGACGATTTGGTTTTTCTTGGTTAAGAACCGTGTCCAGAATTGTCTGGCCGATTCGTCTGGCTGCTGAATTATGTGGCTTAGGTCATCTGCATCTGGTGGTCGCACGTACGTGCCTTGGAAGTTATCGAGGAATGCGGCTTCCAGGTCCTCCCAACTCCCGATTGACTCTGCTGGCAAGCTGTTAAGCCAGTGCCGGGCTGGTCCTTTAAGTTTGAGTGGGAGATATTTGATGGCGTGGAGATCGTCTCCGCGGGCCATGTGGATGTGGAGGAGGTAGTCCTCGATCCAGACCGCGGGGTCTATTGTGCCATCATAAGATTCAATATTGACGGGTTTAAACCCTTCTGGGATTTGATGATCCATTACCTCATCTATGAACCACAGTGGGTGTGCGGCACCTCTGTACTGGGCGATATCGCGACGAAGCTCAAAAGAGCTTTGTCTGTTGTGTTCGGCCCGGCCGGACTTACTGTGTCCGGGGTGACGGTGATCGTCACGTATCGTGGGGCGCCCACGTGATCCATAGATCGATCATGATTGTCTTGCCTTATCCTCCAATATGTCGCGCAGGTCCGGAGTGTTCCCCTGTGGCCTTGTGCTTTTCGAGCGATGCCGAGGTACGGGTCTAGTGAAGGGCCTTGAGGCCTCTCTGTCGCGACCACGGGGTGGTCGATCAGCCGTATTGTCTCCTGGTGAAGCGGGATCATATGCCTCCACCTCTAATCGGGGGAGCAGCTTACGTTTGGGGTAGCTTTTGGAGGGGTGTTCGAGTTCATGCTCTTCGGCCGCGAGGTCTTCGGTCCATCTGTCGGCTAGCAGATCTTGATCAGCTCTAAGCTGCTGCTGCTTTTTCTTGAGGCTGTTTGCCGTGGCCATAAGCTTGCGTTTGAAACGCTCCTGTTCGATGGGATCTTCAGGCACGACGAATTCGTCGTCGTCGAGGCTTGCCTCATCTCCGGAGGGAGGCATATAGTCCTCTACCTCTTCTTCGGCCGCTCTCTCATGAGGGCTGGCGTCCCCCTCCTCCTGTGCTGGATCTTCCTGGAGTGGGTTGTCTTCGACGCTATCCGGTGTATTATTGTCTCTGGTGCCGGAATCCTCATTCTTGCTATGGCGGGATTTAGAGCGGCGCCGCTGACGCCGGCGCCTGGGCTGTTGCTTGGAGGGGTCATCCTCCGCTATTCCTTCACCGTTCCCACCCATTGGGATATCCACCATGTATATGTCTTATGAAGAGGTGGCTTTCCAGTGCCCGGTGGGCGCTGGTTCTTGGTCGTCTCCGGCATCGTCGTCCATACCGTCGATGTCCTCAGAGTCGTAATCTAGCATGTCGGTTAGATCATCGACAGCGGCTACCAAGTGGGTGGTGGGTGGGCTCTGAATTTCTTTGTCGTCCGCATCCCAACCGTCCTGGCCGCAGTCCGGCCAGGCCTCTCCTAATAATGAGAGGTACTTTAGCGAACTCAAGATGTCGCCAAAAGGTGAGTGTTGAAAGATGTCCGCCGCGGTGAACTCCATGATCGGCGCCCAATCGGATTTGACTGGAGAGGCGCGGGAGGTCCGGAGTCCGGCAAGGAGTCCGGCACCTCGGAGTCACGAGCTTCATGGGGGACAAGATCGGTGTTCGGCTCTATCGCCGTAAAGGTTGCAGCCCCCGAGGTGGTGTCTAGCCATCCATCCTTGGTCTGTGCAGCCGGCTCCGAGTCGAAGATCGGAGTGGGTTCGAGTGCGGCCTCCAGGGTACTGTCCGGCTGTAGAGCTAATTCATGCCCATCGTGACAGTACGGCACGCTCGGCTGTGGCTCGAATCCGTCGAGGATCAAGTCCCCACGGATGTCAGCCGTGAAGTTCAAACTTCCAAATCTGACCTGACGGCCAGGGGCGTAGCCTTTGATCTGCTCTAGCTGGCCAAGCGAATTGGCCCGCAGTGCGAAGCCGCCGAATATGAAGATCTGTCCGGGGAGGAAGGTCTCACCCTGGACTGCATCGTCGTTGATGATCGGAGAAGCCATCGAGCCTATCAGTGACGACACAGAGGAACTCTCAATGAAAGCACCAATGTCGGTGTCAAAACCGGCGGATCTCGGGTAGGGGGTCCCGAACTGTGCGTCTAGGCGGATGGTAACAGGAGACGAGGGACACGATGTTTTTACCCAGGTTCGGGCCCTCTTGATGGAGGTAAAACCCTACGTCCTGCTTGATTAATATTGATGATGTGGGTTACAAGAGTAGATCTACCACGAGATCAAGGAGGCTAAACCCTAGAAGCTAGCCTATGGTATGATTGTTGTTCGTCCTATGAACTAAAGCCATCCGGTTTATATAGACACCAGAGAGGGCTAGGGTTACACAGAGTCGGTTACAATGGTAGGAGATCTACATATCCGTATCGCCAAGCTTGGCTTCCACGCCAAGGAAAGTCCCATCCGGACACGGGACGAAGTCTTCAATCTTGTATCGTCATAGTCTTGGAGTCCGGCCGATGATGATAGTTCGGCTATCCGGACACCCCCTAGTCCGGGACTCCCTCAGGGTCCTTGGGCGTCCGAACTATGGAACATGGGCCGGACTGATGGGTTGTGAAGATACAAGACCAAAGACTCTCTCCTGTGTCCGGATGGGACTCTCCTTGGCATGGATGGCAAGCTTGGCGTTTGGATATGAAGATTCCTTTCTTTGTAACCGACTTTGTACAACCCTAGTCCCCTTCGTTATCTATATAAACCGGAGGGTTTAGTCCGTAGGGCCGATCATAATCATACAGGCTAGACTCCTAGGGTTTTAGTCATTATGATCTCGTGGTAGATCAGCTCTTGTAATACTCATATTCATCAAGATCAATCAAGCAGGAAGTAGGGTATTACCTCCATAAACTACAAAAAAAATACACTTCCTTGATGATACGTGTTTGTCACAGTAGGTCACGTTTTCTGTCATGCATGTACATCCATGACAAGTATCTGACAGAATCAAGATAGTCATACATGTGATGTCGTAGAAGTGTTCCATGACATTACCAAAATTATCATCACGGAAGTGTCCACTTCCATGACGATAAATCGCGCGTCATAGAAGTGCTTTCGTCAAGGGTGACCGACACATGGCATCCGCCATAACAGAACGCCGTTAAGCTATCGGGTCCGGTTTTGGATCTGATAACCCATTAACAGCGCCGACCAATGGGGGTTTTCCACGTGTAAAATCAGCATTGGCTGGAGGAAACACGTGTCGGCTCACCATTGGGACAGATGTCATCCACTCATTGGACCCAAAGCGCCTATGATACGTCGACACGTGGCACGGCCCAACAGAGGCCCATTCCTGGGAAAAGCCTGACCCGTTTGACTTGGTCAAAAGGTGGCGGGCCGGCCCACGGCAAGCCTGTTAGTGGCCTGTTTGCATATAGCCCATTTACAGCCCGCTAACCCAGGGCCCATTTACGGCCTATCCGAATTAGGCCCAGTAGCGTCATCTGGGCCGTCCAATATAATTCCAGCCCATATTAACTTCCGGCCCATGTATGGCCCATGACGTCTTTTGGCCCATATGAGGCCCTTAGTAACCCTCTGCCCATTAACGGCTCGTGGTGAAACTGGCGCGTAATGAACAGTGTATCACTTTATACTCATTAATGGCCCATTATTCCGTTGGGTCGTTTCCAGCCCATGTTATCTTTCGACCTTCTCAGGGCCCATTTATTCTTGGGCTAATTTCAGCATTCGGTTACCTATGGACCTTTACTGCCATTTTCTGCTTGTGGGCCAAATTTATCCCGTGGTTACAGTCGGCCCATTTGTGGCCCGTTAGTACGTTGGGCCGTTTTCATAGCGTCATCAAATACGGCCTATTAACGACGGCCTGTTATGGTCGGCCCATGAATGGACGACTCCAACTCTAGCCCGTTTACGGCCATAATGCGGTCTATTTTTGGTCCATGTTTGGCCAATCGGTCATATGGCCCGTCTAAGGCCCATTGATGATACGACCCATAGAAGGCCCATTGTTTCTACGGCCCGTAGGAAGCCCAGTGTCACTACAGTAAATATGTAGCCCATGGCCTATTAAAGGCGGGAAACTACTACAGGTTTAGACCTGCTAATGGCCCAAGATGATCATAGGCCCACGTTTTGGCCCATATGAGTAACGGGCCGGCCTGAAGACCGATAACAGTGAGATCCACTAAACCTTCCGGCCTAAATTACAGCATACCGACCAAAGAATAAACCTAGACTATACAACAAGGAAATTACGACATATTACATCCACGGGGAATCAAAGTTCACTACCGGTGATAATAAAGCGCAACATGACCGCGAATTACATACACTAGGTATCAAAGGTGGCCACCAGTGCATACAAACGTGCCGACAAAAGAATATACAAAATTGAGATCACTTCAGAAGGCACTAGACCTGGCAATCTCGGGCCCCGCAAGCAGCCAAACAAACTGATGAGACCTCAGTTTTGTCAATGATAGATGCTTCATCCCTAGCTGTATGGCACCATAGTGCGCACGGCAATCCCCTGACATCTTCATTATATCTTTGACTTCAAGTCGGAGCTGAGCTGAAGCAAGCCTTTCCGCTTTTAAGTTGAGACTGAAGAAGTCAAACTGATTGAGGCAGCGACTGCACAGAGGTTGTCTCACATCTGCTGGTAAGTAGCTTCAACTCACTGTCTTCATCAAGACAGGACCTTGGGGTCATATCGCTGTCCTCAAGATGGTTTGGGTCACTATCTTTCCTAAAGTTCTGCCTGGCATAAGAGATACGACTCTGAAAGAGAAACAAGGAGACACGTAACAGGTTTCACAATTATATAAGCAAATAAATGGATCTGTTCTGCATAAGGAACATGTTTTTACAACTACAATTTAAAACGGGTAGTTGTTGCAAACATCCAATCAGATGTAAACAGCAGTGGAGGAAATGAGGCCTATCCAAATCTATACTATAACAAAGTTTGAAGGCTTCAGAGGGATGAACATACATTACATGTTAACACGGGCTAGACAAAGCCCTTCTCCATGTTGATGGAAAGATAATTCAATAAATTCCCCAAAGAAAATTCTTCATAAGCGTTGTCGTTATTCTACATTTTGCAAAGAGTAAATATAGATCAAATAATATTGGAAGAAATAGAGGATAATGAAGCTCAAGTGCAGACTGATGATACATAATCAAATAGCAATTAATTAAGTATAGCATTACAAGGCAAAAGGTATTGACAATAGGAATGCAGACATCAACGTGTGGAGTGGCATTGGCTTTATTCAACATTTTGGTAAAAGTAAATGTAGATATGATAATTTGGAGAAAGTGGAGGGCAGGGCAGATAAGATGCAGAGTAATGCTAGACAATCAACTATCTCGCGATGCATGTACAGTAATACCACCACCGTCCGTTATTAGTTGTCGCTCAAATGGATGTATCTAGCACTATTAAGTTCTAAATACATCCAATTGATCAACATTTATTTCTATATAGAGGGAGTACATGACAACATGTACTTACAAGAGCAATCCAAAACTTCATAACCATTGTGTTAATTCTACATTTATCTAAGAGTAAATATAGATCTTATAATTTCAAGCAAAGGGAGGATAAAGAAGCGAACATTTACAGTGATGCTACATAATCAAACAACAATGAGTGTAAGTATGCTGACAAAGGGCAAGAGGTACTGACAAGAGCAATGCAGAGCCCAGTATTGTCGTGAGATCCTATGATCCTTTGAGCAAGGAGATTCATCTGAAATTAGTTTTCATACAAGAGAGAAGGTAAGGCACATGCAGAAATTTAGGAGTTCAAATTTTGAATTGATATCATAGACAGTACCTGACGCTGGGCTGTCAGCAGTTCTAATAGGGGTTTGGCCACTGGAGTAGGGGTAAAGTCTGTTACAGTTGGGCCTGTGTTTTCTGTGGCTGCTGATCTATCTGATTTAACAGGTATCACTACCTTTTCCAAATACCTAGTTTGTACTCCTTGAGGATCTGCAATCACCCTCTTCCTTTTGGACATCTATTACGAAAGAACAACATTTGACTGGAAAAACATAGTATGACGACACATGGAATAGGTACAGAAAATGGATAGGTATGGCATATACTCATATATGATGCTTAAACTAAGCAGATGGTGTAACAAAGTAGAAGTAATGCAAGAGGTCAGATGCAAAATATGTGCGACCAATACAACCTTGCCAAGTTAGAGCATGCACCTTGATGGGTGAATAAGATAGGCCATCCTCCACCATGCCAAGTTTGTTAGCCAGTGGATTGTTCCGCAATATTCCTCTCGTGCGCCCATTCTCATATTCATTTTGATAATGTTCAATACCTGACATGCATGAAAACATAAAAACAAGTGAGATTATCTTTGTAATGCAGAAGTGATTCTAATCCAATACTTCCTCCCTGTAAACCCCTTTGTGCTATCTCTGCAATTCTTCTAAGAGGTGCCATGCATGCTGTAATTTGGTGTGTGCATTAATATAATGTGGCCTACTACTCAAAATATGAGAGCTCCAGAAGTGATGATACTTCGCAGATGACAGCTTCAACATATAGTAAAGAAGAACAAGTCGACCTGACCTGACAGATTCAAAATATACTAAGGGAGAATAACTCGACCTGACCAGTCGACCGCAAGAGAAGAGGATCATCTTAAAGAAGAGCAGAAGAGCAAGCAGATTGAAGATATTACAAGTCTTTCTATACAATGTCGGTTGGCCACCCATGATGAACCAGAGCGCACAGAGAAATACTATTCCTTCCGGTCTCTCCATATGTGGCTCACATGCATTTCGAAACTAAAGTAGGAACATTTAGCTGACCAATTAAACATCTCTCAGTTTTACTAATATCAGCATAATATCAGATTTGAATTTGTACAACTAAGCTTGTTTAGCTCGATGGGTGGAGCAGTGCTATTACGACACGAACCACGTAGGCTGATCGTGGTCATCATAAAATGGGGAAACCGTAAGCATGATGAGTATAGTGTTGACCGTGGCAGTGGGATGGCAGATCTGAAGCTGCAAACCGCGCAAAGGGTAGTTAGCAACCGATATTTGCTTTGAAATAACAACTAAGATTTGGTATGGACAAGAAAGTACAGTCAACAAGTGACAAAGAAATGCAATTCTGCTGTCTCTCTATATGTCGCGACATGCATTTGGAAACTCAAGTGGGACCTTTAGCTAACCAATTAAATGTGTCTGTTAACTAATATCAGTATCATATCACAATCATATTTGAACAACTAAGCTTTGGAATTTTGAGTGTTGTGTTGTTTAGCTTGAAGGGTGGAGTAATGCTAGTATAACAGAAAGCACCTACGCAGATCATAGTAGAGTAGATAAAAGGGGAAAACCCTAAGCATCAAGAGTAAAATCAGGAAAGTGGAACTAGCTGGACCAGTGGGTGGCGCACATGCTTTTCGAAACGAATATAGGAACATTAGATGACCAATTAAACATTCTCTATTTTAGTAATATGAGCATCATATCATATTCGTATTTCAACATGTAAGCTTTGGAATTATGAGTGGCATGTTGTTTCGCTTGATGGGCTGAGGTCTTGAGGAGCAGTGCTAGCACGACGCAAAGCAGTGAAGCACCTACGATGATGGTAGTGAACATAAAGGGGGAAACCATAAGCTTTACGAGTATAGTGACCGTGACATCGTGGATCTGAAGGTGCAAACCGGACAAAGCTACTTCGCAACCAATGTTTGCATTCAACTAGCCACTATGATTTGGTACGGACAAGAAAAGTACAATAAACAATTTCAGATCTATTTTCCAGGTGAGATCACTAACTTAAGCACATTTGGTACGGACCTCTCTTGCGACGCCGTGTAGGCCCCTGTTGATACATTGAGGGTGCTGTGGGTGCGATGGCTGTCACCGGCGGGGAAGAAGACTTTAGATGGCAGACGGCAAGGTTGGGGGATAAATCATGTAGCCATGGACGAGGCGGTCGTAGGAGCAGCAACGACAAAGTGTACGACGGCACCGATGAAGCAAGATGGCGTGATGAAAGGATCCTGGTTCGGCGCCGTGGATGAGAGACGTCCTTCTCTTGTAGTGGACAACGGGGTAGGGGTAGCGGCTCCGACAAGGTGGAGGAGGGGGTGGCAGACGGAGGAGGCTGGCCGAAGTGGGGAGGTTGTCGTGGCGCCGATGGTGTATGAATGGGGAAATAAAGGGGGAGGGGGGATCTCAAACTTTGGGACGCGCTTGTCTGAAATGTGGCAAAGTTACGAACTTATCCCCCGTTTAAAATTTCGGACATCACATCGGTTGGGGATAGGACGGTAATCTCGCATCTCCCAAATATTTGCCGGTAACGATTTCGGGCAAGGAGAGGGTGTTTTGCCGCCCACGGTTGGCGCCCATGGTGTATGAACAGGGCTGACAGGTAGGGCGGTTGTGTCACGTCTGAGGCAAGTTACACATCTGCCCCTATTTAAAATATTAGCCTACATCGATTTCGGACGAGGAGAGTTTGTTTTGCCGCCCACCGTGGATGAATGGGGAAATGGAGGGAGAGACACATGTCTTTCGGACGAGCTTGAATCAAATGTGTTTTGCCGCCCACGTTTGGCGCCCACCGTGTCTGAATGGGCTCAGAGGCCGTCGTGTCACGTCTGATTGAAGTTACTAGTCTACCCCTATCGACAGCAGTGTAAATCCGGTCGATAAGGATGTCAAGTGTCAGGGGTAGACAGTAATTTCCATCTCGCAAACACTTGCTTCGGGCAGCCCACAAATGATAGTGGGTGTTTAGCCGCTTCGTTCAAAACTTGGGAGAATTAGCATTCACGTTTGCCCTGGGCCCTGGCAACTAAATCCAAATCCAATTTTTATTCGATTACGAATATCCACAGATAATTCTACGTTTTGTTATTTATTTCTTCAAAACCACAACAAAGATTTATTCCACCTTTATATATGATTATGATTTAGAAATGCCGTGATCTTCGAATTCAGTAGGTTGGATACACTTTGAGTCAAACAGTTATTTCATCCAATACAATATGCTCACACGAAAAACAGTTCACCTTATGTCAATCATACAAGTACTGAGGATTACCTCGCCTAAAAAATTCGGATCATTACAACACATGGACAACATAGGGGGTCTTACAACATAATCCATTCAGAGACATGACACAACATGCAAGTACAATAATCTAATGACAATTTCAACTGCTATCTAAAGAAGAACTGGGATTACCCTGGGCTTCAGATAGCAGAAGCAGCAGGACCTCCTCCGTCTTCAAATGCAACATTCTTACTTCCTCCAATTCTTGGGTTGCTTGCATAATGCGTGCAGCTAATTGCATAATTTCCAGCTTCAAGATCGAGATTACCTCATTCATGGCAGCCACACCATCTCTTTCTGCCTCTAGTAGAGCCTCAAGAACTATAATATCTGTGCTCAGACTGCTCTCCGGCGGTGTTGCCTCTGAACTGCTACCATCTGGTAACATGGATGGCGCACTGCTTCCACAAATAGATTCTGGGGTTGTACATTGTGTCCTAGTGTGAACGGCATCCTGAAAGGTTTCCGCTGGACATAAGTAAGAGATAGTTATCGCATGATCCAGGCAGTAAGCTTACATGGTAAACGACATACGAATTATTGCCGAGCATGGCAAGCTATATTTAAATGGTTCGAAGCAGCATCAGCCGAAAAGAAATTAAAATGGTAAGATGAAACTAGGGATGTAAGTGGCAAATAAACGACATCCGCCAGTCCCATCTAGTTAGTTTTTGCTAGCTCCCTGGTTCATTTTCCTCAAAAAACAAAAACTCTTTTGAACTATCATACCACTAGTGGACTTTAATCGGGATTAAACGGGACCCAGTTGACATCCCTAGTTGAAAGGGAGTGTACCACCGCTATATTTAAGTTGCCAAGGCATCTAAGCAGTTGAAATAATCTGAGAAAGCACTTAACAGTGTGGCCTCATATAAACTACGAAGACAGTCTTGTGATGAAGTTCAGAGGAAAAGTTAAGGACTCAAATGAACTAGGCATGCATTTCTTTACGATAGTACAGCAGGCACTGCTGACATATTGGCCAACTCAGGTATAGCGTAACAAGTAACAAACAAGCATTCGAATCAAGCAATACAGCAAAGCAGACAACTGAACTATTTGTTATTCTGTAGGATTACAGGTTGAGGGCACAAGCCAAGAAAGCAGCCCACACGCATTACATTTCACATGTACTAAAACACACTGGCTTACCATATGTTGCTGTGAAGCCTCGCTGCTGTTGCAATGTTCTTTGAAGATATCGTCAGCATCCCGTGGTTGCAAATCTACTTGTTGTAGTTTATTCTGCACCCTCTATTTAGGTAAAATTAATTTTAATCGCATGCACTGGTTCGAATTGATCATCAATGGTTCATCTAAACTAATGAAAGAAGGGTGTGTGCATACACGACAATATATCTGCTTCCCTCTATTTTTATGCTTGTTCGAGGTGCCAGCCCTAAAAGAACAAATATTTTGCTTGATGGGGTTGGCAGCTCCATAACTAATAGAAGCATCAAATTAGTCATGCAACTTGGGAAGATCAAGAACACACAAAAAAGTAATGAACAGAGGCTCGTAGCAGTGATGTAATAGCTAGCATCAGAAAATGTAGGGTAAAACAAACAAAAACCAGCGGAACCACATGCTAGTTTGATGATGTGTAATTAAGCATAGAGAACATGAAGCGGTCTGATGGAACCAACAGGTGGCATCAGAATAACACCATTATCAAAATATAGCATGCAAGAAGTAAAATAGTAGGCAGTGATATTCTATGAAGTACAATAATACTTCGGACAAAACTAAAGCATATTAACTATATGTTCACTGGTATGTAATTTAGCACATGTAACATGTTCATTGCCAGAAGTATGTCCCTACAGGTGCAAGCAGAATAACGCGTCTCATGAAAAACTGAATGATGCCCTAAAGAAATTCAAAGGTGCGGTGCTTATGCTAAGAAAGTGAATGTAGGCGCCGACCGTTGGATAATAGTACCTGATTCTCGGCGGCGTATGGGTATCGTTGGCATACTTGATAGCTAAGGATCGTCGATGGTGCTTTTGTTGCGGTTGAGTTTGGGCTGGCTGGCGCCATCGCTGAAGCGGCTCCGGTGCTATGGTTGTGGCGCCTATCGACAAACAAGAAAGCTCATCTGTGGTAAGTGAATAGTTGCACGATAAAGAGAAAAACAGAAGGAGTACATATCGAAATAACCTTATGAGGCTGCGGCGTCGGTAAAGCAGGGCTGGTGGAGTTGAATATGGCATCCGTCGAGCGGGTCCGGTGCAGTGGATGAAGGCTTTAGCGGGCGCGTTGTACAGTGCTTTCGGTGAGGCAGATCTGTTGCGGCGGACGAGGGCTTGTATGAAGGGCAAGCGAAGGGACGGACGAGGGATTTAGTGAAGGGCTACACTGTGGTGGACAAGGGTGCCAGTTAAGCAGATCCGGTGCAGTGGACCATGATGGCGGTCAAGGAGATCTGGAGTGGTGTACAAGCCAGTCGCTGAAGCGGTTCTGATGAAGTGGTGAGTTGGCAGTTGGGGGTTCCAAGGTGTGGAAGGTAGATCCGTCGGGGTGTGAGGTCCACCACTGCGACGGAGGACTAGATTCGGCGGCTTGTCGTGGTTAGGGGGAGGGGAGGGGAAGGGGAGGGGCTTTGGGGAAGAATGTTGGGGGCAAAGAGGGGAAAACAATGGAGTTACCAAATCAGCCCTTTTCCGTTCATGTGGTAGGGGTAAAACATGAATATCGCAGGGCTAAACTTTTGGGCGCGAGATATTTCGATGTGAGTGGGAAGTTTGAAAGCTTTTGGCGCCTAAAATTATATTCTGCTCTTGTACGGTCGACTATGATATCATGGCCGAGAATTTGTTTGTTTTGCATGCAAAAAAAGGTGCAAGTTTTGAAAATCAATGTCTCCAATTCGAAACTTAGATTGTCCATTCAATTCAAATATGGATCATTGAGATACTACAAGAAAATAACATCATATGGTCAAATTCAAATGAAATTCCAAATGTGTTTATCCTAAATATGATGACAAAAGCAAAAAATGTGTACAAGTATGAATAAAGTGGATGATTATAAAGTTTGAACATGCCCGTATGTGTATATCTCTAGGTTTGATATATGAATTTGAAATCATGAAATCCTGGCTTAAAATGTAACTCTGTTTAAATGAATTACAAAAGCTAATGATGGAGTCGAATTCCAAAATTCCAATCTTAGGTTTACAATTTTGGTACATCAAAGTATATCACGCATGTTCAGAAGTATCGTTATCTCATAGTCCAAACTATGAAACAAATTGATCAACCTTGAGTTCACACACTATTGACCATGTATATCTCAATTACGCTAAAGTCCCTCAAATATAGACACCTCACTCTTTATCTGAAGCCCCCCCCCTCGTCGCCCCCCCCCCCCCACACACACAGAGAGAATTCGTTCTCTCCCCCGAACACCAACACACGAGCACATTAACACCCCTCTCTATTCTAAAGTCTGGACCCCAATATAGGTCTCTATCACTTTGTCTCTTGGACATGCACACATCTCTTCCCCCATTCTCTAGCTAGGTCTCCTGGCATCTCTCTTTCCCAAGCACACGCACTATGTAGAGTGCATCTTTCCCATACACACAAAACGTTGCCCCCAAATGTCTATCTCCCTATTTATGTGGTTCTCGCACACTCACCTCACACACCACCCCCACTGCAAAACAAGCACACTTTGTCTCCTTGTGCACCACTCTCCTCTTTCTATCTCTCCCACATGCGAACCCGACCCAGCTCTTCCCTGTATACATATATGTCGTGACTCTTTCCATGGCTCCCTAATGTATCATCATTCTCAATCTCGCACATTGTTCTCTACACCATCTATTCTAGATCTCTCATGAAGTCCCTATCACACACACGATGACTCGCTTCCCTTGCGTCTCTGTACATAGGCCAATTTCAAACAACATCAACATTGTCTCCCTATCTATACGCCATTTATGGACACAAACGCCCCCTCTCTCACCCCCTCTCTTCCTCTCTCTCTCTCTCTCTCTCTCTCTCCGTCGCTAGTTGTCTCTCTCTCTCTCTTGCTCGCTCGCTCTCACACCCCTCTCCCACACACAATCGATGTCTCTTCCAATTAGTCTGCTCCCCCCGCCCGCACCCATGCTATCCCGCTACTACACATGTCACACCATTCCCCCTTCCCTTTACTAGGTTTCGTCATTAGTGGTCTCTCTACTCCACATACACACACTCCCTCTCACACACAAACACGCGCACAAACACACACAGACACGCACAAACACCCATTAATCTGGATCCTCGTATCTCCCCATGTCTGCATGTGTATCTCGCACACTCACTCTCTAATTATGTATATGTGTCTCTATGTTTCAGAACACAAAGCCCCGTGTACATGTCTCTCTCTATCCTCCACACAAATAGACACAAAGAATCTGTTATCATTGCCTCAGTCTCTAGACATATCACACACGCACTCTCACTCTCTCTCTCTCCGTCGCTAGTTGTCTCTCTCTCTCTCTCTCGCTCGCTCGCTCTCACACCCCTCTCCCACACACAATCGATGTCTCTTCCAATTAGTCTGCTCCCCCCGCCTGCACCCATGCTATCCCGCTACTACACATGTCACACCATTCCCTCTTCCCTTATACTAGGTTTACGTCATTAGTGGTCTCTCTACTCTACATACACACACTCCCTCTCACACACAAACGCGCACATAAACACACACAGACACGCACAAACACCCATTAATCTGGATCCTCGTCTCTCCCCATGTCTGCATGTGTATCTCGCACACTCACTCTCTAATTATGTATATGTGTCTCCATATTACACAACACAAAGCCCCATGTACATGTCTCCCTCTATCCTCCACACACATACACAAAGAATCTGTTATCATTGCCTCAGTCTCTAGACATATCACTCTCTCTCTCCGTCACTGGTTGTCTCTCTCTCTCTCTCTCTCTCTCTCTCTCTCGCTCGCTCTCACACCCCTCTCCCACACCAATCAATGTCTCTTCCAATTCAGTTCTGCTCCCCCGCCCGCACCCATGCTATCCCGCTACTACACATGTCACACCATCCCCCTTCCTTATACTGAGGTTTACGTCATGTAGTGGTCTCAATCTAATCCACATACCACACTCCCACTCACACACAAACGCGCGCACAAACACACACAGACACGCACAAACACCCATTAATCTGGATCCTCGTCTCTCCCCATGTCTGCATGTGTATCTCGCACACTCACTCTCTAATTATGTATATGTGTCTCCATGTTACACAACACAAAGCCCCATGTACATGTCTCTCTCTATCCTCCACACACATAGACACAAAGAATCTGTTATCATTGCCTCAGTCTCTAGACATATCACACACGCACTCTCTCTCTCTCTCTCTCCATACTTATATTTCTTCTCTTATAAAAAACTGAGTTGGTGATGATGGTACGCGTGCCATCTTGCAATATAGACCGTCCGATCTATATCTGACTGATGGAAATTAAACTAAAAGATACCCGCACCCCTCTCCACATTTGCAGACAAGGCGTTCCCTCGTTCATACTTATCTCCAACAACCTCATTGTTGAGCAATTAAGAAAGGAAGCCTCTGGAACAAACTGGCCTGGTGGCGGCTGCCGACATCGTCAATCCCCATGCCTCCGCTCATTCCGGCCACCAATCACCACCACGCCCCACTCCTCTTCACCTTATATCCTATTTCTCGAGATATCATTAGTTTTTACACATGGGATTACTCCCGCATGGGTCAATCACAACGAGTGTTTTTATAAAAAAATGCATCTTGATGTTCCGTGCAATGCACGGATCTTGCTAGTACTCCTACAGAATACTAAGTTGGTGATGATGGTGTGTCTGCCATCCGTCGTTTGTGACCATTAGATCTACATCTAACGAGTGTGAGGTAAGTTGTTGCCTTTTCTCACAAACATCCCACGTGTCTACCAATTTGCAGAAAAACCCATAATTAGTATCTTAAACCAACCACATCCCTCCCTGACCTCACCAAAACAACCCAAGGAATATATTCTAATTGAAACATAATATATCTCTAGTGATATATGTATATCAAAATTAGAGTGTTTGGTATCAAGTTTGTGGATAAGTATTATTCTAATTATGATTCATTACAACGCACATGAACATTGCTAGTATTTCCAACCATGCAATTTTTCCCTAGTATTCCATAGTTTCGAGTTTTCCATCAAGATATTAGTCACTCATGGTTGATATTTACTTTCAATCATGTACATATGTGCACTTTGTAACTAGCCTTGCTTATTGGGTTCCAAAGCTTAACTTCCACTACTACTTACAATATGTAGAGTATTTAACAAAAAACTACCACTTTCAACCAGCCCTAGGAAGAATCTATTGTACAAAAAATAGCAAAAACATACCCAAAATTTCTTAATCAACGCCAAAAACTACAATCTAACGATTAGGCTAGTTTAAATCCATTTATGATAGGGTTGGCCCACATGTCCGTGTTGACGAGGCAGCTTAAACCAACACATTTTGTTTGACCATTGACACAAGGGACCCGCATCTGACCTTCTATCCTGTTATTCCCCCTCAAATCATTATTTTTCCTGAACATTACTTCAAACAGTACTGATGCATGTTCGTCGGTGGCGCCGGTGATGAGCGAGTTGGCCACCGCTCCGCCGGACGGGCCGGACGCGCCCTGGTCCTCTGCACGGGTTGGCAGGCTAGCCCGAGCGTGACTCACGGCGAGCAAGCGCCGCGCTGGCCTTCGCTCGAGCCAGATGGCTGGCCTTAGTGCGGCGCGCTGCGAGCAAGCAGCCGCGCTGCCGTGCCAATCTAGCTAGAAAACCTTGTAGACAAGCAGCTGATGAGCTATCTTGGCTAGCTAGCGGCCGCGAGCACCGGACGAGCTGGCATCCGGGCTGCCGCCAACATGGGCTCCGCACCACGGCGGTTTTTGACCTCGCCTTTTGCCGGAGGCGGTAGCTGCGTCCCATGGCCGAGGATGACTAGGTGGACGGGCCGGAGGTAGGAGGTCACTCGAGGGATACTCTAAGTCAGAGGTTAGATTCTAACCCTGAACTAACTCTAACCAAAGTGGTGTTTGGATGGCAGGGTTAGATTGACAACAAATGTATCCAAACAGGGCCCTGGGTTGAAACGTGCCTATAACGGCACTTTGTAGAGTAGTCGTTTCTTGGCAGGGCTGGTTGGTAAGAGCATGTACAATAGTTGATAAGGTAGTCTTATCTTAAGTCTGCCACGTATGCAAGTGGTAGTAGCTTCTTGGCTTTATTAGTGGTTTCTTGCATTATTAGGGGTTTCTTGTAAGGAACAATGCACTACTAGCGACAAAAGGCGATTCTAGGTTGCGTTGTACTCCAACGAGTACTACTAGTGGTCGCGGGAGTGTATACCTCGTTTTGTGGGTTCGATCCTGGCCGAACGCATGGCAGCCATTTTTTTTAAATAGTAACTTTGCTGCGAGCTAATATTTTACACGGGTAGTTTGAGTTTTGAAGTCAAACGGACGTGCGGCACCACAATCTGGGTACACTGGATAGCCTATCGACGTGAACGGGTTTTCCTTCCCAGCATCTTGTGGCTCGCGTGCTCGCCCTAGCCGCACCTCGCTTGCAGCTTCCTCATCAGCTAGTAGCATATTTAAACTAGCACCTCCCAATTAAGCCCGAGGAGCCGGAAAAGCCTGGCAGGGCATTGGGAACTCTGCAATATGCCTTTGTACGTAAAGTGCTCTACCACTACTCTGTAGCTTGCGGCGTTGCACGCATGGACTTCACTCCATTATCGTCTCTACTATAAAAGAAATTCCTCTTGACTTGTTTTTTTTGAAACGGAGGCAAAGGCTTTGCTTCATCTCATTCATAAAGAAGGAACTACTAACAAAGTTCGACGAGATCCATTACACCTCCACAAATGGAAGAGAAAAGCCTAGTCTCGCTATATGAAATAACTCAAATGTTCTGCCCCCGCAGTAACCGTCACTGATAAATAGGCTCCTGGTGTGTGCGTGAGAGGAGTGGCTGAGTAGGCTAGCTACGTGAGAGGAGCGGTTGAATAGAGCACCGAGAGTACCCACTAGGCCACTACACATTTGTACTTTCCCTGCATTGATAGTACAGTGATGGTTCTAGAGAACAGTGGTACCCTCCACTTCCAACTGTAGCTCCTTGGCCCTGAGATTCAAGAGTTCAAAACTGGTGCACTATACTAGAAGTACAGTACATAGCCCTAGTAGTACCCTCGCACTACTAGTTGAGAAAGTAGTACTAGTACTGCTATAGTACGAGTACGTACTCCTCCGACACATAATGTAAGACATTTTTTGACACTAGTTGGCGTGTACAAACAATAGCAAAAACATAACCAAAATTTCTTAATCCACGCCAAAAACTACTAGCTAGTGCCAAAAATTTCTTACTAGTGCTATTATTTACAGTATAATGCAATCCTATAATGTCTCATAATGCTAGTACTAGTTGTAAATAATAGCCTCACCCCTTCGCTACAGTTGGAAGGAACGATCTACAGTTGGAAGGGACGAGGCCCTGCGGTTACTACGCTCTTATATCCTCCTCGCCAGTTCCCCTCCCCCCGAAGAGAAGGTAGTTCGTCGCTGCTCCCACGGATTTGCCAGGCAGTTCTCCTCCTCGTCGGGGCTGGGAGACCTTGGACGATGATCCTCTGGGAGAAATCACATGCTGCTCCGACGTCCTCACTGCCGCAAGGCTTGGTGCTTCCTGCACCAAATTTTTCAAGACGGTGCTTAAAATGGCTTGAGAAAAGGCCATGCTTGTTGGTCCTCCATGCGTCCTCGAGGAGAAGGTTCTTCTATGGGACAATCCTTTGAACAGTCCACCGCTCCCTGGCCATGGTTGCACGTCGACTACGCTAGAGTTGCCGACGTTGAGAGGTAGTCGGATTTTGTCCGATGAGCAGGTCAGTAATGGAGTTTGATCATGTAGTACTTAGTTATTCCATTTCCATCCCGTAAATTCTCCGCTGCCCACCGTCTTATATATAGGTCTGGGTCAGTGCCAATGAAGATTGGCTTGCATACCTCCAGCCGGATACCACCATCATTTTGCACAACATCCATAGCAGTGCGGCCGTTCTGGTAGACCCCTTCTCCACCATTGGGATCAGCCTTCCGGACTGGCTGGGCTTGAATACATATGATGATGCGTACATGAGATTGAAGAAGATAGCAATTGCCGACCCGCCGACAAAGCGACGCGGCTATGATGATTACTGTCTCATCGCGGAGTTCGACATAAGGATTGCCATCAATGCAAGAGGCACTAACGGCAGAGGCTGGCGCATGTTGGCAGCGGCAGATTTGTACCCCAACACATTCAAAGACGCCGTGTGCCATCTAGGCCGCATCTTCGCGGTGACAAGCCAGGGGACTAGTTTCATCTGGTTGCCATCCTACGGTACGAGAGATTACAAACGGAATGCACAAACCATCATTTGCATCCCTAATGGTACTCAATTATTTTGCAGGGAACAGTCATCCCGCGATCAAAATAAGATCGCCGATCCTGGATGTGCATTTGCATCTGTGATTCGGTCTAACCTGGAACCTTGTAGCTGACGTTGGCATATTGGGATCAACTATCTTAGCAGTCTTTACCCATGGTACCACTGATGTGCAACATGGTCACACAATCTACCACAATTGGACCGTCACCATCTACCTAGGTATTCCATTTTTTTACCCTCTCGCCTTCTCTTTCATTGTTGTACTAGTACTCTACTTACGTACTAGTAGGAGTACTTTTTACCTTGGAGGACGCATATAGCTAGCTAGGTCCTTGAAGACTTGAACCCACTAGCTGCCACCATTTTTGTTTTTCCATGTCTTACTATCTCATCCATGTAGCCAATAGTGGGTATATATAATAAGCCGGTTATTTTACTTCCTCTATACCGGAGTAGTACTATTTGCTGCACAGTATTACTGACCGCCATATTTGAGCACAACATTATTATGCATGGACCTTGACTATGTACGTCACCATGTGTACAGATCTGAGATGCCGCGTGTACCAGATGAACGGCACCGAGTCCGACCCCCGTGATGCTACGTGGGTGCCGAGGAACACTCTTGGAGAGTACTCGCTTTTCATTGGGGACAGCTACCCCATTGTGAAGCAGATGCCACCTTCTGTGCATGACACGGAAGGCCTGCCGTTCATGAAGCTTGGTTGTGTCTTCGGTGCGCACCGCCGGATGAACGACATGCTGGGACACGCTATCCCTGATTTATGCCGTTTCAGCTTGGATGAGTCTCCATTGTGTGGAACCGGACTAGAAAGCTGCGACAATGATTCCCGTTGCCCACCGCTATGGATCGTGCCATCCATGAAGAACACCTGGGACTGGCACCTGGAGGAGGACATGTAGCCCATCTATAACGTGTAAGTGGAGTACGGTAAATTGTGAACGGTAGTGCTGTGAATATATGTAGACTAGTCGTGCACAAATTTATCACATGAATTGGAGATGAACTTGTGTGGCATACTGGCATTTTGTTGGAAGTAAAACCCAACGTCCACTCGGATTACATGTACGTATACGAGTCTAACTAGTGCATAAATAGTTACTGAGGGAGTCCTGGATTAGGTGGTGTCCGGATGGCCGGACTATGACCTTTGGCCGGACTCCCGGACTATGAAGATACAAGATTGAAGACTTCGTCCCGTGTCCGGATAGGACTTTCCTTGGCATGGAAGGCAAGCTTGGCGATACGATATGTAGATCTCCTCCCATTGTAACCGACTCTGTGTAACCCTAGCCCTCTCCGGTGTCTATATAAACCAGAGAGGTTTTGTCCGTAGGACAAACAACAATCATACCATAGGCTAGCTTCTAGGGTTTAGCCTCTCTGATCTCGTGGTAGATCAACTCTTGTACTACCCATGTTATCAATATTAATCAAGCAGGAGTAGGGTTTTACCTCCATCGAGAGGGCCCGAACTTGTCTCCTGTTACCATCCGCCTAGACACACAGTTCGGGACCCCCTACCCGAGATCCGCCGGTTTTGACACCGACATTGGTGCTTTCATTGAGAGTTCCTCTGTGTCGTCATCTTTAGGCCCGATGGCTTCTTTGATCATCAACTATGACGCGGTCCAGGGTGAGACTTTTCTCCCCGGACAGATCTTCGTATTCGGTGGCTTTGCATTGCGGGCCAATTCACTTGGCCATCTGGAGCAGATCGAAAGCTACGCCCCGGGCCATCAGGTCAGATTTGGAAGTCTAAACTACACGGCAGACGTCCACAGAGACTTGATCTTCGACGGATTCGAGCCACAGCTGAGCGCGTCGCACTGTCATGATGGGCATGATCTGGCTCTGCCGCCGGACAGCTCCCAAAGCGCCGCTCAGGTGTCCGCTCCAACCCTTAGCTCGGAGCCGACTGCGCCGGTCGAGGACGGGTGGCTAGACACCCCCTCGGGGGCTGCAATCTCCATGCTGATCGAGCTGAACACCAATCTTGTCCTTCGCGGAGCTCGTGACTCCAAGGTGCCGGACTCCTTTCCGGACTTCGTGTATTCCGCACCCCTCCCGATCGAACCCAATTGGGCTTCGATCATGGAGTTCACCGCCGCGGACATCTTTCAACACTCGCCCTTCGGCGACATTCTGAATTCACTAATGTCTCTCTCTTTATCAGGAGAGCCCTGGCCGGACTATGGTCAGCAAGGTTCGGATGCGGATGACGAAGAAATTCGAGACCCACCCACCACCCACTTTGTAGCCATTGTCGACGATTTAACTGACATGCTCGACTTCGACTCCGAAGACATCGACGGTATGAACGCCGATGAAGAAGACGAACAAGAACCAGCGCCTATAGGGCACTGGACAACCACCTCATCCCACGATGTATATATGGTGGACACACCTAAAAGAAACAACGACGAGGATCAAAAGGGCGCAACGAGGGATCGTTTCCTCAAAAAGCAATCAAGGCGGCGGCGGAAGCGCCGCGCCAAACCCCACCTCAACAGAGACCCAGCCATAGAGCAGGACAAACCGACGGACAACGAACATGCCGTCGAGCAAATGTCTGAACAGGGCAACTTGGAAAAAAACCAAACAACCCGCCCCCGGCGAAGATAATAGTCCAGACGACCTCACGCCGGACAAGTTGCTGGAGAAGAAGAACCTCCACCAAAGGCTCGTCGCCACTGTGCGTAGCCTGAAAAAGCAGAAGCGGAAGCTCAAAACAGCGGAAGATGCACTCAGATTCAGATGGGGGCAAAGTACTTAACACCACACAGAAGTACGGCGACAATGACCACACAAAGAGCTATCCGAAGCGAAAATTACTACCGGAATTTGATGAGGAGGCCTTAGAGCCCCCACGGTCAAAAAACAAGGAAGCCACCAGGTCGGATAGACGACCCCATGACCGACATCAAGCGGCAAAGGGCGCCGCACTCAATCCGGCACGCGATCCACACAAGGATTTGCATCAAAAAGACGTCCCAACTAGATCTATCTACGGGCCAAGAAAGCAAGCTCTAGTAAGAAATGCAATGCAACAAATATCCGAACATCGCGGCACACCCAAATACAGGGGCGCCGCACATCCCCTATGTTTCACCGATGAGGTGCTGGACCATGAATTTCCAGCAGGATGCAAGCCCATAAGCATAGAGGCATACGACGGAACAACAGACCCTGGAGTCTGGATTGAGGATTATATCCTCCACATACATATGGCTAGAGGAGATGGCCTCCACGCCATAAAATACTTACCCCTCAAGCTCAAAGGGCCAACCCGGCATTGGCTTAAAAGCCTTCCTGAAAACACCATAGGAAGTTGGGAAGAGATCGAGGATGCTTTTCGGGCAAATTTTCAAGGGACCTATGTCCGACCTCCGGATGTAGACGATCTAAGCCATATAACTCAACAACCCGGAGAGTCAGCCCGGAAACTCTGGAACAGATTTCTCACTAAAAAGAATCAGATAGTCGACTGTCCAGACGCCGAAGCCCTAGCAGCTTTCAAACATAGCATTCGAGACGAATGGCTCGCCAGACACCTCGGCCAAGAAAAGCCAAGAACAATGGCCGCATTAACAAGCCTCATGACCCGCTTTTGCGCAGGAGAGGATAGCTGGTTGGCAAGAAGCAGCACCAGCGACCCAAGTACATCCAAAGTCAGAGATGGAAACAGGAAACCGCGCCGTAGCAAGGAACAACGCCGAATCAAGGATAACAGTCCGAAGAGCACGGCAGTCAACGCCGGATTCAAAAGCTCTTGGCAAAACCAGAAAAAGCCACCCCCCCAAAGATAATAGGGACGAGCTATCTAACCTCAACAAAATTGTGGACAAAATATGCCAAATCCACAGTACTCCCGGGAGGCCTGCAAACCACACCCATAGAGATTGTTGGGTCTTCAAGCAATCCGGCAAACTCAATGCCGAACACAAGGGGCTCGACATACCAAGCGAGTATGACGACGAACCCCACAAGAAAAGCACTGGAGAACAAAAGAAGTTCCCACAAGAAGTCAAAACAGTAAATTCACTTCGTGTGACAAAAGGGAAAAACAGAGTGGCGCCTATGGAGATACGTGCCATACGGCCCGTCCTAGAGGAGTCCCGCCACTGGTTGTTACAACCAATCACCTTCGATCATCAGGATTACTCTAGAGGTATCCGGAACGCAGGCTGGACTGCCTTGGTCTTAGATCCGATAATTGACGGACTCCACTTTAGACAAGTCCTAATGGACGTCGACAGTGATCTAAACCTGCTATATCAGGACACAATCCGCAAAATGGGGATAAACCCAGCAATAATTCGCCATGGCAACACTTCCTTTCAAGGGGTCACGCCATGCCCAGATACTCATTGTATGGGTTCCCTCTCGTTAGAAGTTATGTTCGGCTCCCCCGACAACTTCCGAAGCGAAAAGCTAACCTTCCACATCGCCCCATTCATAAGTAGCTATCAGGCACTACTGGGACGCGAGGCTTTTGCACGCTTTAACGCAATATCGCATTATGCATCCCTTACACTCAAAATGCCCGGTCCACGAGGCATCATCTCATTAAAGGGAAATATCGAGTGTCCCTCGAGCGCGGACGATGGTGCGGCTGCCTTGGTAGCCGCACACTAAACCAGCTTTACTAGTTAGAGCACCTAAACAGGTCGTTCAAGACCCCGGACATGGCTCGACGAGTTTGGCGTAAACATACAAAGGCTTAATAGCCGCATACCACTGTACAAGGGGCTCCGCGCGTTTACACCAAGAGACAATAAAGATCAATTCTATCTGTTTTCTGTATTATACTTTGTTTACTTTAACATAGATTTCTCGCACGATTGTTTTCAACTAATTTCCTCTCTTTTACAGATGAACACCGTGCTACACCCGTCCAGGATACGGCACAACGGAGACACAGGCGCAAACGTGCAGTAAGGACCCGTTTCAAGGATTCTTTTCAGATTAAGACCCTGCGTAATCCTTTTTTTACTGTCTCTTGTTGATAACATCCCCCGGTTTTTTGCTATAACCGAGGAGGAGGCTGCCGTCTTGGCATGTGGCCACGCCAGAATTTTGCGCGTACCTAGACACCAGGGGCTTCTTACCAAGGGCTTTTGTTCAGCCCGTTTTCATAAAGACCGAATACCTTAGGGAGTGTTCGGCGTCGCGAGTTTGGCCTTATATGCATCAGCTCCGAATCATGTCTTTGGTCAAATGTTGGGTTTGCCCGGCTCCTGTGTTTTTCTGCCTTATGTTCCGCTTTATCGACTAAGGCGGCACCAGGAGAACTACTGCAATTGTGCCCTGGTTCGGCCAGGCGATCACCTCAGTAGAGAAAGCCGAAAACTGACTGTCATGATCTAGCGAGAGACTGGTCAACCACTCGATGACTTGCCGGAATCTTTAGGATTCCTCCGCATTAACGAAGGGCCGTTTCCCGGTTAGGCACACACGCGCCCCGAATTTGGGCGAGCGCGGTGCCCCTAGGGGCTATTCAGTAGCCCCACTGTCAAACTCCTATGGCTAAGTGAAAGTGATAAAGCATTATAGTCCGGTTGCCTTCGCTGCGCTATCACCTCCTTTATAGGACCAAGACATTGGATCAAGTGTGAAAATGCGCCTTCTGCGAACACCCCCGCATTATATGCGTGGGGGCTGAAGCCGACGACTGCCATCTTTCAGGTTATATACACATATACATTAACGGCCGCACAGGAGGTATTCTAAATTCTTGAAAGCACTAGTATCAAAAGCTTTTATATTCAATCGAAACATTGTTTTACAAATAGTACATGTTATTCGAACATAACATCCTTCGAGCACTGCGTCTCTATTAAACGAGTGCACTGCAGAACTTCCTCAAAATAGCGCTCGGCAGGTACTCGGCTTTCGTCCGAATCCTGGGATGCAACCGCACTGGCCTTCATCTCCGCCCAGTATGTCTTGACACGGGCAAGAGCCATCTGTGCACCCTCTATGCACGCTGACCTCTTCATTGCGTCAATATGCGGCACCGCACCAAGGAACTGTTGTACCAAGCTAAAATAACTCTTCGGTTCGGGCCCTTTTGTCCGCAGATGACTCACAACATGTTTCATGGCGAGTCCGGATAACCTGTTCAGCTCCACCCACGCGGCCAAACGATCAGATACCGTAAGTGGGTGCTCCGGATTGTGGAACTGCGACCAAAAAAGTTCTTCCAATTCGTGGTCATCTAGACCCTGGAAGTGTTCGGTCGCGTCCGCAGCACTCGCCGCCAAATCCAGATAAGTGTTCGCCGTACTCCACTTCCGGTCCAACGGAGCATACTTAGGATCCCCGAACTTCATCCGCAGCATATAGAGCTTTCCAGCCGTGATATCTCCGGCCTAACATAGCTCCTCCTTCATAGCTCTCATTGCAGAGCGAGTGTCCTTGGCCTCGGTAGTGACCTTTTTTAGGTCCTTCTATGCCACCCTATCTTCTTTTTCAAGAAGCTTACAACGGTCGGCAGCCTCCTTCAATTTTACAGCCATCTCGGCCATTTCTTTCTTGCTCTGGTAGTGAGCAGCCTGTTCGGCTTTTAGCTCTTCAGCCGCCTTTAAGGCAGCCGCATCGCTTTTCCTGGCTTACAACTTGGCTCGGGCAAGTTCCGCCCGAATGTTCTCCACGGCAGCGACACCATCTCCATTAAGCACACATGTTATAAGGTACGAGCGTCAAGCTCCTCTTACCAGATGTCTTCAGAGACATTCCATACCTTGTGCCTCGTCCAGCCGCTCATTTACAAGCATGATGTCGGCATCTGCCACGTCAAGTTGCCGCTTTAGCTCGGCAAATTCATCAGTCTGGCTAGCCACCGAACACCTCGCCACCTACATAGGAGAGGCAACATATTATACCTGGAATTATGACCCTCTGTGCACCGTCATTTTTGCCAACACACAGAGTCTCAGGGGCTACTATCTATACAGGGCGCATTTTATATATGCGGCTCTGTCAAAAGGTACATCATTTCGCGTACCTCAAAACCTGTCAGTGAACTCCCGGCGGCCTCGTACAATCCTCTTTCTGCGGATGAAATCCTTCTAATCACCGTGTTCATCAACACACAGTGTTCTTCTGAGATAGACGCTCGCCCGAGCAGATCCTTCAGCTCCTCCGACCGTGCACCAGAAGGTGCCGGACTAGTCCGAAGACCTCTTTCAAGGTCCGGATTGGGGAAACCCTCTGAGATGACACCTCGGGGTCGCCTGCCTCGCAAGACGGTACAGCTGGGGGAGGCGTTTCGCTCTACATCATCTCCGGACGAAGATCCCCTGAAGATGAGCTCTGCTGAGAAGGGTTGAGATCCGAACTGCAAGGTAAAATTTTGTTATCTTCCTCAGAAATAAAACAGGGATGTCACTCATTTTAAAACCCCTCTCTTTACTTACGGCTCGGTGGAGAGTTGATCCCCTTGGGGATGTAATGCGGCCGGGGCATTCTCCGGCGCCGGACCCTCTGACGAAGATTCATTCCCCCGCTTTGAGGGCGTCATCTCTGGGTCTTCAGGGGCGGTCCTTTTCTTTCCCTGGTTAGGGGGATTCTCGATTCCTCCTTTCCTGACAGCCTCCTTCACGGAGGCGGTAGCCTCTTGGTTCCCCCCTTCGCCTTCTTCCAAAGGCGCAATCTCCAGCATCCTGGTCAACACGGGATCCGGTGTAGTCTCAGGGAGGGGGGTTGGACAACTGATAAGCTTTGCTTTCGCTATCCACTCCTGTTCAAAGGATAGCACTTTTAAAGGGCAATTTTATGATAAACATACGGTAGCCTGTCCGGGTACAGGGCTACTTACTTGAGTGTCTGGGCGATTGCAGCTCAGACCTGCATCCTCGGGCGAGTCCGGACACATTGCTTGTGATTCGAAGAACAATTTATACATCTCCATGGGCGTCGTGCCCATAAAATGTTGGAGGACTCGCGGTCCCTCCGGATTAAATTCCCATAAGGGGAGGGGGCGACGTTTGCAGGGCAGTATGCGGCGAATCAGCATAACCTGCACCACTACGGCCAAATTGATATCTCTTTCTAGGAGATCTCGAATGCGGCCCTGCAGCAAGGGCACGTCCTTGGATGGCCCCCAACTAAGCCCTTTATTGACCCATGATGCTAGCCATGGTGGGGGGCCTGAGCGAAAAGCAGTTGGCGCCGCCCATGTGGTGCCCCTGGGAGCTGTGATGTAAAACCACTCTCGTTGCCATAAGTCGAACTCCTCTTGTAAAAAGCCCTCGGGCCACGGAGCGTCGGCAATCTTACTTATAAGAGCCCCTCTACACTCTATGTGCTGCCCCTGGATTATCTTCGGTTCTACCTTGAAGGTCTTGAGCCACAGTCCGAAGTGAGGAGTAATATGGAGGAAGGCCTCACACACGACAATGAACGATGAGATTTGGAGGATGGACTCCGGAGCTAAGTCATGAAATTCCAGCCCGTAATAAAACATGAGCCCTCTCACGAAGGGATCAATCGGGAAGCCAAGCCCCCGAAGGAAGTGAGATGTGAACACCACGCTCTCATCGGGCTAGGGAGTGGGGATAGCCTGCCCTGGAGCAGGCAGCCTATGCAAGATTTCGCCGGTTAGAAACCTGGCATCTCTTAGCTTTCGCACGTCTTCTTCCATAACAGAGGAAGGCGTCCACCGGCCTTGCAGGTCGGAGTCGGACATCATCGAAGGTCCGAAGCGCCTGAATCTGGAGCTTTGGGTGTTGGAACTCGAGGCGAGAGGCGGATTTGATGGGATTGAAAGAAAAGAGTCGAGCCTTGGTCTCTTTATAAAAGGGTTTGAATACCAAGAGCCCTCCCCATGACCGTCTGGGATTCACTTTCAATTAAGAAGTCATACCCATGGCACGGTTGGGTTACCCACGCCCGTATTGATGAGACTCCTGGAATAAGGGCACACGATCTCTGCTTTGACAAGACGTGCTAAGGAAACCGCCTCGCTAAATACGCTGAGGTGGGATAGTAAAACAATTCGAATAAAGGCTTGGCTGTGGCATGATGTCACGCTATGGAATACGTCAGCAGATTAGATTTGTGTGAATATTATTCTCTCTACGGTGGTATGTGAAACTATTTTGCAGAGCCGGACAGTATCCTTGTGTTCAACATCTTTTGTGAAGTATTCGGAGGAGGAACCCGCCTTGCAATGCCGAAGACAATTTGCCTGCCGGACTCGTTGTCATTCAAGCCTGGTTCAGGGGCTTCTGAGGGAGTCCTGGATTAGGGGGTGTCCGGATGGCCGGACTATGACCTTTGGCCGGACTCCCGGACTATGAAGATACAAGATTGAAGACTTCGTCCCGTGTCCGGATAGGACTTTCCTTGGCGTGGAAGGCAAGCTTGGCGATGCGATATGTAGATCTCCTCCCATTGTAACCGACTCTGTGTAACCCTAGCCCTCTCTGGTGTCTATATAAACCGGAGAGGTTTAGTCCGTACGACGAACAACAATCATACCATAGGCCAGCTTCTAGGGTTTAGCCTCTCTGATCTCGTGGTAGATCAACTCTTGTACTACCCATATCATCAATATTAATCAAGCAGGAGTAGGGTTTTACCTCCATCGAGAGGGCCCGAACCTGGGTAAAAACATCGTGTCCCTTCTCTCCTGTTACCATCCGCCTAGACGCGCAGTTCGGGACCCCCTACCCGAGATCCGCCGGTTTTGACACCGACAGTTACCTTGTAGGATTAGTATTTTATGTTGATTCGGTTTTGTAACTAGGCAGCCTAGCTTTTATATATACGTGCACGTACCCCCTTGTAATCAGACCAGACCGTGAGTTAAGCAATAAAGTAAAATCACCACGTACGATATGTACGTGTGGCAATCAGCCAAAGTCTCCTGTGCGTGCGTGCGTCTGAGTATCCAGCCCAAAGGCTGTTGTGTACGTGGGTGTTTAGGCTTGGAGATCAGGAGCTGAGGCCAGCTTTATACTACGGTGTTTCTCGGCGTAAAGTACTTCGTCGTGTTCGTCAGCGAGCTTTCTCTGTCATCGTTGTTCGTTGTCGGTCTTATCACCATCGCCGGAAGTACCCGGTGTCAGGACTGGGCCAACAATTGGTATCCGAGCAAGGTTGATCTTCTAGTAACGGAGGATCATGTCGGACGACGAGAAGACCAAGCAACTGGCGGAATACTCCGGTGTGGCTAAAGTAATTGCTGTCCGGTGAGATCGGAGTATCCACGAATCGAACATGGGAACTTCGTGGTGTGGGTCGAATGTTGCTTGGAATCTCGATGTTGTTACCCAGGTTCGGGCCCTCTCGATGGAGGTAAAACCCTACTCCTGCTTGATTAATATTGATGATATGGGTAATACAAGAGTAGATCTACCACGAGATTAGAGAGGCTAAACCCTAGAAGCTAGCCTATCATATGATTGTTGTTCGTCCTATGGACTAAAACCCTCCGGTTTATATAGACATCAGAGAGGGCTAGGGTTACACAGAGTCGGTTACAATGGGAGGAGATCTGCATATCCGTATCGCCAAGCTTGCCTTCGACACCAAGGAAAGTCCCATCTGGGGACGAAGTATTCAATCTTGTATCTTCATAGTCTAGGAGTCCGGCCAAAGGTCATAGTCCGGTCATTCGTACACCCCCTAATCCGGGACTCCCTCAGTAGCCCCTGAACCAGGCTTCAATGACGACGAGTACGGCGCGCTGATTGTCTTCGGCATTGCAAGGCGGGTTCCTCCTCCGAATACTTCATAGAAGATTTTGAACATAAGGATAGTGTCCGGCTCTGCAAAATAAGGTCCACATACCACCGTAGAGAGAATAATATTTGTACAAATCTAATCTGCTGACGTATTCCATAGCGTGACATCATGCCATAGCCAAGCCTTCATTCGAATCATTTTACTGTCCCACCTCAGTGCATTAAGCGAGGCGGTTTCCTTGGCACGTCTTGTCAAAGCAGAGATCATGTCCCCTTATTCCGGGATTCTCATCAATACGGGCGTGGGTAACCCAACCGCGCCATTAATCACGGCGCTTGGGAGATAAGCGAGTTTTACTAGGCTGGTGGGGGTACATAGTTTCGTCCGCCCATATAAGGGGATAAGGATCCACTCTTTCCGTTTACACCTTCCTCCTCCTTTGCTTATCCATCTCCGCGCACTCGAGCTCCAGCGCCCAAGTCGGCACTTCCACCTCAACCTTCTCCAGCCATGTCTGGAGCGGGAGGCAGGTGGATGGCCTCCTCTGTCACGGAGGGGCACATCAAAAAGTTGAGGAAGGCCGGATACTTGTCCAACGACATTGTGCACCGGCTTCCAGACGAGGGGCAGCTCATTCCCACCCCCAGGCCACATGAGAGGGTGGTGTTCCTCCCCCATTTCCCCCGTGGACTATAATCTGTCATGTATTATGGAAGCCTAGTCCGCGGAGGAAATGGGGGAGGAACACCGCCCTCTCATGGGGCCTGGGGGTGGGAATGAGCTGCCCCTCATTTGGAAGCCGATGCGCAATGTCGTTTGACAAGTATCCGGCCTTCCTCGGCTTTTTGATGTGCCCCTCCGTGACGGAGGAGGCCATCCACCTGCCTCCCGCTCCGGACATGCCTGGAGAAGGTTGAGGTGGGAAGTGCGGGCTTGGGCGCTGGAGCTCGAGTGCGCGGAGATGGATAAGCAAAAAAGGAGGAAGGCGTAAATGGAAAGAGTGGATTCTTATCCCCATATATGGGCGGACGAAACTATGTACCCCAAGCGTCGTGATTAATGGCTCGGTTGGGTTACCCACGCCCGTATTGATGAGAATCCCGGAATAAAGGGACATGATCTCTGCTTTGACAAGACATGCCAAGTAAACCGCCTCGCTAAACACACTGAGGTGGGACAGTAAAACGATTCGAATGAAGGCTTCGCCGTGGCATGATGTCACGCTACAGAATACGTCAGCAGATCAGATTAGTGCATATATCATTCTCTCTACGGAGGTGTGTGGAACTTATTTTGTAGAGCCGGACACTATCCTTGTATTCAAAATCTTCTATGAAGTATTCGGAGGAGGAACCTGCCTTGCAATGCCGAAGACAATCTACGCGCCGGACTCGTCGTCATTGAAGCCTGGTTCAGGGTCTACTGAGGGAGTCCCGGATTAGGGGGTGTCCGGATGACCGGACTATAATCTTTGGCCGGACTCCTGGACTATGAAGATACAAGATTGAAGACTTCGTCCCGTGTCCGGATGGGACATTCCTTGGCGTGGAAGGCAAGCTTGGCGATACGGATATGTAGATCTCCTCCCATTGTAACCGACTCTGTGTAACCCTAGCCCTCTCCGGTATCTATATAAACTGGAGGGTTTTAGTCCGTAGGACGAACAACAATCATACCATAGGCTAGCTTCTAGGGTTTAGCCTCTCTGATCTCGTGGTAGATCTACTCTTGTACTACCCATATCATCAATATTAATCAAGCAGGAGTAGGGTTTTACCTCCATCAAGAGGGCCCGAACCTGGGTAAAAACATCGTGTCCCTTGTCTCCTGTTACCATCCGCCTAGACGCATAGTTCGGGACCCCCTACCCAAGATCCGCCGGTTTTGACACCGACATTACTGAGGGAGTCCCGGATTAGGGGGTTTCCGGATGACCGGACTATGACCTTTGGCCGGACTCCTGGACTATGAAGATACAAGATTGAAGACTTCGTCCCGTGTCCGGATGGGACTTTCCTTGGCATGGAAGGCAAGCTTGGCGATACGGATATGTAGATCTCCTCCCATTGTAACCGACTTTGTGTAACCCTAGCCCTCTCCGGTGTCTATATAAACCGGAGGGTTTTAGTCCGTAGGACGAACAACAATCATACCATAGGCTAGCTTCTAGTGTTTAGCCTCTCTGATCTCGTGGTAGATCTACTCTTGTACTGCCCATATCATCAATATTAATCAAGGAGGAGTAGGGTTTTACCTCCATCGAGAGGGCCCGAACCTGGGTAAAAACATCGTGTCCCTTGTCTCCTGTTACCATCCGCCTAGACGCACAGTTCGGGACCCCCTACCCGAGATCCGCCGGTTTTGACACCGACATTGGTGCTTTGATTGAGAGTTCCTCTGTGTCGTCATCTTTTGGCCCGATGGCTCCTCCGATCATCAACAACGACGCGGTCCAGGGTGAGACTTTTCTCCCCGGATAGATCTTCATATTCGGCAGCTTTGCGCTGCTGGTCAATTTGCTTGGCCATCTGGAGCAGATCGAAAGCTACGCCCCTGGCCATCAGGTCAAATTTGGAAGTTTGAACTACACGGCTGAGATCCGCGGAGACTTGATCTTTGACGGATTCGAGCCACGACCGGGCGCTCCGCACTGTCGCGATGGGCATGATCGAGCTCTGCCACCGAACAGTGCCCAGGAGGCCGCCCTGGTGTCTGCTCCGACCCCTAGTTCGGAGCTGACTGTGCCAATCGAGGACGGATGGCTGGACACCGCCTCGGGGGCTGCAATCTCAACGGCGATCGAGCCGAACACCAGTCTTTTCCTTTGCGAAGCTCGCGACTCGAATGTGCCGGACTCCTGTCTGGACTCTGAACTTCCTGTGCCCCTACCGATCGAACCCTATTGGGCGCCGATCATGGAGTTCGCCGCCGCGGACATCTTTCAGCACTCGCGCTTTGGCGACGTTCTGAATTCACTAAAGTCTCTCTCTTGATCAGGAGAGCCCTGGCCGGACTATGGTCAGCAAGGTTGGGACGCGGACGACGAAGAAATTCAAAGCCCACCCACCACCCACTTCGTAGCCACTGTCGATGATTTAACCAACATGCTCGACTTCGACTCTGAAGACATCGACGGTATGGACGCTGATGCAGGAGATGACCAAGACCCAACGCCTCTAGGGCACTAGAAGGCCACCTCGTCATACGACATATACATGGTGGACACCCCAAAAGAAGGGAATGGCGATGGAACAATGGCAGATGACCCCTCCAAGAAGCAGCCTAAGCACCGGCGTTAGTAGCACCGCTCTAAATCCCGCCAAAGCAAAAACGGCGATTCCGACACGGGAGATAATAACACCCCGGACAGTGCCGAAGACAACCCCCTCCAGCTGGATTCTACACAGGAGGATGGAGAAGCCAGCCCTCATGAGAGAGCGGCAAACAGAGAGGTAGAGGACGATAATTATATGCCTCCCTCCAAAGACGAGGCAAGCCTCGACGACGATGAATTTGTCGTGCCTGAGGATCCCGTCGAACAAGAGCGTTTCAAACGCAGGCTTATGGCCACGGCGAGTAGCCTCAAGAAAAAACAGCAGCAGCTTAGAGCTGACCAAGACTTGCTAGCCGATAGATGGACTGAATACCTTGCGGCCGAGGAATACGAACTCGAACGCCCCTCCAAGAGCTACCCAAAGCGCAGGCTGCTACCCCGATTAGAGGAGGAAACACCTAAACCTACATCACCAGCGCATGACGCGGCCGACCGGCCACCTCGTGGCCGCGACAGAGAGGCCTCTCGGCCATCCACTCAAGCCGCACCCCGGCGTCGCTCAAAAAATACCAAGGCACGGGGAAATGCGCCATACCTGCAAGACATATTGGAGGACAAGGCAAGGCAAACAAGATCGATCTACGGATCGCGTGGGCGCCCCACGGCACGTGACGATAACCGTCATGCCGGATATGGCAAATACGGCCAGGCCGAACACAGCAGACAAAGCTCATTTGAGCTACGTCGTGATATATCCCAGTACAGAGGCGCCGCACACCCACTATGCTTCACAGATGAAGTAATGGATCATCAAATCCCCGAGGGTTTTAAACCCGTAAACATCGAATCATACGATGGCACAATAGATCCTGCGGTATGGATCAAGGATTATCTCCTTCATATCCACATGGCCCACGGTGATGATCTACACGCTATCAAATACCTCCCACTCAAGCTTAAAGGACCAGCTCGGCATTGTCTTAACAGCTTGCCAGCAGAGTCAATTGGTTGCTAGGAGGACCTGGAAGCCGCATTCCTTGACAATTTCCAGGGCACCTATGTGCGACCACCAGACGCCGATGACCTAAGCCACATCATTCAGTAGCCAGATGAATCGGCCAGACAATTCTGGACACGGTTCCTAACCAAGAAAAATCAAATAGTCGATTGTCCGGACGCAAAGACCCTCGCAGCCTTCAAACATAACATCCATGACAAATGGCTTGCCCGGCACCTAGGACAGGAAAAGCCGAAATCCATGGCAGCCCTCACAACACTCATGACCCGCTTTTGCGCAGGAGAAGACAACTGGCTAGCTCGTAGTAATAACATGACCAAGAGCCCTGGTAATTCGGATACCAAGGAAAACAATGGCAGGTCATGTCGCAACAAACATAAGCACCGCATTAACGGCGACAATGCTGAGGATACGACAGTTAATGCCGGATTCTGAGGCTCTAAACCCGGTCAGCGGAAAAAGGCATTCAAAAGAAGTACTCCGGGCCCATCCAATTTGGACCGAATACTCGACCGCTTGTGCCAGATACACGGCACCCCCGAAAAACCAGCCAATCACACCAACAGGGATTGTTGGGTGTTCAAGCAGGCAGGCAAGTTAAGCGCCAAAAACAGAGACAAGGGGCTGCATAGCGATGACGAGGAGGAGCCCCGAACGCCGAACAATAGGGGACAGAAGGGCTTTCCCCCACAAGTGCGGGCGGTGAACATGATATACGCAACCCACATCCCTAAAAGGGAACGGAAGCGTGCACTCAGGGACGTATATGCGTTGGAGCCAGTCGCCCCAAAGTCCAACCCATGGTCCTCCTGCCCGATCACTTTCGATCGAAGGGACCACCCCACTAGCATCCGCCATGGTGGATTCTCCGCATTGGTTCTAGACCCAATCATTGACGGATTTCACCTCACTAGAGTCCTTATGGACGGCGGCAGTAGCCTGAACCTGCTTTATCAGGATACAGTGCGAAAAATGGGCATAGATCCCTCAAGGATTAAACCCACGAAGACGACCTTTAAAGGTGTCATACCAGGTGTAGAGGCCAACTGTACAGGCTCAGTTACACTGGAAGTGGTCTTCGGATCCCCGGATAATTTCCGAAGCGAGGAGTTAATCTTCGACATAGTCTCGTTCCGCAGTGGCTATCACGCCCTGTTCGGACGAACCGCATTTACAAAGTTCAATGCGGTGCCGCACTACGCATACCTCAAGCTCAAGATGCCAGGCCCTCGAGGAGTCATTACGGTCAATGGAAACACCGAATGCTCTCTCCGAACAGAGGAGCATACGGCGGCCCTCACGGCGGAAGTACAAAGTAGCCTCTCAAGGAAATTCTCCAGTCCGACTATTAAACATCCGGACATCGTCAAGCACGCCCGGAGTAACCTACAACAAGACCGCCTGGCACGTTCCGCGCAAGCATAGCAGTGCGGCCCCAACCCCAGCCCTCGCGAAATTGCGAAACCAGTACTACGCGTACATAATTACGCTCTGGAAATACCATGGGCATAAGGGGAGGGGCACAACCACGGCACACCCAAAATACGGCTCAACCGCACTAGGGGCTCCCGATTTTGTCATTTCTTTTTTCTTACTTTCAGGACTCCATTCTCCGGAAGGCCTGTCCGGCAGTACAATCGCCGAACACACGATGCAAGAGCCAGGGAGGCAGCAAGCTACGTTGAATGTCCAGGTGGTCTCTATAATGAGCTAAATACATGTCTTACATAAAGTCTCGCAGCTTGCCCCTGGAGGGGGACATTGTTGGAAATATGCCCTAGAGGCAATAATAAAAGTATTATTATATTTCATTGTTCATGATAATTGTCTTTTATTCATGCTATAACTGTATTATCCGGAAATCGTAATACACGTGTGAATACTTAGACCACAATATGTCCCTGGTAAGCCTCTAGTTGACCAGCTCGTTGTGATCAACAGATAGTCATGGTTTCCTGACTATGGACATTGGATGTCGTTGATAACGGGATCACATCATTAGGAGAATGATGTGATGGACAAGACCCAATCCTAAGCATAGCATAAAAGATCGTGTAGTTCATTTTGCTAGAGCTTTGCCAGTGTCAAGTATCTCTTCCTTCGACCATGAGATCGTGTAACTCCCGGATACCGTAAGAGTGCCTTGGGTGTATCAAACGTCACAACGTAACTGGGTGACTATAAAGGTGCATTACAGGTATCTCCGAAAGTAGCTGTTGGGTTGACACGGATCGAGACTGGGATTTGTCACTCCGTATGACGGAGAGGTATCTCTGGGCCCACTCGGTAATGCATCATCATAATGAGCTCAATGTGACCAAGGTGTTGGACACGGGATCATGCATTACGGTACGAGTAAAGTGACTTGCCAGTAACGAGACTGAACAAGGTATTGGGATACCGACGATCGAGTCTCGGGCAAGTAACGTACCGATTGACAAAGGGAATTGCATACAGGGTTTGATCGAATCCTCGACATCGTGGTTCATCCGATGACAACATCGAGGAGCATGTGGGAGCTATCATGGGTATCCAGATCCCGCTTAAGGTTCGGTGACGCTAGGGTTATGAAGATATGTATATGCAGAAACCCGAATGTTTTTCGGAGTCCCGGATGAGATCCTGGACGTCACAAGGAGTTCCGGAATGGTCCGGAGGTAAAGAATTATATATAGGAAGTGCTATTTCGGGCATCGGGACAAGTTTCGGGGTTATCGGTATTGTACCGGGACCACCGGAAGGGTCCCGGGGGTCCACCGGGTGGGGCCACCTGTCCCGGGGGGCCACATGGGCTGTAGGGGGTGCGCCTTGGCCTTCATGGGCCAAGGGCACCAGCCCCTATAGGCCCATGCGCCTAGGATTTCCCCCTAGGAGGAGTCCTAGTGGTGGAAGGCACCCCTAGGTGCCTTGGGGGGGAGGGAAACCTCCCCTAGGCCGCCGCCCCCCCTAGTAGATCTCATCTACTAGGGCCGGCGCCCCCCCTGGCACCCCTATATATAGTGGGGGAGAGGAGGGACTTGATACACCAGCCCCTGGCGCCTCCATCTCCCCCCCCGTTACGTCTCTCCCTCGTAGTCTCGGCGAAGCCCTGCTGCTGTGACGCCCTGCATCCACCACCACGCCGTCGTGCTGCTGGATCTTCATCAACCTCTCCTTCCCCCTTGCTGGATCAAGAAGGAGGAGACGTCTCCCATCCCGTACGTGTGTTGAACGCGGAGGTTCCGTCCGTTCGGCGCTGGTCATCGGTGATTTGAATCACGTCGAGTACGACTACATCATCACCTTGCAAGCTTCTGCACGCGATCTACAAGTGGTATGTAGATGCAAACTCTCTCCCTTGACTCGTTGCTTAGATGAACTCATAGATGGATCTTGGTGAAACCGTAGGAAAAATTTTAATTTTCTGCAACGTTCCCCAACAGTGGCATCATGAGCTAGGTCTATGCGTAGTTCTCTTTGCACGAGTAGAACACAATTTTGTTGTGGGCGTGGATTTTGTCATCTTACTTGCCTCTACTAGTCTTTTCTTGCTCAACGGTATTGTGGGATGAAGCGGCCCGGACCAACCTTACACGTACGCTTACGTGAGACCGGTTCCACCGACTGACATGCACTAGTTGCATAAGGTGGCTGGCGGGTGTCTGTCTCTCCCACCTTAGTTGGAACGGAATCGATGAACAGGGCCCTTATGAAGGGTAAATAGAAGTTGACAAAATCACGTTGTGGTGATTCATAGGTAAGAAAACGTTCTTGCTAGAACCCAATTGCAGCCACGTAAAAGATGCAACAACAATTAGAGGACGTCTAACTTGTTTTTGCAGCGATTGATCATGTGATGTGATATGGCCAGAAGTTGTGATGAATGATGAATTGTGATGTATGAGATCATGTTCTTTGTAATAGGATTCACGACTTGCATGTCGATGAGTATGACAACCGGCAGGAGCCATAGGAGTTGTCTTTATTTTTTGTATGACCTGCGTGTCATTGAATAACGTCATGTAAACTACTTTACTTTATTGCTAAACGTTAGTCATAGAAGTAGAAGTAGTCGTTGGCGTGACAACTTCATGAAGACACGATGATGGAGATCATGGTGTCAAGCCGGTGACAAGATGATCATGGAGCCCCGAAGATGAAGATCAATGGAGCTATATGATATTGGCCATATCATGTCACAACTATATAATTGCATGTGATGTTTATTATGTACTATGCATCTTGTTTACTTAGGACGACGGTAGTAAATAAGATGATCCCTTATAAAATTTCAAGAAGTGTTCTCCCCTAACTGTGCACCGTTGCTACAGTTCGTCGCTTCTAAGCACCACGTGATGATCGGGTGTGATGGATTCTTACGTTCACATACAACGGGTGTAAGACAGTTTTACACAGCGAAAACACTTAGGGTTAACTTGACGAGCCTAGCATGTGCAGACATGGCCTCGGAACACGGAGACCGAAAGGTCGAACACGAATCATATAGAAGATACGATCAACATGAGAATGTTCACCGACGATGACTAGTCCGTCTCACGTGATGATCGGACACGGGCTAGTCGACTCGGATCGTGTAACACTTAGATGACTAAAGGGATGTCTAATCTAAGTGGGAGTTCATAATTTGATTAGAACTTTATTATCATGAACTTAGTCTAAAACCTTTGCAAATATGTCTTGTAGATCAATGGCCAACGCTAATGTCAACATGAACTTCAACGCGTTCCTAGAGAAAACCAAGCTGAAAGATGATGGCAGCAACTATACGGACTGGGTCCGAAACCTGAGGATCATCCTCATAGCTGCCAGGAAACAATATGTCCTAGAAGGACCGCTAGGTGACGCTCCCGTCCCAGAGAACCAAGACATTATGAATGCTTGGCAAACTCGCGCTGATGATTACTCCCTCGTTCAGTGTGGCATGCTTTACAGCTTAGAACCGGGGCTCCAAAAGCGTTTTGAGCACCACGGAGCATATGAGATGTTCGAAGAGCTGAAACTAGTTTTTCAAGCTCATGCCCGGGTCGAGAGATATGATGTCTCCGACAAGTTCTACAGTTGTAAGATGGAGGAAAACAGTTCTGTCAGTGAGCACATCCTGAAGATGTCTGGGTTGCACAACCGTATGACCCAGCTGAACATTAACCTCCCAGATGAGGCGGTCATTGACAGAATCCTCCAGTCGCTCCCACCAAGCTACAAGAGCTTTGTGATAAACTACAACATGCAGGGAATGGAAAAGACCATTCCTGAAGTGTTCTCGATGCTGAAGTCAGCAGAGGCTGAAATCAAGAAAGAACATCAAGTGTTGATGGTCAATAAGACCACTAAGTTCAAGAAGGGCAAGGGTAAGAAGAACTTCAAGAAAGACGGCAAAGATGTTACCGCGCCTGGTAAGCCAGTTACCGGGAAGAAGTCAAAGAATGGACCCAAGCCTGAGACTGAGTGCTTTTATTGCAAGGGGAAGGGTCACTGGAAGCGGAACTGCCCCAAATACTTAGCGGGTAAGAAGGCCGGCAACACCAAAGGTATATTTGATATACATGTGATTGATGTGTACCTTACCAGTACTCGTAGTAACTCCTGGGTATTTGATACCGGTGCCGTTGCTCATATTTGTAACTCACAGCAGGAGCTGCGGAATAAACGGAGACTGGCGAAGGACGAGGTGACGATGCGCGTCGGGAATGGTTCCAGAGTCGATGTGATCACCGTCGGCACGCTGCCTCTACATTTACCTACGGGATTAGTTTTGAACCTTAATAATTGTTATTTAGTGCCAAGTTTGAGCATGAACATTGTATCTGGATCTCGTTTAATACGAGATGGCTACTCATTTAAGTCTGAGAATAATGGTTGTTCGATTTATATGAGAGATATGTTTTATGGTCATGCTCCGATGGTCAATGGTTTATTCTTAATGAATCTCGAACGTAATATTACACATGTTCATAGTGTAGATGCCAAAAGATTTAAAGTTGATAACGATAGTCCCACATACTTGTGGCACTGCCGCCTTGGTCACATTGGTGTCAAGCGCATGAAGAAGCTCCATGCTGATGGACTTTTAGAGTCTCTTGATTATGAATCGTTTGACACGTGCGAACCATGCCTTTTGGGCAAAATGACCAAGACTCCGTTCTCCGGAACAATGCAGCGAGCAACCAACTTGTTGGAAATCATACATACCGATGTGTGCGGTCCAATGAGCGTTGAGGCTCGCGGAGGATATCGTTATGTTCTCACTCTCACAGATGACTTGAGTAGATATGGGTATGTCTACTTAATGAAACACAAGTCTGAGACCTTTGAAAAGTTCAAGGAATTTCAGAATGAGGTAGAGAATCAACGTGACCGAAAGATAAAATTCTTACGATCAGATCATGGAGGAGAATACTTAAGTCACGAATTTGGTACACACTTAAGGAAATGTGGAATCGTTTCACAGCTCACGCCGCCTGGAACACCTCAGCGAAACGGTGTGTCCGAACGTCGTAATCGCACCCTATTGGATATGGTGCGGTCTATGATGTCTCTTACCGATTTACCGCTATCATTTTGGGGATACGCTCTAGAGACAGCTACATTCACTTTAAATAGGGCACCGTCTAAATCCGTTGAGACGACACCGTATGAATTATGGTTTGGAAAGAAACCTAAGCTGTCGTTTCTGAAAGTTTGGGGATGCGATGCTTATGTCAAGAAACTTCAACCTGAAAAGCTCGAACCCAAGTCGGAAAAATGCGTATTCATAGGATACCCTAAGGAAACTGTAGGGTATACCTTCTACTTAAGATCCGAAGGCAAGATCTTTGTTGCCAAGAACGGATGCTTTCTGGAAAAAGAGTTTCTCTCGAAAGAAGTAAGTGGGAGGAAAGTAGAACTCGATGAAGTACTACCTCTTGAGCGGGATAGTGGCGCAGCGCAGGAAACCGTTCCTGTGATGCCCACACCAACTGAAGAGGAAAACCATGATAATGATCAAGGTACTTTGGATCAAGTTACTGCTGAACTTCGTAGGTCCACAAGGACACGTTCCGCACCAGAGTGGTACGGCAACCCTGTCCTGGAAATCATGTTGTTAGACAACAATGAACCTTCGAACTATGAAGAAGCAATGGCGGGCCCGGATTCCAACAAATGGCTTGAAGCCATGAAATCCGAGATAGAATCCATGTATGAAAACAAAGTATGGACTTTGACAGACTTGCCCGATGATCGGCGAGCGATAGAAAACAAATGGATCTTTAAGAAGAAGACGGACGCGGATGGTAATATTACCATCTATAAAGCTCGACTTGTCGCTAAGGGTTATCGACAGGTTCAAGGGATTGACTACGACGAGACATTCTCTCCCGTAGCGAAGCTAAAGTCCGTCCGAATCATGTTAGCAATTGCCGCATACTATGATTATGAGATATGGCAGATGGACGTCAAAACAGCATTCCTTAACGGGCATCTTAAGGAGGAACTGTATATGATGCAGCCGGAAGGTTTTGTCGATCCTCGGAACGCTAACAAAGTATGCAAGCTCCAGCGATCCATTTATGGACTGGTGCAAGCATCTCGGAGTTGGAACATTCGCTTTGATGAGATGATCAAAGCGTTTGGGTTTATGCAGACTTATGGAGAAGCCTGCGTTTACAAGAAAGTGAGTGGGAGCTCTGTAGCATTTCTCATATTATATGTAGATGACATACTCCTGATGGGAAATAATATAGAATTTCTGGACAGCATTAAGGCCTACTTGAATAAGTGTTTTTCAATGAAGGACCTTGGAGAAGCTGCTTATATATTAGGCATCAAGATCTATAGAGATAGATCGAGACGCCTCATAGGTCTTTCACAAAGCACATACCTTGATAAGATTTTGAAGAGATTCAGAATGGATCAGTCCAAGAAGGGGTTCTTGCCTATGTTACAAGGTATGAGACTGAGCTCAGCTCAGTCACCGACCACGGCAAAAGATAAAGAAGAGATGAGTGTCATCCCCTATGCTTCAGCCATAGGATCTATTATGTATGCCATGCTGTGTACCAGACCCGATGTAAACCTTGCCGTAAGTTTGGTAGCAAGATACCAAAGTAATCCCGGCAAGGAACACTGGAGAGCGGTCAAGAATATCCTGAAGTACCTGAAAAGGACAAAGGACATGTTTCTCGTTTATGGAGGAGACGAAGAGCTCGTCGTAAAGGGTTACATCGACGCTAGCTTCGACTCAGATCTGGATGACTCTAAGTCACAAACCGGATACGTGTATATGTTGAATGGTGGAGCAGTAAGCTGGTGCAGCTGCAAGCAGAGCGTCGTGGCGGGATCTACGTGTGAAGCGGAGTACATGGCAGCCTCGGAGGCAGCACATGAAGCGATTTGGGTGAAGCAGTTCATCACCGACCTAGGAGTCATACCCAATGCGTCGGGGCCGATCAAACTCTTCTGTGACAACACTGGAGCTATTGCCCTCGCAAAGGAGCCCAGGTTTCACAAGAAGACCAGGCACATCAAGCGTCGTTTCAACTCCATCCGTGAAAATGTTCAAGATGGAGACATAGAGATTTGCAAAGTGCACACGGATCTGAATGTCGCAGATCCGCTGACTAAACCTCTCTCGCGTGCAAAACATGATCAACACCAGAACTCTATGGGTGTTCGATTCATCACAATGTAACTAGATTGGTGACTCTAGTGCAAGTGGGAGACTGTTGGAAATATGCCCTAGAGGCAATAATAAAAGTATTATTATATTTCATTGTTCATGATAATTGTCTTTTATTCATGCTATAACTGTATTGTCCGGAAATCGTAATACACGTGTGAATACTTAGACCACAATATGTCCCTGGTAAGCCTCTAGTTGACCAGCTCGTTGTGATCAACAGATAGTCATGGTTTCCTGACTATGGACATTGGATGTCGTTGATAACGGGATCACATCATTAGGAGAATGATGTGATGGACAAGACCCAATCCTAAGCATAGCATAAAAGATCGTGTAGTTCGTTTTGCTAGAGCTTTGCCAGTGTCAAGTATCTCTTCCTTTGACCATGAGATCGTGTAACTCCCGGATACCGTAAGAGTGCCTTGGGTGTATCAAACGTCACAACGTAACTGGGTGACTATAAAGGTGCATTACAGGTATCTCCGAAAGTAGCTGTTGGGTTGACACGGATCGAGACTGGGATTTGTCACTCCGTATGACGGAGAGGTATCTCTGGGCCCACTCGGTAATGCATCATCATAATGAGCTCAATGTGACCAAGGTGTTGGACACGGGATCATGCATTACGGTACGAGTAAAGTGACTTGCCAGTAACAAGACTGAACAAGGTATTGGGATACCGACGATCGAGTCTCGGGCAAGTAACGTACCGATTGACAAAGGGAATTGCATACAGGGTTTGATCGAATCCTCGACATCGTGGTTCATCCGATGACAACATCGAGGAGCATGTGGGAGCTATCATGGTTATCCAGATCCCGCTGATGGTTATTGACTGAGAGCGTCTCGGTCATGTCTGCATGTCTCCCGAACCCGTAGGGTCTACACACTTAAGGTTCGGTGACGCTAGGGTTATGAAGATATGTATATGCAGAAACCCGAATGTTGTTCGGAGTCCCGGATGAGATCCCGGACGTCACAAGGAGTTCCGGAATGGTCCGGAGGTAAAGAATTATATATAGGAAGTGCTATTTCGGGCATCGGGACAAGTTTCGGGGTTATCGGTATTGTACTGGGACCACCGGAAGGGTCCCGGGGGTCCACCGGGTGGGGCCACCTGTCCCGGGGGGCCACATGGGCTGTAGGGGGTGCGCCTTGGCCTTCATGGGCCAAGGGCACCAGCCCCTATAGGCCCACACGCCTAGGGTTTCCCCCTAGGAGGAGTCCTAGTGGTGGAAGGCACCCCTAGGTGCCTTGGGGGGGAGGGAAACCTCCCCTAGGCCGCCGCCCCCCCTAGTAGATCTCATCTACTAGGGCCGGCGCCCCCCCTGGCACCCCTATATATAGTGGGGGAGAGGAGGGACTTGATACACCAGCCCCTGGCGCCTCCATCTCCCCCCCCCCCGTTACGTCTCTCCCTCGTAGTCTCGGCGAAGCCCTGCTGCTGTGACGCCCTGCATCCACCACCACGCCGTCGTGCTGCTGGATCTTCATCAACCTCTCCTTCCCCCTTGCTGGATCAAGAAGGATGAGACGTCTCCCGTCCCGTACGTGTGTTGAACGCGGAGGTGCCGTCCGTTCGGCGCTGGTCATCGGTGATTTGAATCACGTCGAGTACGACTACATCATCACCTTGCAAGCTTCCGCACGCGATCTACAAGTGGTATGTAGATGCAAACTCTCTCCCTTGACTCGTTGCTTAGATGAACTCATAGATGGATCTTGGTGAAACCGTAGGAAAAATTTTAATTTTCTGCAACGTTCCCCAACAGACATGTCAAATAATCCCATCTCTTGCTTATCGCACTATTTGTATCATTCTGCTTTCACAGCAGCCTTTTAATAAACAATACGTAGCTCTTGTCTATTATTGCATTCATTTTTTATGTAAATATGTTAAGTTATGACATTACGCAACCGTACACTTTGGTACGGCCAATACACCAGGGGCTTAAGTACCCCAGAATATGGTGTGAGAAGTCCGAACACTCTCACGAGTGCGGCACCCCGAAGTTATAGCATTATATGCATCGGCTCCGAATCATGTCTTGGGTCAATAGTTGGGTTTGCCCGGCTCCCATGTTTTGGTACCTTACGTTCCGTTATATCGGCTAAGGTAGCGCTGGGAGAACTACTGCGATTGTGCCCCAGTTGAGATGGGTTAAGCACCTCAGTAGAGAAAGCTAAAACTGACCGTCATGATAGGGCGAGAGCCGGTCACTGTTCGAGAGGTTTTCGAGTCCCTAAAGACTTATGTCGTTTAGAGCGAGGAGCTGGCTTTGTCCGGCCTAGGCGTGGATAGCGCCCCAAACTCGGTCTTCCGAATACTAGGGGCTTCGCCGAAATTTAAAATTATATAATTCTATGGCTAAGTGAGAGCGATAAAGCATTATAGTCCGATTGCCTTGTTCGTTGTGCTCAGCGCCTCCCTCGAAGGACCCAAAATGGGAACAAGAGCGCTCAGGTTTATCCCGAACACCCCAGCACTCGTGGCATGGGGGCAGAAAACCGACGACTCGCATCTCTCAGATTTAATAAACGGCCGCACAGAAGGTAATATTTTAAATTCAAAAAGCGTTGCTTAGCGCATATGAACAAGTTTTCAGCGCACAGGATAAACACGAGCGAGTTTACTCAAAAATTAAATCCTTGGAACATTCATTCGCCACGAGGCAGGCACCCTTCAGGACGCCCTCATAATACATCTCGGGCCTGCAATGCTCCTTCCCCTCTGGTGGCCCATCTGTCACCAGCTTCTCAGCATCCAGCTTTCCCGAAGGTTCTCCAGGGTTTTACCTCCATCGAGAGGGCCCGAAGGGACACGATGTTTTTACCCAGGTTCAGGCCCTCTCGATGGAGGTAAAACCCTACTCCTGCTTGATTAATATTGATGATATGGGTAGTACAAGAGTAGATCTACCACGAGATCAGAGAGGCTAAACCCTAGAAGCTAGCCTATGGTATGATTGTTGTTCGTCCTACGGACTAAAACCCTCCGGTTTATATAGACACCGGGGAGGGCTAGGGTTACATAGAGTTGGTTACAATGGGAGGAGATCTACATATCCGTATCACCAAGCTTGCCTTCCACGCCAAGGAAAGTCTCATCCGGACACGGGACGAAGTCTTCAATCTTGTATCTTCATAGTCCAGGAGTCCGGCCAAAGGTTATAGTCCGGCTATCCGGACACCCCCTAATCCGGGACTCCCTCAGCGACCATGATGGAGTGGGCGCTCGAGGCCAATGAGCTCTGGGAAGCCGTCGACCCCGGCTGTGAGGAGTACCTGAAGGGTGGTGCCTTGTATCGGAAGGATCGCCAGGCTATCACGGCCATCTGCTCGGTGATGCCGATGGACGTGCAACAGCATCTTATCTCGAAGACATCAGCGAAGGAGGCATGGGACACGCTCAAGATGTTGCATCTAGGGCACTCGCGTGTGCGCGAGGAAAACTTGCAAACTTTGCTGAAGAGTTACGAGAATCTGAGGATGGGAGAAGATGAGACGATGGACGCCTTCGCTGCAAGGGTGGCAACGATGCTAAACGGGATTCGCGGTCTCGGAGAGAAGTTGGAGGACATGTCCGTGTTTCAGCGTTTTCTACGTGCCGCTCCACCGCGCTACATGCCGATTGTGTCAGCGATCGAGCAATGTGTTGATCTCAAGACTCTCACTTTGGATGATCTGGTTGGTCGCTTCAAGGCCCATGACGAGCGGATGAAGCTGAGTTATGGTGATGCAAAACAGGATGAGTACCTGATGCTAACGCGTGCTCAGTGGCTTGCAACGGTTTCCAAGGAGAACAATTTCGACAAGGCGTCCGGTAGCGGCGGAAAGTACCATCCCGCAAAGGACACCGACGAACAGTCGGAGAAGCCAAAGAAGAAAAAGTTCGACAAGAGGAAAATCCGCTGCCACAACTGTAATCTGCTCGGGCACTTCAAGTCGGAGTGTAAGAATCCCCCGAAGGAGAAGGCGCTCATGGTCCAGCAAGGAGATGAAAGTGACATGATGTTGATGTGTGAACTCGTGGGCAACGAGGATCCAGTTCTTCAAGCGTCGACTAAAGAAATTGTCATGCTCGTGGAAGAAAAAGTTCGCCATTATAATCATGGTTCGGATACTCATATCGACGCTACAGATACGGGAGGTGATTCCGAAACTCGTGTCGAAGCTATTGACGTGATACATAATTCTAAAATTTGTGTCGATGCTACGGACACGAATATCACTTTGGCGTACGTGGCGCCGGAAGACCACGAATCAAAGTATGCTGATGCAAAAGTGGGCACGTGCGCAGCAGCCGTGCAATTCTGCCTAGTAACAGGCGAACGTGGTGTCCTGCTGAATAGGCCGAAAGTACTGGCCACAGGAACTCGAGCGGGAGGTCTCGCATGGAGTCAGGATGCCTCATGTCCATCAGCGAGTGCTGCAGTAGGAGGTTGCAAGGCAACTGATTATGATGGTGCAGCTACAAGTCAAAGCTCACGTGAGCTAGAAACTTGTCCAGCAGAAGGCCTGGGTGGCTCACATTTTGTGCAAGGGCCTCATGTAGATGTACTACTTGGGAGCTTTGCCAACGAGCAAGGAAGCCCAGCTGGGCGTGGCAAGCTACTCCTGCATGGTGGCTCATACAGTGGAGGTCCAGGAGGGACCGCGTCCACGTGTGGAGATGGGAACGGGAACGTAACGCATGTGCTCATGAAGGAAGCAAGGACATGTCTACCGACAACCGATCGTCCACGCCCGGTAATCGATATATCATATATGTCTGGAGGAAGCTCTTTGGCCAAAAGACCCGGAAAAGGTGAAACGGAGTGGGCGGCGATGTCTAGCAAGCGCCAAGGAACCGGCAGAATTCGAAGATGCAAATACAAAGGAGTATTGGCATCAGGCTACAGAAGAGGAGTTGAGGTCGATCCACGACAACAATGCATAGGAGCTTGTGGATCTTCCCAACAATGAAAAAGTCATGGATCTCAAGTGGGAATTTAAGATCGAGAAAGATGCCGAAGGGTCCGTGAAGCACAAAGCAAGGCTAGTAGTCAAAGAGTACGTGCAAGAGGAAAGTGTGGACTTTGAAGAAGTGCTCGTTCCCGTTCAAAGGATGGAATCGGTGAGATTACTCATAGCTCTTGCCGTTCAGGAATCATGGAAGATACATCACATGGATGTAAAATCCGCGTTTTTGAAAGGGGAGTTAGAAGGAGATGTTTATGTGAATCAGTCACCGGGATTCATCAAAGAGGGAGAGGAACACAAGGTATTAAAGCTACACAAAGTCTTGTACGGGCTACGGCAAGGCTCTTGGGCATGGAACATCAAACTTGATCAGACGATGATTTCTCTTGGATTTGAGAAAGCCCCACTAGAGCATGCGATGTACAAGAGAGGTGAAGGAAGGGATCGTCTACTTGTTGGCATCTATGTCGACGACTTATTGATTACTGGAGCAGATGAAGAGGTGATTGCAAAGTTCAAGCTACAGATGAAGGAGCTTTTCAAGATGGATGATCTAGGCCTTTTGAGTTGCAACCTCGGGACAGAGGTACATCAAAAGCTGGAGGGGGTCACACTATGCCAGGAGGCATATGCAAGGAAGGTACTTGAAAGTCGTGGCATGAAAGATTGCAATCACATTGTCGCTTCAATGGAACCTCGTCTTGAGCTAAGCAAGAAGGAGATGGTGAAACTACTCGGCTAAAGTGATAGTGACAAGGAAGGAATTGTCGGCGACCGTAAGTGTACCTCAAATGTGACATATTTTCTTGGAGGAAGCATAGCAAGCTGACTATCACGAAAGCATAAAGTGGTGACATCGACTTGAAGTGAAGCAGAGTGTCAAGGTGTGTGGCTAGGACGGCTACACAATGATCTCATGGATCGAGATCCGGAACAAGTGGTACTCAATGTTGACAGTGAGTCTATAACTTTTCTACCCGAGAATCCAGTGCGGCATGATAGGAGCAGGCACATTGAGACGATGTATCATTACATAAAGGATTGCGTGGAAGAATGTAAGATGAAGGTCAACTACGGTTGCACCGATGATCAGCTGGCGGACATCCTGACCAAGGCATTGAATCGAGAGAAGTTCTTGAAGATGCGTACAAGGATGGCATCCGAGTTGTGACATGACGACGTCGTGTTTAGGGCGGTGATTGTTGAAAGTAAAACCCAACGTCCACTCGGATTACATGTACGTATACGAGTCTAACTAGTGCATAAATAGTTACCTTGTAGGATTAGTATTTTATGCTGATTCGGTTTTGTAACTAGGCAGCCTAGCTTATATATATATATACGTGCACGTACCCCCTTGTAATCAGACCAGACCGCGAGTTAAGCAATAAAGTAAAATCACCATATATGATACGTACGTGTGGCAATCAGCCAAAGTCAACTGTGCGTGCGTGCGTCTGAGTATCCAGCCCAAAGGTTGTTGTGTACATGGGTGTTTTAGGCTTGGAGATCAGGAGCTGAGGCCAGCTTTGTACTACGGTGTATCTTGGCGTAAAGTACTTCGTCGAGTTCGTCAGCGAGCTTTCTCTGTCATCGTCGTTCGTTATCGATCTTATCGTCGTCGCCGAAAGTACCCGGTGTCAGGACTGGGCCAACACATTTGTCCTTTAGAATTTATTACTAGTATATGTGTTATGTGTACGTGTAACTTGTGTGGTTGTTGCACGGGCTCCAACACGCTCTTTGAGAAAAAAAGGTGGCACAGCTTTGGATATACGTGACATGGCGGCATCGTACAGTAGCATAGTTCGCTATAGTTGTAGTACGCTCCAACTAGGACGACAACTCCTATAAAACCTTGCACTTGGCTCTTTGCCTCTTCGGGAGGTTCAATAGTTCGTACTCGTGTGAACCTTGCACTTGGCTCTTCGCCTCCTCGAAAGGTCCAACAATGATGATACTACAGTACACATTATGCTTCTGACAATCTGACACCGATTGAACTACTGCACGTCCACCGCGAGGGCGAGGGCGAGGGTGCTTTAGTCAAAACCCTCTCCTCGTCCTGCGAACCACCGCGTGCGTGGGCGAGGGAGAGGCGTAGTAAGCAAGCTTCTCCTCGTTCGGCGAGTTGACGGGACACATCAAAGCAGTACTAGTACTAGTCCATACTGCATCCTTTTCGGCTAATATGGCTTAATTTGAAACAAGAAAAATACACTGGCGGTCAACATATATAACAATACGCTCTTTATGGTCACTATATATAGTTTTGCGGTGATTATACGATCACTAGATCATCGTAGACCACCATATTGCACCCTACTGACTGGCCACATAGTCGATGTGGCACTTTGTTGACTGGTTAAATTGTCACCTGGTTTCTGGGTCCCACCTGTCAGTTGGTAGAGGAAAGAAATCAACTAAAAAACAAAGAGTGTAGTACATCTACACTTCCAATGCATTTACCTTTAATCTAAATCGATATTGATTTACTAATGCACCAACTTGGGCTCTAGGTATAGGCTACATGTCTATCCTTAATTACAGCATGCAACGACCTTCATTTAATCTTCTTCTCTCAATGGTTACATGCACACATAAGTTTGCTACTTTTGGGCGTTAATTATGCCCTGGTTAATGTGTAAATCTCTAAATGTAAAGTCTTTCACGGACGTAGGGAGTAGGTTGAGCACTTGAGCGTGAGCGTGTGTGTTGCATCGTGTGTTGTGTGCCGCATGGGTGCATGAGTGTTGCGTGCGTCCATGTGTACGTGTGAGTGTTGCATGTTGCATGCATGCATACATGCATGGGGCTTACTCCCTCCCATTGACATGTTCATATTTCAAGCTTCCTCTGTTCCCTCCATATGGTGATACTCCCTCAGTTCCCAAATACGGAGTAAAATCCTCCCTCTGTTCCCAAATACAGAGTAAAATCCTACCTCTGTTCCCAAATACGGAGTATTTGTCTTTCTAGAGATTTCAACAAGTGACTACGTATGGAGCAAAATGAGTGAAGTGAGCGTAGAGGCATAGGGATAATGTAGAAAGGAAGTCTTCGCGATCCATTATTCCCCATCTCGGTCAGAGAGAACTATTCAACTAGTCTTCACAGTGAAGTGACAATACACGCTGCAGCAGATGGGACACTTAATTAATAAGCTGAACCAGTGTGTTGGTGTTACTAAATTAGCCTTACCCAGTACTGCCATCATGTTTGACAGTAGAGAACGCTTCTGTCCTCCATTAACTGACATATGGGCCCTCTTGTGGTCGACACATATGTCATCGGTGTAACTATTTACACTCCGAAGGACGGTATATCCTGGTAGTAGTAGTAGAATTAGATTTAATGCACTTTCTTCCCCGTCTTCCACTCTTCTTCCTCCTTTCTTCTTCTTCCTCCCCTCTTCCCCGTCGTCGGCCGCACACCATTTCCACCCGCTCTCTGCTCGCCCGCCCGCGCTATCTTCGTTGGTAGCTCGCGCGTACCATATCCCCCTGCTCACTGCTCGGCCACACGAGGAGAAGCTTCTTCGCTCACCCGCCCGAATCCACTTCCCCGCTGGCTCGCAGGCACCGAAAACCCCAATGGCAAAACCAACTGACACGCAGAGCCGCGATTGGAATTCCCTCCCTGATGTTCTCTTGGAGCAGATCTGTAATCGTATGGACCTACTCAGCACCGTCCGTCTGGCCGCATGCTCGGTGTCTTTGTACCATCTACTCGTCTGCAACGGGCCGTCTCTTTTCAAGACACCCTACTTGTTGATGCCCGATCCTCGCAGGTGGCCCAGACACCGACTTGACGATCCTATAGAGGTTATCGTGGTGCCCCTCAATATGCTACCACTACCCGTCCACCTGTCCTTCATGTGCGGCCACTACTGGGCGGGCATGAAGGCCAACTGGATCGTCCTCATCCACCAATCCGGTAGTCCGTGGCGTCTCGTGGATATTTACACCCAGCAAGAGATCACCCTTCCATCTTTGGATACCGCCGCCATCGAGGCTCGCGGCCCGCCGGACACTCCTGCCTATTACGCACGAGACGCGTCGAGCTTTTGGCTCGACCTCTGTTTGCTGAAGGTTGTAATCTGCGAAGTGCCCACACCATCAGAAGACTACATGGATTACAAGCTCATTGTCGTGTTCAACATGGGATTAGTCTATCTGGAATCCGGTTGCCATACATGGTCATGGCTCATCATCGATCCTCTTTACCCAACACTTCTGTCTGATGCTATAGTGCATGATGGCATTGTTTATGTGGTTGACGCACAGATTGGCTGCCTATACTGGTGGAATCTTTCGTCGTGTAATTGTTTTATCTCATCTCATCTTTACCTTAAGAATACGACTGCCTGTTCATTGTTACAAATTTAGAATATATAGTATGTCTATAACCACATCATTGCTATATGTTCCTCTCATTTCCTAGATTTTTATGACCACACATGTTATTGTTAGAGTTGATATGAGAACAATCGGTATCTAATGATTGTTAGAATAGATATTATGAGTATAACCTCATGATTGCTATATGTTTCTCTCATTTCCAGGATTTTTATAACAACGCATGTTATTGCTTAGAGTTGATATGATAACTGTAGTAAGTGCTATGGTAGAATAAGAGTAGGCCCTGTCATATCTGTTTTCCTCTCATTCTTACATGATGTTTGAACCATGATATATTGCTAGAATATGAAAGCCATTGGCTTTTTTTAACTTGGGGTATGATTATGACCACGGCATTGCAATTCTCTGTCTATGATATGTGTCACTGTTATAATAATCTTAATTCCACACATACTCTGAACAGGATTGTTTATTTTTGTCCTTTTGGTCTCCAATTTGAATTGTGGTAGCAGACGCAAATGCGCTGGCCTTCATGATTCCAGGACCTGGAATCATACCAGCTGATGGGTGGTGGTTTATCGCTCGTTCAGCTGACGGTGGTCATTTGATGCTCATTTGCGCGTACCAAATTGACCAAACCATTTCATCAAACCACATGCAGTACAATGTCTGGGGCATTCGTGACATTGATGGCTATGGATGCTTCGTGTTCAAAAAAGATCCCAGCTCCGTTGGGCCAGGCGTATTCAACTGGAGGCGGGTTTACAGCCTCGACAACCACTCCATATTCCTCGGGCTCAATTATCCGATCATCCAAACAATCATCGATCATATCACCGGCGATGATTACCATGCTATGCAACTTCCATTTGCCAGGGGGGCTGTGTTTACACATCATACCATGGGTTTCAAGAATCACCATATCCAGAGATTCATCGACACAGCTTGTTGCCAGATAATCTTCAGTGTGTGAAAGGCATCAAGCTTCCATGCGATGGATGGCTTTTGCAAACCCGACATGTGGCGATGTGGTTCATGCAAACAGCACATATGCACAACTTGATTCATACTGATATGTAGACTGAGCCATGTATTCTGCTACTGTAGCATGACCCTCTTTTGTTGGATATTATGTACTGTTGTTAATTTGAAGCACTCCTATGGTTTGAAGGATAGATACCTTTCTGGGATCAAGTGCATCCTAACTCACCTGTGCAGGATGTACTGATGATGATGATGGAGATGATGTTATATATATATATATATATATATATATATATATATATATCACTTAGGCTTCAAGTGCGTACTTGTTAGTTAAACCTAAGGTTGAAATGTGACACTAAATATGACTAGTAAGTAGTACAGTAGCAGTACTAGTATACGTCGGTCAAATTATTCATCATGTCCACACATTGAATTAACGTGACAACATGCTGCGCGTGAGGTGACACAAGAATCCCGGCGGCGTGTTCGGGTATTCTGGACTTCAGATTTGGAGTACCACTTATCTGTCGAAATCTTTCATCATTCACTTAAAACAATCGATTGATCATACATTGAGTACCATATAACTGGAATTAACCCATGCAAGTCGAAGAAGGATTGGCCGGTGCTGCCGGCTGGCGTCAAGTTCGATCCCACGGATCAGGAGCTGATCGAGCACCTCGAGGCCAAAGTGAGTGCTGACAGCGCGAGATCTCAGCCTCTCATCGATTTGTTCATACCAACCATCGATAGCGAGCATGGCATATGCTACACCCATCCTGAGAAACTTCGAGGTAAGACACCGATCGGCCGTCTACTTGCACAAACATATTTCTTTGTTTATAGCTCTATTTATCTTTTTAGACGCAGACCTGGTGAAGCAATTACAATTTGACAGTTAATAAAAAGTGAAGCAAGTGACTGCAACATGCCAAAGATGTTATGAAAATGCCAACTACGTACACTAAAACATGTATTCGACAATATTGCAGGTATCACACTGAGTGGCCTAAGCAAGCATTTCTTCCAGCGCAATTCCAGGGCGTTCAAAAGGGGCACGTGGATGCATCACAAGATACAGTCTGAGTGCGGCATGCACACGGTGTGGCACAACACCGGCAATACCTTGCCGGTGATGGTTAATGGCCGGCAGACGGGCAGCAAAAAGGTTCTGGTGCTGCACACCAACAAGAACTTCGATCAGTAGAGGACCAACTGGGTGATGCACCAGTACCACCTCGGGGACCTGGAGCAAGAGAAGGAGCGGGAGCTGGTCCTCTGCAAGATTTTCTACTAGACGAACACTAGGGCCAGGAGTAAAAAGAGTATAAGTTAGTTTTGTATTGGTACTTGTACTACCTTGTCGTCCGTAAGTTGGTATTTTTGTTAACGATCTTTCGGTATGAACTTGGCATTTGCTTCCAACCATCATGCCGAGGGTCAACGTGGATATAAAGCTGAATCATTTGTTTCAAAACGAATTTTCAGGCACCTGATTTTTATTTGATGGGTAGCATAAGCACCTGCCGTTTGAATTCCCAGTTCTCCAAATTTTTCGAAACAAGTGCATGCTCTTATTATCACGAGAAAAAACAATTTCCCTGCTGCATCCCAGTTATCAGTCTGTACTTGCAGAATTCTCTCGTTTATTGAGCACGTATATTGTTTTTTCAGGTCAAGCAAGTTTCAACTGGGTTGTAGACTGCCCAGGCTTGGTTTTGTTTTTAACAAGCCCAGCCCATGACGACAACAGGGCACAAAGATCCAGCAGGTATCTACTTTCCTCTGGCCCGCCAGCATTAGTTATATTTTGTCTTACACCATCCGCAGGCACTTTTTTTACTGAATCAAACACACAACCCAGTTCTATTTTCCTCTTGAAACCCATGTCCTACATCCGTTTTATAATCTCTACCTATAGTTTTACTAGTTCATATACACGTATCATTATATTGAAAATACATAAAATTCACTTTTCATATTTACATCCTTATTTCTGCTGTTGTTTTCCCTGCCAGCGCTGATTTTTTTACCACTGGTTTTCCCTTAAACCAACTCAATTGTCCCATGTCTTATTTGCTTACAAAAATAAAACGATTTTTTTGGCAAATCAATAAGTTCTTAAAAAATGTTTATCATTTCTGGATTACAAAAGTTCAGACTCCACAGAAATATGCAAAATAAGGTTGAAATTTTTGACCGTGGTCCTGGGCAGAAAATGGGCTGTAATAAATTACTTAAGAATTAGCAAATGGGCTGCAAATTATTAAAAATAGAAAATGGGCTCTATGTTGTCTACCACAAATTTGGAGGCTGACTTGTGGGCCTACTAAGTTCATACGTACACAAGGTTTATCAAAAAAACTTAGTCAACAATCGACTCTACCAGCGTCAGACCGTTAGATGTCAATCTAACGGCAATCGTGCTTCTTCAGCCTCTGATCTTCCTACCCCAGCCGCCCAAACCAGCGCCGTCGGAACCGCTTGCTCCCGCCTCCCGTGGACGGCTGTGCTGCCGGGCAGGCCTCACGGCCCCATCTTATACTCGCATCCCTGACCTGTCTATCCCTCTACTCACCCACACCTCCTGTTATTTTCCGGCGATGGTAGCCGAACCAGTCAACCCTCGTACTTTCCACCGCATGGGCAGCCACTGTCATGTCTTCCCCAGCTCTGAGTCGTTCCCTTCGTAGGCCTCGCCGTCGTCCACCGCCCTGGTGCTCTTGGCACGGCGTGGTCAACATGGTCAACGAATGACATCCATTGGAAGTGGACTGTACATGGAGAGGCTTACAGCTGGATCCACAGCCACACACAAGGAAATGCCTCCTTATTACGCGCAAAATAATGATTCCTCCACCTGACATCTGGGACCCACCGAAAGGGCCTCTGTATTTCGCGAAAAAAACGTTACCACAACTGATAGCTTGGACCCACCAGCTATATCTTCGCACGCAAGGAAGTGCCTCCTTATTACGCACAAAAAATGAATACCCCCCTGCCAGCTGGGACCCAGTATAGTGGCAGGCTGACTTGTGGGCCTACTAAGTTGATGGGGACAGAGGGCTTTGTCAACTTAGTCAATATGCACGATTCTAGCTCCAGTGACCGTACAATGTCCATCCAACGGCCGTAGTGCTTCTTCAACCTCTGGTTTCTCTGCCCAGCCGCCCAAAGCACGCGGTCGTGCCGCTTTGCTCCTGCCTCCCATGGCCGGCTGTGCTGCGCGGAGGCCTCACCGCCCCCATATTACTCCCACCGCTGGCCAAGCCATCCCTGCACTCACCCACATCCCCTGTTATTCTGTGGTGACGACAGCCTCACACCGCAGCCGAGCCAGTGAACCCTCGTAGTCCTCTCCGTGTGGTGACGGCATCCACTACCGCGTCTTCCCTGGCTCCGCGTCGTCCCCTTCCTAGGCCTCGCCGTCGTCCACCGCCTTGGTGCTCTCGGCGCGGCATGGTCAATGTGGTCAATGACCGACTTCCATCGGAAGAGTACTGTACGTGGAGAGGCTGACAGCTGGGTCCACGGCCACAGCCCAGTTTTTTGTGATTTGCCAAGTAAGTCGCTTTGTTAGGCCTATTGGGCTGCAAATCTTTCAAGACGAGGAGAACTTCATTCCGCTGGCTGAGAAAATGGCCTATTAGTAATGACAAATGGGCTGTACATTTTTAAAACACATCAAACCGGCAATTAGTTTCAAATTTCTTTTTTTCATTTCGAGATTTTAAATTGCATTGATTTTTATGCGTGGACAATTTGTTGGATTTTATATTGATATACATTTATTTTTAAAATCAGTTTGAATCTGACTCGAAATTTCGGAATTAAAAACAGTTCGGACCGCACCGAAATATGCAAAATTTCGTATATTTTTTTAACCATGGCCACAATATGGGCTGTAATGCTAACAAAAAGAATATGGGCTCCAAAAAACCTTAAGAATTAGCAAATGGGCTGTAAATTATTAGAAATAATGGCAGATGGGTTGTATGATGTTTTCCACAGATTTTGAGGCTTTCCTAAAAAAAGGTTGACGCACAAGCAGTGACTGTTGGATGTCCATCCAACGGCCGTCGTGCTTCTTCAATCTCTGCTCTTCCTGCTCCAGTCGCTCAAACAAGTGCCAGCGGGACTGCCTGCTCCCTCCTTCCCACGGCCGGCTGTGCTGCTGCGCAGGCCTCACCGCCCTGCCGTACTCCCATCGCTGGCCTAGCCATCCCTCTACTCACCCACACCTGCTATTATTCTCCGGCGCGACGGCATTACGAACCAGTAAACCTCGATAGTCGAACTCCCTCCGCGTGGGAAACAACTGCCGAGTCTTCCCTGCCTCCGTGTCGTTCCCTTCTTAGGCCTCGCCGTCGTCCACCGCCCTGGTGCTCTCAACGCGGCCTGGTCAACATGGTCAACGACCGACATGCATCTAAAGTGGACTGTACGTGGAGAGGCTGACAGCTGGGCCCATGGCCGCACGCAAGGAAATACCTCCTTATTACGCGCAAAATAATGATATCTCCACCTGACATCTGGGACCCACCGAAAGGGCCTCTGTATTTCGTGAAAAAAACGTTACCACCACTAACATCTTGGACCCACCAGCTATATCTTCCCATGCAAGGAAGTGCCTCCTTATTACGCACAAAAAAATGAATACCCCCCTGCCAGCTGGGACCCAGTATAGTGGCAGGCTGACTTGTGGGCCTACTAAGTTGACGGCTTTGTCAACTTAGTCCATATGCACGATTCTAGCTCCAGTGACCGTACGATGTCCATCCAACGGCCGTAGTGCTTCTTCGACCTCTGGTCTTGTTGCTCCAGCCGCCCAAACCAGCGTCGGTCGTGCCTCGTGCTCCTGCCTCCCGTGGCCGGCTGCGATGCGGCGGAGGCCTCACCACCCCCTACTACTCCCACCGCTGGCCAGGCCATCCCTCTACTCACCCACACCCCTGTCATTCTGCGGCGATGACAGCCTCACACCGCAGCGAACCAGTGAACCCTCATAATCCTCTACGCGTGGGCATCCACTGCCGCGTCTTCCCCGGCTCCGTGTCGTCCCCTTCCTAGGCCTCGCCGTCGTTCACCGCCCTGGTGCTCTCGGTGCGGCGTGGTCAACGTGGTCAAGGAATGACTTCCATTGGAAGAGTACTGTATGTGGAGAGGCTGACAGCTGGGTCCACGGCCACAGAAAGGAAGTGCCTCCTTATTACGCGCAAAATAATGATTCCTCCACCTGACAGCGGGGACCCATCGGATGGGCCACCGTATTTCGCGAAAAATGTGTTTCCCCCTGACTGCTGAGACCCACCAGCTACACTTCGCACGCAAGGAAGTGCGTTCGGGCAAAAAAAAAGATTCGCCCCCTGACTGCTGGGACCCACCAGCTACATCTTCGCACGCAAGGAAGTGCCTGGTAGTCGGACCCACCTGGTCGAAGCGTACGTAGCATTGTCATTCTGGTCACGAACATGTACGTATATACTGGTCGATGTAGAGGTGCGCACATGTCGTAGCAGAGGCGCGCACGTAGCATGTACACGTACGTACAGCGGCCAGGGTGCAAGAAAGTAAATACGGCTACGTACGTACATACGGGCGGGGTCTCGAACGCCTACTCGCGCATACATACGGCCAGGGCTCGTGTACCTGGCTGGGTCCGAACGGAGAAACAGCGTCGTCGTCGTGTTCATGGGGAGCCAACCGGCTGGGTCGGAGCGGAATGCATCGTCGTGTTCATCGGGAGGGCTTGGACGGAACAGCCGATGGAAACGAGGCCTGGCGTAACGCAGAATGGAGGAAACGACCTTGTGTTCGACCGACCACGTTCGAAACGGGATCCTATTCATCGGGACGGGCCTGGCGTACCGCAAAACAGAGGAAACGGACCTCCTATGGTAGAAACGGGGGTCCTGTTGATCGGTAGGGGTCTGGCGTACCGCAAAACGGAGCAAACGGACTTGTATTGGAGCGCTACGGTCGAAACGGGGGTCTTGTTCATCGGGAGGGGTGTGGCGTGCCGCAAAACGGGACTCCACAGGATACTGTTCAGCTCCACCGTCGACCCCCTCCAGCCTCCATGGGCTACTGTTCATCCACCGTCGACCTCCTCTAGCCTCCACTTGCGACTGTTCATCCACGGGCTCCTGTTCATCCAGCCTCCACCGCGCGCTACTCCACCATCTACTGTTCAACCAGCCCTCTCCACGAGCTCCTGTTCAACCAACCCTGCACGGGCTACTGTTCATCCAGCCCTCCACCGTCTACTATTCATACTGCCCTCCACGAGGTGGTCCTATTCATCCAGCCCTCCACGGGGTCCTGTTCATCCAGCCCCAACCAGCTCGATCGATCGTGGTTCTGTTCATCAAGAGGCAACACCACGGGGTCCTGTTCATCCACCACCACCGGGAACTGTTCATCCAAACCCACCCAGCAACGCTCACCATTCATCCAGAGGCAGCATCGATCGGCTTCAGTTAGCATTTGTAGCGAAGGAATCGCTCGATCGGGTTCAGTTAACAGCCATCGATCGATCGCTCGGGTTCAGTAACGCGTAGCCTGCAGTGCAATCGCTCGGGTTCAGTTAGAGCCCAACGCCTCGCTCTGGTTCAGTTAGAGCCCAATGCCTCGCACCCACGCACGTGCGTGTACGAGATAAGCCCACATCGCTCGGCCCCGACAACCCACTGTAACCGGGAATACCCCGATATTTTCCTCGCCCTCGCTTCTACCATGGATTTTTTCCATCATGGACGGCCCAAAGAATGTCATGCAGTTGCGTCTCCAGTTCACCCAGGACGAAAAGCCCGTTTTTGTCATGATTTTTTGTCATAGAAGTAGGATCCCACCACATCTATGATGATACCGTGTTTTGTCACAATTATTGTCATAGAAGTGTCATAAGTATGATAGAAAAAAAATTGGTTCGGCCCAAAATGCCACGGATGTGTCTTTTTTTTGTAGTGATAGAGAGGGCCTGAACCCGGGTAAACATCGTGTCCCCCGCCTCCTGTTACCATCAACTTTAGACGCACAGTTCGGGACCCCCTACCCGAGATCCACCGGTTTTGACACCGACAATCACCTCTCTTGTCTGTATACAGGGCACCGCTGATGTGACTAAGGAAGCAGGTGTTGTCTCCCATGGTCACACTCTCCGGACCTATTCCAACATCCGGCGCAGGGTATTCGGGATGGATACTACTATGCTAGCGCCAACACCTTTTCACTGGTTTAGTATTGATACTCTTGGAGGAAACTCGCTCTTCCTTGGACAAAACTATCCAATCATGGTGAAAGGCGATCCAGCTGCTGTTGACACAATGTTACTACCATTTATGAGAAGCAATTGTATCTATACCTCAGACATTAGTATGCTTCCCTACTATGGCTATCACAATATGGGTCATGAAATAGGCCGCTTCAGCCTGGATGATGAGTCCTGCGTTGGTCTCGAGATTGACAGTAGCTGGCCCTTCCGAGACAAACTCTTCTGGTTCAAAGCAAGCGTTTCCAACGCCGAGGAGTGGTTGAGCTGAAGTTCATTTCATTGCTTGTTATTTGTTGTGTGATGAAAACTTTAGTATTTACTAGAATGTTTTGTTGGAACTAATCTATAATCCAACATGTATCCTCGTTGTCGTTGTGTGTTGATGACTTGTTGTATGTAATGAATGGTACATTTGCATATGCATGTCATAAACTCATTTTATAAATGGTTTTCTACTCACTTCTTGGAGTGTTAGTGTCGTAGTATAGCCAGCATTCATAGTAGTATGAAGTTGCCACATCACATAGAGCCAACCAATAGTTACTTCTAGTTAGATCAACTAGAGCTAGGTGTTGCACGGAGGCCGAGAAATACGGTGATAGCGTGACTGCGTGAGGTGGGCTTGTACGTAGTATGATGTAGGCACAGGGCTTGCCGTGTTTCCTACACCTCCGATCTAAATGTGGAGAAGATTTGGTTGAGTTCTTCCTCCTTTTGCCGACTCGTGGGACATCCAGTATCCAAGTCGTGTCATGCAAGAAAATGGAGTGGTAGTTGAAGCCACGTGATGTGCATCTTGGGTTAAACTGTAAATAGGATCTTACTACTCTTGAGTAACTCCAAAAGCGGCCACCGAAGATCTTTATTGGATTTGTTTTTCATCACCAGGTTCGGTGGGTCCTCTTGTGCAGGTTCGGTGGGTCCTCTTGTGTTTTCACTGACATGTGGGACCGCATGTGAGCAAACAGACGACGGGCTTCGCGCTTCTGCTGGCTGGCTGACAAGAGAGATAGAGGAGGGCTGAGCATGGACTCCAGAAAATTTGTTCTACATAACCAGCACCTCTATATAGGCTCGATATAGTGGGGTGGCATGGGCCATAACTAGCATTCACGTCTAGCAGTACGGCACATGCCACCCACACGAGTCCCATCCGGCACCAATTTTCTTGGAGTCCATGCTACAGCCATCTCTTCTCCCTCCTGTTTTCTCAGCCATCGTGTGGTGGGCGGGGTGGGGGTTTGCCGATAGTCGGTTTGCTCAACTGCAGTCCCACTTGTAAGTGAAAATGCAACACAGCACGCATTCCCCCTTGAGAGGCGCGCTGGACCAACCATGTGGGGGTGCGACGCGAACACGGTAGGCTTTTCCTTTTGAACTTGTAACTTGTAAAATTTGGTTTTGCTCCATGGCGCGGCCGATAGATAGAAATAACGATTTTCTCTAGAGTAATGAGAAGTTTGGTTCTGGCGCGCTTCATGCATGGAGTACGTACAAAAATTATGAAGTTGATGCGAAAGGTAAGATAATTACTAGTATAGTACCATATACTACTACATGGATTTGACGGAAAGATAAAGATAAATATGGATCCATCAATGACATCCTCACGCCATAGTGCACCGGGTCACCAACCGATGTGTGAGGAGCAACGGTGTTGGCGGCGAGCTCAACGTGCTGCTGAACAATGCCGTCCAAGGTTGCCCTGTGGTCCAAGAAGGCCAGCGTCCTATCGTCCTCCTCTTGCATGTAGTAGTCCTTGTGGACGATTTGCGCATAGACGTGGGTGATTATGTCGATGATGTCTTGCTGCGCCATGCGCTGCATGACGAGCGCAACCTCGAGGTGGAAATTCTCTGGCGCGACGGTGGGTAGTCGCAGGGCCACCAGTGCGTCGAAGAGGTTGTCACCATAGAGGCCGTTGAGGGTGGTGGGTATCGTAGAGCCTGGGTGCATGGGCTGGAGGCATACGTCAAGGTCGTCCACGAGCTTCTTGACGATGGTGAACTTGTCAAGGAAGCTGACAAGGACCTCGTCGAACAAGGAGATGAAGCTATCATCCAAGCGGACCCACGCCCTAGCAGCCTCACGCCCGACCTGGAGACGTTCCTCAGTGTCGGGCCCCAGGCCGGCGTCGTGGACCATCTGGCACAGCCGGCTGATCCTCGCGCGCATCGCCTCCATGGGTCTAGCTTCTAGTCAACTGATCTTGCGATTGGAGTGATCACTCTTGCCCTTGGTTAGGGTGCGTAGGTGCGTAGGATTTCGTAGATTGGACTGGCGGTGAGACTTTATACGAGAAGTGCAGACTGCGTTGAATTCACATGTGTGTTGGCCATCTACTCCTCGTCCCTCTACAGCACCTGCCTTTGGCTGTATGACAGGTGGGCCAGCCACTTGTTGGACCCACGTGTCATACAACCAAAGGCAGGTACAGTAAGTCAATGAAGTTACGTCCCCCTCCGTCCTGGTGTAGTATAGTCATCTCATCGGACCTCTAGTTGGGGCCAAATGAGAGAACTTTGATGTTTACTGGTTTATTGGTCCCCTTTGCATTTTGTGCCAAGTTTTGACCTTTGATTTAGCTAATAAAATGTTAATGCATGTAACCAAAAATGTTTTGTAATCCCAAAACACTTAGGCACGATACATTAACTCCCTCCTCGTTTCTTATTTCGTGACATATCGACCAATGAGAGATGTGGGCCATGCATGCTTTCAATGACTTGAGACTACCAAACATGACATGCAGTGGTTAGTTCATTCCATGTAATCCTATTAATTAGCAAAAAGACATTAAGTTCTCTTGCTGATAGGAATAAAACAATACACCATGTATTTATTTACAGAGGGAGTAGTACATTTTTTGTGACATGCATTACTAGATACTGCTAGTCAAATACTAAATCCAGATGGACGTGGTAGTACTACTAAATCTAGATGGTGGTGCTAGTACTAGTAGTAGTACTACCAATGTACTAGCAGCACTATACTACCCGTTGGTCAAATTATTATGTGCTGCTCCTCACAGTGAAGTGACAAGACCCTGCGCCGGAGATGACACCTGAGTATAGGCGCCGTCTTCGGCACACCATAGTTAGCCTCACCGTCTGTAGTCACTATCATCATGGTTGTAGAGCTAGACTGCTTACAACTAGCCGTGTTCGACATAATTTCCCGTGCATAGATGCTCGTGCATTACACGGAACACCAAGATTGGGGGTGGACGGCGCCGGCAGCGGCCATCGCGCTAGATTTTTCCATGGCCTTCTAGATGTGGTGGGGAGGATATAAGGCTGATTGTGAGGGACAAGGAGTTGTTCATAAATAGGGAACAAGTGCGGGCATCTTTTTGCAAAACTGGAGAAGTTTGGTTTGTATGCGTCAGATCTAGATCCGACGGCTATTGGTGAAAGATGGCAGGCACAACATCATCACCAACTCAGGACCTCTTTGATCCGCAGGATTTTGAAAACGCGGGAATAGGACACAGCAATGTTACAAGTTTCAACCTGATATTACAAATGTTTGGAGTAATGTTGCACCTACGAAGAGGGAATTACCAGGAAGTTTACGTAAGAACTTTCATTACTTTAGGTGGATGCAAAATTATCGTACAAACTAAAATCCACCGCCCTGACAAGTCACTAATGGGCAAAAAAAATTTAATCTCTGGCCACTTGATGTTTCAAAAATAAATTCAGCTTCTGCGAAGACTTTGTGATTTAGGCTTAGACACTTGCGGTGATCAGCACACCATTCATTGTTGCACCAGAGAACGCCAAACCTCATTACCTTGAGCACACTTGCCTCCAGAACAAAGAACCTGGCCAATTTAATCTCAGATGTGCTGCCTCGATAGTCGATCAAATCAATTTCTGTAAGATGGAGATCAAGGCATTCGATGAGATTGTTATAGTGGAGCACATTTTTCACTTTCGGGTCTTTTTTTATCTTCAAAAGAAGAGAACATATTAGAGTAGCTGGCTGTATAAGATTGACATGTCAACAAGAGGTACCAATATCATTCGCTCATACAATAGGGTTGGCTGGCTAGTGATATTCTCTCTCTCTCTCTCTTTCTCTTTCCTCTCATTTACCTAGGAGCACGTGAAGAGCTTGGCCATTTGTTACCTTCCACTATGTGGCCGATGCCATATTTCTCAAAAGTATGCCACATAATACGCATTGATGTCAAATCAAAAGATTTTGGCACCGCTCTCGCGATGTGAGAGAGTTGGCACCGTTGTGCACATAGACCCACATGTATAAACAAATCAATCAAACAAACTACACTAGCCTCTCACTCTCCCAAAAAAGTGTTTTTCATTGCCTCGGTCCTCTCTCTCTCCACGCAAGTGTTTTTTCATTGCATGAGTTAATTTGGCATCGGAGTAAACTAGGTGATCCAGATTGGGGAACCAGGTGAGCGATTGAGGGGCATCGATGCCAAATGCATCACAAGTGAATTTGGCACGTGTTTTGGCCTACATGGTGGAGGGCCGTTATAGCCCACTTTTGTACTACCTCATATTTAGTGTAAAATTTTGACCATAGATTTACCTAAGAAAATGCCAATGCATGTCACCAAAAATTATACCAATTGAAATTATGTTCAAATACGAATCCAACGATATAACTTTTAGTGACATGCATTAACATTTTGTTAGTTAAATCTACGATCAAATTTTGATACTACAAAATAGGAAGAGTAAACCAGGACGGGGGTAGTACTTCCTCTTAGGGTAACCATAGATTTACTAGTCTAAGTTACTTTCCACTATGACTAGCCTAGGCTACTATAGTAGTACAACAACAAAACAATGCAGGTGATCAAGTGAGAAAAAGTACTAAAAATGTTTCTTTTGGTGTAGTGCGTAGATGCAGTTTTGAACACTACACTTGTCATCGTAATTTGGGAAAATTGCGAAAAAAAATTGAGCTACGTTGTGATTACTGTTTACTAATAGGAAAGAAGTTTCACCTTGATGAGTAGCTTCTCCATGCACGGAAAGCATGTAAGGAATCCAACAACTTGATCCAGATTGGGGCCGATAATTTATTGCCAAGATCTTCACTGTGCACATAGATAGAGTCAAGTTGTGGGAATCATTTTCTGGAAGACGGTCGTAAATACATCAACAAGAAATCTAAAAATGTGAATTTCAAGAAGATGGAGAAGAAGATGAGTGTTGTACCTGAACGATTATGGATCCAATAAAGAGTTTGGAAATTTTGGCAGATGAGTACACCAACGCTGTCAATTTCGGCGCGTCAATGACCCTGATTTTTGTTGGACCTTCTAGATCAGATAGAAGCAATCTCTCAAGGAAAGGCGCATTCTCAATGACCATAACGTGGAATAGCTGGAGTGATCTCTTCCCAATTGATGTCTTGTTGCGGGGCCAGCAAGACACATAAATCCATCGGAGATTCGTCGAGGCGATGTGGAGGCTAATGAACCCGTGGATCTGCTCAAGACGATGGTACTCGAGTGCAGTACAGCTGCGGAGCAGGTGCTCCGTAGCCTTCATCGAGATGACAACGTCGAAGAGGTCGAGCTGCTTGAGTTGAGGGAGAAGAAGGGCAGGCACTGCATTAATCTGGGGAAGATAGCAGGAGCTGAAGCTGGCACGGCGCAGTGTTGGCGTGAGGCGGAGCGCGGACAGCGGCAGAGAGCAACATCGTCCAGCTTCAAAGCTGAGCTCCTCGAGCTGATCTAGGGTGGGGGACGAGAACCACTCGTCGAACTTGGCTTGGACCTTGCAGTTGGTACTGAACATGTGGATGTCAAGGCGTCTGGCTGGCCTAGCATGTGATGAAAGGATCTTGGAGACTGCGGCCATGAGTTTGCAATCCCCGTCGCAGAGGCAGCTATTGATGGTGAGGTTGAGAGGGACGCGGCGCCAGAGAGGGCGCCACCACCGGGAGAGCAGGGTGGTCCGCACAGCAGATTTGGTGGGGAGGAGGCCGATGATGACGAGCAGCATGTCATCGGGGAGGCTGCTGATGAAGTCCAGGCTCGCCGGATGCGGTTTTTGCTCAAGCCGCCTCCGCTTGTTGGCTGCCTTGCCGTCCATCTCAACTGGCGGTGACGCCGGTGTACACATGTGCTGGTGTGTGTTGTGTGCTGGCCTGCTGGGTGTGCGCGAGTGCGTCCTTCTATGCATGCCGCCGCGCAGTGGTGAATTGTGCGCGAGTGCGTCCTTCACGCGGAAGAAGTGTGTCCTCAATGCGCCCTCAATTTACTAGCGTGCGGGGTGCTACCCCGAGTGGTTTCAACTTTGTTTACTTCACTGGGTGTCAGATGGGCCTCTAGTTTACTTATTTTCACCCACTGCCACATGGGCCAGCAAACGAAGATAGAGAACACGAGCTGACAAGGTAGCATGTGGACTAGTTGACTGGTCAACTAAACAATATATGAAGCTATACACTGACACGGTAAGCATATAATCCGTCGGTATAGAGATTTCGAGTGAGAGGGGAGGCCCGTGAGAGATAGCAGAGAGATAGAGAAAGAGCTACTCCCTCCATTCGACAATGTAGTGCCAACATTTTTTTTAAAGTCAAACTTTGAAACTTTGACCAAGTTTATAAAGAAATTACTTATATCTACAATACCAAAGATAAATGATAGTATGAAGTAAGTACATGTTGTGATGAATCTAATGATCGTTGCAAATGTAAATGTTTTTCTCCACATATACCTGGTCAAACTTTTCTGAGGTTTGACTTTTCAAAACATCCATATGCTTATGGACGTGAGAGAGTCCCAAACTAGAGAGAGAATGTGTGTGTGTGAAATAGAAAGAATGAGTGAAAAAAGTGTGTGTGCGTGTGTGAAAGAGACATGGACAACACACGATAAAAGTAGAGAAAAGGCATGTGTGTCTTATGCAAACATATCACACATGCATCTTCGACAATGGAAGCAAGGTGAGGAGATAGTGTGTGGTTGTTTGCAACCGAGAGAGAAAGACCCCTAGCACGTGGCCAACAGGGGTCTGACAAGCAAGGGAGAGAGGTCGAGAGAGACGTACAGAGAAAATGCAGACATGGGGAGGAGAGAGTGTATGTTTGTGATAGAGAGATCCCCTGGAGATCGTGATGGGACTACATGGGTGGGAGATCGAGTGACAAGGTGTGTGAGCGATAGAAGATACCCCAAGAGATATCGAGATAGACGTATGGATGGAAGGCGACAATACGTGTGTTGCTGATGGCTAGTGAGAGATAATCATACTTAGGGGGGAGTGCGTGCGCCTATGATGGAGTGAGGGATTTTGGTACTTAGGGGGTGCGTGTCACATAGAGAGAGAACAAGGGCGGAGAGTGTTGGATGGGTCTATATGTAGCACGAGCGAGACATGTGTATGTGTGAACCAGGGAGATATAAAGTTTGAGAGAGATAGAGGAGCCCCAATAAGGCTGAGTGGTGTGTCAGATAGCTGAGAGGGGGAAAGAGATATTCCATCCGCTCGATAATGCAGTGCATGTAAATTCTTTTAGAAGTCGAACTTTGGAAACATTGATCAGGTTTACGCAAATGTTATTTATATCTACAATACCAAAGATACATCATATGAAACTACATCTCATGATGAATCTAATGGTATGTGTTTGACGTTCTAGATGTAAATGTTTTTCTCCATGTACATGGTCAAACTTTGTGATGTTTGACTTTTCAATAAATCTATATGCCATGGACCGAAGAGAGTGCCTAAGTCGAGAGAGATCAAGTGCGTGTGAAGGAGAATGAGTAAGTGTGCAAAAAGAGTATGTGTGTGAAAGAGAAAGGGACAACAAACAATAAATTAGAGAGAGGGAGAGAGTGTGTGCTTTTTCGTTTCTTATGCAAACATATCACGCATGCATCTCCGAGATAGAAAAGCGAGGTGAGGAGATACACGAAGATAGCTAGTGCGTGATTGTTTGCAACGGAGAGAGACACCCCTATAGCACATGTCCAATAGAGGTTTGGCCAACAAGGAACAAAGGTCGAGACGGACACATGGGGAACATGGACGCATGGGGAGGGAGAGAGGGTGTGTTTGTGATAGAGAGATCCCCTCGAGATCGTGAGGGGCTATATGGGTGGGAGATCGAGGGAGGTGCGTGCGCGACAGAAAGATGCCCCGATAGAAATCGAGATAGACCATGCACATGTTTGTGATGGAGACTAAGATTAGCTAGTCATATACATATAGGGGGGACTGTGTGTGCCTACATTTGAGTGAGAGACCATCATACTTGGCTAGGCATGAGATTATGTTTGTGTGCGTGTGAGATGGAGAGAGAACGAGGGAGAGAGATAGAGTTTTAGATGGGTCTATCCTGTGCGAGTGAGATATGCATGTGTATGTCTGACCCAGGTAGATGGAGAGTTTGAGAGAGAGAGGGAAGATCTCCGAGACGATAGAGAGGTGCGTGAGAGAGTTACGGGAAACAAGCCAACGAATTTGTGTGCGTACGGTGAGTGCACCCAAGATATTTACACTACTAGGGAAAAGCCTATACACAGAATCTTACCAGCAGCGCGCCTCAAAATACGACGCTACTGCTACTTAGCAGCAGCGCGTGATAGAAAAATGCGTTGCTGAAAGGAAAATAGCAGTAGCGCGTCCACACCAAACCGCGCTACTGCTCTAATTGCCATGACCTCGCAACCCAGCTAGTTATAGCAGTAGCGCCCTATACAAAACCGCGCTACTGCTATAGAAGTTAGCAGCAGCGCGCTTCTAAGAAAATCGCTACTGCTAAGATAAGCCCACAAGTTTAGTCCCACCTCGCTCCGCGAATAGAGTGTTTACCACCTTAAATATGTTACTTCTGAAACTATCACAACCAGTTGGACTTCACTGAACTCTATGTGTAGAATTTGTGGCCGCAATATGAGTCCTCTCCGGTTCCTACCGGAGAGGACTCATATTGACAATTCAGATTGTACACAAAAAGATCATTGATGGCCAATGTATTTTTGCATTGATGTTTTTTTGTATACTTACACTTAGCAGTAGCGCTTTATATGGAAAGCGCTACTGCTATTCAGATTAGCTGTAGCGCGTTTTGGCAAACGCGCTACAACCATCCCTACCTTATCCCCACGCGCACGACCGGCCCTCCCTCTCACTCACACTCTCACTCTCGCTCACGCGCCGATAACCTTCGTCGTGCGTCGTCGCCGCCGCTGCCTTCATCCGTCCGCCGCCGAGGTACTCCCCTCCTTCCGTCCCTCCCCCCTCCTCCTCGCACATCCTCCCTCCGCCTGCGGCCGCCCCTCCCTCCTCCTCGCACATCCTCCCTCTGCCTGCGGCCGCCCCTCCCTCCTCCGCCACCGCCCTCCTCCCTCCGCCTGCAGCCGCCCCTCCTCCCTCCTCCACCGGCAGCCCTCCTCCCACCGCCCTCGACCTCACCGCCGCCACCCGAGCCCACCCAGCACCGCCGCCTCCCGATACCGATTAATAGTAGTTGTAGTTGTCGTTGTAGTTGTAGTTGTAATTGAACTAGTTTAGTTGTAGTTGAATTAGTTTAGTTGTAGTTGTAGTTGAACTAGTTTAGTTGTAGTTGTAGTTGTAGTTGTAGTTTTAGTTGTAGTTGAACTACTTTAGTTGTAGTTGAACTAGTTTAGTAAGTAAGTTAATAAACTAGTTGAACTAGTTGAATTAATAGAACTAATCTATTTTTAGTAAGATAATTAATATAACTAGTTGAACTACTTTATTTTTAGAAAGAAATAGTTTTTTTTCTATTTATAGTAAGCTCATATTTAGTAAGAACTAGTTGAATTAATAAAACTAGTTGAACATGTCATATTTGTTGTTATTTTTTAGTTTAAGCAATTATTCGGGATGTATTAGTGATAACTTATACGGTTTTTGCTTTTGCAGAAATCAAGGAGCCCTCCATCATCCCCGCTGTCGTCCCCGTCACCGCCCCCCTCCGACATTGAGATGAGACCAGCCAAATATCCATGTATATCTTATGTTGCTCAAATAGGTTATGTGGTTGCCCAAGTGGTCGTTCATGTTCAGTTTACACCTCCGAGTGGCCTATGTTTTGCCAGAGTGTTGAATAATTTCTGTTCCGGCAAATTTCAGGCGCTCGATATGTCCTTTTTTAGCAAAGGTCATGCCGGATTTTTCCGTGAATTCTGGCATGACTTGTGCTAGAATATGTACAAGTTTAATCTTTGAATTATGAACGTAGGAAATGTCGTACTCGGACGATGACAGTCTCCCGGGGGAGTGCAGCTGGTGCCACGACGATCGAGGTATGTGCGACAGGTTCGTTGAGCTGGATGAAGATCGGCGCTTCAGCATTAAGCTCGAGGAGACCTTCGATGTTGAAACGGTACGCAACAACGACAAGTGTTTTTTTCGTAATTAAGCATGACTTCAACTATTTCAACGTCTAATTTTCATCTTTTACAATTCGACTAGCTTATCCCATGCCATGCAAGACGCTATGTCTTGGAGAGGATGGGTTTTGAAGACCATGAAAATTTTGAAACAAAGAAAATACACCTAAGGACCCATCATGATATAGATTTTGAAGTAAATCTGTGCAATGCTCAGAGCGTAACCCTTTTTGGTTGCCAAAATTGGGAAGCACTTTGCAAAATGTATGGTTTTTATGAGGGTATGATTGTCACCATGGATCTTGGTGATCCTGACATCGAGCAAGACAATATGGACATTTGGGTCCTTGTTGATACGCTTCCGATTGTACCGCTATGTGAGTTTCTCAAACATAGTTATTAACTAATTTATATTGTTTATTTCAAAATAGTTGACAACTTATTTCCATTGACAGCTTATTTTGATTCTTCAAAGACTGTGCGGAAGATGGTAGACAAAACCCACTACACCGATGGCTCCGAATTAACTTATAAGGAGAAAAATCATCTAATCGCATTTTGTACTCTTCTTGAGGATTACAATAACTATTATCGAACTCCTCCAAATTATGGTGAATACGTGCCACTAGTGCACGTGTTGAACCACGGTAACTTCTCTGGAGATACCCTGGTAAGATTTTTTACTATTACGACATCCGTGCATCTTTTGCATACTTCTAAAACTAGTACATCATTGCTAACTACGAAGTTATTACTATATTTTTCAACAGAAACTCCCGATGGATTGTGTGCCTCATCGTGTATCTGAATGGTCGCCTTACAGTTCTGAACATACTGCCAGGTAAATCTAGGGAGCTCACCTATGCATATCGGATTTCTAAAACCGGTGAACACATGTTCATCAAAGAATGGAAGAAATGTATGGACATTCGCAAGGAGGTTCTTGGAAGTAACATTCAGTGAAAGGCAAGAATTGGAGACAGGCTAATCTCCATTCTCCATAATGGAGAGTCAGGGGATATCTTGTTTTTTGCTATTTTACCTTAGAAAATGTAGTAGGTCTTAATCGAATGTAGTAGGTCCTATGAGGTACAATATGTTTATTATGTGGTAATGTGTTAGAGTTGATAATGAGGAGTACTTGAGATTACGACTAGTGACAAATTTGCTAAGTTGATCTTGAGGAGGTGTTATATGACAATGATGTATTATGATGATAAGTTGTTAATGATATGATGATGATGATGATATTATTATATCATTGGGTGAAAGAACCGCGGAATAGTTTCAAGTGGATGGACATCCACTTGAAACTAGTCCATGGTTCTTTCACCCCGTGATGTAATAACTCATTATGATGTAAAAACAATCTCTAAATTCCTGTTGTATGAAAACTTGTGTAAAGGTGTATGAATACAACATGAAATAAAAAGGAAATAAAATACTAAATAATAGTAGTAGTGCGGGCAAGGAGAAGCGCTACTACTAATTACCAGTAGCGCTCTTCCGTAGAAGCGGTACTACTAAGTCAATTTAACAGTAGCGTGGGTCTAGGCACGCTATTGCTAAGCATTAGCTGTAGCGCCTTATCAGTAGCGCTCCAGCCCGCGCTACTGATAGGCCTAAAACCCGCGCTGCTGCTAGGCTTTTCCCTAGTAGTGTTAGCTTGGACTAGAGAATCATACATAGTGTGCGAGAGAGACCTATAGATGGAGTATATATGCATGCGAACTAGAAAGACCCCCTCCACACACACACAAAGAGAGAGAGAGAGAGAGAGAGAGAGAGAGAGAGAGAGAGAGATGTAGAGGGACCAACAAGGTTTGTGTGTTGGATGCGTGCGACAGAATTGAAGATTGTCGGCGAGAGAGAGAGAGAGAGAGAGAGAGAGAGAGAGAGAGAGAGAGAGAGAGAGAGAGAGAGAGAGAGCAGGAGTCTGGGAGAGGGGAGGTCGTGTTTTATGCATCAAAGACTGATATAAACCATGTTTCGATATAAACTTTCATTCAAATATTTAAATTGGAGAACATGTTGTCTGCAATCCACACATAAACGGAGATATGTGTATATCAAACAAGTTCATTAATTTGACTTTCAACATGTTCATGGAGTATTATAATACTGTATAACATGCTACTCGATTCAGGTGTTCAATTTTGGATTTAGTTCACTATTTTGACCTAGTGAACGGCCTATTTCATTGAATCGAGATATTTTATTTTGGGTTTGATTCCCATTTTTGAGTGGGTCAACTATTTGTCATATAGTAAATCGCTAGCAATGAGCATGTAAAAACACATTACTCCCGAGCATCATCTCTCCATCTAAAAAACAAGTGGGAAGCTAATATTTCAAAATTTGATTCGAATCGACTTGGTAAGGTAGATGTGGATGCTTGTTCTCCCAAAATTTGAACGAACCGTTAAACACCCTCTGCTCGGTGGAATTCGCCCGACCGAATAAATGGGAGATGCGAAATTACCGGCCTATGTGGGACATGCATCAATTAGCCCATTGTACATCGAGGGTAGGTTCGTGACTTCATCCAAGCGCGCCTTCTCCTCGGCCTAAATGATGTGTACCGAATAATTCATAAACCATGGTCAGCAAAATACCCTCTCCTCGCCCGAAATAGCTCGCGCCCACTATTTCAAAACATGCTCTCCTCGCCCGAAATCGCTTGCGCCCACTATATTTCAAAACATTCCTTTCTCGCCCGAAATCGCTCGCGCCCACTATATTTAAAAACACGCCCAAAATCGCTCGCTCCCACTATTTGGGAGAAGCAAAGGTACTCTACTATCCCCGGCCCTCATTACACAGACCCAAGCCGAGAAGCCTAAATGCAGGGGTAGAACTGTAACTCCCCCCCCCCCCCACACACACACACATTTCAGACAAATGCGTCCGTAAGACATGGTTCCCCCTCCCAATTCCCCATTCATACATCGTGAGCACCAAATCACCTTCTCTCCGGAAGCTCCCTTCTCCGGGCCGTGAAGCCCCTCCTCCATGGCGCCCCCACCGCACCAAATTCACAGCCGCTCTCCTCTCTAATCCTGGAGACGCTGTCCATTTGTCATCGTGCACTAGGCCGTGTGCCTCTTACTCCGTGATACCGGAGCTGCCTCGACGACGGCCGCGTGAGCCGTACTAGAGCCGATTCAACCCTGCTGTTGTTCAGGGCACCGGAGCGGCTCCAACTTTGGACCCATCCAGAGCCCCGGCGTTGCTTCCCCATAACCGTCAACCATTGTGGCATCTCTGCTTCCCCGCTGCCGGTAGCCACCGCAACCACGCCGGCCTCACTCACTCGGCAGCTAGAGCTGCCTACTTCACCGGGCCACCAGATAGGTCGCACCCTCATCTCAATCACTTTATTTAGGCATCAGTTGTTTGAATTTTTATTCTGGGCCAATTGATTCCCAATGGGAAGCAGCACCCCTCGAGCCGGCAGAGCTCCTAGGCTGCCGGTTGGCTGGTGTCTAACGTAAGGGTGCGGGGGCGCAAGTTCGCCGCAGAAGGAGCGCTTAGATGGCTATCTTAGAGTTGCGTGGGTTGAAGGTACTACTGCCGCCGGATCTGGATGAAGGTGAGTCTCTATGGATTGGCCCGAGGGCGGCGCAACCACGGCAGTGCGGTGGGGCGGGGAGTGGGGTTTTGGTCGGGGCCACGGACGGTGGAGGCAGGCTGCTCTGTGATACGTCTCCAACGTATCAATAATTTTTTATTGTTCCATGCTATTATATTATCAGTTTTGGATGTTTAATGGGCTTTAATATGCTCTTTTATATTATTTTTGGGACTAACCTATTAACCGAAGGCCTAGTGCAAATTGCCGTTTTTGCCTATTTCAGTGTTTCGCAGAAAAGGAATATCAAACGAAATCCAAATGGAACGAAACCTTCGCGAGGATCTTTCTTGGAACAAACGCAATCTAGGAGACTTGGAGTGGAAGTCAGAGATGCAACGAGGCGGCCACGAGGCAGGAGGGCGCGCCTAGGGGGTAGGCGCGCCCCCCACCCTCGTGGGCCCCTCGTAGCTCCACCGACCTACTTCTTTCGCCTATATATACTCTTATACCCTAAAAACATCAGGGGAGCCACGAAACCAATTTTACACCGCCGCAACCTTCTGTACCCGTGAGATCCCATCTTGGGGCCTTTTCCAGCGCTCCGCCGGAGGGGGAATTGATCATGGAGGGCTTCTACATCAACACCATAGCCTCTCCGATGATGTGTGAGTAGTTTACCACAGACCTTCGGGTCCATAGTTATTAGCTAGATGGCTTCTTCTCTCTCTTTGATTCTCAATACAAAGTTCTCCTCAATGTTCTTGGAGATCTATTCGATGTAATACTTTTTGCGGTGTGTTTGCCGAGAGCCGATGAATTGTGGATTTATGATCAAGTTTATCTATGAATAATATTCCGTTCTTCTCTGAATTCTTATGTGCATGATTTGATATCTTTCCATGTCTCTTCGAATTATCGGTTTAGTTTGGCCTACTAAATTGATCTTTCTTGCAAAAGGAGAAGTGCTTAGCTTTGGGTTCAATCTTGCGGTGTCCTTTCCCAGTGATAGCAGGGGCAGCAAGGCACGTATTGTATTGTTGCCATCGAGGATAAAAAGATGGGGTTTATATCATATTGCTTGAGTTTATCCCTCTACATCATGTCATCTTGCTTAATGCGTTACTCTGTTCTTATGAACTTAATACTCTAGATGCATGCTGGATAGCGGTCGATGTGTGGAGTAATAGTAGTAGATGCAGAATCGTTTCGGTCCACTTTACACAGACGTGATGCCTATGTTCATGATCATTGCCTAGATATTCTCGTAACTATGTGTCACATCCCTAGTTCTGGCCTGATCTATGCTTGCTTCCATGTGTGCATCATGTCTATATTTTCGAAACTTGAACTGAGGAATTTTGGAAGCCTCAAAAACTTAAATAAAAGAGGGGCAAAAACCCTAGAAATCTCATTCATTGCTCCAAAATGCTCTTCTTAAATGTTTGATAATTTTTGGTAAGGGTTCTGGTCCCAACCAAAATATTGAACATTTTTGAGGATTTATTTTTGGGACTTTGGATTTAATTCATTAGCTATTTGAATTTGAATTATATTCATATAATTAGAATATAATTTCAAATACCCCTGAAATATTTTATAAGCTTTTGGAAAAGTCCATCTAGCAATATAAAATATTCAGAGGAGTTTTTGGCATTGTTTGAATTATTTTAAATTCAAAACAGTGGCAAAATAAATTAAATAAAACAAAACAGAAGAAAAAAATAAAACAGAGCAGAAAACCTACCTGGGCCACTTACCGGCGCCACTTACCTGGCCCAGCTCCATCTGGCCGGCCCAGCCCACCTCCTCCCCCTTGTCCTCTTCCTCCTCTGCCAGGAGGACGAACAGAGGCGAGGCGTGGCGCGCGCCCGAGAGGCCTCGGCCACCTCCTGCTTCCCCCCTGGCCACCTCCTGCCTGGTTGCCTCCCTCCTCGACGCCCGGAGACGCCACGCGCCTCCCCGACCCCCCTCTCACTTCTCCCTCGCTCTCTGGACCTCCCTCCCCCTCGCTCCTCTGCTTCCCTCTCGCGCACACCACCGAGCGGAGCTCGCCGTCATCGTCGCCGTACCCATGGCCACCGACCACCCCTAGCCTCGCCGATGCGCCCAGGAGCTCCGCCTCGACCCCCTCTTCCTCCCCACCGATCCACGGCCCTCCGGAAGCCCTGCATCGCCGCCAACGCGCCGTCTTCAACCTCTGGATCCGACGGCCCCCTCCGGTCAATTTGCGGCCTCAGCGCGTCCCCGGCTACACCGAGTTGCTCCCCTTCACCGCTGTGAGCTCCTCTACGTTCTCCCCCTCTCCCCACCATCGATTGCCTCCCCTAGCCGTCGTTTCTGTGATGGCCGAGAGCTCGCCGCCGCCGCCGTGAAGCTCGCCGCCGCTAGCCGTCCCGCCCGACCAACCCAAGCATGGAGTCATGCTCCGGGCTTCTCCAGGAACCCGTAGCGCGCCTCAGGTCGCCCAATCGTGCACCGTGCTCCTCGCACCCGTGCAAGCCGCAACTGCGCCGCCGCGGAACTCGACGCCGTCGATGTTCCCGGCCACCCTAGCATCGCCTGAGGCCACCAATCGACGCGCCTCCTTGCTCCGGTTCCAACGCGCCCAGCCGCGCGAGCTCCCATCGCCGGAGTTGGCCGGACGGGCAACGCCGCCGCGTCCTGGTTACGCCGGCGATTAGCCGCCGGTGATAGCAGCTGTTAGGAGTTAATCACCCCACTAACTAAGCCCTATGTCACTGACACCTGGGCCCCACGCTCGAAATAATCTCTGTTTTATTTCTGTTTAGACTAGTTAATAAACACACGGGACCCACCAGTCAGAGTTGACTATGCTGATGTGGCCTTTGACCGGCCCCACACGTCAGCGACACTAACCAGCCCCAGTCACTGACCAGTGGGCCCCACTGGTCAGGTTTGACCACCAGCAGCGTCTGTTGACCTGCTGACATCATAGTGACGCAATGCTGACGCAATAAGTATTTTCTGGATTTAAAAATATTCAGGAAATTCCAGAAAATGCCTAAAACTTCTAAAAATCATAGAAATTCAACCGTAACTCCAAATTAAATAAATTATATATGAAAATTATCAGAAAAATTCAAGGAATCCATCTGTACCATTTTCATGCATGTTACAACAACTTATAGCTGCTGTTTAGCACAAATCAATTAAATGGCATTTGAATAATCACATATGGAGTTTGAATTTGAATCTTGTATTCAAACCAACTTCATTTAATCTGTTGCTAGTTGCATTAGCTCAAAACACATTCATTTTGCCATGTCATGATCATGCATCATATTGTGCATTGCATTGATTGTGTTCCCTTCTATGTTGCCGGTATTTGTCCCCTCTCGATAGACGTGATACCGATGATGTGATCGTTGACACTGATGAAGACTCAATGCTATCTTCAGAAGTGCCAGGCAAGCAAAACCCCCTTGTTCATTCCGATAAAATCCCACTCTCTCGCTCCTGCTCTCTTTTACTGCATTAGGACAACATCGACATATTTGATACTTGCTGCGGTAGCTGAACCCCTTTATCCTTTGCATGACCTGTCATTGCCACAGTAAATAGATGAAACCCACTAGCATGAGTAGGAGTTGTTTGAGCCCTGATGTGCCTACTCATTCATGCTTGTTGTCATGCCTGCTACTGCTTAGAGTTGTGTCAGGTCTGATTCATCGGGGATGAATCAGAGGCGTGTGAACATGTCCTACTATGGGTGAACTAAGTGTGTGAACACGATTTGGTAAAGGTAGCGGTGAGAGGCCATGTAGGAGTACATGGTGGGTTGTCTCATTGCAGCCGTCCTCAGGAACTGAGTTCTGTGTTTGTGATCCATGACCAGCTACTACCACACATTGGAATGCTTAAGTGCCCCTCTCGACTTATTAATCAACTTGATCTCTGTCCAGGAGTTGCAACTAGTTTCTGGTGTTTGTAGGTAGTGTTAGTAGTCTACCAAGTGGCACCCGGTACAGGTGGGCTTGGGACAGACTAGGCACAGTGGCACGGTGTACCAAGTGGCACCCGGATGGTGGGCTTGGGAACCCTGCTCACATCGTTTGGGGCCGTGAGCGACACCCCGGCCGGATCTCCTTGCGGATGGAACCCGAATAGGCGATAAACCTGGACTAGAGACTTGTTCGGTTAGTCAGGTCGTGGCCGACTCCCTCGCCCGGCTTCCGCTTGAAGGTTGCCGAGGTACATGACGTGTACAGGGCGGTAAGTGGCGAGAGCGTGTGTGAAGAAGTACACCCCTGCAGGGTTAACATCATCTATTCGAATAGCCGGATTCCTCGGATATGGAAACTTGGACCCCTTGTACAGTTCATAGACAAGTGAAAGTGGATACTCTAAAATACGCAAGATAAGCGTGAGTGCTATGGATGGCGTTCTCGTAGGGAGACGGGAGCGGATCCATAGTGGTGTATTGATATGGTGAATATGTGGACTCGTGTGCGCCACCTCAAAAGAGTTACTTGCAGTCGTAGTCTAGGTTAGCCACCGAGTCAAAGCTGGCTTGCTGCAGTCAAACTCCACCATCCCCTTTGTTGATAATGATGCATATGTAGGTAGTTCTGATGTAAGTCTTGCTGGGTACATTTGTACTCACGTTTGCCTATTTTATGTTTTTGCAGAGAGACTTCAGTCTCGCTAGTAGTTCCGCGTGGACTTCGACGTTTAGCTTGTTACCTCAGCTACGATCTTGTGCCCTCGGCAGGATCTGGTAGATAGTCAGGCTTCTCAGCCTTTTTTCATTTATAGTTGTCTGTACTCAGACATGTTAAGCTTCCGCATGTGCTTTGACTTGTATGCTCTGATTGTTGGGTCATGAGACCCATGTTTGTAATATCTCGCTCCTCGGAGCCTATTGAATAAACTACTTGAGTCGTAGAGTCATTTTGTGATGCCATGTTGTATTGCACATATCGAGCATATTGTGTGTATGTTATTGAAATGCTTGGTATGTGTGGGATCTGACTATCTAGTTGTTTATCTTTAGTAGCCTCTCTTACCGGGAAATGTCTCCTAGTGTTTCCACTGAGCCATGGTAGCTTGCTACTGCTCCGGAACACTTAGGCTGGCCGGCATGTGTCCTTCTTCGTTCCTGTGTCTGTCCCTTCGGGGAAATGTCACGCGATGAATACCGGAGTCCTGTTAGCCCGCTACAGCCCGGTTCACCGGAGTCCTGCTAGCCCAGTGCTACAGCCTGGATTCACTCGCTGATGACCGACACGTTCGATGCTGGGTCATGGATGCCTGTCCCTGTAAGTTTGTGCCACTTTGGGTTTACGACTAGCCATGTCAGCCCGGGTTCTTATCATATGGATGCTAGCGACACTATCATATACGTGTGCCAAAAGGCGCAAACGGTCCCGGGCCAAGGTAAGGTGGCACCCGTGGGAATACCGTGCGTGAGGCCGCAAAGTGATATGATGTGTTACATGCTAGATCGGTGTGACTTAGGATCGGGGTCCTGACAGCGTTGGTATCAGAGCTTGACTGCCTGTAGGATTACCAAGCCAAACTGGTCGAAGTTGAGTCTAGAAATTCTTTAGTTATATAAGGGAATTGATTGTGGGATGGAACGTAAGGCTCTTTTTTCTCCTTATACCTTATGCCCTTCCGATCTGAGTCATCCTATCTTTCCTACGGGGATTAAGAACTAGGCTATCCCTTCTTTCTATCAGGATCACGTGTTACTTATCCGTAGACTTATAAGATTGTTGGACTTAAGCCTCTGTTCAGTTCCTACTACTTCTGTATGTTAGCTGTTGATCTCCAAACCTTGATATTGTGCTTCTGAGTGGTTATGCCACCATTTTTGTGAATGTCTCAAATCTTTTCTGAGCATTTACAGCCGTTATGCTGTCCGAGTCATCCCAGGTTTCCAAAGAGTCTGATGCATTTGCAAAATCCTTTTCCTCTGGTTTCAATGTCTTTTAGGCCAGGTTAATCACCCAAATTGTTGAGTTGAGGTAATTTATTGCCTTGACATATATGTTGGAGCTATTATTATGACCCTAGGTGTCTTAGGGGATCATCTAGTAATTTAGCCATGATTTGTGTCCCAGTGTGATGATTCTGGCCTTTATTCTCGAAAGCATCCCGTGATGCCACATAGTTAGTAGGTATTCTACTCCTGGGTTTGAACCCGAGATTCACTCTACTTACATCATGTTGATAGTGTTGCTAGTTCCTTTAGGATATTAGTAACCTTTGCGATAGTCCTTGAAGTCCATGGTGTCTTCTTCTTCCAAATACCATGAACTACTTATGGCAGAAGTTCCTCGTTGAACTGAAATATCACAACAGGATTATTCTTGATGAGTTCTCCATTATATATTGTGGCTCTGCCAGTTCTACCTTTCTGCATGGGTTATCCGGAAGAATTATGTTGAACTTCGTTCGACATGCTAAACCATGCATCCACAACTCAGAAAATCTTATGTTCCTTTGAGTTGTCCCCCTTTAGTTGTCCTCTGACCCTCGCCTATCAATTGATAGTCAAGAGTATGCGTGCATTCGTTCATCGATGCCTATTACTCTTGTGGTCTGTCAAGCCATTCTATTCCGGAATGATTAGGAGAAACAAACTCCAGAACCTGACCCATATCCAGGGTTGGGTCAAAGAAGTTGTGCTTCGCAGATCAAATTGCTAATTTAGCTTTTGTTCTGCTCTACCTTGGAGTATTACCATCTTTTTATCGGGAATGTTATAGGAATTGCACACCACCCTATGAACTCTTGCTACAGTGATACTTCTTGCCATCATTGTTCATTCCTCGGTTCCTGTGTTATTGTAACCGGAATGTCGACAAGTGAATTGTGATGTGTGAAATCAATACTCCCAGCAACCTCGTTGCTTGGTAGTTAAAGGATAATAATTTCAATCTTAGCATGTTGGTTTTTGAATCATCCCTCTAAGATTGATCGTGCTACCTAGTCCTTATTTCGGTGCACCCTTCGATTGATGAGTTAGGATCTTATCAAGTCCTCACTCATTTGATCATGTCATCTTGCCCTCAAAAGCGAGATTGTTCTCGAGCTTAGTAGCATATCGGTGGATCGTGATTTTCCGAATATCTTCTCGAAAGTATCACCAGGTTGTCACCTGACTGTTATGTTGAGCTCGTGATCAAGTTGGTTTCTTGTGAACCACCCTCTCTCCAAGAATCTGTGTTGGATATCCCGGAGCTAGTTGGTTAAGCTAAACAACAACTTGGAGAATTGGAAGATAAAAGCTTGCCTAACTTAGTTCGTTCCAAAGGGATATTCTTGTGTAGTGTGTGTTGAAGAAAGATGATATCTTCATCGATTGGTCCCTGTGATCAGTTGCTGGACCTATTGTCTTATCAATCCTTTGATTTGAGTGTGGGCTATCGTTAAATCAAATCAGTACCAACGATGCTCGTAATGTTGTCTTACTCGTGGTCGATCCCTCGAGCATACACCATTATATCTTTTGGGTCTGACCAATGCTATCACTTGTTCACATAATTATGGAATTCCATTTCATGGGAATCTGGATGAATTGTTGTTGAGCCCATTGACAACATCCTTATCTCCTCCATGATTTTGTTGGACAATAAGTTAGTGTTGGAAACTTTTGAAGCATTTTCTTCATGCTAGCTCATGAAGTATTTGTTTGGATGAAAGAAGTGACTTCCTTTGATTCACGTGCATTTGGTGAAAGTTGCCGCCGTGAATTTGAGAAAGTTAATGTTGTTTCCTTTGGAATCATCCCAAATCAGTCATGCACACGTGCGAAGAATTCTGTGGTTTGAAGACTTGCAACCTTCATTCCATATGTGTCCCGAGCACACCAAGCCACTGATTGATTTGTTCAAGGAGAAGAAGTTCCCTCATAAGAGCTAATCATATGACTTATGCGAGGACTTCGTTATCCACGGTGATGGTTCCCAACCTGAACTCGGTAGTGTTTTATTATAAGACTACCACTTGGTCATGCTTGTCTGGGACAATGTGTTCACATGTTTGTAGCAGAACCAGCTCATGTTTTGGAGCTTGCTATCGTAGTTCATTTCCCGAGAATCTCGCAACGTCATCTCATCGAATTGCGTTGCAAACTTTCTTTTTCTTCCTGGACTCGATGAGTCTGGAATATCCTGACACCAACCAGATCTGAATCTCAGGCAGATATGATGGTTGGAACATTTCCCAAGAAGTATAATATTGGCCCCTCGATAACCGGTAAAGTGGATGTCGTGGCCAACACACCCAGCCGGGAGACCTAATATTGTAGTATCTTGATTGGAGAAGTTGGCCACCTCCCCATAAGGATTTCGTAGGATTTACTCCCTAGTTGTGCCTTATGATTTTTTGTCTTCCGAAGTCCGACCTTTAGTTGATGTTCTAGATACCAGACCATTTCTATGAATGGGTTACACTAGCACATCAAGGAGAACATTAGAAGCGGAGTGCTAAATGTCTCTCGGTCGATCATCCAGATTTTGTTCCTTGGCTTCGCTAAGGTGTAATCTGAGAAGGTGTTATCTTCCTTTGCGTCTGCATCATCCATCATTAGCCATCATGGTAGTATGTTGTGTTGCCAGGATCCTTGACACGGATGTTGGTAAAACCTTGATGAATATGGGAATGCTCAAGTTCTTGAGAGCACGCACAAGCGCTAGGTGTTTTCATCGGCACTAACTGGGTTTGCTCTCACCTTCCTCGGTTATACTATAACTTCTCGAACAGTGGATTCACTCTCTATTGTTGGGTTCTTCCCCAGTTACCAGAATCATTCCCAGCATTTGCATTTTGTTCCCAGCTTGCACCGCCAATGTGCCATTCTACCATGGGTCTCTTCCATCTCCGGTGATAAGCAAATTCATCCATTACGTTGTCTTCAACAAGGTAATCCACATCATCCAAGTCCAAGTATGCCATTCTACCGACCCCGCCAATCGATTGCTGTGATTTGCCTTAGGCTGATATAGAGAGTCTCAATGATCTCTATATCAAAGGTAATTCTTTTTGCCACTTAAGATAATAATCTACGAATCACCCTTCTCCAGGATGTTTCGTCGTGGTATCATGGCAATTCAACTCCTCGCTACGTTGACAACCGATCGCCACATTCTTAAGTCTGGAATTGTTGTCTACCTAGCGAACCTCGTCACCTGCTCCACTCCATCCCTCTAGAGGTATGCTTCGTCTCCCAGCTCGAGAGATGTTGCTATGTCACATTCCGGGAGTTAATCCTGAGTTGTTCGACCTTCGAGAAGACCGATCCTTCCAGGGTTTTCCTTTCCTCTTCTTGTCATGATTAGCTGGAATTCTCAGAGCAAGACGACAAGACAAAGATGGTGTTCAAATCAACGTTCATTTGAAGTGCAACCTAGATCATGAAGATTGTACTAGTTTGCGTTTCCCCTTCATCCTACCCTACGCTTGAATCTCGAGACGAGATTTTTGTTTAGTGGGGGTGAGTTGTCACATCCCTAGTTCTGGCCTGATCTAGGCTTGCTTCATGTGTGCATCATGTCTATATTTTCGAAACTTGAACTGAGGAATTTTGGAAGCCTCAAAAACTTAAATAAAAGAGGGGCAAAAACCCTAGAAATCTCATTCATTGCTCCAAAATGCTCTTCTTAAATGTTTGATAATTTTTGGTAAGGGTTCTGGTCCCAACCAAAATATTGAACATTTTTGAGGATTTATTTTTGGGACTTTGGATTTAATTCATTAGCTATTTGAATTTGAATTATATTCATATAATTAGAATATAATTTCAAATACCCCTGAAATATTTTATAAGCTTTTGGAAAAGTCCATCTAGCAATATAAAATATTCAGAGGAGTTTTTGGCATTGTTTGAATTATTTTAAATTCAAAACAGTGGCAAAATAAATTAAATAAAACAAAACAGAAGAAAAAAAATAAAACAGAGCAGAAAACCTACCTGGGCCACTTACCGGCGCCACTTACCTGGCCCAGCTCCATCTGGCCGGCCCAGCCCACCTCCTCCCCCTTCTCCTCTTCCTCCTCTGCCAGGAGGACGAACAGAGGCGAGGCGTGGCGCGTGCCCGAGAGGCCTCGGCCACCTCCTGCTTCCCCCCTGGCCACCTCCTGCCTGGTTGCCTCCCTCCTCGACGCCCGGAGACGCCACGCGCCTCCCCGACCCCCCTCTCACTTCTCCCTCGCTCTCTGGACCTTCCTCCCCCTCGCTCCTCTGCTTCCCTCTCGCGCACACCACCGAGCGGAGCTCGCCGTCATCGTCGCCGTACCCATGGCCACCGACCACCCCTAGCCTCGCCGATGCGCCCAGGAGCTCCGCCTCGACCCCCTCTTCCTCCCCACCGATCCACGGCCCTCCGGAAGCCCTGCATCGCCGCCAACGCGCCGTCTTCAACCTCCGGATCCGACGGCCCCCTCCGGTCAATTTTCGGCCTCAGCGCGTCCCCGGCTACACCGAGTTGCTCCCCTTCACCGCTGTGAGCTCCTCTACGTTCTCCCCCTCTCCCCACCATCGATTGCCTCCCCTAGCCGTTGTTTCTATGATGGCCGAGAGCTCGCCGCCGCCGCCGTGAAGCTCGCCGCCGCTAGCCGTCCCGCCCGACCAACCCAAGCATGGAGTCATGCTCCGGGCTTCTCCAGGAACCCGTAGCGCGCCTCAGGTCGCCCAATCGTGCACCGTGCTCCTCGCACCCGTGCAAGCCGCAACTGCGCCGCCGCGGAACTCGACGCCGTCGACGTTCCCGGCCACCCTAGCATCGCCTGAGGCCACCAATCGACGCGCCTCCTTGCTCCGGTTCCAACGCGCCCAGCCGCGCGAGCTCCCGTCGCCGGAGTTGGCCGGACGGGCAACGCCGCCGCGTCCTGGTTACGCCGGCGATTAGCCGCCGGTGATAGCAGCTGTTAGGAGCTAATCACCCCACTAACTAAGCCCTATGTCACTGACACCTGGGCCCCACGCTCGAAATAATCTCTGTTTTATTTCTGTTTAGACTAGTTAATAAACACACGGGACCCACCAGTCAGAGTTGACTGTGCTGACGTGGCCTTTGACCGGCCCCACACGTCAGCGGCACTAACCAGCCCCAGTCACTGACCAGTGGGCCCCACTGGTCAGGTTTGACCACCAGCAGCGTCTGTTGACCTGCTGACGTCATAGTGACGCAATGCTGACGCAATAAGTATTTTCTGGATTTAAAAATATTCAGGAAATTCCAGAAAATGCCTAAAACTTCTAAAAATCATAGAAATTCAACCGTAACTCCAAATTAAATAATTTATATATGAAAAATTATCAGAAAAATTCAAGGAATCCATCTGTACCATTTTCATGCATGTTAGAACAACTTATAGCTGCTGTTTAGCACAAATCAATTAAATGGCATTTGAATAATCACATATGGAGTTTGAATTTGAATCTTGTATTCAAACCAACTTCATTTAATCTGTTGCTAGTTGCATTAGCTCAAAACACATTCATTTTGCCATGTCATGATCATGCATCATATTGTGCATTGCATTGATTGTGTTCCCTTCTGTGTTGCCGGTATTTGTCCCCTCTCGATAGACGTGATACCGATGATGTGATCGTTGACACTGATGAAGACTCAATGTTATCTTCAGAAGTGCCAGGCAAGCAAAACCCCCTTGTTCATTCCGATAAAATCCCACTCTCTCGCTCCTGCTCTCTTTTACTGCATTAGGACAACAACGACATATTTGATACTTGCTGCGGTAGCTGAACCCCTTTATCCTTTGCATGACCTGTCATTGCCACAGTAAATAGATGAAACCCACTAGCATGAGTAGGAGTTGTTTGAGCCCTGATGTGCCTACTCATTCATGCTTGTTGTCATGCCTGCTACTGCTTAGAGTTGAGTCAGGTCTGATTCATCGGGGATGAATCAGAGGCGTGTGAACATGTCCTACTATGGGTGAACTAAGTGTGTGAACACGATTTGGTAAAGGTAGCGGTGAGAGGCCATGTAGGAGTACATGGTGGGTTGTCTCATTGCAGCCGTCCTCAGGAACTGAGTTCTGTGTTTGTGATCCATGACCAGCTACTACCACACATTGGAATGCTTAAGTGCCCCTCTCGACTTATTAATCAACTTGATCTCTGTCCAGGAGTTGCAACTAGTTTCTGGTGTTTGTAGGTAGTGTTAGTAGTCTACCAAGTGGCACCCGGTACAGGTGGGCTTGGGACAGACTAGGCACAGTGGCACGGTGTACCAAGTGGCACCCGGATGGTGGGCTTGGGAACCCTGCTCACATCGTTTGGGGCCGTGAGCGACACCCCGGCCGGATCTCCTTGCGGATGGAACCCGAATAGGCGATAAACCTGGACTAGAGACTTGTTCGGTTAGTCAGGTCGTGGCCGACTCCCTCGCCCGGCTTCCGCTTGAAGGTTGCCGAGGTACATGACGTGTACAGGGCGATAAGTGGCGAGAGCGTGTGTGAAGAAGTACACCCCTGCAGGGTTAACATCATCTATTCGAATAGCCGGATTCCTCGGATATGGAAACTTGGACCCCTTGTACAGTTCATAGACAAGTGAAAGTGGATACTCTAAAATACGCAAGATAAGCGTGAGTGCTATGGATGGCGTTCTCGTAGGGAGACGGGAGCGGATCCATAGTGGTGTATTGATATGGTGAATATGTGGACTCGTGTGCGCCACCTCAAAAGAGTTACTTGCAGTCGTAGTTCTAGGTTAGCCACCGAGTCAAAGCTGGCTTGCTGCAGTCAAACTCCACCATCCCCTTTGTTGATAATGATGCATATGTAGATAGTTCTGATGTAAGTCTTGCTGGGTACATTTGTACTCACGTTTGCCTATTTTAATTTTTGCAGAGAGACTTCAGTCTCGCTAGTAGTACCGCGTGGACTTCGACGTTTAGCTTGTTACCTCAGCTACGATCTTGTGCCCTCGGCAGGATCTGGTAGATAGTCAGGCTTCTCAGCCCTTTTTTCATTTATAGTTGTCTGTACTCAGACATGTTAAGCTTCCGCATGTGCTTTGACTTGTATGCTCTGATTGTTGGGTCATGAGACCCATGATTGTAATATCTCGCTCCTCGGAGCCTATTGAATAAACTACTTGAGTCGTAGAGTCATTTTGTGATGCCATGTTGTATTGCACATATCGAGCATATTGTGTGTATGTTATTGAAATGCTTGGTATGTGTGGGATCTGACTATCTAGTTGTTTATCTTTAGTAGCCTCTCTTACCGGGAAATGTCTCCTAGTGTTTCCACCGAGCCATGGTAGCTTGCTACTACTCCGGAACACTTAGGCTGGCCGGCATGTGTCCTTCTTCGTTCCTGTGTCTGTCCCTTCGGGGAAATGTCACGCGATGAATACCGGAGTCCTGTTAGCCCGCTACAGCCCGGTTCACCGGAGTCCTGCTAGCCCAGTGCTACAGCCTGGATTCACTCGCTGATGACCGACACGTTCAATGCTGGGTCATGGATGCCTGTCCCTGTAAGTTTGTGCCACTTTGGGTTTACGACTAGCCATGTCAGCCCGGGTTCTTTGTCATATGGATGCTAGCGACACTATCATATACGTGAGCCAAAAGGCGCAAACGGTCCCGGGCCAGGTAAGGTGGCACCCGTGGGAATACCGTGCGTGAGGCCGCAAAGTGATATGATGTGTTACATGCTAGATCGGTGTGACTTAGGATCGGGGTCCTGACAGCGTTGGTATCAGAGCTTGACTGCCTGTAGGATTACCAAGCCAAACTGGTCGAAGTTGAGTCTAGAAATTCTTTAGTTATATAAGGGAATTGATTGTGGGATGGAACGTAAGGCTCTTTTTTCTCCTTATACCTTATGCCCTTCCGATCTGAGTCATCCTATCTTTCCTACGGGGATTAAGAACTAGGCTATCCCTTCTTTCTATCAGGATCACGTGTTACTTATCCGTAGACTTATAAGATTGTTGGACTTAAGCCTCTGTTCAGTTCCTACTACTTCTGTATGTTAGCTGTTGATCTCCAAACCTTGATATTGTGCTTCTGAGTGGTTATGCCACCATTTTTGTGAATGTCTCAAATCTTTTCTGAGCATTTACAGCCGTTATGCTGTCCGAGTCATCCCAGGTTTCCAAAGAGTCTGATGCATTTGCAAAATCCTTTTCCTCTGGTTTCAATGTCTTTTAGGCCAGGTTAATCACCCAAATTGTTGAGTTGAGGTAATTTATTGCCTTGACATATATGTTGGAGCTATTATTATGACCCTAGGTGTCTTAGGGGATCATCTAGTAATTTAGCCATGATTTGTGTCCCAGTGTGATGATTCTGGCCTTTATTCTCGAAAGCATCCCGTGATGCCACATAGTTAGTAGGTATTCTACTCCTGGGTTTGAACCCGAGATTCACTCTACTTACATCATGTTGATAGTGTTGCTAGTTCCTTTAGGATATTAGTAACCTTTGCGATAGTCCTTGAAGTCCGTGGTGTCTTCTTCTTCCAAATACCATGAACTACTTATGGCAGAAGTTCCTCGTTGAACTGAAATATCACAACAGGATTATTCTTGATGAGTTCTCCATTATATATTGTGGCTCTGCCAGTTCTACCTTTCTGCATGGGTTATCCGGAAGAATTATGTTGAACTTCGTTCGACATGCTAAACCATGCATCCACAACTCAGAAAATCTTATGTTCCTTTGAGTTGTCCCCCTTTAGTTGTCCTCTGACCCTCGCCTATCAATTGATAGTCAAGAGTATGCGTGCATTCGTTCATCGATGCCTATTACTCTTGTGGTCTGTCAAGCCATTCTATTCCGGAATGACTAGGAGAAACAAACTCCAGAACCTGACCCATATCCAGGGTTGGGTCAAAGAAGTTGTGCTTCGCAGATCAAATTGCTAATTTAGCTTTTGTTCTGCTCTACCTTGGAGTATTACCATCTTTTTATCGGGAATGTTATAGGAATTGCACACCACCCTATGAACTCTTGCTACAGTGATACTTCTTGCCATCATTGTTCATTCCTCGGTTCCTGTGTTATTGTAACCGGAATGTCGACAAGTGAATTGTGATGTGTGAAATCAATACTCCCAGCAACCTCGTTGCTTGGTAGTTAAAGGATAATAATTTCAATCTTAGCATGTTGGTTTTTGAATCATCCCTCTAAGATTGATCGTGCTACCTAGTCCTTATTTCGGTGCACCCTTCGATTGATGAGTTAGGATCTTGTCAAGTCCTCACTCATTTGATCATGTCATCTTGCCCTCAAAAGCGAGATTGTTCTCGAGCTTAGTAGCATATCGGTGGATCGTGATTTTCCGAATATCTTCTCGAAAGTATCACCAGGTTGTCACCTGACTGTTATGTTGAGCTCGTGATCAAGTTGGTTTCTTGTGAACCACCCTCTCTCCAAGAATCTGTGTTGGATATCCCGGAGCTAGTTGGTTAAGCTAAACAACAACTTGGAGAATTGGAAGATAAAAGCTTGCCTAACTTAGTTCGTTCCAAAGGGATATTCTTGTGTAGTGTGTGTTGAAGAAAGATGATATCTTCATCAATTGGTCCCTGTGATCAGTTGCTGGACCTATTGTCTTATCAATCCTTTGATTTGAGTGTGGGCTATCGTTAAATCAAATCAGTACCAATGATGCTCGTAATGTTGTCTTACTCGTGGTCGATCCCTCGAGCATACACCATTATATCTTTTGGGTCTGACCAATGCTATCACTTGTTCACATAATTATGGAATTCCATTTCATGGGAATCTGGATGAATTGTTGTTGAGCCCATTGACAACATCCTTATCTCCTCCATGATTTTGTTGGACAATAAGTTAGTGTTGGAAACTTTTGAAGCATTTTCTTCATGCTAGCTCATGAAGTATTTGTTTGGATGAAAGAAGTGACTTCCTTTGATTCACGTGCATTTGGTGTAAGTTGCCGCCGTGAATTTGAGAAAGTTAATGTTGTTTCCTTTGGAATCATCCCAAATCAGTCATGCACACGTGCGAAGAATTCTGTGGTTTGAAGACTTGCAACCTTCATTCCATATGTGTCCCGAGCACACCAAGCCACTGATTGATTTGTTCAAGGAGAAGAAGTTCCCTCATAAGAGCTAATCATATGACTTATGCGAGGACTTTGTTATCCACGGTGATGGTTCCCAACCTGAACTCGGTAGTGTTTTATTATAAGACTACCACTTGGTCATGCTTGTCTGGGACAATGTGTTCACATGTTTGTAGCAGAACCAGCTCATGTTTTGGAGCTTGCTATCGTAGTTCATTTCCCGAGAATCTCGCAACGTCATCTCATCGAATTGCGTTGCAAACTTTCTTTTTCTTCCTGGACTCGATGAGTCTGGAATATCCTGACACCAACCAGATCTGAATCTCAGGCAGATATGATGGTTGGAACATTTCCCAAGAAGTATAATATTGGCCCCTCGATAACCGGTAAAGTGGATGTCGTGGCCAACACACCCAGCCGGGAGACCTAATATTGTAGTATCTTGATTGGAGAAGTTGGCCACCTCCCCATAAGGATTTCGTAGGATTTACTCCCTAGTTGTGCCTTATGATTTTTTGTCTTTCCGAAGTCCGACCTTTAGTTGATGTTCTAGATACCAGACCATTTCTATGAATGGGTTACACTAGCACATCAAGGAGAACATTAGAAGCGGAGTGCTAAATGTCTCTCGGTCGATCATCCAGATTTTGTTCCTTGGCTTCGCTAAGGTGTAATCTGAGAAGGTGTTATCTTCCTTTGCGTCTGCATCATCCATCATTAGCCATCATGGTAGTATGTTGTGTTGCCAGGATCCTTGACACGGATGTTGGTAAAACCTTGATGAATATGGGAATGCTCAAGTTCTTGAGAGCACGCACAAGCGCTAGGTGTTTTCATCGGCACTAACTGGGTTTGCTCTCACCTTCCTCGGTTATACTATAACTTCTCGAACAGTGGATTCACTCTCTATTGTTGGGTTCTTCCCCAGTTACCAGAATCATTCCCAGCATTTGCATTTTGTTCCCAGCTTGCACCGCCAATGTGCCATTCTACCATGGGTCTCTTCCATCTCCGGTGATAAGCAAATTCATCCATTACGTTGTCTTCAACAAGGTAATCCACATCATCCAAGTCCAAGTATGCCATTCTACCGACCCCGCCAATCGATTGCTGTGATTTGCCTTAGGCTGATATAGAGAGTCTCAATGATCTCTATATCAAAGGTAATTCTTTTTGCCACTTAAGATAATAATCTACGAATCACCCTTCTCCAGGATGTTTCGTCGTGGTATCATGGCAATTCAACTCCTCGCTACGTTGACAACCGATCGCCACATTCTTAAGTCTGGAATTGTTGTCTACCTAGCGAACCTCGTCACCTGCTCCACTCCATCCCTCTAGAGGTATGCTTCATCTCCCAGCTCGAGAGATGTTGCTATGTCACATTCCGGGAGTTAATCCTGAGTTGTTCGACCTTCGAGAAGACCGATCCTTCCAGAGTTTTCCTTTCCTCTTCTTGTCATGATTAGCTGGAATTCTCAGAGCAAGACGACAAGACAAAGATGGTGTTCAAATCAACGTTCATTTGAAGTGCAACCTGGATCATGAAGATTGTACTAGTTTGCGTTTCCCCTTCATCCTACCCTATGCTTGAATCTCGAGACGAGATTTTTGTTTAGTGGGGGTGAGTTGTCACATCCCTAGTTCTGGCCTGATCTATGCTTGCTTCCATGTGTGCATCATGTCTATATTTTCGAAACTTGAACTGAGGAATTTTGGAAGCCTCAAAAACTTAAATAAAAGAGGGGCAAAAACCCTAGAAATCTCATTCATTGCTCCAAAATGCTCTTCTTAAATGTTTGATAATTTTTGGTAAGGGTTCTGGTCCCAACCAAAATATTGAACATTTTTGAGGATTTATTTTTGGGACTTTGGATTTAATTCATTAGCTATTTGAATTTGAATTATATTCATATAATTAGAATATAATTTCAAATACCCCTGAAATATTTTATAAGCTTTTGGAAAAGTCCATCTAGCAATATAAAATATTCAGAGGAGTTTTTGGCATTGTTTGAATTATTTTAAATTCAAAACAGTGGCAAAATAAATTAAATAAAACAAAACAGAAGAAAAAAAATAAAACAGAGCAGAAAACCTACCTGGGCCACTTACCGGCGCCACTTACCTGGCCCAGCTCCATCTGGCCGGCCCAGCCCACCTCCTCTCCCTTGTCCTCTTCCTCCTCTGCCAGGAGGACGAACAGAGGCGAGGCGTGGCGCGCGCCCGAGAGGCCTCGGCCACCTCCTGCTTCCCCCATGGCCACCTCCTGCCTGGTTACCTCCCTCCTCGACGCCCGGAGACGCCACGCGCCTCCCCGACCCCCCTCTCACTTCTCCCTCGCTCTCTGGACCTTCCTCCCCCTCGCTCCTCTGCTTCCCTCTCGCGCACACCACCGAGCGGAGCTCGCCGTCATCGTCGCCGTACCCATGGCCACCGACCACCCCTAGCCTCGCCGATGCGCCCAGGAGCTCCGCCTCGACCCCCTCTTCCTCCCCACCGATCCACGGCCCTCCAGAAGCCCTGCATCGCCGCCAACGCGCCGTCTTCAACCTCCGGATCCGACGGCCCCCTCCGGTCAATTTGCGGCCTCAGCGCGTCCCCGGCTACACCGAGTTGCTCCCCTTCACCGCTGTGAGCTCCTCTACGTTCTCCCCCTCTCCCCACCATCGATTGCCTCCCCTAGCCGTTGTTTCTGTGATGGCCGAGAGCTCGCCGCCGCCGCAGTGAAGCTCGCCGCCGCTAGCCGTCCCGCCCGACCAACCCAAGCATGGAGTCATGCTCCGGGCTTCTCCAGGAACCCGTAGCGCGCCTCAGGTCGCCCAATCGTGCACCGTGCTCCTCGCACCCGTGCAAGCCGCAACTGCGCCGCCGCGGAACTCGACGCCGTCGATGTTCCCGGCCACCCTAGCATCGCCTGAGGCCACCAATCGACGCGCCTCCTTGCTCCGGTTCCAACGCGCCCAGCCGCGTGAGCTCCCATTGCCGGAGTTGGCCGGACGGGCAACGCCGCCGCGTCCTGGTTACGCCGGCGATTAGCCGCCGGTGATAGCAGCTGTTAGGAGTTAATCACCCCACTAACTAAGCCCTATGTCACTAACACCTGGGCCCCACGCTCGAAATAATCTCTGTTTTATTTCTGTTTAGACTAGTTAATAAACACACGGGACCCACCAGTCAGAGTTGACTGTGCTGACGTGGCCTTTGACCGGCCCCACACGTCAGCGGCACTAACCAGCCCCAGTCACTGACCAGTGGGCCCCACTGGTTAGGTTTGACCACCAGCAGCGTCTGTTGACCTGCTGACGTCATAGTGACGCAATGCTGACGCAATAAGTATTTTCTGGATTTAAAAATATTCAGCAAATTCCAGAAAATGCCTAAAACTTCTAAAAATCATAGAAATTCAACCGTAACTCCAAATTAAATAAATTATATATGAAAAATTATCAAAAAAATTCAAGGAATCTATCTGTACCATTTTCATGCATGTTAGAACAACTTATAGCTGCTGTTTAGCACAAATCAATTAAATGGCATTTGAATAATCACATATGGAGTTTGAATTTGAATCTTGTATTCAAACCAACTTCATTTAATCTGTTGCTAGTTGCATTAGCTCAAAACACATTCATTTTGCCATGTCATGATCATGCATCATATTGTGCATTGCATTGATTGTGTTCCCTTCTATGTTGCCGGTATTTGTCCCCTCTCGATAGACGTGATACCGATGATGTGATCGTTGACACTGATGAAGACTCAATGCTATCTTCAGAAGTGCCAGGCAAGCAAAACCCCCTTGTTCATTCCGATAAAATCCCACTCTCTCGCTCCTGCTCTCTTTTACTGCATTAGGACAACATCGACATATTTGATACTTGCTGCGGTAGCTGAACCCCTTTATCCTTTGCATGACCTGTCATTGCCACAGTAAATAGATGAAACCCACTAGCATGAGTAGGAGTTGTTTGAGCCCTGATGTGCCTACTCATTCATGCTTGTTGTCATGCCTGCTATTGCTTAGAGTTGAGTCAGGTCTGATTCATCGGGGATGAATCAGAGGCGTGTGAACATGTCCTACTATGGGTGAACTAAGTGTGTGAACACGATTTGGTAAAGGTAGCGGTGAGAGGCCATGTAGGAGTACATGGTGAGTTGTCTCATTGCAGCCGTCCTCAGGAACTGAGTTCTGTGTTTGTGATCCATGACCAGCTACTACCACACATTGGAATGCTTAAGTGCCCCTCTCGACTTATTAATCAACTTGATCTCTGTCCAGGAGTTGCAACTAGTTTCTGGTGTTTGTAGGTAGTGTTAGTAGTCTACCAAGTGGCACCCGGTACAGGTGGGCTTGGGACAGACTAGGCACAATGGCACGGTGTACCAAGTGGCACCCGGATGGTGGGCTTGGGAACCCTGCTCACATCGTTTGGGGCCGTGAGCGACACCCCGGCCGGATCTCCTTGCGGATGGAACCCGAATAGGCGATAAACCTGGACTAGAGACTTGTTCGGTTAGTCAGGTCGTGGCCGACTCCCTCGCCCGGCTTCCGCTTGAAGGTTGCCGAGGTACATGACGTGTACAGGGCGGTAAGTGGCGAGAGCGTGTGTGAAGAAGTACACCCCTGCAGGGTTAACATCATCTATTCGAATAGCCGGATTCCTCGGATATGGAAACTTGGACCCCTTGTACAGTTCATAGACAAGTGAAAGTGGATACTCTATAATACGCAAGATAAGCGTGAGTGCTATGGATGGCGTTCTCGTAGGGAGACGGGAGCGGATCCATAGTGGTGTATTGATATGGTGAATATGTGGACTCGTGTGCGCCACCTCAAAAGAGTTACTTGCAGTCGTAGTCTAGGTTAGCCACCGAGTCAAAGCTGGCTTGCTGCAGTCAAACTCCACCATCCCCTTTGTTGATAATGATGCATATGTAGGTAGTTCTGATGTAAGTCTTGCTGGGTACATTTGTACTCACGTTTGCCTATTTTACGTTTTTGCAGAGAGACTTCAGTCTCGCTAGTAGTACCGCGTGGACTTCGACGTTTAGCTTGTTACCTCAGCTACGATCTTGTGCCCTCGGCAGGATCTGGTAGATAGTCAGGCTTCTCAGCCCTTTTTTTTCATTATAGTTGTCTGTACTCAGACATGTTAAGCTTTCGCACGTGCTTTGACTTGTATGCTCTGATTGTTGGGTCATGAGACCATGATTGTAATATCTCGCTCCTCGGAGCCTATTGTATAAACTACTGAGTCGTAGAGTCATTTTGTGATGCCATGTTGTATTGCACATATCGAGCATATTGTGTGTATGTTATTGAAATGCTTGGTATGTGTGGGATCTGACTATCTAGTTGTTTATCTTTAGTAGCCTCTCTTACCGGGAAATGTCTCCTAGTGTTTCCACCGAGCCATGGTAGCTTGCTACTGCTCCGGAACACTTAGGCTGGCCGGCATGTGTCCTTCTTCGTTCCTGTGTCTGTCCCTTCGGGGAAATGTCACGCGATGAATACCGGAGTCCTGTTAGCCCGCTACAGCCCGGTTCACCGGAGTCCTGCTAGCCCAGTGCTACAGCCTGGATTCACTCGCTGATGACCGACACGTTCGATGCTGGGTCACGGATGCCTGTCCCTGTAAGTTTGTGCCACTTTGGGTTTACGACTAGCCATGTCAGCCCGGGTTCTTTGTCATATGGATGCTAGCAACACTATCATATACGTGAGCCAAAAGGCGCAAACGGTCCCGGGCCAGGTAAGGTGGCACCCGTGGGAATACCGTGCGTGAGGCCGCAAAGTGATATGATGTGTTACGTGCTAGATCGGTGTGACTTAGGATCGGGGTCCTGACACTATGCGCTTTTCTATCAATTGCTCGGCAGTAATTTGTTCACCCACCATAATCCATGCTATCTTGAGAGAAGCCACTAATGAAACCTATGCCCCCGGGTCTGTTTTGTATTATATTACATCTCTTTTATTTACATCGCATCTCGTTTACAATCTTTACTTTCCAATCTACACAACAAAAATACCAAAAATATTTACTCTATTATCTTTATCAGATCTCACTTTTGCGAGTGACCGTGAAGGGATTGACAACCCCTTTATCGCGTTAGTTGCAAGGTTCTTGATTGTTTGTGTAGGTACTAGGCGATTTGCGTGTAGTCTCCTACTGGATTGATACCTTGGTCCTCAAAATAGAGGGAAATACTTAAGCTACTTTGCCGCATCACCCTTTGCGTGTAGTCTCCTACTGGATTGATTTCTTGGTTCTCAAAACTGAGGGGTATACTTATGCTACTTTGTTGCATCACACTTTCCTCTTCAAGGGAAAACCAACGCATGCTCAAGAGGTAGCAAGAAGGATTTCTGGCGCCGTTGCCGTGGAGATCTATGCCAAGTCAAGACATACCAAGTACCCATCACAAACTCTTCTCCCTCGCATTACATTATTTGCCATTCGCCTCTCGTTTTCCTCTCCCCCACTTCTAAAATGATTTTTGAAAACCTTTGCCTTTTCTTCGCCTTCTTCCCGTATGTATCTTTGTTTGTGTTTCCATGTGCCTTCTATTTGCTTGCATCTTTACTTGCTAAAAATCTATTGATATGGATCCACTTAAAGTGTTCTACTTGGATCATCTTTGATCCTTATGCGCTCGTGCTGAAACCCCAACTAGCCTAGTTGATGGGAAATCTTTAGATGAGCATGCTCATTTGTGCGTCATCATTTGTCTGAAAAAGGAAGACTCTTATGGGATCAAATAAACAGATTGCTGTGTTATGCTTGGAATCTTTGTGAAATTTATGATTTTACTTGTTGCTCTAAGAACCCTAAAAAACACCTCCCCTACCTATGTGAGTTTAATGATAATGAAATCTTATCTTCTTATGCAAAGGGTGTTTATAGTTACTACGATATCGAACAAATTGAAGAATTTGTTGCTTTTAAGGGTGCTTATGAAGTTGCTTCTTTGATTGAAAAGTATGATATTACTCTCTACGAATCTGAAAATTTTGACATACTTAAATATTGCTATGAAAAATATGCTCATAATGTCTATGTCAAAGAATTTATTGAAAGAATGACCGTTGCTTTGGAAGAAAATAATGATATGCATGAACGTATAGATAATTATGATTCCGATGATTTGATTGAAATATCCCTTGATGAACATTATGCTTGCTATTCTTGCGGCCATGATGCCAATATTTATGTAGATGAATTTGCTATAGTTCCTTATGTTAAACATGAGATCATTGCTATTGCACCCATACTTGATAGTTCCTTTGATGAAAAGCATGATTGCAATGATGTTATTATAAATTCTCTTAATGTCAATTGTGTTAATGATATGCAAAACCTCGAGCTTGGGGATGCTAGTTTTGGTATGATTAATATTTGATGCAATGATCATGATTGGGGTGATTCTTCTTATGATCTTGAAAATTTATTTAAGCCCCATGATGAATATGAGATTGATAATAATGTTTTCAATAATATTGAAAGTGGGTTTGGAAGAGTGTCAACTTTAGATCCCGCATATTTGGAGAATGTTCAATCTTATGGTATTTTTGATAAAAGTGGGTTTGGAGAGGTCATGACTTTAGTTAATGATAATCCCACTATTTTGGAAGAGTGTCAACTTCGCATGCATGTGGATAGTGTTGAGAATATGTTATGTGATAGCTATTTTGTTCAATTTGCCTATGATCCTACATGTAATTATTATGAGAGAGGAAAATATGGTTGTAGAAATTTTTATCTTACTAAATTACCTCTCGTCATGTTGACATTGCTATCGTCTCTTTCTTCTTCCTTGGATATGCTAATCTTTGCTTGCTATGATAATTTGTTTGCTTATAAAATGCCTATGCATAGGAAGTATGTTAGACTTAGATGTTCTTATCATGTGTTCTATGATGCTCTCTTTGTGCTTTAATTCTTGTCTTTGATGTGAGCATCATTAAAATTATCAATGCCTAGCTAGGGGCGTTAAATGATAGCGCTTATTGGGAGGCAACCCAATTTTATTTTTGTTCTTTGCTTTTTGTTCCTGATTAGTAATAAATAATTAACCTAGCATCTGGTTAGATGTGGTTTTGTGTTTTAGTTAGTGTTTGTGCCAAGTAATACCTTTAGGATAACCTATGGTGATAGTTAATTTGATCTTGCTGAAAAACAGAAACTTTTGCACGCACGATATTAGTTTTAATAAATCACAGGAACGTGCTTTTCAGTTGATTCTTTTTGAACAAGATTAATAAACAAATTTCTTAGGACTTCCTAATTTCTAAGGATTTTTGGAGTGACATAAGTATTCTAAAGTTACAGATTGCTACAGACTGTTCTGTTTTTGACAGATTCTGTTTTTCGTTTGTTGTTTGCTTATTTTGATGAATCTATGAGTAGTATCGGGGGGTATGAACCATATAGAAGTTGGAATACAGTAGGTTTAACACCAATACAAATAAATAATGATTTAATTACAGTACCTTAAAGTGGTGGTTTGTTTTCTTATACTAACGGAGCTCACGAGATTTTCTGTTAAGTTTTGTGTTGTGAAGTTTTCAAGTTTTTGGGTAAAGATTTGATGGATTTTGGAATGAGGAGTGGCAAGAGCCTAATATTGGGGATGTCCAAGGCACCCCAAAGTAAAATTCAAGGACAACCAAAATCCTAAGCTTGGGGATGCCCCGGAAGGCATCCCCTCTTTCGTCTTCGTCTATCGGTAACTTTACTTGAGGCTATATTTTTATTCACCACATGATATGTGTTTTGCTTGGAGCGTCTTGTATGATTTGAGTCTTTTCTTTTAGTTTACCACAATCATCCTTGCTGTACACACCTTTTGGGAGAGACACACATGAATCGGAATTTATTAGAATACTCTATGTGCTTCACTTATATCTTTTGAGCTACATAGTTTTGCTCTAGTACTTCACTTATACCTTTGTAGATCACAGTGGTGGTTTTATTTTATAGAAATTATTGATCTCTCATGCTTCACTTATATCATTTTGAGAGTCTTTTATAACATCATGGTAATTTTCTTTGGTTATAAAATTAGTCCTAATATGATGGGCATCCAAGATGGGTATAATAAAAACTTTCATATAAAGTGCATTGAATACTATGAGAAGTTTGATGCTTGATGATCGTTTTGAGATATGAGGATGGTGATATTAGAATCATGCTAGTAGAATAATTGTGTAATTGAGAAATACTTGTGTTGAGGTTTGCAAGTCCCGTAGCATGCACGTATGGTAACCGTTGTGTGACAAATTTGAAGCATGATTTATTCTTTGATTGTCCTCCTTTGTGTGGAGGTCAGGATCGCGTGATGGTTAACTCCTACCAACCCTTCCCCTAGGGGCATGCGTGTAGTACTTTGTTTTGATGACTTGTAGATTTTTGCAATAAGTATGTGAGTTCTTTATGACTAATGTTGAGTCCATGGATTATATGCACTCTCACATTTCCATCGTTGCTAGCCTCTTTGGTACCGAGCATTGCCCTTTCTCACCTCGAGAAGTTGGTGCAAACTTCGCCGGTGCATCCAAACCCCGTGATACGATATGCTCTATCACACATAAGCCTCCTTATATCTTCCTCAAAACAGCCACCATACCTACCTATTATGGCATTTCCATAGCCATTCCGAGATATATTGCCATGCAACTTTCCACCGTTCCATTTATTATGACACGTTTCATCATTGTCATATTTCTTTGCATGATCATGTAGTTGACATCGTATTTGTGGCAAAGCCATCATTCACAATTTTTCATACATGTCACTCTTGATTCATTGCACATCCCGGTACACCGCCGGAGGCATTCACATAGAATCATATTTTGTTCTAGGTATTGAGTTGTAATTCTCGAGTTGTAAATAAATAGAAGTGTGATGATCTTCATTATTAGAGCATTGTCCCGTGTGAGGAAAAAAAGAGAAAGAGTCTCCAAGAAAAAAAAGGGGGAGGCTCCAAAAAAAGAGAGAAAAGGAGAGAAGGGACAATGTTACTATCCTTTTTTCCACACTTGTGCTTCAAAGTAGCAGCATGATCTTCATTATATAGAGTCTCTTATTTTGTCACTTTCATATACTAGTGGGAATTTTCGTTATAGAACTTTGCTTGTATATTCCAACAATGGGCTTCTTCAAATGCCCTAGGTCTTCGTGAGCAAGCAAGTTGGATGCACACCCACTTAGTTTCTTTTGTTGAGCTTTCATACATTTATATCTCTAGTGCATCCGTTGCATGGCAATCCCTACTCACTCACATTGATATCTATTGATGGGCATCTCCATAGCCCATTAATATGCCTATTTGATGTGAGACCATCTTCCTCTTTTTTTGTCTTCTCCACAACCACCATTCTATTCCACCTATAGTGCTATGTCCATGGCTCACACTCATGTATTGCGTGAAAGTTGAAAAAGTTTGAAAAAACTAAAGTATGAAACAATTGCTTGGCTGAAACCGGGGTTGTGCATGATTTGAGTATTTTGTGTGACGAAGATGGAGCATAGAAAAACTATATGATTTTGTAGGGATGAACTTTATTTGGCCATGTTATTTTGAGAAGACATGATTACTTTGTTAGTATGCTTGAAGTATTATTATTTTTATGTCAATATGAAACTTTTGTCTTGAATCTTTCAGATCTGAACATTCATGCCACAATAAATAAGATTACATTGATAATTATGCTAGGTAGCATTCCACATCAAAAAATTTGTTTTTATCATTTACCTACTCTAGGACGAGCAGGAATTCAGCTTGGGGATGCTTGATACGTCTCCAACGTATCTATAATTTGTGATTGTTCCATGCTATTATATTATCTGTTTTGGATGTTTAATGGGCTTTAATATGCTCTTTTATATTATTTTTGGGACTGACCTAATAACCGAAGGCCCAGTGCAAATTGTTGTTTTTTGCCTATTTCAGTGTTTCACAGAAAAGGAATATCAAACGGAATCCAAACAGAACGAAACATTCGCGAGGATCTTTCTTGGAACAAACGCAATCCAGCAGACTTGGAGTGGAAGCCAGAGATGCAACGAGGCGGCCACGAGGCAGGAGGGCGCGCCCCCCACCCTCGTGGGCCCCTTGTAGCTCCACCGACCTACTTATTTCTCCTATGTATACTCTTATACCCTAAAAACATCAGGGGAGCCACGAAACCAATTTTACACCGTGCAACCTTCTGTACCCGTGAGATCCCATCTTGGGGCCTTTTCTGGCGCTCCGCCAGAGGGGGAATGGATCATGGAGGGATTCTACATCAACACCATAGCCTCTCCGATGATGTGTGAGTCGGGTCCATAGTTATTAGCTATATGGCTTATTCTCTCTCTTTGATTCTCAATACAAAGTTCTCCTTGATGTTCTTGGAGATCTATTCGGTGTAATACTTTTTGCGGTGTGTTTGCCGAGATCCGATGAATTGTGGATTTATGATCAAGTTTATCTATGAATAATATTTGGTTCTTCTCTGAATTCTTATATGCATGATTTGATATCTTTGCAAGTCTCTTCGAATTATCGGTTTAGCTTGGCCTACTAGATTGATCTTTCTTGCAAAAGGAGAAGTTCTTAGCTTTGGGTTCAATCTTGCGGTGTCCTTTCCCAGTGATAGCAGGGGCAGCAAGGCATGTATTGTATTTTTGCCATCGAGGATAAAAAGATGGGGTTTATATCATATTGCTTGAGTTTATCCCTCTACATCATGTCATCTTGCTTAATGCGTTACTCTGTTCTTATGAACTTAATACTCTAGATGCATGCTGGATAGCGGTCGATGTGTGGAGTAATAGTAGTAGATGCAGAATCGTTTCGGTCCACTTTACACAGACATGATGCCTATGTTCATGATCATTGCCTAGATATTCTCGTAACTATGCGCTTTTCTATCAATTGCTCGGCAGTAATTTGTTCACCCACCATAATCCATGCTATCTTGAGAGAAGCCACTAATGAAACCTATGCCCCCAGGTCTGTTTTATATTATATTACATCTCTTTTATTTACATCGCATCTCGTTTACAATCTTTACTTTCCAATCTACACAACAAAAATACCAAAAATATTTACTCTATTATCTTTATCAGATCTCACTTTTGCGAGTGACCGTGAAGGGATTGACAACCCCTTTATCGCGTTAGTTGCAAGGTTCTTGATTGTTTGTGTAGGTACTAGGCGATTTGCGTGTAGTCTCCTACTGGATTGATACCTTGGTTCTCAAAATAGATGGAAATACTTACGCTACTTTACCGCATCACCCTTTCCTCTTCAAGGGAAAACCAATGCATGCTCAAGAGGTAGCACTCTGTCGATGGTTGTTGGCTCTTCGGGGAAGATTCCGAACAGTGTCAGCCGGGAGGCACAAAACGGCCATCAAGCCATCCGGCGTAGATCGAACAGTACCAAAATAAAATAAAATCGTGTGACCCCAATTTATTCTTTAGTCAACAGACGTGTGACCACTCTCGTACCTTGTTGTTGATCTCCTAGGGTATTTCTTCATATCAGAGAGATGTGTCGTTCTTAACATTATGCATTTTCTGCATCTTCAGCCACAGCGTCTTCTGACTCAACGCAGCTGCTCCAACAAGGGAAGCATACACCAGAAGGGAGCTATAGTCCCCACTCAACAGTTCCCTGCATCGAATGCGCGTGCCCGACATGGACAGCCACAACAACTGCAGGGCCATCGACAAGTCAGCACATGATGCTCACTCCTATGGATGGCGGACAGATAGGTTGTAGTACCCTCATCTTACTTGTGTGCAACATGGATGGCTTTGTTATTCATCAAAGCATGGAAAATAGATTATCACATTTCACTGTATATTCATGCTGATCTCTTACGGTTCTTGTTCAGGAGTTAACGATGTTCCATAGTTCAGCTAAGAGACTTGTTCTTTAGGTAACGTTGTTCCATAGTTATCATCCATTAGCCAATGCTATCCCACAGGCTGATGGTTATAGTATTATACCACTTCTAGTATAACCTATGTTGTTCTTTAATACTTTTGTGTGCCATCTAGTTAATCTCGAGTACAAATGATACATATTCTGTAGCTTTCATCTGTGTTCTCCCTTTAGTTTTTTAGACCTGTTGCTGCTAGTTAACCCCAGTCCTACCATTTATGTCATCTCCTACAGGCACTCATTACATAAATCTAACTACTAGTTGTCTTCCATGCATGTCAGATATAATTGCACACACTGATTTATCCACAAGAACCTCACGGAGCAATGTAATGGCAAACAAACTTGACGACAATGATACCCAATATGATGGAACATGTAAAGGCAGTTATTCACAATACTTGCAGAAAGATGATGAATCCTATTCACCCCATAAGGTCCTTTCTCTAACTTGGCCCTTGATATGGGTACAACATGCATATAATGTCCTGGAGTGCATCTACTCTGTTGCAATGCCTTGTGCTTCGCCTGCTGATCATGCATGTAAATATGGCATGCTTTTCTGTTTTCAGTACCTATTCCATTAATGATACATGTTTTCAAATTCAAGTACTGTCATTCTACTCTATCGCAATGCCATCTGCTTAGTTTGGACATCATGCTTCTCAATATCTTATGCATTGTTATTCATCAGTATGTACTTCATCTGTCTACTATACCATGTTCATTTTTTTTACATTGAAGTGTTGTTCTAGTGGTCTCTTGCAATGTCATCTTAGTTTCCCAATCATACACGCATATGTTGCCTTTGTATTTTTCTGTAATGTATTCCGCTAGCATACAGTTTTACATTCAAGTGGTGTTTTTTACACTGTTGTCCTCTCGTATCCCTAGCTCTTACATCTTACTCCCTCCGTCCGGATTACATGTCGTAGAAATGGATAAAACTGGATGTATCTAGAACTGAAATACGCCTAGACCCATCCATTTATTTTTGGATGGAGGGAATACATGTCAATATGTCATGCCTTTGTATTCTTCAGTACCTATTCCATCTCTGTTGTAGCATGTTTTATAATTGAAGCACCATTCTTCTATATAAGGCATGCAAGGGGAAGACGGCTATGTTAGAATCTAAAGGGTTACAAACCAGGTCTTTGCAAAAGATCCAAATGCTAGGAGATAATAAACCAACTCCAGTGTTCATAGACACTGCTCCAGCATAGAGAAACCCAACTCCCACTGATAATAAGCAGATTCCAGTGGCCAAAGAACTAGTCCGCTCCAGTCCAGCAAAAATATGTCAACTCCATTCTAAGAAGCGTGTGCGTATCCTCGCATCATGAAATTTTATAGCATTCCGATCATATCTTCTACATGTTTCTTACCCATCTCTCTTTTAGAAAATAAGCTTAAAGGATAGAAGACTTTCTGTACTGGGATCGTATTCGAGGAAAGTATCTTGCGGGAATTCTCTATGCTCCAATGCTGATGTAAGTACCTGCTGTATATCACTATATTTTTACATCAGCATGTACTTTGTTAATCGGTGTGAATCCAACCTTTATCTGATCTAAATTCAGTTGTAGCAAAATGTTAAAGGCGACAATGTTGATTTTTGTAAGGAAAACTGCCTGGTAGTTTTGCATACTGAGCTGCATGAGTGTACTATCTCATATCATGCACATTACTGAATTGTAGTGTTGCTCTGGTTGCCCATTCATTCATTGTGTCAATGTTGCTTTCATATTACCTTACCTGGCTGATGATAGATGTGCCATATTGTGTTAATTTGGTGTAGGCTGGTGTGGTCTGGTTGCCCAAACGTTCGTTGTGTCAATGTTGCTTTCCTATAGTGCCATGGTTTTGATATCCATCCCCGTCGGCCCTCGTCCTTGTTATGATTCGGATGTGGTATATTCTCTTTTAAAACTAGTTGTTGCATTTCGTGTTTATGACAAAGTATGCCCATCAAGTTGACATAGATATTTTTATCTAGGAGGTATGTGAACCGGAAATTCCAACCGACCCTATTGTCGAGAGGTTAAATTTAGTTGAAAGAGAAAACGAGTATTTGAAAGAAAAATTGAAAAGAATTGAGGGGGAGAAGATGGAATTGGAGTTACATGTTGCCGATGTCGTCGATGATCACAAGATCAAGATGGAGAAAATGAGGTTGAAGATTAGAAAGATTAGAAAATATGCCATTGATAGTGTGGCTTGGTATCATTATGTTGTTGGATCAATTGTTACCTTATTTGCGATCTTGATCGCATTTGTTGTTGCATTTAAATTCTTTAGCTAGAGAGTTATTTGTTGCATTTAATCAAGTGTTGTATATGAACTTTATGTATGAACTTGTATTAATTTGGTCTATTCGGTGTTGTGTATAATGAAGATATGAGCCGACAATGGATGTATGATGACCGATGCTCTCCCGGGTTCATTAATGGCGTGCATACTTTTCTCCTTGCCGCTGAGGCAAACAAGCGGGCGGATGGTTTTATGCCTTGTCCATGTGCTGGCTGTAAGAATGGTCGCAATTACTCTATGTCAAGAACCATTCACGTCCACCTATTTGAGTCCGGTTTCATGCCCCACTATAATGTTTGGACCAAGCACGGAGAAAGAGGGGTTATGATGGAAGACAATGAAGAAGAGGACGACTACATCTATCCTGGCCATGGATTCCCTGAATACGATGATACAACAATGGAGGAAGAAGCTGAGCCGGCAATGCGAGAACAAGCTGAAGAAGAGGCATTAGATGAGCCCGCTAATGATCTAGGTCGGGCCATTGCCGATGCAAAGAGAAACTGCGCAAGTGATTTGGAGAGGAAGAAGTTGTAGCGCATGTTAGAGGATCACAAGAAATTGTTGGACCCGAATTGCGAAGCTGACAAAAAACAGTTGGGCACCTAAAGGCGTTAGAGGATCACAGGAAGAATTTGACCTAAAGGCATTGCTGTTCATGACCATCAATGATTGGCCTGCTCTCAGTAACCTTTCAGGACAGACAAACAAGGGATACCACAGATGCACGCACTGTTTGGATGATACTGACAGTATATATTTGGAGAGTTGTAGGAAGAATGTGTACTTGGGACATCGTCGATTTCTTCCGAGAAGGCATCCCGTAAGAAAGAAAGGCAAGCATTTCAAAGGTGAGGTGGATCACCGGACGAAGCCTCGCCACCGTACTGGTGGAGATGTACATGATATGGTCAAGGATTTGAAGGTAATCTTTGGAAAGGGTCCTGGCGGACAACCTGTTCCGAAGGACGCTAATGGACGCGCGCCCATGTGGAAGAAGAAATCTGTATTTTGGGACCTGCCCTATTGGAAAGACCTAGAGGTCCGCTCCGCAATCGACGTGATGCACGTGACGAAGAATCTTTGTGTGACCCTGCTTGGCTTCTTGGGCGTGTATGGGAAGACAAAAGATACACCAGAGGCACGGGAGGACCAGCAATGTATACACGGAAAAGACGACATACATCAGGGTCAGGCCAGCTACGCTCTTACCAAAGAAGAGAAGGAAATCTTCTTTGAATGCCTGCTCAGCATGAAGGTACCGTCTGGCTTCTCATTGAATATAAAGGGAATAATAAATATGGTAGAGAAAAAGTTCCAGAACCTAAAGTCTCATGACTGCCACGTGATTATGACGCAACTGCTTCCGGTTGCATTGAGGGGGCTTCTACCGGAAAACGTTCGATTAGCCATTGTGAAGCTATGTGCATTCGTCAATGCCATACCTCAGAAGGTAATTGATCCAGAAATCATACCAAGGTTATAGAATGATTTGGTGCAATGTCTTGTCAGTTTTGAGTTGGTGTTCCCACCATCCTTCTTCGACATCATGACGCACGTCCTAGTTCGCCTTTGCGAAGAGATTAAGGTTTTGGGTCCTGTATTTCTACACAATATGTTCCCCTTTGAGAGGTTCATGGGAGTCTTGAAGAAATATGTTCATAACCGTGCTAGGCCAGAAGGAAGCATCGCGAAGGGCCATGAAAATGAGGAGGTCATTGAGTTTTGTATTGACTTTATTCCTGACCTTAAGCCGATTGGTGTTCCGAAATCGCGGCATAAGGGTGGATTGGATGGAAAAGGCACGCTAGGAGGGGATCAAATAATATGTATGGACGGGCATTCTCTCACTGAAGCACACTATACAGTTCTACAGAATTCCGCTTTGGTGGCTCCGTATATGGAGGAACACAAGAATTTTCTACACTCAAACACCCGGAGAAGTCTGACGACTGGATTACACGTGAACAAACGAGGACTTTCGCCGGTTGGTTGCAGAAATGTGCCATGCACGATGGCGATATTGAAGATGACCTATACTCGCTGTCCCAATTACCATCTTCGAATATAATGACTTTCAAAGGGTACGAGATAAATGGGAATACATTTTACACGATCGCCCAAGATAAGAAGAGCACCAACCAAAACAGTCGTGTCCACTTTGATGCAACAACCAACACGGGAAAGGAAACATATTATGGTTACATAGAGGACATATGGGAACTTAACTATGCAGGTGGTTTGAAGGTTCCTTTGTTTCGGTGCAAATGGGTCAATATGACATCAGGCGGGGTAACGGAAGACCCGCAGTACGAAATGACAACAGTGGATCTCAACAATCTTGCGTATGCAGAAGAACTATTCGTCCTAGCCAATGATGTGGCGCAGGTCTTTTATGTGAAAGACATGTCTACCAGGCCGAGAAAAAGAAAAGATAAGGAAGCGAATGGATCATACGACGAGCCAAAGCGCCACATAGTTCTTTCAGGGAAAAGAAACATCATGGGAGTGGATGACAAGACAGACATGTCAGAAGATTATGAAAAGTTTGATGAAATTGCTCCATTCGAAGTGAATATTGACCCGAGCATCCAGTTAAATGATGAAGATTTTCCATGGCTACGGTGCAAAGGGACACACGCGTAGAAAACGTTTCACACCCAAAGATCCGGGATGTGATCAGCTTCACTATCATCACTTTTTTCTGTGTTTCACACCCAGGAGGGAATCTCTGTACTAGTTAGGGTAGTTATGTGTTTTGGCATTTGAAACGCGAAGAAATTTGATGTGCAAACAAATTATTTCATGCATTTACTATATCTTTCGAAGTATCGGGGTTTCGGACGAAAACTCATCTGTTACAAAGGCATTTCATTTTTTAAATAACCTAAGCATTACCAAATTGAATATAATGATAAAACACAATAATATTAAACATAAGAAAAAGAATAACTGAAAAATCTTTTTTCAAAGTTAAGTTATTCACAAACTAGTCATTCACACAAATTTCAAATAATTCAAAATTTAAACTATTCAAATTTGAAAACTACCGGCACTAATAGAAAGTTTGTAATGTTTTGTACCTAAAGCAAAAATATTCAGAAAGAAACTCTAAATACAGCAAAAAACAACTCAAAAATAAATAAAGCAAAAAAAGCAAAAAAAATTAAGAAAATAAAAAAGCCCGCCTACTGGGCTAAAGCGGCCTGCATACGACTAGAAACACAACCATATGTTGGGCCAGGATGCAGGCCCGCAAAGGACCAGTAGGCCCACAGGGTAGCAATGAACAGGTAGGCCCAGTAGGACTGCTTAGGAGAGGAGCTCGAGAGAGCTACCACGCTGGGGCTTATAAACCAGTGTGGTAGCCCTTCGACTAGCAAGGTGGGACTAAACATGCCGCACCGCACTGGGCCAGCGCACCCCTTTAGTACCGGGTCGTGGCACCAACCGGTACTAAAGGGGGGGTGTTTAGTACCGGTTGGTGCCACGACCCGGTACTAAAGGGGGGCGCTTCCCACCGCTTGGCCTGGCCAAAACAGACCTTTAGTACCGGGTCGTGGCACCAACCGGTACTAAAGGTCCATCCTATATATACAACAGTTGAAAAAATTCACTTCCCCTCTCTGTTTCTTCCCTCCGTCGCGCCGCCCTGCCCCGATCGACGCCATCCCCGTCGATGTCGCCGCCCCCGCCCTCGTCGCCGACCCCGGCCGTCCCCGCCCCTCGTCGCCGCCCCCGTCGATGTCGCCGCCCCCGTCGTCCCCGTCCCCGTCGTCCCCGTCCCCGCGCCCCGGCCGTCCCATCGCCGCGCCCCGCCCCAGCGTCGTCGCCGGCCCGTCCCATCGTCGCCGCGCCGTCCCGTTGCCCCATCATCGCCGCCCCGTTCCGTCGCCCCGTCGTCGCCTCGCCGGTGAGTTCACCCCGGCTGCCATGTTCACACACACACACACATTACACACTACACACACACACACATTACACACTACACACACACACACATTACACACACACACACACACACATTATAGATTTTTTTTCTGTTTCTTAGTTATAGAAATGTTAGAAATTATTCTGTTTTGTAGTAATAGAAATATTTTTAGAAATGTTAGTTATATAGAAATGTTATAAATTTTTCCTGTTTTTTAGTTATAGAAATATTAGAAATGTTATAATTGTTTCCTGTTTTTTAGTTATAGAAATATTTATAAAAATGTTAGCAATTTTTTTGTTTTTAGTTATAGAAATATTAGAAATGTTAGTTATATAATCAGAAATGTTAGAAATTTTAGAATTAGTTTTACTTAGATGAATTAGATTAATGTCAAATTGTTAGAATTTGCATATAGAATGTTAGATTAATGTTACTTTTTGCGGGCATATAGTATTTGTTCTCGACGATATGCCTGGCCCGCATCCTCGCCGTCGACCCGTTCGTGACGATGTCATGCTTCAGAGGACCCATGTCCGGGACTGGGCTCCGTCGGGCTGGCACTGGGAGGTGCTACTTGGAGGGGGTGAGGAACCCGGCCTCGGGTCCCATAGTCGACCCTGATCTCCTTTGGTGGCGTTCGTGTGGGCCACATTCGGTGCAGAGGCAGCCGGCGCCGCCGGAGGTGGTGCGTCGCCGTGTCAGGGAGGAAGACGAGCACGTCCATCGCTAGATGGCTGCTATGGACGATGTCGGGTTCTCCACTACTTGGCAGGTTCTTTGGGCAGATGACCGGAGATATGATCCTGTGATGGTTCCTTCTCTTTGGGTGTCCACCGCCCGCGCCCTAGGAACCGCGAGTGGCGCCCTAGATTCTTCTGTAGTACTCGATCTTTATTAGGTACCTAGCCAGTGATGTATTCGATATATAATATTCGAGACGATGTATTCAAGATTATATATATTATTCGAGACGATGATGTATATTCGAGATTATGTATTAATCGAGACGATGCATATATATATTGCTGATTTATATGATTCATTTTTTCCTTATTGATTGCATCCATGCATTGTAATTTGAATACTAAATTGTTCTATATTTCTTCTGTATTAGTTAAGTAAAATCTATGGCGGACAATACCGGCAGAGACAGAGAAGAGGAATTATTCGACATCATACACAGCCCTGGCAGGCTAGATGATCTGAATGAAGTAGATGACGGCTCCCAATATCTGAACAATACCGGAGAGGGTGATGAAAAGATATTCGATCTCGACGACCGAGCCGATGAAGTCATGCACTATGATTCTGATAATGATGACACAAACAATGTTTATGATGACACAGAGAATGCTGATCTTCAAATAACAAAGACTACCAGCGAGGTATATTTGTATAAGCAGGCATCTGGTGATCATCACATGTTTTTTTTATTTTAATATATATGAACGAATCGATCTTCTTCTTTCAGCCCTCCGGATCGAGCAAATCTGCTTCTACAGACAGCAGGACAAAGCGAGGCCCGGGCAGATTGTTGAAGGATGGTGTAAAGTACAACATCGAATCTGTCAAACCTAGTGGCGAACCCTTGATGCCTAAGAACATTGCAAACAAGTGGACTCGTCAGTGCGGAGTTCTTGTGAAGGACAAACTCCCGATCTCCATTCAAGAATGGAAAGAGCCAAAGACTAAACGTCCAGGTGTTACTTGGGTCGACGACAGAGCCAAAAAAGACCTTTGGGATTCTCTGATGGAACATTTCACCCTACCAGATTATTTCACTAAAGCAGATGTGGACAAAGTGAAGGGCGCTGCTCTTAAGAAGATGGCAATTGCATTCAACACCCACAAGAAAACTGTATGGGCCACCTACCTCGCTGCAAAAAGGAAGACTCCAGAATTCACGGGAACACTAGAGAAGCAAAGAGAACACTGGGACGATTTCGTGAAATTCAAGGATTCAGAAATATCTAAGGAACGGTCGATAAAAACAAGGCCAATGCCGCAAAAAAGACGCAGTTTCATAGGCTGGGTCCAGGTGGCTACGCGGTGGGAATGCCTAAGTGGGATAAGTCTGAGCAAGAGATGGAGGGTGCAGGGGTCACTCCGATTACTAGGAGCTGCCCCACAGGTGCAGAACTTGGTTCTATGCGCATGGGGGGCATTGGACCCGAAGACAGGCCTGGTTTCGAAGAAGGCAAGTCTAAAAGGAGCCGAACAAAAGATACTTGACGCAATAGAAGAAGCTCGAGCAGGGGTGTTCACGCCCAATAGAGAGAACGACGAGCTTATGCGTGCCCTGGGAAATCCTGAACACCCGGGAAGAACACGAGGCATGGGCGTTATTCCCTGGTATGAGGGCTTTTCAGACTGGAATGACGACTACAGGTCCCGTGCAAGAAAGAAGAAGGAGGAGGAGAAGAAGAGGAAGCTGGAGGAGGAGCAGAGGAAGCAGGACGCAGAACGCCTTCAAGGCCTAGAAGCAAGGCACGTGGACTTGGCACTCAAATTCCAGCAGCAGCAGTAGCAGATCGACTCACTTAGCCAGGAAAGGGGGTCTCAGCAGCAGCAGCAGCAAGCGGATGATCGTCCATCATTGAATAGCACCATACCATCCATGTCGAGAAGCAGCGTTTGTTCTGCCCCGGGCGACACTGCTGGATACATACCACCCTGTGGATGACATCATAGAGAACACTAACTGTGAGCTACACTCCAAAATGAAGAACATATCCATGAAGGTGGCGGACGGTGTTGCTTTCACAATTACCCCTGAAGCAACCTTCCATTGCATCCCGATTCCAGAGGGCTATGCTCGTGCCATGGTTGATGAAGTGGTGGAGCCATATTCGATGCTAGTACTTGACATTGCTGGAGGTGATGGCGAGCGCACACTGGGAGATGCCGTACATCGTATCATCCTATGGAGAAAGGATTGCATCATCTTTCCAAGTCCACCGACACCGCATCGTCTTCCGACTCCTCCTCGAAGTCCGCCACCGAGTCAGCAGACTCTCGCTCCTCCAAGTCCACAAAAGCGTGAGCCGACTCCTCCTCGAAGTCCGCCACCTCCTCCAAGTCCCCGAATGCTTGAGCAGACTGCTCCTCCTTCATGTCTGGCATAGCATTAGGCCACTCCTCCTGCTTCAAGTCCAGCGCAGCGTCAGCCACGTCAGTCGTCTCCGCCGTCTCAGCAATCGCAGAAGAGACATGCCGCAACTATGGTGCGTAGCGGTACGAGTCGAGGTAGTACAGGAAGTACAGGCAGAGACAAGCGATATAAATATGGTCCAAGCCTCGCTCCTCTTCCTCAGAAGCCTTACGACATGACCGAGGAGCAAAACGCAGCCATAGTGCAGGCCCAAGTGGACGCCCATTTTGGACCGAAACCGGCACCGCCGCCAAAGGAGAAAGTGCCTGAGAAAACGATTGACCACTTCATTCGTATGGCTAGAGCACCAGCTCCCAAGCCTGTTGACTCAGACTATGAGCGTCAAATCAGGAAGCTACATCGAGCACGGCTACAGAAGGAAGCGAGCTCGAGCTCGAGCCAACAAGAAGCTGGCAAAAATGCGGGAAAACCGTTCCCCGGCTGGGAGAAAAGGCGGCGCAAGCGATCCCCCGCTTGTTGTGCCAACAACACATGAGAGGAGTACGCATGCCAAATATTATTGTGGGCAAACCGTTAGTATTCCTCAGTAGGGCGATGTGGTAATAATGAGGAGCATATAATGCAGGCTGAAATGCTCAAGATCTCTGTTGGACAACTCCTCGAAATCGAGCCCATGTCTCCGCTTAGAGAATCGGAAATAAAATGGAAATATGTCCGGGGCCAACCTTTGGTCCATCCAGACAAGGTCAAGGACCTCCCAACGAGAATGTATGAATTGCATCAATGGTACATGAACATTACCAAGATTTCCAATCGAGTGTCCCTCATGGTGAATGTCAAGGAGGAGCATTATTACCATGAGAAAGCTCTGGCCATTGAGTATCAGAACTATTTCAGTTATACAATCAAGACGCACTCGACAAGTCTATCGTCAGTTGCTATTGTCTGTAAGTGATTCCTTTCTGTAATTTAAGTCTCAAGCTAGTTATATAGTGATAATTTTGATCGATCATTACATGTAATTATCCTCACTATATTCTTTTCTATGGTATTATATGCAGGATGAAGATGTATGAAATGAAAAAAGCTGGACGCTATGGCATTGGGCTCATTGACCCAAATACCATTAATGAGGACATATGGAAGCTTCCATTTTATCAAGCAGGTGTAGAGGAAAGCATGCTAGAGTTCTTGAAGCACCTCATTAGCAATGAAGATATACTACTTCCTTACAACTTCCCGTGAGTCACATTGTCTTGTACTACAAATTCTGTTTTTGCCTACTAGCTACCTAGATGTTAATAATTAAGTGTATACGGTTTATGGTAGTTGATTAATTTTATGCACATGCCCGCTTAATTAAGACATGCAAACGTGTGCGCATGCAGTTGGCACTGGGTCTTGATAGACATTAAACTTGACAAAGGAAAAGTTGAATTACTCGACTCACTAATTAAAGAAGAAAGTGACTACACCATCGTGAAGGGGATAGTCAACAGGTAATTTCAATCATTATTAACTATATATATCTCGGCCTATTATTAGTTTGTCATTTCCTGATATGAACTATTTAATAACCCCTTTATTAATTTTCTTTGCCGGCGGGAAGGGCATGGGCAAAGTTCATCAAGGTGACTCTAGGCGACTGGAAAAAAAAGTTGTTTAGGCATCGACCAAAGGTAAGTACTTAAGTAGTACTAGCTAGCTACCATCTCTTTAATTCTTGTTTCAATATCATTAATTAATTATCATGCTTGATTAATCATTATCTGATTCAATTCCATTCTCGTAAAGGCCCTGAAGCAGGCGTCGGGGAATAATATGTGTGCATTCTACGTTTGCGAGAACATTCGCATGATGACGTCCGAAAGGAGCAGATCTGATAGACAGGACTAGGTACATTTGTCAGAACACTATTCACACCATTATCGATATCTAGTCACACAACTAACACACATGCATATTGATCCTTCTTAACAGTTCAGAGAGGTGCGGAATAAGCTCCTATCATCGGACCGCATACTAGCAATTCAAGAGGAAATAGCCGGATTTTTGCTCGACTAGGTCATAGATCCCAAAGGAGAATACTATTACCCGCTATCGCCCCCATGAACCACTTTTCATCGTGCTCCGGAGGCACCAAGGCAACATATGTAGGAGAAATTGTATATGTATATACATGTCTATGTGTGAATAATTAATGGCGTTGGTTGTAAGACATTCGATGATATATATATATATATATATATATATATATATATATATATATATATATATATATATATATATATGCGGTTCTACGTACGAGAAAATCTATTTATATATGCATAACGTGTACAATTTGTAGTATCGTGAAATACCAGCAAACAAAAAAATGGAATGGAAAATAAAGCAAAAAAAAACCCCAAACATTTAGAATAAAGCAAAAAAATAGTACCGGTTGGTGTTACCAACCGGTACTAAAGTCCTACGCGCACACGGGCCTGGCTCGTGCCATGTGGTGTCACTTTAGCGCCGGTTGGTGACGAACCGGTACTAAAGGGGGGTGGGGGCCTTTAGTCCCCACTCTTTAGTGCCGGTTGGCAAACCTGCAGTAAAGGCCGTTACGAACCGGCACTAAAGGCTGGTTCTGCACTAGTGCAAATAGAGATACTACTTGTGCTTCCAAATACCCTTAAACCCAGTTTTGCCATGAGAGTCCACTATATCTACCTATGGATTGAGTAATATCCTTCAAGTAAATTATCATTGTGCAAGCAATAAAAATTGCTCTCTAAATATGTATGATTTATTAGTGAGGGAGAAAATAAACTTTATACGATCTTGTGATGTAGAAGTAATAAAAGCGATAGACTGCATAATAAAGGTCTATATCACAAGTGGAAATATAAAGTGACCTTTTTCGCATTAAGATTTTGTGCATCCAACCCTTAATCACATGACAACCTCTGCTTCCCTCTATGAAGGGCCTATCTTTTACTTTGATCTCCTACCTTATGCAAGAGTCATGGTGATCTTTACCTTTCCTTTTTATATTTTATCCTTTGGCAAGCACATTGTGTTGGAACGATCCTGATATATATATCTAATTGGATGTGAGTTAGCATGAACTATTATTGTTGACATTGACCCTTGAGGTAAGAAGTTGGGAGGCAACACTATAAGCCCCTATCTTTCTCTGTGTCCGACTAAAACTCGTAACCACAAGTATCGCGTGAGTGTTAGCAATTGTGAAAGACTAAATGATAGTTGAGTATGTGGACTTGCTGAAAAGCTCTTACATAGACTCTTTCTGATGTTACGATAAATTGCAATTGCTTCAATGACTGAGATTATATTTTGCTAGTCCTCAATAAAGTTTCTGATTCATACTTGACATTGTGAATATATTGTTACTTTATCATAAGAAATCATACGAAAATATTCATATATGTTGCTCTTATAAGAATTATCATGATGCCCTCATGTCCGTATTTTATTTTTATCGACACCTCTATCTCTAAACATGTGGACATATTTATTGATTTCGGCTTTCGCTTGAGAACAAGCGAGGTCTAAGCTTGGGGGAGTTGATACGTCCATTTTGCATCATGCTTTGATATTGATATTTATCGCATTATGGGCTATTATTACACATTATGTCACAATACGTATGCCTTTTCTCTCTTATTTTACAAGGTTTACTTGAAGAGGGAGAATGCCGGCAGCTGGAATTTTGGGATGGAAAAGGAGCAAATATTAGAGACCTATTCTGCGCAACTCCAAAAGTCCTGAAACTCCACAGAAGTTATTTTTGGGAAATATGAAAAATACTGAGCAAAGAAAATACCAGAGGGGGCCCACACCTTGGCCACGAGGGTAGGGGCACACCCTACCCCCCTGGGCGCGCCCCCTGCCTCGTGTGCCCCCTGGTGGCCCTCCGATGCCCATCTTCTGCTATATGATGTCTTTCATCTGAGAAAAAATCATAAGCAAGCTTACGGGACGAAACTCCGCCGCCACGAGGCGGAACCTTGGCGGAACCAATCTAGGGCTCCGACGGAGCTGTTCTGCCGGGGAAACTTCCCTCTGGGAGGGGGAAATCATCGCCATCGTCATCAGCAATGATCCTCTCGTCGGGAAGGGGTCAATATCCATCAACATCTTCACCAGCACCATCTCCTCTCAAACCCTAGTTCATCTCTTGTATCCAATTCTTGTCTCTAAGTCTGAGATTGGTACCTGTAGGTTACTAGTAGTGTTGATTACTCCTTATAGTTGATGCTAGTTGGTTTATTTGGTGGAAGATCATATGTACAAATCATATATCCATATTAATACCCCTCTAATTATGAACATGAATATCATTTGTGAGTAGTTACATTTGTTCCTGAGGACATGGGAGAAGTCTTGCTATTAGTAGTCATGTGAATTTGGTATTCGTTCAATATTTTGATGAGATGTATTTTGTCTCTCCTCTAGTGGTGTCATGTGAACGTCGACTACATGATACTTCACCATTGTTTGGGCCTAGGGGAAGGCATTGGGAAGTAATAAGTAGATGATGGGTTGCTAGAGTGACAGAAGCTTAAACCCAGTTTATGTGTTGCTTCGTAAGGGGCTGATTTGGATCCATATGTTTCATGCTATGGTTAGGTTTACCTTAATACTTCTTTTGTAGTTGCGGATGCTTGCAATAGGAGTTAATCATAAGTGTGATGCTTGTCCAAGTAAGGGCAGCACCCAAGCACTGGTCCACCCCCATATCAAATTATCAAAGTATCGAACGTGAATCATATGAGTGTGATGAAAACTAGCTTGATGATAATTCCCATGTGTCCTCGGGAGCATTTTCTTTTATATAAGAAATTGTCCAGGCTTGTCCTTTGCTACAAAAAGGATTGGGCCACCTTTCTGCACCTTATTTACTTTTATTACTTGTTTCTCATTACCAATTACCTTATCACAAAACTATCTGTTACCGATAATTTCAGTGCTTGAAGAGAATACCTTACTGGAAACCGCTTGTCATTTCCTTCTGCTCCTCGTTGGGTTCGACACTCTTACTTATCGAAAGGACTACGATAGATCCCCCACACTTGTGGGTCATCAGCCAGCATGACAGAGGACTACCGACAGGCAAGACGGGGTTGTGGAAGGCCTTCCAACGTGGGCGAGTTGAGCCACGGATCGGATTCGGCAAATCAGTTTGGTCCGTCCCTCGGCAAATTCGCTTTCCGTCAAATGGTTGCAGGCGCAAATTGAATGCGGCGTTGTGCCTCCCCTCTCCAAATGTGGATAGCATTTCGATGCGGAGGAGTGAGAGATAGGGATATCAAGCACCCATGGCGGGTGACGGCGAAGGAGTTTTTTATGCCAACCAATCAGGAGGTAAGTCGATTCCATAACTATTTGGAGATCTTATTGATGTTTTCTCGTGCGGATATTTGTGTGATGAACTGTGGGCGTTCATTGTGTCAGATACACTCTAATTCTAATTGCCTAAAATCTTAAACCTGAAATCTTAATAGTGCACGCGCACTATTTGACGAGACCGAGCGACCGCGCTACGCGACAGCCCACAACAACCTCACATGCTCGGTCCATCCCTTTGCTGGAAAAAAAGGAAAAACAAATCTGATCCAGTCCCGAGCCCCACGACCATTCTCCTCCACCAACCACCGCCGCAGCACACCCCGCCTCCTCCCTCGCGCCGCCTCTCTACGACTCCGACTCGCCGTCGCCGAGCTCCCGTTGTCGCTGCCCATCGCCACCCCAGCAGGCATCATGTATTTCTCGCCACCATGAGCCGCCACAGGAAGTAGTCCCCAACCTCCGATGCCGTCACGGCTCATCTTCTGCCATGGGCATACGCATCTCCGTTGTCGAGCGCCGCTCCCCTTGACCCCTACCAGGCGAGAGAGCTCTGCGCCTACGCAAGTGCCCATCACATGCAGGTAGTATCCCCCCCCAAACACCCTCCCTGATATCTTCTTCAAGAGGATTTCAGCCGTGAACTTGTTTTACAGGAATGAACGTTGTTGAATCTAAATCTAGTTGATACTAGTAATTTGTCCTAGCTGTCATTTTCCTACTTGATAAATTTACTCTAGAAAGTTCATATATTTAGTCAGGACTTGGGAAATTTACTTGCAGTATTGGTTCAACTTGGCGGCTGAAGTAGAAAATACAAATTTTGTAGCTTACAGCTATAATGTGATCTACAAGATATTGATGGGAGCAATCAGACTTTTGATGTTTGTGTAGTTCATCTACATGTTATGGACAATTTTCATTCAGTCATCTAATCCACCTCCACTTATGTGTGTCTAGTCCGCTACCTTACCCAAATAGTACTAGTACTGAAATATTAAGAGCATCTTCATTCTCACTGATTGTTAACTTGACCCCTTCTAAGTATGTTTTTCAGGAAATGCAGTCAAAATCATTGTACATATGCATCACTTTTGTTATCCTGCTATGACTGGATTGTTGATCTGTAAGCTATGTCGATTAGGATTAGTGGTGGGTTTGTATGGTGATTAGAATTTTAGTGGTGGGTTTGAGTTTGATTTCCACGGCGAGTTGTTCAAATTTTGTCACTATTGGTATGGGTATGGTTCATGATCCTATTTTGATCCATCTATTCTTGCCTAGACTGCAATTGTCTCGTTAAACATGATACTCTCTGTAGAGTTTCATTACCATCTGTACCTCTTTTGCTCGTAAATGCATCTGTGTGGTTCCTCTGTTCTCTTGTAATTAAGTTGCATGCACATAATTAATCAGTTGGCTAGTTTGTTGTAATAGTTGCACAGGAACGCAAACATAGTTGGATGATGCATATACATATCTTAGTTGGCTAGCCAACTTAAGTAGTCGCACAGTGAAGGCTAACTCATTGCACAATCGATGGTATTTAGATGGATACACTTTGTAAACCATGTTCACGCAGTGTGTATGTGGTTTCTTTTGGTTGCACACTAATGTGTGCCGTGTTGACAAGGGTATGCGTTCGTACAGGAGTATGTAGATCAAAGCAGCACATATCCTAGTTGGCTCAGCTGCACTTATGCAGTTTCATGGGGAAGGGCTATCTAGTTGCACGGTTTTCGACTAGTTTATTTTTGGATCAAATCATATTTAGGCATTGTTTATGCTGATATTTTTGGTTACACACTCATGGGTGTCCAGCTGGCCATACATTGCATCAAGTTGCACACATTTTTTTGTTTTGTATGTGTGCTTTGAAAAATCAACATCAGTTGCTTACCTCGCGGCATTTTTATATCAATTGTTTTTGCTTATTTATTTTCTTTTATACATTTGATTCCTTGGACTAATTTGTCCGTTGCTTTTTCACAGACCAAAAATGATTGTAGAAGGAGATGCGGCTCTAGTGAAGGAGAGGTATCCTTAACTTTTCAAATAGTCGCACCATAGTATCATACGAGTTGGTATCCTAAACTTTCATAGTTATACTAGAACCATTTGGGAGTGGGTAGTTTCAACTTTTTAAATTGTTCCACAACAATATCACATGAGTTGGCATCCTCGGATATTTTAGTTGCACAAGAAACAATCAGGAGTTGCCATTCCCAACTTTTTATCACTTGAGTTGGCATCTTCAACTCCTTTATTTGCACAAGAACCATTCAGTAGTTTGCATCCTCATGTGACACATATGATTTTCTAGGTTTGCACATGCACTTGAATGTAGTTGCACTACTTATTTGGAAGATTATAATCTTTAAAAATTCACTATTTTTTCCATTTCTTGTGTTCAGACATGTTAAATTCATCAGGTTCATCAGTTCAAAATTCATTACATAGTTGCACAAACATGAAACATGAATTGCATGCAGGAGTACTTGCAGTTGCACAAAATATATGATGTAGTTGCACAACAGCTAGCATAAGTTTTTTTGTAATTGTGCATACAAAATTTTGAGCTAAAACCAAACTGAATTTGAAATTATATGAGTTGGCCTCTTCAACTTTTATACGAGTTGAAGATGCCAACTACTGAAATTCAAACCCGACAAGTAGATGGATATGGAGTGTTGTCAATTGCACACTTGTACTCATTAAGTTGGATAGATACAACCTAGAGTTGGCTCATTTTTCTCAGGCTCCTTTTTTGCATCATGTGCAGGTTTTGCAAGTTATGGAGGTGGAGGAGATGTTTTAGATTTGTGCACATAATTCTCATCTACAAAGTAAGATATACTACTATGTGGAAAGATCAATGGAAAAAAACACTAGCAAATCAGATTCTTGTCTAGTTGGTAGTTATGTTTTCATAGTTAGTACAACATACTTTTCTCTTTCCCCTTTTTAGCTACATGGACATCGGTTCTTTTGCATTATGTGTGAAGTAAGACTATGGGATCTCTCCTATATATTTGCACATTTTCTGCATTTTTGTTGCACAAAGTGCTACAAATGTTGGCTTGTCCCATGATGTAGTTGCACGAAAATGAGTTAAAATGCACAGGTAAAAAATCTTGCCGTTTTTATCTCTGTTTATGCCCTCTTCAACTATGGAGAAGCTATTTTGGCAAAGCGAAATTTGGTTAGGGGGAAGGGGAAAGTCAAGGAGGGAGGATCTGAACAGGAGAAAATGATCACCTTTTTTCACCCTTATTGGTGCTACCTGGTATGTTCCGATTTGTCCTTCCTCTTCTTATTTTTACATTAAATTGTTCCAGATCACTATTAGTTCACTTTGATTCATCTGTCATGGACATGTAAGGGTGTGGGGAAAAACTGGCCAAATGGCGTGAGAGGTTCAGGAAGGGGGGGAAGGGCACATGATGGCCTGGGGACCGCGCCCAGCTCATGGTTTGTTGGGTTCACGCGAGCGACTGTTGCTAGGGAGGAGGGATTTCCTTTTTTGGGGTGAGGGGGACCAGATCTTTCCTTTTTCTGATGGCCGCTCGAACGTGCTAGCGGGCCAACGGCCGCCAGACCAACCCAATCTTAATAGTGCGCGTGCACTATTTGGCGAGACCGAGCGGCCGCAATACGCCATACCCGACAGTACCTCACATGCTTGGTCTATTTCTTCACTAGACAAAAAGGAAAAACAAATCTTATCCACTCCTGAGCCCCACGACCTTCCTCCAGTAACCACCGCCGTCGCGCACCTCGCCTCCTCCCTAGCGCCGCCTCCTGATGGCGCCTGCTCGTCGCCGACCTCCCGTCGCTGTTGCCCATCGCGGCCCCGACAGTCTTCGCGTCTTTCACGCCACCATGAGTCGCCACAGGAAGCAGTCTCCAACCTCCAGCGCCGCTGCGTCTCATCTTCTGCCACGGGCACACGCCTCTATGCCATTGAGCACCGCTCCCCTCGACCACTCCCCTCCCCGGCCGGTTCGACAGCGCGGCAACGTGCCTTGCTGCTGCTGCACAAGACTCTCAGCAGGGCTTGTACGAGCTCATGGCGGCTCCGCACGACTGTGAATCCTCACATGCAGGTAGTATTCCCCTTCCTTCTCTCCATTGATCTATCTCCCCCTCCAAACACCCTCCCTGATCTCTCTCTCTCTCTCTCTCCCTCTCTCTCTCTCTCTCTCTCTCTCTCTTCACTGGTGTCTTCGAGAGGATTCAGCCGTGGACATGTTTGGGTTTACAAGAATGAACGTTGTTAGATCTAAATCTGGTTGATGCTAGTAATCTGCCTTTGCTGTCAATTTCCTACATCATAAATTTGCTCTTCAAAGTTCATATATTTAGTAGTCTGGACACGGGAATTTACTTGCGATGTTGATTCAACTTGGGTTTCTATGGCAGTCGAGGTAGAAAATACAAATTTTGTAGCTTAACAGTTGTAATCTGATCTACCAGATATTGGCGGGAGCAATCGGAGTTTGGATGTCTGTGCAGTTCATCTACATGTTATCGACAATTTTTCATTCAATCCTCTATTCTCGCCTAGACTGCAATTGTCTCGTTAAACATGATACTCTCTGCTGTGTGGCTTTCCTGTTTACTCGTAAATTGCATGCATACAAGTAACCAGGCGGCTAGTTTGTTGCATTAGTTGCACAGGAATGCAAATATAGTTGGAATATAGTTGGATGACACATATACATATCTTAGTTGGCTAGCCAACTTATGAAGTTGCATAGTGAGGGCTAATCAGTTGCACAATCGATGATATTTAGATGGATACACTGTGTAAACTTTGTTCAAGCAGTGTGTGTGGTTTTTTTGGTTGCACACGCATGTGTGCCGTGTTGTCAAGGTCATACATTCGTACATGAGTACATATCCTAGCTGGCTTAGCCACACTTATACAGTTGCACAGGGAAGGCCTATCTAGTTGCACAGTTGACGACTAATTTAGTTTTGGCTTTAGTGCCTAAATCATGTTCAGGCGGTGTGTATGCTGGGTTTTTTTTGCGTGCTCATGTGTGCCCAGTTGGCCATACAATGCATCAAGTTGCTCATATTTTTGGTTTTGTAGGTGTGCTTTGGAAAATCATCATGAGTTGGTTAACCCATGGCATTTTTTATATCAATTTTTTGCTCATTTTTACTTTTATACTTTTGGTTGATTCGACTAATTTGTTCATTTGCATTTTTCTTTTTCTCACAGACCAAAAATGGTTGTAGAAGGAGATGTGGCTCCTAGTGAAGGAGAGGTATCTTCAACTTTTATAGATGCATCCTGAACTTTTGTAGTTGCACAACAAACAATTAGGAGTTGGTATCCTCAACTTTTCAAATAGTTTTTGCAGATTTTGTGTGAATGGTTTTTTAGCCATTTGTGCAACCGAGGCAGCTTTCCTTGTGCAACCTGTTATATTTGAACTCGCCAACTTTATGTTAAAAATAGCCAACCTAACTTTTTGTTTTTGATGGAATTTTTTGTTTTTGGGTGGCAGTTTTTTTGTACAACTAAGCAACAAATAATGTGCAACTTTTGTTTTAATTCAACCAGGGTAGTCTTTCTAAGGCTCCTGTTTTTTTAGTTGCACAGTGTTGATGCAAACGATTTGGATCACACGGTGATACAAAGGCATTTTGTAGCCATTTTTTTTGCAACTAGGCAGGTCCCCTTATCCAAGTTGTTCTGATTGACTTGCCAACCAAATAGTATAACTGTTTCTAGGTGGCAATTTTGTTAATTTTGACTAATATGTTTGTTCTTTTTCTGTTTTGCAGAGATAAATTGATTGGTTAAGGAGAGGTTCCTGGCAGTGATACAAAGGTTCATATTTTCTTTTTCTTTTATCCTATGACCATTTATTATGCTCTTCTCTTGTACCCTCTCAGCAGTTCAATCTTTTTTGTTCATTGTAGGGTTCTCCAAATAAGACCTCTCAGTGGGACTCAAAATGGGCAATATCATCAAAAAAAATCCATCAAAAACAAAAAATTCCATCAACCTAACTTTTGCATCCTCAGCATTTCTAGTTGCACAATATCATCCAACTAGTTGACATCCTCAGTCTTTTTGTAGCTGTGTTGACACCCTCAACATTTTCTTCTAAAAGCCTGAAACCTGAATGTGCAATATTTTGATTGGTCATGCAAGTGCATAATATTTCTTTTTGAGTATCTAATTAATTGGCATCCTTAAGATTTATAGTTGCACAAGAGTATTCAATTAGTTGGCATCCTCAGCATTTCTACTTGCACAAACAATATCCAAGTAATTGACATCCTCAACCTTTCTAGTTGCACAAGAGTAACTATTTTTTTAGTTCCATCTTCAAATTTTTGAGGGTTGCCCAAGAGTATCTAATGACTTGGCACCCTGAGCCTTTCTAGTTGCACAGGAGTTTAATTAGTTGGCATCCTGAGCATTTTCTAGTTACACAATAGCATCTAACTAGTCGACATCCTCAGCCTTTCTATTTGCACAAGAGTAACTATTTTAGTTGGCATCCTCTGCATTTTGTAGTTGCACAACTAACATAATATCAAGTTGGCATCGTGAACCTTTTTTATCCAGTTTTTCTGAAGAAGAACAAATATTTTTTGTGCAGTGTTAACTAATCACCTTTGGCTCCTTTTGTTTTGCAAAACCACAAGTGATCACGTCGAAATGTGATCACCTTTGGCACCTTTTTCTGATGACAAGAAAAATAGTTGCATCTTCTTTTCTGTTTCACTTTTAGTAACATCCTATAGAACATATTCCCCCTATTGCAATTTGTGTGAGACAAGCCTATTTGTACGCTCGTTTTTAATACTGTTGTTGTGCTTTTTCTAGTCTGATTTCTTTGATGCACACATTTACAACAAAAATTGGGCTTTGGATACAAGTTTAGTTGCACAATTATATGTTTATATTTGCAGACAGCAAACCCAGTCTTTTTTAGTTTCATCTAGTCTGTGTGTTGGTTGTACACATTTCTTGAAGGAAAAGATGGACTGAATGTAGTGTCTGTGCAAATAGAAGACCATATTTGTGCCAACTAAACATGGATCTAAAACCATCTTTTCATGCAATGTGTGCAATCAACAGCCAAAAGATTAGAACATATGGTCTCCAGTGTGGGCTGTTTTGTTGCACATTTGCATAAAAAGGTTGGCTTGGACCCATGCTTAGTTACACAAATATGTTCAGAAACAGTACACCCAGTCCATCTTTCTAGTCTGAGATGTTTTTTTGCACACATGTTGCAGGAAAGTTGGTTATAGACCAATGGCTTAGTTGCACAAATATGTGCTTCTTTTTGCACAGTACGCCCAGTCCATCTTTCTAGTCTGGGTTGTTTTTTGCACAGATTTTGCAGGAAAGTTGTCCTTGGATTAATGCTTAGTGTGCATATATATTTACTCCTTTAAAGTTTTGGCTGTTGGTTGCACACATTGCAGGAAAAGTTGGCTTGGATCCATGATTTAGTTGCACAAATATGGGCTTCTATTTGCACAGACGCTACATCCACTCCATGTTTCTAGTCTGGGCTGTTTGTTGCACATTTTTTGCAAAACTACTTCCTTGTGTCTATTTGCACACATCCAGGCAGAAGTTGGTTTTGCTATTGGGTCTGCTTGCACAGAGTGGTGTTTAATTACACAGACATCATATTACTGTTGCTACTCCCTCCAATTATGGGGAAGATCGGTGGTAGATCCAGAGGCAAAGGGGAAGGGAAAGTGAACAAGGACAAGGGAGGATCTGGAGCTAGAAGGGAACTTACCTTGATTGATGCTGCCTGGTATGACTCTCGCCTCCCTCTTGTTACCACTGCAGTTCTTGCCAAAATATCACCTTGTTTGGTTTGCCATAGCAGCTCTGTAGGTTTTTGGATCTAGGATGGGATCCCATTTCTTATGGAGAAGGAGGAGACGCCGTGGAGGAGGAAGTGTGGGCGAGGGAGATGTGGGAGGCTTCTGGAGGGTAGTGGGGTCACATGATAGCAACCGGGCACATCCATGAGGTAGGGGGAAATTGCACATCAACAATTAGCATTAAAATTGCACCACGTAGTATTATAGTTGATTGTGGTAGCACAAACGTTGGTCTAAAAAAATAGTCGCATCTCATAGTATAAAAGTTGCACCATCTAGTACAACCAGTTGGCAATGAAAAAAGTTCATCGAAACATATATAAATGGGGTCTAGTTGTAAAGGTCTTGTCGTGAGGGTTCCAACAGTGAAAACGGATTTTAATTTTGACATGTAATTCAAAAGTTATAGCCTTTTCAATTTTTTTGGAATGCAATTAATTGCCTTTTTGCTTTATTACTGACGTGGCAGAGCACATGGAAAAGAACTTGGGCCGGCGTGAAGGCGAGTGCATTGAATGATGCTCTTTTATTTTGGTCTCTCAGAGATAAAGCGGACTTTCCTAATCAGGAGATGAGACATAAATATTCCTAATACAGCCGGCTGCTCAAGGGCGCTAGCGAGCGCATGGCTGCTCGCTAGACGCGTCCTTCTAAGTGAGGAGGTTGGGGAGACTCTGGTGGCGCAAAAATTCCCGCAAATGGCACAACAGCGGCCCACGGCTGTGAGTGATGAAGGACAGATCTCGCCCGCGTCTGGAACGGCTGTGGTGAGTAGGGAGAGTTCACCTTAGACTTTCGAGTTGTTCAGTGGAAATATGAATCCCTATGCCCCTGGCAAGTATAAGCGGTGACATAAATGTTCATTAAATCCAACATGAATGGTTAATTTTGGAAATTTAGAGTTAGATGCTTGCAAAATCGTGTAGTGCTTGTGAATTAGTTTGATTACCCCTCGATTTTGTGCTACTAGTATGCACATTGGCGGCTTAGTTTTGTCAACTTCCTTATATCCTTAGGGTGGTTTCAAGATTACTAGATGGCTGTGCAGCATCATGTCTAGATTTAGTTAATTGAGACAAGTAGTATAAGTGATGTAGGCCGAGGATTGGTGTCGTCGCCCCAAGTAGGACACCTTGCCAATCTTGCGTAAACCCGACTGATAATGTTATCAATCCGGCGCTTGGGGCTAGTTTTGACTCGCTCGGTGACGCATATGATTTCTACAACTTATATCCTTGGGAGAAAGGGTTTCGGTTTAGATATGGGAAGAGCCGGCTGAATGTTGAGAGGACCAAATCTATGGAGGAAACAGTATGCCGATGCTCCTTAAGTGACATTTTGAGTACTATGGTTTTCTGTCAGCATTAAATTAATTGGAGGTACATTGTGAATGCTACATCCTGAAAAAATTGATTTCATGTGTAGGTTAAGGCTAGTGTTAAGAACACAAGGTCTTGCCGTTGTGAATGCCTGGATCTGATAAGCCTTTTAGGGACAGAAGACAATGGGTGGTACGTTGAATAGCATAGGGAGAGTCACAACCATTCCCTTTCACCCAACTTTGCTGAGACGATCCACTAGTCATCGCATAAGTGTTGGAAATATGAGCAAATTACTACGAGATTTAATCCGAATAAACAGAAGATAAATCATGATGGCAATAGCAGAGATTAAACTAATCATGCAAACTACTCCCTCCGTTCCTAAATATAAGGTGTATTAGTTTTTCAAAAAGTCAACTGTTGTCTATGTTTGACCAACTTTACAGCAAAATATATAAAGATTTATAATACTAAATATATAAAATGTAAAAATATAGTTCATGATGAATCTAGTCATAATGATTTGGTATTCTAGATATTGATATTTTTGTCTATAAACTTGGTCAAACTTAGAGAAGTTTGACTTTTTGGAAAAATAATACACCTTATATTGAGGAACGGAGGGAGTAGCATAGTAGATGAATAGATCGCATCTAGGGCACATACTAGAAACATGAATTCTATCACAATCTCGAACAGGAAGGATAGAATCACATATGGTGCAGCGGGAGGAGCACCGCCGGCATTGACGTTGTCGCCCATTTCATCGAGGATGAGGTTGCCGAGGTCGGGGAAGAAGTCGTCGTTGGTGAAGTCGTCGCTGCCAGCAGTCGCACAAGTGTGCTCCTCAAAAACCTGATCGCCACTCTCCTATACAGCATCACGAGAGGTGTTGGTCCGGAGGCCTGCTGTCCCTTCTCCAGATGCACGCCGAAAGGAGGGATGGAGAAGACTTGCTTGGCGGCGCAATGATTTGGGATGTTGGTGCGAAACCATACGAAGCGGCGGCGGCTAGGGTAGACTTCTGCCTGACTATATAGTGCGGGCCGGGTAGATCGTGGGAGTAAACCCCACGTCCGAGTCGTCATGATCGAAAACGTTTCAGTAATTAACGCGTCCGTTAATTATTAATTAATGACTCATTACTCATTAATTTTTCCCGGGCAGCAAAAATATAGACAACGTGCATAGCTCTTTCCTCGGCTCGGCTCAATCCCGCAACCCGCAGCGCGTCGTGACGAGGCATGGCATGGCGAGGCGAGCGTGGAGGAGGAGCGCACGTGTAGGTCTCCTCTTCTCATGCTCATACAAGTGGTAGAAGAGCTCACCTTATAAAGAGGTGCAAGTCTCTCTTAACTTCCATGGTGGGACTAAACTCTAGTCTCACTCACTCCACTCACATGTGTGCATGAATGGGCCAAGAGAATTTCAGAATTTTAGTTGGGCTTTGGGCCAAAGGCCTACTAGCAAAATTCCAACAATCCCCCACAAAGTCTCATTGGCACATCTGATCATTTATTTCCAAAACATTGTTTATATACCGGTGCTGAGACTGTGAAGTTGAACTTCCACTTAGAGTTTTATGCTACACTAGATCACAACTTGAATAGTGGACTATGCCTTGAACTACAAGTTTTTCTACGAAACTAGTTTCACACAAATTCTTGACCGATGCTAGGCTGCTGCAACGCTTCCCCGCGGGTGGAGCGTATACGTCATACTCTAGGGCCTTTCATGAATTTATTAGAGAACACCCAATTCTCACAGACTGCGATGTTAACTGTCAAATTCATATAGGTGTGTTCCTCAGGAGATGCTCTGTAGGATAACATCTCCGCTTGCTCAAATAAACCACTTGGAACACATTAAGATAAATATCAACCTGCCATGCAGATCAGGAGAGTATTGCATCTTCACGGAGTGGGATAATTAAAATAGGGATACTCTCCTCTCAGCTGACCAACAGCTTCTCCCACTTCTACTTCACGGGATCTCCGATCACATAGGGTGGGTTACCACTATGGACAACTCATGCGGTGGGTCTCAGACCCATCTCCATCTATGCATTATCTATCACATTATGTGATAGACCCTTTGTGAAGGGATCTTCCAAGTTTTTCGACGTTTGGATATAATCCAACGTAATAACTCCGGAGTTCCTCAGTTTTCTCATAGATTTTAGTCTCCTCTTCACATGCCTTGAGGACTTCATATTGTCATTAGAAATGTTTATATTGACAATCACAGTTTGATTATCACAGTTCATCGGGATATGGGGTATTGGTTTTTCAACCATAGGTAAGTCCATCAAGAGCTCACGAAGCCACTCTGCTTCAACAGTGGCAATGTCTAATGCTGTGAGTTCTGCTTCCATAGTTGACCTCGTTAAGATGGTCTGCTTGCAAGACTTCCAGGAAACAGCACAACCACCAAGTGTAAAAACATAACCACTTGTGGCCTTAATCTCATCAGCATCAGATATCCAGTTTGAGTCACTATAGCCCTCCAGTACCCTTGCATACCCGGTGTAGTGAATCCCATAGCTCGTAGTGCCTTTCAAGTAGTGCATAACTCTCTCAAGTGCATGCCAATGATCATCTCCCGGTTTTGACACAAACCGACTCAGCTTGCTCACAGCAAAAGAGATGTCAGGCCTCGTGGCACTCGCCAAATACATAAGTGAGCCAATAATCTAAGAATACCTCAGTTGATCTCTAGCAATCCGTCGATTCTTTCAAAGCAACACACTAGCATCATATGGAGTTGGAGAAGGCGTGCAGTCGCTATACCCTAAACGACTCAAGATCTTTTCCACATAGTGAGACTGAAGCGGTGTTATCCCACCATTCTTATCTCTCAACAGCTTGATGTTTAAGATAACATCAGCTACTACTAGATCCTTCATCTCAAAACAACGAGATAAGAAATCCTTAATCTCCTTGATTAAATCAAGTTTGGTTCCAAAGATCAGTATGTCGTCGACATACAGACAAAGAATAACTCCTTCCCCCACCATAGCGATAGTACACACACTTGTCACCATCGTTTACTACAAAGCCGGCAGCAGTTAATGTTCTTTCGAACTTCCCATGCCACTCCTTAGGAGCTTGTTTGAGGCCATATAAAGACTTTAATAACTTGCACACGTTTCCTTCCTGACCAGGTACTACAAAACCATCTGCCACGCTGTCAGGACCCCGACTCAATGCCACATCGATCTAGCATGTAACACCTCATATCACTTTGCGGCCTCACGCACGGTATTCCCACGGGTGTCGCCTTACCTTTGCCCGGGACCATTTGCGCCTTTTGGCACACGTATATGACAGTGTCGCTAGCATCCATATGATAAGGAGCCCGGGCTGACATGGCTAGTCGTAAACCCAAAGTGGCACAGACTTACAGGGACAGGCATCCATGACCCAGCATCGAACGTGTCGGTCATCAGCGAGTGAATCCAGGCTGTAGCACTGGGCTAGCAGGACTCCGGTGAACCGGGCTATAGCGGGCTAACAGGACTCCGGTATTCATCGCGTGACATTTCCCCGAAGGGACAGACACAGGAACGAAGAAGGACACATGCCGGCCAGCCTAAGTGTTCCGGAGCAGTAGCAAGCTACCATGGCTCGGTGGAAACACTAGGAGACATTTCCCCGTAAGAGAGGCTACTAAAGATAAACAACTAGATGGTCAGATCCCACACATACCAAGCATTTCAATAACATACACACAATATGCTCGATATGTGCAAATACAACATGGCATCACAACATGACTCTACGACTCAAGTAATTTATTCAATAGGCTCCGAGGAGTGAGATATTACAAACATGGGTCTCATGACCCAACAATCAGAGCATACAAATCAAAGCACAAGCGGAAGCTATCATGTCTGGGTACAGACATCTATAACTGAAAAAGGCTGAGAAGCCTGACTATCTACCAAATCCTGCCGTGGCACAAGACCGTAGCTGAGGTAACAAGCTAAACGTCGAAGTCCACGTGGAACTACTAGTGAGACCGAAGTCTCTCTGCAAAAACATAAAATAGGCAAACATGAGTACAAATGTACCCAGCAAGACTTACATCAGAACTAACTACATATGCATCATTATCAACAAGGGGATGGTGGGGTTTAACTGCAGCAGGCCAGCTTTGACTCGGTGGCTATCCTAAACTACGACTGCAAGCAACTCTTTTGAGGTGGCGCACACGAGTCCACATATTCACCATATCAATACACCACTATGGATCCGCTCCCGTCTCCCTACGAGAACGCCATCCATAGCACTCACGATTATCTTGCGTATTTTAGAGTATCCACTTTCACTTGTCTATGAACTGATATAAGCAACCCAGAAGTCCTTTACCGCGGACACGGCTATTCGAATAGATGATGTTAACCCTGCAGGGGTGTACTTCTTCATACATGTTTCCACCACTTAGCGTCTGCACACGACATGTGCTCGGCAGACTTCAAGCGAAAGCCGACGTGGGTGTAGACCACGACCTACCTAAACACTCAAGTCTCTAGTCCAGGTTTATCGCCTATTCGGGTTCCATCCATGAGGAGATCCGGCCGGAGTTTCGCTCACAGCCCCAAACGATGTGAACAGGGTTCCCGAGATACCAAACGGGCATCCGGTACACCGTGCCACGTACCTACCGCATCACAGCCCACCCCTACGGTCAGCGCTGTCCACGGCCTCCAGTAAGCTACAAACACCAGAAACTACTTGCAACTCCTGGACAGAGGACTAGGGTGAATAAGAAGTCGAGCGGGGTCATATTTCAGGGCCCAATGTATGGTAGTAGCTGAATCATGGATCACAAACACAGAACTCAGTTCCTGAGGACGGCTTCAATGAGATAACCCACCATGTACTCCTACATGGCCTCTCACCGACACCTTTTACCAAATCGTGTTCACACACTTAGCTCACACACAGTCGGACATATTCTCACACCTCTGATTCATCCTCGATGAATCAGACCTGACTCAACTCTAAGCAGTAGCAGGCATGACAAACAAGCATGAATGAGTAGGCACATCAGGGCTCAAACAACTCCTACTCATGCTAGTGGGTTTCATCTATTTACTGTGGAATGACAGGTCATGCAAAGGATAAAGGGGTTCAGCTACCGCAGCAAGTAACAGATGAATCGTTGTTGTCCTAATGCAGTAAAAGAGAGCAGGAACGAGAGAGTGGGATTGTATCGGAATGAACAAGGGGGTTTTGCTTGCCTGGCACTTCTGAAGATAACATTGAGTCTTCATCAGTGTCAACGATCACGTCGTCGGTACAACGTCTACCGAGGGGGAACAACACCGGCAAACTCAGAAGAAACACGATCAATGCAATGCACAATATGATGCATGCTATGACATGGCAATATGAATGTGTTTTGGGCTAGTGCATCTAGCTATGATTTAAATGAAGTTGGTTTGAACACATGATTCAATTTCCAACTCCATATATGATTATTTAAATGCCCTTTATTTGTTTTGTCCAAAACAGAGGACAAACATTGTTCAAACATGCATGAAAATGGTACAAATGGATTCCTTGAATTTTTTTGATAATTTTTCATATATAAATTATTTAATTTGGAGTTACGGTTGAATTTCTATGAATTTTAGAAGTTTTAGGCATTTTCTGGAATTTCCTGAATATTTAGAATTAAAATAATTCCAGAAAATGATTTATGGCGTCAGCACCACGTCACTGTGACGTCAGCAGAGTCAACTGGGCTGGTCCGGTCAAACCTGACGTGTGGGGTCCACACGTCAGTGACACAGGTTAGACAGGGGGGGTTAGTTTAGTTTAATTAAAGATTAGGGGCACTAGGGCCCACATGTCAGTGGCTCTAGGCCTGGGTTAGCGGGGTGGTTAGGCCCTAATGACCGGCCACGTCAGCTCTCGCCGGAGTTTAGCCGACGACGACCACAGAGCACGGCGGGGGACGCCGGACTTGCGCTAGGGGCATCGGATCGACGCGCCAAGGGCACCAGGAGGTAGCCCGTGCCCGTGCGCATCTAGGGGGGCCAACGGGAGGTGCGGGGGTGGCCGGGGTTCGCCGGAGTGGAGCCCGAGGCGGCGGCCGGAGCTCGGGGTTGGGGCGAGTTAGTGCTACGGTGCGCAAACGAGCGAGGTGAGCGGCTAGCGGGGCGCTACGCGGTGCGGGGAGCGAGTTAGGCATGCCAGGGTGACCAAATGGTCACCGGAGCTACGCCGGCGACGAGCTCAGGCGGCGGCGTGCTACGGCCAGCTATGAAATGGCGGCTACGGCGAGCGGCAAGCCACGGGGTTAGGGGCAAAACGTGCAGGAGCTCACAGTGGTTCGGATGGGGTAGATGACGAGCTCGGGGAAGCGGAGACGGCGGCGAATCGACGATGAAGATCCTCGGCGGCCGGCGATGGAAACGGCGATGGTGGCGGCGTTGCAGTGTGTCCGGGACCTTGTGGCTCGGTGGGGAGAAAGAGGGGGTCGAGGCGGAGCCTTTGAGCGCATCGGCGAGGCTAGGGGGTGGCGGTGGCCGCAAGGGAGCTCGTCGGTGGCGGCGGCTCCGTTCGGGCGAGTGAGAGAGAGGTCCAGGGGAGAGGATGAGGACGCGGGAGAGTGAGGGAGAGAAGCAGGGAGGTGCGTGGCGTCTCCGGGGCGTCGTGGAGGAAGCAGGAGGTGGCCAGGGGGAAGCAGGAGGTGGCCGAGGCCTCTCGGGCGCGCGCCACGCCTCGCCTCTGCCTACTGGCAGAGGAAGACGGCAGGGGGGGGAGTGGAGATGGGCTGGGCCGTGCTGGGCCAGGTAAGTGGGCGCCAGGTAACTTCCTTCTCTCTCTCTCTTTTATTTCTTTTCTATTTCTGTTATTTTGTTTTTGATTTGATTTAAAATACCAAATCATTTAATAAAATCCTGGAAACAATTATGGGTGCTTTCTGAATTATTTCAGTGACCCTTAACAATTTCCAACATTTATTTGAACATTTAAATTATTTATAGTATTTAAATGCCCAAAGTCAAATACAATATGATTTAATTCAAAAATCCAACAATGACCTAAGAATATATTCATCATTTTTGGCAGAGGTTTCCACCTTAACCAAAAATCATGAACTTTTCTTAGGAACCTTTTGGGTTTATTGAAAAGATTTTAATTCACCCTAGTTGAGTTGATTTAATGCTAGGGTTTGAACATCCCCATTTCAATTTTAGGCAAAATTTAAACATGATGCAACACATGACTAGCTAGCTCAGAGCAAACCAGAAGCTAGGGATGTGACAACTACGCTGTCAGGACCCCGACTCGATGTCACATTGATCTAGCCGGTAACACCTCATATCACTTTGCGGCCTCACGCATGGTGTCCCCACGGGTGACGCCTTACCTTTGCCCGGGACCGTTTGCGCCTTTTGGCTCACGTATATGATAGTGTCGCTAGCATCCATATGATAAGGAGCCCGGGCTGACATGACTAGTCGTAAACCCAAAGTGGCACAGACTTACAGGGACAGGCATCCATGACCCAGCTTCGAACGTGTCGGTCATCAGCAAGTGGGTCCGGGCTGTAGCACTGGGCTAGCAGGACTCCGGTAAACCGGGCTGTAGCGGGCTAACAGGACTCTAGTATTCATCGCGTGACATTTCCCCGAAGGGACAGACACAGGAACGAAGAAGGACACATGCCGGCCAGCCTAAGTGTTCCGGAGCAGTAGCAAGCTACCATGGCTCGGTGGAAACACTAGGAGACATTTCCCCGTAAGAGAGGCTACTAAAGATAAACAACTAGATGGTCAGATCCCACACATACCAAGCATTTCAATAACATACACACAATATGCTCGATATGTGCAAATACAACATGGCATCACAACATGACTCTACGACTCAAGTAATTTACTCAATAGGCTCCGAGGAGCGAGATATTACAAACATGGGTCTCATGACCCAACAATCAGGGCATACAAATCAAAGCACAAGCGGAAGCTATCATGTCTGGGTACAGACATCTATAACTGAAAAAGGCTGAGAAGCCTGACTATCTACCAAATCCTGCCGGGGCACAAGACCGTAGCTGAGGTAACAAGCTAAACGTCGAAGTCCACGTGGAACTACTAGTGAGACCGAAGTCTCTCTGCAAAAACATAAAATAGGCAAACATGAGTACAAATGTACCCAGCAAGACTTACATCAGAACTAACTACATATGCATCATTATCAACAAGGGGATGGTGGGGTTTAACTGCAGCAGGCCAGCTTTGACTCGGTGGCTATCCTAAACTACGACTGCAAGCAACTCTTTTGAGGTGGCGCACACGAGTCCACATATTCACCATATCAATACACCACTATGGATCCGCTCCCGTCTCCCTACGAGAACGCCATCCATAGCACTCACGCTTATCTTGCGTATTTTAGAGTATCCACTTTCACTTGTCTATGAACTGATATAAGCAACCCAGAAGTCCTTTACCGCGGACACGGCTATTCGAATAGATGATGTTAACCCTGCAGGGGTGTACTTCTTCATACATGTTTCCACCACTTAGCGTCTGCACACGACATGTGCTCGGCAGACTTCAAGCGAAAGCCGACGTGGGTGTAGACCACGACCTACCTAAACACTCAAGTCTCTAGTCCAGGTTTATCGCCTATTCGGGTTCCATCCATGAGGAGATCCGGCCGGAGTTTCGCTCACAGCCCCAAACGATGTGAACAGGGTTCCCGAGATACCAAATGGGCATCCGGTACACCGTGCCACGTACCTACCGCATCACAGCCCACCCCTACGGTCAGCGCTGTCCACGGCCTCCAGTAAGCTATAAACACCAAAAACTACTTGCAACTCCTGGACAGAGGACTAGGGTGAATAAGAAGTCGAGCGGGGTCATATTTCAGGGCCCAATGTATGGTAGTAGCTGAATCATGGATCACAAACACAGAACTCAGTTCCTGAGGACGGATTCAATGAGACAACCCACCATGTACTCCTACATGGCCTCTCACCGACACCTTTTACCAAATCGTGTTCACACACTTAGCTCACACACAGTCGGACATATTCTCACACCTCTGATTCATCCTCGATGAATCAGACCTGACTCAACTCTAAGCAGTAGCAGGCATGACAAACAAGCATGAATGAGTAGGCACATCAGGGCTCAAACAACTCCTACTCATGCTAGTGGGTTTCATCTATTTACTGTGGAATGACAGGTCATGCAAAGGATAAAGGGGTTCAGCTACCGCAGCAAGTAACAGATGAATCGTTGTTGTCCTAATGCAGTAAAAGAGAGCAGGAGCGAGAGAGTGGGATTGTATCGGAATGAACAAGGGGGTTTTGCTTGCCTGGCACTTCTGAAGATAACATTGAGTCTTCATCAGTGTCAACGATCACATCGTCGGTACAACGTCTACTGAGGGGGAACAACACCGGCAAACACAGAAGAAACACGATCAATGCAATGCACAATATGATGCATGCTATGACATGGCAATATGAATGTGTTTTGGGCTAGTGCATCTAGCTATGATTTAAATGAAGTTGGTTTGAACACATGATTCAATTTCCAACTCCATATATGATTATTTAAATGCCCTTTGTTTGTTTTGTCCAAAACAGAGGACAAACATTGTTCAAACATGCATGAAAATGGTACAGATGGGTTCCTTGAATTTTTCTGATAATTTTTCATATATAAATTATTTAATTTGGAGTTACGGTTGAATTTCTATGAATTTTAGAAGTTTTAGGCATTTTCTGGAATTTCCTGAATATTTAGAATTAAAATAATTCCAGAAAATGATTTATGGCGTCAGCACCACGTCACTGTGACGTCAGCAGAGTCAACTGGGCTGGTCCGGTCAAACCTGACGTGTGGGGTCCACACGTCAGTGACACAGGTTAGACAGGGGGGGTTAGTTTAGTTTAATTAAAGATTAGGGGCACTAGGGCCCACATGTCAGTGGCTCTAGGCCTGGGTTAGCGGGGTGGTTAGGCCCTAATGACCGGCCACGTCAGCTCTCGCTGGAGTTTAGCCGACGACGACCACAGAGCACGGCGGGGGACGCCGGACTTGCGCTAGGGGCATCGGATCGACGCGCCAAGGGCACCAGGAGGTAGCCCGTGCCCGTGCGCATCTAGGGGGGCCAACGGGAGGTGCGGGGGTGGCCGGGGTTCGCCGGAGTGGAGCCCGAGGCGGCGGCCGGAGCTCGGGGTTGGGGCGAGTTAGTGCTACGGTGCGCAAACGAGCGAGGTGAGCGGCTAGCGGGGCGCTACGCGGTGCGGGGAGCGAGTTAGGCATGCCAGGGTGACCAAATGGTCACCGGAGCTACGCCAGCGACGAGCTCAGGCGGCAGCGTGCTACGGCCAGCTATGAAATGGCGGCTACGGCGAGCGGCAAGCCACGGGGTTAGGGGCAAAACGTGCAGGAGCTCACGGTGGTTCGGATGGGGTAGATGACGAGCTCGGGGAAGCGGAGACGGCGGCGAATCGACGATGAAGATCCTCGGCGGCCGGCGATGGAAACGGCGATGGTGGCGGCGTTGCAGCGTGTCCGGGACCTTGTGGCTCGGTGAGGAGAAAGAGGGGGTCGAGGCGGAGCCTTTGAGCGCATCGGCGAGGCTAGGGGGTGGCGGTGGCCGCGAGGGAGCTCGTCGGTGGCGGCGGCTCCATTCGGGCGAGTGAGAGAGAGGTCCAGGGGAGAGGATGAGGACGCGGGAGAGTGAGGGAGAGAGGCAGGGAGGTGCGTGGCGTCTCCGGGGCATCGAGGAGGAAGCAGGAGGTGGCCAGGGGGAAGTAGGAGGTGGCCGAGGCCTCTCGGGCGCGCGCCACGCCTCGCCTCTGCCTACTGGCAGAGGAAGACGACAGGGGGGGGAGTGGAGATGGGCTGGGCCGTGCTGGGCCAGGTAAGTGGGCGCCAGGTAACTTCCTTCTCTCTCTCTCTTTTATTTCTTTTCTATTTCTGTTATTTTGTTTTTGATTTGATTTAAAATACCAAATCATTTAATAAAATCCTGGAAACAATTATGGGTGCTTTCTGAATTATTTCAGTGACCCTTAACAATTTCCAACATTTATTTGAACATTTAAATTATTTATAGTATTTAAATGCCCAAAGTCAAATACAATATGATTTAATTCAAAAATCCAAAAATGACCTAAGAATATATTCATCATTTTTGGCAGAGGTTTCCACCTTAACCAGAAATCATGAACTTTTCTTAGGAACCTTTTGGGTTTATTGAAAAGATTTTAATTCACCCTAGTTGAGTTGATTTAATGCTAGGGTTTGAACATCCCCATTTCAATTTTAGGCAAAATTTAAACATGATGCAACACATGACTAGCTAGCTCAGAGCAAACCATAAGCTAGGGATGTGACAACTCACCCCCACTAAACAAGAATCTCGTCTCGAGATTCAAGCGCAGGGTAAGGTGAAGGGGTAACGCAGACTAGTATAATATTCACGATCCAGGGTGCACTTCAATTGAACGTTGATTCATTCACCATCATTGTCTTGAAGTCTTGCCTTGAGAACTCCAACTATAATGACAACGAGAGGAAAGGAAAGACCCTAAAGGAATTGTTCCTCTCGAAGGTCGAACAACTCAGGATTAACCCACGGAATGAGACATAACAACATCTCTCGAGCTGAGAGACGAAGCACACCTCTAGAGGGATGGAGTGGAACAGATGACGAGGGTTCACTAGGTAGACAACAATTTCACGCTTAAGAAGGTGGTAATCGATTGTCAACGTAGCGAGGAGTTGAGTTGCCATGAAACCACAACGAGGCACCTTAGGGAAGGTGACTCGTAGAAATATCCCCTTAAGTGGCAAAAAGAATTACCTTTGATTCATATATCATTGAAACTCTTTAAACCAGCCTAAGACAATTCTCGAGCGATCGTTTGGAGGGGGTCGGTAGAATGGCATACTCGGACTTGGATGATGTGGATTACCTTGTTGAAGACAACGTAATGGATGAATTTGCTTATCACCGGAAATGGAAGAGACCCATGGTAGAATGGCACATTGGCGGTGCAAGCTGGGAACAAAATGCAAATGCTAGGAATGATTCTGGTAACTGGGGAAGAACCCAACAATAGAGAGTGAATTCACTGTTTGAAAAGGTCATAGCATTGCCGAGGAAACTGAGAGGAATCCAGTTAGAGCCGATGGTAACACGTAGCGCTTGTGCATGCTCTCAAGAACTTGAGCATTTCCATATTCATCAGGGTTTTACCAGCATCCGTGTCAAGGATCCTGGCAACACATCATACTACCATGGTGAATGATGATGGATGATGCAGATGCAAAGGAAGATAACACTTTCTCAGATTTCACCTTAGCGAGGCCAAGGAAACAAAATCTGGATGATCGACCGAGAGACACTTAGCACTCCGTTTCTAATGTTCTCCTTGATGTGCTAGTGTATCCCATTCACAGATATGGTTTGATAACTAGAACATCAAGTAAAAGGTCGGACTTCGGGAACACAAAAATCCATAGGGGCAACTAGGGAGTAAATCCTACGAAATCCCTATGGGGAGGTGGCCAACTTCTGCAAACAAGATACTAGAATAATAGGTCTTCCGGCTGGGTGTGTTGGCCACGACATCCACTTCACCGTTTATCGAGGGACCAATATTATAGTTCTTGGGAAATGTTCCAACCATCATATCTGCCTGAGACTCAGATCTGGTTGGTGTCAGGATATTCCAGACTCATCGAGTCTAGGAAGAAAAATGAAAGTTTGCAACACAAATCGACGAGATGACGTTGCGAGATTCTCGGGAAATGAACTACGATAGCAAGCTCCAAAACATGAGCTGGTTCTGCTACACATGTGTGAACACGCTGCCTCAGACAAACATGATCACATGGTAGTCTTACAATAAAACACTACCGAGTTCTGGTTGGGAACCATCATGGAGGATATCGAAGTTCTTTCATAAGTCCGGATTAGCTCTTATGAAGGAACTCCTTCTCCTTGAACAAATCAATTAGTGGCTTGGGGTGCTACGGAATACATATGGAGTGGAGGTAATTAATCTACCAAACCATGGTATACTTTGCACATGCATGACTCACTTGGGATGATTCCAGAGGAGCAAAAACAAACCTTCTCGAATTCACGTCGGCAACTTACATCAAATGCACGTGAATCAAAGGAAGTCACTTCTTCCATCGAAACATATGCTTCGAGCACGGAACATGAAGATAATGCTTATAGAAGTTTCCAATAATAGCTTAATGTTCAACAAAATCATGGAGGAGATAAGGATGTTGTCAATGGGCTCAACAACAACTCATCGGAATTTCCATATCACTGGACTTCCACCATCATGTGAACACGGTGATAGTATTGGTCAGACCAAAAAAATATAATGGTGTATGCTCGAGGAAAAACCACGAGTAAGACAACATTACGAATATCGTTGGTTCTGATTTGATTTGACGATAGCCCACACTCAAATCAAAGGATTGATAAGACAATAGGTCCAGCAACTGATCATAGGGACCAATCGATGAAGATATCATCTTTCTTCAACACACACACACACACACACAGGATATCCCTTAAGATGAACTAAATCGGGCAAGATTCCATCTTCCAACTCTCCAAGTTGTTGTCTAGCTTAACCAACTAGCTCAGGGATATCCAACACAGATTCTTGGAGAAGGGTGGTTCACAAGAAACCAACTTGATCACGAGCTCAACATAACGGTCAGGTGACGACCTGGTGATACTTCCGAGAAGATATTCAGAAAATCACGAACCACCGGTATGTTACTAAACTTGAGAACAATCTTTCCTTTTGAGGCAAGACGATATGATCAATAGAGCGAAGATTTGAAATAATCCTAACTCATCGATCAAGGAGTGCACCGAGAACAAGGACTAGGTAGCATGATCAACCTTAGAATGATGATTCAAAACCAACACGCTAAGAATGAAATTATTGTCCATTAACTACCAAGCAACAAGGTTGCTAGGAGTATTGAATTCACACATCACGATTCACTTGTCGGCATTCCGGTTGCGACAACACGGAACCGAGGGATGAATAATGATGGCGAGAAGTATCACTACATCAAGAATTCACAAGAGCCAGTGCAATCCTCATGAAAATCCTGACATAAGGACGGTAATACTTCAGGGTAGAACAGAATCAAAAGCTGGGCTGGCATTTTGATCTGCGGAGCACAATTGCTTTGATCCAATCCTAGATATGGAAGAGGTACTGGAGTTTGTTTCTCCTATCATTCCGCGATAGAATGGCTTGACGGACCACAAGAGTAATAGGCATCGATAAACGAACGCACGCATACTCTTGACAATCAATTGATAGACGAAGGTTAGTAGACAACTAAAGAGGGACAACTCAAAGGAACACACGATTTTCTGAGTTGTGGATGCATGGTTTGGCATGTCGAACGAATTCAACATATTTCTTCCGGACAATCCATGCGGAAAGGTAGAACTGGCAGAGCCACAATATATAATGGAGAACTCATCAAGAGCACTCTTGTTGTCATCTTTTGGTTCAGAATAACTCCTGCCAAGAATGGTTCATGGTAATTGGAAGAAGGATATACCACGAACCTCGAGGACTATCGCAAAGTTACTAATATCCTAAAGGAACTAGCAACACTATCAACATGAAGTAAGTAGAGTGAATCTCGGGTTCAAAACCCAGGAATAGAATACCTACTACTAAGTAGCATCACGGAATGCTTTCGAGAATAAAGGCCAGAATCTCACACTGGGAACACAAAACGTTGCTAGATTACTAGGTGACTCCCTAAATACCTAGGGTCATAATAGTAACTCCAACATAAATGTCAAGGCAATAGAATACCTCAACTCAACAATTAGTGTGATTGAGCTGGCATAAAGGAACATCGAAACCAGAGGGAAAGGATTTTGCAAATGCATCAGACTATTTAGAAACCTGGAATGACTCGGACAGCATAACGACTGTAAATGCTCAGAAAAGATTTGAGACATTCACAAAAATGGTGGCATAACCACTCAGAAGCACAATATCACGGTTTCGAGATCAACAATTAACATACGGAAGCAGTAAAAACTGAACAGAGGCTTAAGTCCAAAAATCTTATAAGTCTACGGATTAGTAACACGTGATCCTGATAGAAAGAAGAGATAGCCTAGTTCTTAATCCCCGTAGAAGAGATGATGATGACTCAGATCAGAAGGCATAAGGTGTAAGGAGTAAAAAGAGCCTTACGTTCCATCCCACAATCAATTCCCTTATATAACTAAAGAATTTCTAGACTCAACTTCGACCAGTTTGGCTTGGTAATCCTACAGGCAGTCAAGCTCTGATACCAACGCTGTGAGGACCCCGACTCGATGTCACATTGATCTAGCCGGTAACACCTCATATCACTTTGCGGCCTCACGCACGGTGTCCCCACGGGTGACGCCTTACCTTTGCCCGGGACCGTTTGCGCCTTTTGGCTCACGTATATGATAGTGTCGCTAGCATCCATATGATAAGGAGCCCGGGCTGACATGACTAGTCGTAAACCCAAAGTGGCACAGACTTACAGGGACAGGCATCCATGACCCAGCTTCGAACGTGTCGGTCATCAGCAAGTGGGTCCGGGCTGTAGCACTGGGCTAGCAGGACTCCGGTAAACCGGGCTGTAGCGGGCTAACAGGACTCCGGTATTCATCGCGTGACATTTCCCCGAAGGGACAGACACAGGAACGAAGAAGGACACATGCAGGCCAGCCTAAGTGTTCCGGAGCAGTAGCAAGCTACCATGGCTCGGTGGAAACACTAGGAGACATTTCCCCGTAAGAGAGGCTACTAAAGATAAACAACTAGATGGTCAGATCCCACACATACCAAGCATTTCAATAACATACACACAATATGCTCGATATGTGCAAATACAACATGGCATCACAACATGACTCTACGACTCAAGTAATTTACTCTATAGGCTCCGAGGAGCGATATATTACAAACATGGGTCTCATGACCCAACAATCAGGGCATACAAATCAAAGCACAAGCGGAAGCTATCATGTCTGGGTACAGACATCTATAACTGAAAAAGGCTGAGAAGCCTGACTATCTACCAAATCCTGCCGTGGCACAAGACCGTAGCTGAGGTAACAAGCTAAACGTCGAAGTCCACGTGGAACTACTAGTGAGACCGAAGTCTCTCTGCAAAAACATAAAATAGGCAAACATGAGTACAAATGTACCCAGCAAGACTTACATCAGAACTAACTACATATGCATCATTATCAACAAGGGGATGGTGGGGTTTAACTGCAGCAGGCCAGCTTTGACTCGGTGGCTATCCTAAACTACGACTGCAAGCAACTCTTTTGAGGTGGCGCACACGAGTCCACATATTCACCATATCAATACACCACTATGGATCTGCTCCCGTCTCCCTACGAGAACGCCATCCATAGCACTCACGATTATCTTGCGTATTTTAGAGTATCCACTTTCACTTGTCTATGAACTGATATAAGCAACCCAGAAGTCCTTTACCGCGGACACGGCTATTCGAATAGATGATGTTAACCCTGCAGGGGTGTACTTCTTCATACATGTTTCCACCACTTAGCGTCTGCACACGACATGTGCTCGGCAGACTTCAAGCGAAAGCCGACGTGGGTGTAGAACACGACCTACCTAAACACTCAAGTCTCTAGTCCAGGTTTATCGCCTATTCAGGTTCCATCCATGAGGAGATCCGGCCGGAGTTTCGCTCACAGCCCCAAACGATGTGAACAGGGTTCCCGAGATACCAAACGGGCATCCGGTACACCGTGCCACGTACCTACCGCATCACAGCCCACCCCTACGGTCAGCGCTGTCCACGGCCTCCAGTAAGCTACAAACACCAGAAACTACTTGCAACTCCTGGACAGAGGACTAGGGTGAATAAGAAGTCGAGTGGGGTCATATTTCAGGGCCCAATGTATGGTAGTAGCTGAATCATGGATCACAAACACAGAACTCAGTTCCTGAGGACGGCTTCAATGAGACAACCCACCATGTACTCCTACATGGCCTCTCACCGACACCTTTTACCAAATCGTGTTCACACACTTAGCTCACACACAGTCGGACATATTCTCACACCTCTGATTCATCCTCGATGAATCAGACCTGACTCAACTCTAAGCAGTAGCAGGCATGACAAACAAGCATGAATGAGTAGGCACATCAGGGCTCAAACAACTCCTACTCATGCTAGTGGGTTTCATCTATTTACTATGGAATGACAGGTCATGCAAAGGATAAAGGGGTTCAGCTACCGCAGCAAGTAACAGATGAATCGTTGTTGTCCTAATGCAGTAAAAGAGAGCAGGAGCGAGAGAGTGGGATTGTATCGGAATGAACAAGGGGGTTTTGCTTGCCTGGCACTTCTGAAGATAACATTGAGTCTTCATCAGTGTCAACGATCACATCGTCGGTACAATGTCTACCGAGGGGGAACAACACCGGCAAACACAGAAGAAACACGATCAATGCAATGCACAATATGATGCATGCTATGACATGGCAATATGAATGTGTTTTGGGCTAGTGCATCTAGCTATGATTTAAATGAAGTTGGTTTGAACACATGATTCAATTTCCAACTCCATATATGATTATTTAAATGCCCTTTATTTGTTTTGTCCAAAACAGAGGACAAACATTGTTCAAACATGCATGAAAATGGTACAGATGGATTCCTTGAATTTTTCTGATAATTTTTCATATATAAATTATTTAATTTGGAGTTACGGTTGAATTTCTATGAATTTTAGAAGTTTTAGGCATTTTCTGGAATTTCCTGAATATTTAGAATTAAAATAATTCCAGAAAATGATTTATGGCGTCAGCACCACGACACTGTGACGTCAGCAGAGTCAACTGGGCTGGTCCGGTCAACCCTGACGTGTGGGGTCCACACGTCAGTGACACAGGTTAGACAGGGGGGTTAGTTTAGTTTAATTAAAGATTAGGGGCACTAGGGCCCACATGTCAGTGGCTCTAGGCCTGGGTTAGCGGGGTGGTTAGGCCCTAATGACCGGCCACGTCAGCTCTCGCCGGAGTTTAGCCGACGACGACCACAGAGCACGGCGGGGGACGCTGGACTTGCGCTAGGGGCATTGGATCGACGCGCCAAGGGCACCAGGAGGTAGCCCGTGCCCGTGCGCATCTAGGGGGGCCAACGGGAGGTGCGGGGGTGGCCGGGGTTCGCCGGAGTGGAGCCCGAGGCGGCGGCCGGAGCTCGGGGTTGGGGCGAGTTAGTGCTACGGTGCGCAAACGAGCGAGGTGAGCGGCTAGCGGGGCGCTACGCGGTGCGGGGAGCGAGTTAGGCATGCCAGGGTGACCAAATGGTCACCGGAGCTACGCCGGCGACGAGCTCAGGCGGCGGCGTGCTACGGCCAGCTATGAAATGGCGGCTACGGCAAGCGGCAAGCCACGGGGTTAGGGGCAAAACGTGCAGGAGCTCACGGTGGTTCGGATGGGGTAGATGACGAGCTCGGGGAAGCGGAGACGGCGGCGAATCGACGATGAAGATCCTCGGCGGCCGGCGATGGAAACGGCGATGGTGGCGGCGTTGCAGCGTGTCCGGGACCTTGTGGCTCGGTGGGGAGAAAGAGGGGGTCGAGGCGGAGCCTTTGAGCGCATCGGCGAGGCTAGGGGGTGGCGGTGGCCGCGAGGGAGCTCGTCGGTGGCGGCGGCTCCGTTCGGGCGAGTGAGAGAGAGGTCCAGGGGAGAGGATGAGGACGCGGGAGAGTGAGGGAGAGAGGCAGGGAGGTGCGTGGCGTCTCCGGGGCGTCGAGGAGGAAGCAGGAGGTGGCCAGGGGGAAGCAGGAGGTGGCCGAGGCCTCTCGGGCGCGCGCCACGCCTCGCCTCTGCCTACTGGCAGAGGAAGACGACAGGGGGGGGAGTGGAGATGGGCTGGGCCGTGCTGGGCCAGGTAAGTGGGCGCCAGGTAACTTCCTTCTCTCTCTCTCTTTTATTTCTTTTCTATTTCTGTTATTTTGTTTTTGATTTGATTTAAAATACCAAATCATTTAATAAAATCCTGGAAACAATTATGGGTGCTTTCTGAATTATTTCAGTGACCCTTAACAATTTCCAACATTTATTTGAACATTTAAATTATTTATAGTATTTAAATGCCCAAAGTCAAATACAATATGATTTAATTCAAAAATCCAAAAATGACCTAAGAATATATTCATCATTTTTGGCAGAGGTTTCCACCTTAACCAGAAATCATGAACTTTTCTTAGGAACCTTTTGGGTTTATTGAAAAGATTTTAATTCACCCTAGTTGAGTTGATTTAATGCTAGGGTTTGAACATCCCCATTTCAATTTTAGGCAAAATTTAAACATGATGCAACACATGACTAGCTAGCTCAGAGCAAACCAGAAGCTAGGGATGTGACACTGATCCACGTAAATTTTCCCCTTTAACTCTCCGTTGAGGAAAGCCGTCTTAACATCCATTTGATGAACGAGAACACCATGTGAGGCAGCCAGCGATAGTAGCACCCGAATTGTGGTCAGTCTAGCCAGGGGTGAGTAAGTATCAAAAAAGTCTTCACCTTCTTTCTAGCTATAACCCTTAGCCACAAGCCGTGCCTTGTACTTTTCAATCGTACCATCAGGTCTAAGCTTCTTCTTGAACACCAACTTACATCTTACAGGTTTGCACCCATAAGGATGGTCAGTGATCTCCCAGATTCTGTCAGCTAAGATGGAATCCATCTTGCTACGAACAGCTTCCTTCCAGTAGTCAGCATCAGGAGATGCATAGGCTTCTGAAATAGTCCTGGGTGTGTCATCCACAAGGTACACAATGAAATCATCACCAAAATACTTTGCAGTCCTCTGTCTCTTACTCCTCATAGGAGTTCCATTGTCACCCTCAACCGGATTCTCAACGTGTTCCATCGCAATGGTGGGTTCAGGAATTACAGTGAATTCCTCACTAGATGGAGTAGGTATCTCCCGATTTGATGAACTCTACATATCCTTCATAGGAAATATGTCCTCAAAGAAAGTTGCATCATTTGACTCCATAATCGTACCAACATGCATGTCGGATACCACAGATTTTATTATCAAAAATCTATAGCCAATGCTATGAAAAGCATAGCCCGGAAGAACACAATCCACGGTTTTTGGTCCAAGCTTGCGCTTCTTAGGAATTGGTATATTGACTTTCGCCAAACAATCCCAAGTACGTAGGTAAGAGAGTTTCAGTCTTTTCCTTTCCCATTCCTCAAATGGAGTCATGGTCTTATGCTTTGTGGGAACTCGGTTTAGGACATGACACGCAGTCGTTAGCGCCTCCCCCCACCATTCCTTGCAGAGACCCGATGTGTCTAACATGGTGTTAACCATATCGGTTAGAGTTTGGTTCTTTCTTTCGGCTACCCCATTTGACTGAGGTGAGTAGGGAGGCGTCCTCTCATGGATTATACCATGTTCCGCACAAAATAGATCAAATTCATTGGAAAAATACTCTCCACCACGATCGAACCTAAGCCGTTTAATTTTTTGATTAAGTTGGTTCTCTGCCTCAGCTTTATAGTTTTTGAAGAAAGTTAAAGCCTCATCTTTTGATTTCAGAACATACACATAACAATATCTAGTGGAGTCATCAATCAACATCATGAAGTATCTCTTTCCACCTTTTGTCAACACGCCATTCATCTCACAAAGATCAGAATGTATAAGCTCTAGTGGCGCCAAGTCTCTTGCCTCTGCAGTCTTATGTGACTTGCGAGGTTGCTTAGCTTGCACACATACTTGGCACTTGGAGCCTTTGACAGTAGAGATTTTCGGAATTAAATTCATATTGGCTAGCCGCGTCATGCAACATTATTAATAACTTTAGTGCAAATATTTGACAAAGACAGGTGGAACAAGCCTCTGCTCTCATAGCCTTTTCCAACAAATTGTCCATACTTAGAAATTATAACTTTATTGGACTCGAAAACCAACTTAAAACCATCTCGGCATAAATGGGAACTGCTAACGAGATTTTTATTGATGGACGACACATGATGAACGTTCTTCAGACGCACGGTCTTCCCCGAAGTAAACTTTAGATCAACCGTACCGACACCTTGAACAATGGCATGTGACCCGTTCCCCATCAGCACGGGAGAAGTCCATGTGGCCTGGTAAGAAGAAAACATGGAGGCGTCAGCACAAACATGTACATTGGCACCGGTGTCAATTAACCAATCAGGGGATTGAAATACTGAAAGGATGGTAGGAAAAATACCGTACCCTGATTCCTTCATATCAGTATCACCGATGAGAACATTAGCGGACTTGCCGCTCTTCTCATGTTCACGCTCCTCAAAGCGGTTAGGACATTTCGGAGCCCAGTGATTAGGGTCACCATAGACATGGCAAAGTCCCTTCCCCTTATGAGAATTCTTCTTGAAGTTGGTAGAATATGACGGTTTGTTCTTTGCATCAAACTTGCATTTGCCCTGAGTTTTGTTCTGGTTATTTTTAAACTTGTTGGGCTAGAAGTTCTTCTTTTGTACCATGTGGGCACTAGAAGCTCCCTCAGCAACTCGAGCACATGTGTCTTTTGCTCTCGCCTTCTCTTCAACATCAAGAGTACCAATGAGATCCGCAACGGAAAACTCATGTCTCTTGTGTTTCAGGGAAGTAGCAAAATTGTTCCACGAAGGTGGAATCTTGGCAATGATGCCTTCGGCAACAAATTTGTTCGGCAACACACACTTGAAGTACTCAAGTTCTTTTGCGAGCGACTGTATCTCATGAGCCTGCTGTACAACAAAGCGCTCATCAGTCATCTTGTAGTCATAGAATTGCTCCATGACGTACAACTCGTTGCCGGCGTCTGAGGCACCAAACTTGGCCTCGAGCGCATCCCACATGTCCTTGCCGTTGTCAAACGACATATACGAATCCACAATGGAGTCATCCAGAACACTCAGAAGAGCGCCTTTAAAGAGAGTATCGATCTTCTCAAAAGCTTCCAGCTGTGCTGGATTAAGATCGCCCTCAGGCTTGCCCTTAGTGGCGTCATAGCAGCACATGGTCTGAAACCAGTAGACTACTCTTGTGCGCCACCTCTTATATTGCACCCCCTTAAAGGCAGGCGGCTTCAAATGCGCAGCAAAACCACTCGGAGTAAATTGCCTATAATCAGGTTTTTGAATTGTTGGAAATATGAGCAAATTGCTACGAGATTTAATCCGAATAAACAGAAGGTAAATCATGATGGCAATAGTAGAGATTAAACTAATCATGCGAACTAGCATAGTAGATAAACAGATCACATCTAGGGCGCATACTAGAAACATGAATTCTACCATGATCTCGAACAGGAAGGATAGAATCACATACAGTGCAGCGGGAGCAGCACCACCGGCGTTGATGTTGTCGCCCATGTCGTCGAGGATGAGGTTGCCGAGGTCGGGGAAGAAGTCGTCTTTGGTGAAGTCGTCGTTGCCAGCAGTCGCGCGAGTGCGCTCCCCAAAAACCTGATCGCCCCTCTCCCGTACAGGATCACGAGAGGCGGGGTTCCGGAGGCCTGCTGTCCCTTCTCCCGGTGCACGCCGAAAGGAGGGATGGAGAAGACTTGCTTGGCGGCGCAATGATCTGGAACGGTGGTGCGAACCATATGAAGCGGCGGCGGCTAGGGTAGACGTCTGCCTGACTATATAGTGCACGCCGAAAGGAGGGATGGAGAAGACTTGCTTGGTGGCACAATGATTTGGAACGGTGGTGCGAAACCATACGAAGCGGCGGCGGCTAGGATAGACGTATGTCTGACTGTATAGTGCGGGCCGGGGTAGATCGTGGGAGTAAACCCCACGTCCGAGCCGTCACGATCCAAAAAAATCGGAAACGGTTCAGTAATTAACGCGTCCGTTAATTATTAATTAATGACTCATTACTCATTAATTTTCCCCGAACAGCAAAAATATAGACAACGTGCATAGCTCTGTCCTCGGCTCGACTCAATCCCGCGGCGCGGCGAGCGAGGAGGAGGAGCGCGCGTGTAGGTCTCCTCTTCTCATGCTCATACAAGTGGTAGAAGAGCTCACCTTATAAAAAGGTGCAAGTCTCTCTCAACTTTCGTGGTGGGACTAAACTCTCTCACTCACATGTGTGCATGAATGGGCCAAGAGAATTTCAGAATTTTAGTTGGGCTTTGGGCCAAAGGCCTATTAGCAAAATTTCAACAATAAGCACATTGATGTGTATAGTAGGGATCTGATAAAGGAGCTGAGACAAAACAATGTCAACCTCGCACCTTTGTTCTCAAATGCTAGGATTAGCTTAGGCCAAAAAATGTCAACCTTGCAGTGCAGCTGCTCATGTTCGTTTGCCTCAACAACTAGATGTCTCCTTCTGTTGGAAAGGACTCGGTGAAGCAACTGTGTTTTATTGCCCTAGCTAGTTGTGTTTGGATTAGTTTAGTACTCCACGCTACTTTATCACTTTCTAGCATGTACTGTTAATTTGTAGTTTCAGTGGATCATCTGCTATGCTGATGTGTCGTCGTGGTAATCATTTAGTCCTCATTATCAATGAATATTTCTAAGTATCTCGATTTTGTAATTAGTCTACTGAAAATATTTCTAGTTATCTCAATTCTCCAATAAGTCCACTCACTTTGACTAGTCATATCACTAGGCCACAAAACCACAAAATCAAATGCCTCATGCAGATGTACAACCGGCTACACAGTTGAGATCGACGAGGTACATTTTTCTAGCACCGTTGGGTTCGTGGTTTGTGGATGGCTGGTGTGGTGTGATTTCCTCCTTCGACATCTAAGTCGTGATGGGTGCCAGATCTCGAGTTCGATGGCGTGTCCGATGTATTGTCCCGGTTTGATTCGTTCAACGACAATGGCTTCACTTTTAATGAGTCACCTTAGAGGTCCGCAAAACTGCATATCATCGACTGAGCCGCGTCGAGCTCAGGAGAGGAGGTGATCCGTCATTCTTTTCTTTGGTGGCTGCTGTGGTGGTGCTGGAGGCAGGTGACGGGCGTTGGTGTTAATTTCGGAGATG